>NC_088251.1:12035357-12659642 GCF_036013445.1 Caloenas nicobarica
TGTTCTGGTTTGGAGAGAACAGATCCCTGATATCCTTGGGTTTTGTTTTCTGGTGGTGGTTTTGTTTATGTTTTTGTCTCCCAACTGTGATTTTTATTTATTTTTTGTAATTTGTTGTAACAATTATGGAGTGTGCTAGACTAGCAGTCCAGGAGACCAATGTCATGAAGTGACGGTCAGAGTTATACCACAAACCCACTCCAATGGGATTATCTCTAGGCAGGAGGAGAAGAGTTTAATCAGCTCTGTCAGTTCATTAGCCCTTCGCTTCTGAGGCAGGCACAAAGGGTCCCACTTGGTGTCAGTAGTGCTGGTAGCTGTTCCAAAATAAACACAAATCCAGCCCATTTTAAATCAGGCCACTGAGCAAGTCATAAACTGCTGTAAGCTGTCATTATCATGTGAGGCTGAAGCGGTTCTTTTGACGCCCCACCACTTTGATATGGTTGACCCTTCCCCAAGGACTTCTCAGTTTTCTCTTTCTACTTTTTATGGTTTTAAATACAAAAGCTGGCAATGTGAGTTGTTCCAAAGACTCCTGATGCAATCTGAATAGCTACCCATGTCCTGGGGACTTGCTGGGGTGAGCACCATTCCCCACTCTTCACTAAAAGGAAACCCAGGGGAACGTGCCAGTATAGTTTCCAGACGATCCCTCATTTCCATGGTGATTAGCAAAGCAGGGCTACAACACACGCCTTGGAGGACACCTCCTTCACAGTGCAGCTGAGTCAGCCCCAGGAGGGGGGTCACTCTCTGCTGAGTGCTGAACAAGTTGATGAAGTGACCACCTTTGCTCTGGCAACATCAGACCTTGTGACTATCCCCCAGTTGTGGTCTAGGTCACTCCACTGATCCAGTCTTTCTCAAAAAAACAGGAGAGTCTATTCTGATCCTTTCTCTTTTCTATTCCCACAGGGAGACCTTCAGAGATCCCTCATTCAGGTGGATTTTGGAGACGGCATTGCTGTGTCATATGCCAATCTCAGCTCAACAGAAGATGGGATCAAGCATATTTACCAGAACGTGGGCATATTCCGAGTGACTGTGCTGGTGGAAAACAGTCTGGGATCTGACAACGCTGTCCTCTACCTACATGTAACATGTATGTATGTTCATACTCATTGTTAGCTCCTGTTATTCCTAAAAAAAAAAATTACTTGTCCTTAGAGATGACATTTGAGGCTTTGCAGCTGGGAGCAGAGTGATAGGGTACTGTGGGTGTTTGCCTGCCCTCCAGCAAAGGAGTCCAGACTGAGAGCAGCAACAAGCAACAGTGATGTTTTCTTTTATACCATGTTCACCCTCTAATTTTGCATAGTCTAATTTGGGACACCTCAAAGAAGTGTCCAGCCCTTTCTGAGATGCACCTTCATTAGTATGTTTACACTTCCAGAAAAACAAAGACATCTGGATCTTTAATCACTTTTAAAAGCCTTGACTTTTACTTTATATATCTGGTTTGCTCTCTAATGAAATACAACCACATCTGGGATGTAAACCTGTGCATTTCAGTCTTTTCGTTGTCATAGGAACTAAAATCTTGGTGTTAAAGTGTATTACAAGAAAAAGTATTATCTTCGCATTGCTCTTCTGCTGTTCTTTTTAACCTTTTTATACTTCAGCTGTCTCTGATTTACAACTGAAATGTTTCTCAAGTCCTTGCATAAAACCAGCAATGTATTCTTTCGTATTTTTTGTAGTGCATGGTTATGGACCCAAAGGGTCAACCTATTGTTGAAATTTTGTAACACCCCTAATGGATTTTGGTTTAGACCATCATTTTTTTCATACAGTAGGGTTTTTTTGTCAATTGTTTATGTTTTCAACCACCTGCCTGTATGCCAGATGTACTGAGAAAAATGAAATTCCAAAACTTAAAGTTATGCTTACAGAAATTCCACTTACACTCTGCCAAATTAACTCTATTTATTATATAGGTAATTTAGTACATTCCATATACTTTAAGTCCAGTTTTGGAGCTACCTCATACACCTGCCTCTTCAGGGGAAGAGAGCAGCTTTTTAATGGTGCACCTTCGTATCGACAGATGGGAGCAGTGGGAGGTATAGCCATGGGAGACAGGAGGTTTATGAGGGAGCACTAGAGAAGCAGGAGCAAATATCTCCCTGAATGCCTCCCTTCTAAAAGACCTTCAGTTCACCATCATAGTGTACCTTTTATGATTCCCTAGCCTGATAGATCCCTGTCTGTGGCAAACATTTATGTCACATAATCCTTCAGCACATCACGTGTTTGAAAGACTCGTAATACCTTGCAAAAATAACTGTATTCATAAATTAGCTTATTGTGAAGCTCGGGATTTTTATTTGGGGGCTTAGCCTGTATCACTTTTGTGCTGAGGAACTGGTGAATCAAGCTGAATTCTGAGCTTTCAGATAGCTACTGATTTTTATTTTTAGTAATTCAAATATCATCCTAGGTAGGGTAGAGAAAAAGACCTCTGGTCAGAATAGGCATTTATACGCTTTTGTGTAATATCTTCAGTTCTGGACTCATATTTGAGTTTGTGTCTCTGCGTGTGCTTGCATAATTATCATGGGAGCTGCTGAGGGCTCTGAATGCCTAAATCCCCATCCCACTGCTGCTGGTTATAAAAGTCAGCTCAACAGGAGTCGTTTTGGTTTTTTTTACTCTTTGTAAAGGTCATTGGAAACAATTGGAGAAGTGGTTGATATTTTGCAGGAGGTTCTGACAGCCTCGTGCAAGCAGGGTTTGTAATTGTTTGCTGTTTGACAAGAGACGATTCCATGGGGACCACTGCAAACCCTCAGCCTATCTGTAAAGTAATGAGGTCATGTAAAGCAACAACTGCTTTCTTGTGCAACAATCACAAAGTGAAAGGAGAAGACAGGTGTCCAGCCTTTGCTCTCACTCATAATGGTGCTCTACTTTATAGCTGTTTTAATCAATTTTCTTGAGAAATTGAAGGCTTAAGAACTGTTTTGGTTGTTTAAGCGGTACAGGAAATAAACAATGGTCAGATACGTTCCTGTGACTTAGCAGCCGATAGTGTATGTTTCCGTGTTGCACGTAGGTAATCCCAGCATAGGATTTAAGTCCTGTGTAATCATTGTAGCCAGGCCCAGATTATATGTGCTTAAACCCTTGGAGAAGTGACAGCTCTAAGGGATATGTCTCACCTTTCTCTACATGACAAGGACTAAGGACTTCAAAAGAGGTTGCGGACTGAGCATGGTGCCACTCAGAGTAGCAATAGATTTGCTGAGGACAGAGGTGTACAGTAAATCCAGTCCCCTCCAGAGCCTAACACCCAGATCCACGGAAGCTTCTAAATCCTGTTTAAATGCTTGCATTGCCACTCAGCGCTCTGCTGACCATTCTGCTGGGGGTGTATGAGCTTGGCCTTTGTGGAGTTTTGTAAGAATACCTGTCCTTACAACAGATGCACACACTGCATTGCAAAGATCCACAGAAACGCCGTGTGCAGCCTGAACACTCAGGGAGTTTTAGGAAGGGCTACTAACTGTAGCCCCTTGTTACTGGGTTAACACATAAGTGTCTGCAGCCAGATCTGGGCCTTTCAGCACCTTTCCCTACCTGTGGCCAACAGCCTTGCTGAGGGGAAAACTGCAGGCACTGACCCACGGTGCTTGTGATCTCAAAGATCAGAGTGAACTCTCCATTCCGTGCCCTCCTCATCCTCCTGCAGCCATGGGGCCAGTGCAGGGTAGCAGTGCCTTTGCTGCAGTTGGTCCAGGGATCCAGAAATGCAGGTTATTGTGAGGCAGGAGCATTTGGGGTGGATGGACTGTAAATTATATATAAACTGCTTCTCCAGCCAAAAGGCTGTCTCTGAACTGTCCTCACAGGTCAGAATTTTCCTCTGGAAAGTTAGTTATGCATTTGCCCGAATGCCTTCAGAATAACATCACCTGCTCAAGTGAACCTTTTGAGAAGCTTCTGCATTTCTATTGTCTGGCACTTGTGCACAGTTTTTTCCTGGGGCAGGTGAAGGTCTGTAGTCTCCATGGCCCTGCATGAAGCTCAGAAATTAATTCTCTTCAGACTTACCTGGGAGAAAGCAGTTGTCTACCAAGTAAAGGGCCTATGCAGAGTGAGCTATCCCCATCTGCTGGCCAGAGAATAGTTCAGCATTTCACCCACTTTGACCCATCAGCTATTTGGACAGAAATACTGAGGTAGAATTGGCTTGCTTGAGCTATTCTTTCTTGTTCTTTCCTGGCCACCATATGGTGGAGGTCTGAGGAGATACTGGACACCCTCTGCAGTGCAGGGTCATTTGAGATGTATTCAGAGCAACTGTGCAGTTATGTTGGAGGGTATTAGACTTTATCTGGGCTCCACTGTCTCTGCTGTCACCGCATCCAGTGTTAGGAAATTTATTCCTTTAGAGGGCTGTGCTGACATTGGACATTTGGCAAACATCCCAAAGGATACCAGACCTGCTAAAAATTTAGCCTGAGAAGGAGCCATTTTTCAGGTCTCAGGGTCTTGCTGAGAGCAGGCATGGAAATGTGCCTGAGCAGGGGAATGCCATTAAAATCATAAGGGTGAAATTCTGGCTTCTCAAGAATTTTCAAGAAGTGTGTTTACTCCTGATTATAAAAGGAAAAATGAGCCCTGGTTAGTCTGATCATGGATAACTCTTAATTGGGCTGCATCAAGTTAAGCAGCAGCTGTGTCTACAACCCAGTGAAAGCTGCAGTTCAGTAATAAGCCAGGGATGCTGGTCCTTGTTTATGCTGGCATTGTTTATACAGTCTGATTTGGGAGAAGTTTTGCTCATGTGTCTCTCTCTGCATATGAGTGCTGTATAGAGTACAGGGTGCTTGCTCCAAAATGTGTGATGTTCCTTCAGGCTGAAAAGCACGGTCTAAGTGGTAATACAGGCATGGCTTATGTCTCAAAAAATCCTTTGCTGAAATACACAAGATCCTTTAGCAATGTATCTCAGCTCCATCTGGACAATGCAATCCCAGGCTGTGGTCTCTGCTTCTCATCACTGGGGAGCTTGCAGATGTAGAAGATGTAGATGTGGCCTTAATTTGTTTAAGAAACCTATGTCCCCATGTCACCTGGGGTTTCTTCATTTTTCTTTCTCTGTCACTCTCAGGACAATTGTTTTCTTCTCTAAGTGAACAGTCGGAACACATTTTAAAAAATAATCTATAGGACAAGATGTAACAACAAAGGCCCGTCTGTCTCCAGAAGATGGGAAATGTGTAACCCTGGGCATAATGTCACTTGTCGAATGAATTATGTTCTGTTTATACTGAAGAAATAAAAGAGTTTATTGAAGAAAAGAAGGGAGTATAAGGTAACATTAAAATGAAGGCACTCAGTGAATAGCTGCCTTCAGACAGAATTTCAGTGGATATAAAATAGATACACCGCTGCTGAAGTTCTCCAAATCATAGCAGTTTGCATTAGGGATGCTTCATGTCCACTGAAGCCATTTGTCCTGCGCATTATTATGTCTTTGCAGTAAAGACAGTATTGACGTAGCAGGGTTCTGCCCATATTGTTTAAGTTGTATATAACGTCCCTGTGTATATGACGTTCATTCAGTGAAGAGTCCAAGTTTTTCATCCCCAGGTACAGGGGTAGCTGCTGTTCTAGGAGGAACAGATTTAAGCTTGTCTCTCTAGAAATGGCACCAAGCTGAAACATTAACTGTCATGCCCCACAGTGATTTGGAAGACCTCTCCCCTAAACCAACGGGTATCCCCTCACCTCCCTTCTCCCCCAGGCTGACGTTTCAGAGGGAAGGAACGCTCACCTGCTGCTTGTGTCTCTGCAGGCCCCTTGGAACATGTTCACTTATCTCTGCCATTTGTCACCACAAAGAACAAGGAGGTCAATGCCACAACAGTGCTGTGGCCAAGCCAAGTGGGAACACTTACTTACGTCTGGTGGTTTGGGAACAACACGGAGGTTTGTATTGCCTATGGATTGAGATCAAAATAGTACCAGAGGGCCTCTCTGACTGAGCAGGGAGGGGCAAACGGATCTGGGAATGCTTCTAAATAGTCACACACGCAAGAAAATTATAAATCAGAGACTGAGAGACTAAGGGTTCTTTGATGTACCAACACTGAAATGTAAGAACCGCTTTTTCTTTCTTGCTGTGACTTAGTTGTAGTGTTTATTGCCATTTCACATAAGTTGCCAATAGCTTTCTTGTTGTCTTTACATCCAAGGTAGATGTCATGAACCAAAATCCAGAAGAGTTTCTAGCATGTTTCCCGCACCACCACCCCCCCCCTCCAATAACAAAACACAACAACAAAAAAAGCCTGGGTTCGGGGGTGTGGTTCAGGAAACTAAATTTTCAAACCGAAGCTGGTTTTATATCTGGAACTGACTTTATATAGCCCTAGAGTTTAAACCTCGTTTCTCTGGTCACTAACAAGGGTAGAGATTGCCATCAGTTCTGTGCCTCCCCCTAAATGATAAGCCCAGTCCTGAGCCCCCACACTCCATGCTAAAGCACATGTGCGAGAAGACTTTATTATCATGTGCTACCGGTGAATAAAACATATCCCTGCCTCTGAGCTCTGCTCAGTTATGAGAACAGCATGCACCACATTCTGTCACCTCTGTGCTTGCAGTGTGGGTAAATCTGCACAGGCATTATAAATGTTATTTTATATATCTTTGTGGATGAAGTACCCAGAGAACCTAATTAGTCTCTGAGGGGAGAGATTCTTGTGGATGTTGTAGAGCCAAGAGGGACCTTGAACCACACATGGTTATCTTCTGTAGAATGCAGGTCATCAGAGATATTCACCAGTACTTTCTGCTTAATTTAACTCTTTGTGATTAAGGCAGAACCTGACTACTTGTTGTTTTGCATTAATAATTTCTCTCAGATGTTGGAGAATTCACTGCTGCTCTTTCTTACCCTCTCCCCAACTCTTTCCCCAGAGCTAATTATCCTGAGCATTAAACACATGCGCTGTGTTTGTAGTCTGTATTTATCTAGCTACAGTCTCAAGCTGTTGGATCTTGTTGTGCCTTTGTGTGTAGATTAAAGAACCCTCTCTACTATCAGAAGTCATCTCCCCCTGTAGGTACTCACAGGCTGTGATTGTCACCTTTTAACCTTCTCTCTGATCTGCTAAGCTCATAAGTGATCAGAGTTGGTCTACCTCTGTTCTCATTGAAGTGAGAGTTTTACTACAGACTACAATAGCAACAGAGTTTTACTTCATATTGGGTGCTTTGAAGATCTCACCCAGAGTTCATTAATAAGCGAAAACAGAAGTTAGGGCAGAGACTGCTGAAAGGAGGCACAACTCATTGATGAACTGTTTTTGTACAGTGAAACAGGATGAGGGGATCTGTGTCCTCCCTAAACACCATCGCTTTCCAAAAGCGATGTCTCCATGGCTAAGAATAACATGGGAGAAATCTTAATTTGCCTCCTGGTTCTGCTACAACCTCTTTGAGTGACCATGAATCACTGACAGCTAGATATGGGAAAAGCATGGGACACCTGAGCAGTGAGTCTTGCGGGTCATCATATTATGATTTGGGCCTCTCTGGAGACTGCAGCAAAGATGGACACTATAACATGGGTTCCAGAATATGCTGCATGCTAAGTGGGAAGTAAATATTGAGGTCTTAAAACTTAGCTCCTTTGGAAATTATAGTACCTTACTTTGAGCTTCCAGAGGACATAATTATCTGGATCCCTGGGCCCTCTCCAGAAAATAGTCTTCCATGTGCTCAGGACCCTTTCTGTGTCTTAAGTTTCCAAGCTGGAACTGACTCCCCAAACCATGCCAACAGGCTAGATAGCCGAACTTGTTTTTACTTATCAGATAAATTAACTTAATTTCTCATTTTCTGATATATTTGCAGCCACTGATCACATTGGAAGGGAGCATCACATTCACATTTTCTGTGGAAGGGATGAACACCATCACCGTTCAGGTCTCAGCAGGAAACACCATCCTTCAGGACACAAAGACTATTGCTGTGTATGGTGAGCCCTCCCCGCTTCATTTTGCATAGGATTCTCCATAGTCAAGAGCTGCAGAGCCAGGTTACCTGGCAGCAACATGAGGTCTTTATTCCAGGATGCTTGGACTGAGATTGTAAGATCAGTTTTAGTATTATCTGTTCAGCATAACATCTCTGAAGGCAATTGACTGACATTCATCCAGACTGAGGTGATTGCAGAAAGTTGATCTCCTTCCCAGAGCTCTCTGCGTCTGCTCTATGACTATTTGGCCATCCGACATGATTGTGAAAATGTTAGGTCATTTTGTGAGCTAGTTTTCCCCCTTTTTGGCCAGCAGAGGCCTCTTAACTCTTGCAAAAGCTGTTTAGCTTGAAAGATAAGTCAATGCTGTGTGCTGCAGTTCTGTACAGAAATCTGTACGGATTTGTTATTGTACTTGGGCCTTAGAGGCAGTTAGGGCACACAAATATTATATCATATAGTGTAGGTGTAGTCTAAGAACCACTGGGAATCCCAAATTTAGCTGTTTATACTAAGCACATGGTCTTAGTGATCGGTGTGGGCACCTCTGTTAACAGCAATAGAGATTAAGAAGTGCATTTCCAAGGCTAGTCCTCTCCCCACCTTTATCCCTGTCCCCTTCCAGTTAAGATTTTAAGTGTTTGTGGCACGTCTATGAGAGTGCAACCCCAGCTGCTTTCATAGGGCTTGCCGGCTTCAGAAGTAAAGATGAAGGTAACATTTCAGTTACATTCCCGACACAGCTCTCTTTCCAGTGCTCTTCATCCATTAAAGTAGGGACCCATCAGCCTTTTTGGTTCTGTGACACTTGAGCAGTGAATCTCTCAGATTCCCCAGATCTCTCGGTGAACCTCTCAGACACGCTGCTGGATTCTCTGACGGTCTGTGCATCACCTGCAGATTAATTAAGCAAAACATGAGCTGCAGCAGGTTTCAGTAGGTTCTGCCTACTCATGCAGCATTAAGGCATTTCACAGTCTTTACTCACCACCGTGTCATTGTATCTGCAGAGCAATTTCAGTCCCTGCGCTTATCATTCTCTCCAAACCTCGATGACTACAATCCAGATATCCCCGAGTGGAGAAGGGACATCAGTAGAGTAGTCAAGAGAGCGCTGGTGGAGGTAAGTGATGTGTATAACCTGCATTACAATGGTTCTAATTTCTGCTTTGTGCCTACATTAGGACTGGATCAGCTCTTCTTGCAAGGTGTCTCTCTGTTTCTATCAACTATAAAAGGCAGTTAGACTGATGTTGGAGGCCAGATTCCCACATTTTAGACAGATGATATTATCCCATTCTATGGCAGTCTGGTGCTCAGAGTAAGCCTTCCATTTATTCTTTTTAATGACAGTGGATTATGTGGAATATTTCTGAGAAAAGGGCATGTAGAAAGCAAATCGCTTATACCTGCCTCTAGCTGTACAAATGTCTTTACTGATGCATAGCAATTCTTACTTCTTTCACTGATATACAGCAGTGGAAAGCAGTGCTATTCTAATGGAATTACAAATATGCTGTAGGAAATTTAGGAGTCCAAAAAGAAAATAATTTTTGTTACATAGAAGAGGACCACAGTAAGTGCTTTATGTCTTTCACACAGCATGAGGATCATGGGTCAGGATTGGATGCTATTTATCCCATCAACACTATGGAGAATCTCTGGAGTTCCTTTTTTAAATGTAGAACCGAGTGTCATAAAAATGTTCTTGTGTGGCTGAAGATTTGGATTTCAAACTGAGAGGCTAAGAAAAGTTAGAGACAGCTGGGGTTTCTCAGCTCAGCAGAAAAATAGTGAAACTGTTTGAAACAGGGTTTCTGCTTTTTTTTTAAAATAAATTTACTCAGATTTTTGAAATTATGCAAGGCTTGTAGCTGTTTTTAGCAGGTTTATATGTTCATTTGTGGCATTATCTGTACAAAAAGACTGGAAAGACACTGCAATAATCAGTTGCACACAAACCTGTCTGGGTTGTTTCTGAGATTCTTTCCTCAAATTTCCTCAAAACACAGGAGAAGAGGAGGGAGGAAAGAAAAAAAAAATTCCTGGAGCTTGTTCTTCTGACTTATTTATGTCAGTATCAAGTATTCAAGGATCCATTTATCTTCAGGATGAATTTTCAGAATATAAACAACTCAATAAAACAAAATCAAGCCATAAAAAAGGATTATAAAACTACAGTACCAAGGCTACATTCAAAAGCAGAGCAGCGAAAACACAAAGAGTCTTTTTGTTGAGTAAAAAAAATATAAAAAATTGATAGCTAATTATCCCTCTTTACATAGCTAAATGATTCACCTTAAACAAGCCTTTGTGAGAAGTTCCTGTAAAAATTAAACATAAAACCAATAGATTTCTACAGCAATTAAGTAAACTTGTAAAAAAATGAGTTGAATAACTAAATAATTCAATAGGAAATTATAACTGTGCTATAGAATTTTTATGAACTTTTATTAAAGTATTACATTCTTATTACAGAGTACCATAGACTTGGATAAAAATTCTGCATAAGAAATTATATCTCTCTACTAAAATCTGATCTTCTCTCTATGTAGGGATAATTTCAGATTATCACAAAATATCCTACTTGTATTATGATCATAATTATTTGCTCAGATCATTGATTTTCTGAGTCCTGTCTCCTGCTTTTGATGAAGAAGACAAGAATAAACTGAGTAGATCAGCCAAAAGCTTCCAGATAAAAAAAGTCATTCCCAGCCTCAGAAAATGAAGACTTTCCATTAACTGGTAATACTGTGTCCTTTTCTTGATATCTTAAAACCAACTGTTAGGCAAGCACAAATAATGCGAGCTCTGGCTTCACAGAATACTTGGAAAGAATATGGAACATTTATGTTGTTGTAGGTGGGGGGTTTTTTTCCTAAATCCACACTAAAAAAACCAACAGCAACAAACCCATGTGCTTGTCCTTGGCATATAGTGGAGAAGGGTTCCCTCTCCGCAGCTCCTCAGGGTGTTCCTTGGGCTGCCAGCAGCCACGTGTGGGACAGCCACAAAATTAGCCCAGACAATAGTGATGTGTAATCAGTTCCACTGACTCCTCATCCTCTCTCCATCATTTCCTTCAATGAGCAGCACTCTGAGTCTTTGCTCCTGAACTACTAGGGAGAAGAATTCATGAGGTTTAGGTCCCATTAATGTCTTGAGAGAGTTGCAAGTCCTGACTGCAGGGGAAGCCCTGTGCTGCTTCCAGCTGCTGTGGTCTACTTTTATATCTGAGGGCACTTTTTTTCCTTTAAAAAGTGACCTACTAAATTCAGCACTTGGAAACTTGAGATTTAAGTGCATTTGCTGGATAATCCACAACACAAAGAGGCAATGGAGGAAGATTCCGCAAACTATGTTTCTCCTCCTTTTTGTTCACAAAACTTCCTGGAGGCCAAACTAGTTCCTTTTCTGGAGAAGAACTCTGCAATCTGATTGTGTTATGTCCTGGTAACAGCAGCTGAAACCCATGACCAGAGATGACCATGGTCACGATGCCTGTGGGGTACTTTTTTCTGAGTTTTGGCTAATCTATATTGAAGGCAGATCTGGGTTTAGACTGGTTGCTTAAGATTTTCAGCCAGCAAGACCGGAAAAAAAAATATTGCAGATTAATACAATCTTTAAAGCCTAAAGCAAAAAGGAATGTCCCTCATTAACTTGTGGAATTGACCTGGGACGTGAATTATAAGAATTTGTTTGGCTTTTGGGATTCAAACTCGGTTCATCATCATCTCTCTCCCAGAGTGTCCACAAGGCTTTTAAGATGTTTTGGCTAATCGCACCTCTAGAGTGCGATTCTGCCCACATATCTCGTCCTTTAACATGCGGCTTCTTACCATTGACTAAATGAAGAACCTCAGGGACTAACTTGGGATAGTCAGATAACTTTAAAATAGCACAGTTTAGACAAAGCAAATAGTACCATATGCAACTGTTATTCAGGAGCTTCTTTTAGCATGTCTGATTATCACTGTTGCCATAGGATCCTGCATATTTTACTGGATAACAAGGTAAAATAGTGTAGATCAGGAAATGATTAATCCCTGACTTTTTACCTGCAGTGGGCTTTAACAAGATTCTCCCTTTTGTACCAGATATACCCTAAATCATTTGTGTAAGTACTGTGATGCCTTAGCAAAGAAGCTGTCAGCATTCAATGCTATCCCTACTGGTTATTTGTCCATTAATTGTCTATGTATCAGGCAACAGGTATTTCAAGCAAGCATATTCTGGTCTCAGTGCTCCCTGGACTGCCCACGTCTGCCGAACTCTTCATTTTACCATATCAAGATGCCACCGGAGAAAATAAAAGAACAGCAGCGGACCTAGAGCAGGTATTGTGTCTGTTACTTGGAGAAGTGTATGTTTATGCATTTGTGTGTGTGTATATATATATATGGGATTTCCAAGACAGGTTAGAACAAATACTTATTGTGGTACAAATGCATCTGATTCACTGGGGTCTAAATGACAACCGTGGTACATATTTGTTGTTTTTTGGTTGGTTGAGTTTTGTTTGTTTGTTTGTTTTTCTCCCAAACACTGAAAACAGGCTTTGGAGCTGTATTTGGGAGTGGAGACTCCCATTTGGGTTCCCTCAGTAATGTTAAATTGGCATAAATTTGTATGATGTCATGTCTCTCCCTTAAAAGTTCTGTTCTACTTCATGGAAGTAGTAAGAAAGCAGGAAGGATTTAGGGGATGATTCCCACTAGCATGAACTGGAGTAGCCTCATAAGGCAAAGTTTATGAGGCTGTCAAGAGTTTAGGAAGCACTGGAGAACAGAGCTGGATGTTAGACGTGGGCGGAGCAGAACTTTATTACTTCAAGGCACAGGAATGGGCTTGGATTATCTCCCCACCTTCTTCATGATGTATCAGCCTCAGTGGTATGGGGAAATCCTCAGCATTACTGGACACCAGCTACTCCATTGGATGGCACAAGGGCTTTGGCATTTCTCTTTGGATTTGTCCCTCAATTTATGAATAAGTGAAGTCTTCCCATAAGTGCATGTATTAACAGTATCTTCCCCTTCTTGTACTCTTGTTTTCTAATAGCCTTTTCATTTGCCTGACCTGTAATTGGTTGTTGCAATTGCCTCCTGTGGTGGTCTAAAGCCTTGTTAACTTAGCTGTGGCCTTCAAACCACTAGTCACCCATATTCTTAAGCTTTCCCTTTTTCAACATCCGTAGCTATCGTCTTTTTTTTGACAAATGATTTTCCTCTGAATTTTTTGCCACACATGTAATAAACAAAAAATATGGAGATTTACTGCTCTGCAAAACCTCTCCTTTTCTTCTTCATCCCCCTTCTCCTTTCCTCTGTGAAGAATTGGCAAGGAAGCCCATCCATAAACTTGAAATTTACATCTGACCCAGCTCCCCTCCTGCACTCAGCAGCTCAGTAATTTGTCAATTACTCCCTCTCTTTGTCCCTTTCTTTTTTTTCCCCTGTAAAAATGGAGTCTCTATGGCTTTGGAGGAAGGAAGCCCTGACAGTGCTCTCATGACCCTTTTTATGGACAAGAAGAAATGCCATTTTCAGTGATACTCCAGTAGCTCTATGGCATCCTGCAGGGTCCAAGTGGTAACCTTTGAGGAGGGAGAAACTATTCACCGTTTGCAGCCAGCTGTTTCTTGTGGAGAAGTATCTCCCCTGCTCCCATCAGAATGATCAGAATGTTTTTCTTACTAATCTGCGGGTACTGCATTCCCCTTCCTTGTTACTCCAGTAGAAAATACAACATTGGTTTTGGTGTGAACTGCCTGAGGAGGGCCCCAAAAGTTGTCTGTTCCCTCAGCTCTGAAGCATATCCTGATACTGTTCATGTTTTGTCATCCCTTTGGCCTGTGATCCTTCACTATCCCTTTCCCAAAGTGTTTCAGAGCCCATCCAACAGCTTCTCTCTGTGCCCAAAGTCACTGGGATGAGTGCTGGGAGCAGATGTTTTTGCTGATGACAGCTTAAGTTGCTGCTTAGGTACTTTGTGATATATAGTGTTCTTTTCTGGTTGGAACAGAATTCTGGTTTGTGTTCTTGAGCAAGCAACAAGCTGTTCAAAGGCACGTACGTGAGTTTGTGTGTTTGCAGGTGCACACCCAAAGGAGTTAGTTATGGATTATTTTTTTCAAATTTGGAAGAGAAACTTAAAAGTATACGGGAACAAAATGGAAATAGTTTTCACAAACACTGCAATGGAATCAGGTTTCTTAAGGAAGCAACTGTATAGGTTCCATTTTTTTATTTCATGGTATCATATCACATGTGGAAGCTATTCTCCAAACCTGAGACTCGTGGCGAGCCTGTCCAGAAGCACAGCAACAAATAGTTTCTGTCCCTTGCCATCAGAATGGATCAGATGCAGAGGAGTTACGGAAAACAATGTTTCTATTCTGCAAAAGGTCTTGTTTCAGCACCTGAGGGAAAACCCAATCCATTCTCCAAATCAAAAGCTGGTGAAACTGAGTGAAACACCACAGAAGGGCACAAAACCCACCATGCACACTGTAGGGACAGATTTACCAGGAGAATGTACTGTGCTTATAGCCCCCTCCTTTTCTTCCCCTCCTATTAGAGCCTCCTAAATTCAGCATGTATACTTGCTGTCGTATGGTGTGGATGTGATGACACAGACCTGGACCCACCATACTCCCATGCCAGGTACTAGAACAGAGGAAGGGACACTTTGTTGTCCTGATGTTCTGCTCATCCAACCTGGGTTTGAAAGGGAGAAGCCATGTAAATCATGTGGGTGGTGCATGCTAACTTTTGTTAGCTAGAACACGCAAGGCTAAGGACAGCTGATGGAATGGAAGGGAAAAGTGACAGAAACAGTAGCTGAAGAAGGAATTCGAACTACATCTCCCCACATGAAACTCCTGAAGTTGCTGTGGGCCATGTCTGTCACAGAGCACCTGTGAGGATTTTGGACAACTTGCTTAACCAGCCAAGCTGTATTTCATCACCTGAACTAGAACATTATTCTGCCATGGGTAACAGTGAAGGGTATATGTGGTTTCATGGACTTTCACATTTACCAGTAAATCTGATATGTATCTGACGACCATGAGGGGGCTGCTTTCTTGCTGTTTTCCCTTGAGTCAGATTAAGCTGGTCTATTTTTATCTGGTTCATACTAATTTGGCTTTTTAAGCATACCTTTGGGTCTCTCTGTCCAGCCAGTCTGTGATCTCTAGGTACATAATTCCCATGGGCTTCAGAGGCAGCTGGATGTCCACTGTCCCTTGCAAATCTAGGTCTTAGTCTCCCATTTGTCCAAGTCTATAGTACTGCTCTATGTCACTCATATTTTATGACTCTAAACACAGTAAGCCATTAATTGTTGGGTAAATAATAGTGAGACTGTGGATGTTGTCCTAGGCCTTGTATCACAATTGACAAATATACATTTCCGTGTAGTTTTCCATTAGGGTGGTGCATTTGTGTCTCATGCTCTTGTTGAGGCTGTGGGTAGATGGTAGACGTCATTTTCTCCTTGAGCTGATGTACCACTCTCATTCAAGTGCCCCAAATTATTTTTTTTTGTGTACACACAGTACCAATTATTGTCATGTCTGTTTGCAGATTGCATTTAGAAATGTGAACTCTGCATTCCTGATATTTCCCATGGGAGACTGAAGTACCTTTTAAAAAAAACCTACTTTGGACAGCTAAAAAAATATGCTACATATGAAACTGGGGACATTTTCTCAATGTGAAGCATGGGACAATTCCATCTCACACATAAACAGAATTTCTGAGGAACTCAGATTGCTTGATCCACTCCATTTTCTGTAGTCAGTGTAAACTTATTCTTCATAGCTTCATAAAAATCAAAAGGCCTTTTCATCCTGCAGAATCCCAAAATATTTTGCATATTCTTGTGTTTATGACCAGAGTATTGTGACTTTGCTTTTTTTTTCTTTTTATTGGGTTACTTGGTTCCTTCATTTCACAGTAGCTGAGGACAGACTGCTAACCTGCTTAAAAATGTAGAAATAGTTGGCAGATGTAAAATGCTGCTGTTTGATTTGCATGTTATCACTACAACACCACTAAATTGTCCCAAACCTTGCAAATATAGCCACCCAGAACTGCCATTGGCCACTTGGGCTGGCATGCAGTTGTTACACCATTTTTATGGACAGGCTTGGTGAATGTGATGATCACAGAATTCAGATCTGCCACTTCAAAATCCCTGAATTCTTTCTCTTCAGTGAAGGGCAAACCTCTAATTAGTCGCATTTCAAGTAATTTTTGAGTAATTTTTAGCACTAAAACAGTTCAAAATGAATGTGTGCTAAGAAAATATTCTACTTACAATTCAGCAGAGGGCAGTGATACAAATACACAGACACAATTATTCAGTTCATTTCAGTGTACAGTTTTACTCTATAGGAAGATTCTGAAGGGTTTTTTTTTATTTATGCATTTCACAAATTATCTTCTCTCCACAACTTTTACTAGTGGAAGCTTTTTGTCAAATACAGTGAATGTGTCTCCTGTCAGTCAAATGAAATGTAAGCACAAGAATTCTAAAGTGATGTTTTCATGTGTTTCTCTTTCGTTCTCCATTTGCATGCTTTTACCTGGCCTATTCAAAATAACTGTGAAAGCAGAATGCAAAATAGATGTAGGAGCAACTAGTTAATGACATTTGAGGCCATCAATCTTTTCTCTGAAAAGAGCTATCCGCAATGTAACAAGCATTACAGAGTCTTTGGCAAATGGCAATACCAGCTGCTTGGTGGCCAACTGTGCTCAACATGTTGCAGCTGTGGCCATTATCTGTATTCTGCCAAAGAGATGGGAAATGACATGGATGACTGAATATCAAATGGACAGTGATGAACTGAGGAGATGAAATACCTTGGGTGAATTTAACGCTACAGAGAATGGCCTGTATGTGTATATATCTCAGGATTCTTTCCTAAGATTTAGTTTTACTTCTGCTTTATTGTAGCTGCTGGAGCTTCTGTCTTTTTTTATACTTTTTTTTTTCACTCGCAGTCCTAAGCTTTAGTGTTTTAGCATATTTACTTTTGTTACTTTTGTTTCCTCTGATGTAATTCAGATGTGTCTATCACAAAAATATTTTAGCAACAAGATCATGACAGCGAACACCTTCAAATCTTACAGAAAATGCTGGCAATCAGTCCTGAAAATCAAATTCCAGGAAGAGAAGTAAATCATCTAGTGTTACTAGGAGAGATTTTTGTAACATCTGTGCCTTTGTATGCAGACCAAATCTTCCACTGGGTGCTTAGGGAAGGCTGGGCCGGTATTTAAGAAGTAAAGGCAGGTGGGGAGATAATGGAATCATATGAATAAGACCATATACTGAGGGCTTTTTTTCCTTAGCCAGCTTAGATCAGCTGTTTGAGTGCTGTAGAAGAGGCTGTCTATATATCTTGTTGTAATACCTCTGCGACTGTTGGCCCTCTCGCCTTCTCATCTTTTGCTCAGTGTACAGAGCAGCCCTTGATTATCAAGACTCCTTCTGGTCAACTTTGTTCATCTAAAGTGTATCCTGACATTTATGTCCAGGTTCTCTCTGGGTTCATATCTGCTGGTCAGTTGCTGTCCCAGAGTAACCTCAGGAATGTCCTCTGCCTTGTGCTCTCACAGGATCTCTGGATACTAACAGCAGCTTGGATTTAGCATCTTTCATTAAAAGATCTCAAGAAATGAACCCGCTGGACACTGTAAGTCAGTGATTATGTTCTATTCAGTGCTAAGGCAAGCAAGCTTTAGAGGCCTCATGTGAAGTAATCAAGGTTATGCAGGGCGAGTGGCACAGTTTAGAGTAATCTACGTTTGCCCTGACTCCTGATTCACTTTTGTAACGCGGGTTCAAGTTGCTTCCTACCAATCAATGTGCATAATACTTTCCTTAGTTGTTTATTGATTTACTCAATGAATTGAATAGAAGCGTAGCACTCATTAGTTGAGATCCTTACATAGTATCTACAAAATTATCTAGATTCTTAGCTAGTACATACTGGCACAGTTGAATCACATTCAATTAGTCTAAACCAATTTACACCAGAGGTTTCAAAATTCAATAAAAGTATGTGAAAATGCTGTTCTGAGTAATAATTCTGTTTCTTGGTGCACATGGTTCTTTCACAGTCCTAATTCTGACAAAATGCTAAGAGAAGCCAAATTAATTTTTGTTTTGTTCCATTTTTAAATTGGAATATCTTTTTTTTTCCTTCACAAATTGTCTGCTATTATTATTCATTATGTGTCCTTTGATGAAAAATGATACATGAGGAATGGTTGCTATTACTGAATTATTTTTGCACATCATGCTTAATTCTGCAAATGAAGCAGATAAAGTCAATGAGGCTCAGTTAAGGACCAAAACTAATTCTGAAAGCTAATTATTTTCACAAGGGAGACTCTTGAAGACTATAAATTAGGAGGTTGCTATTCTAAGAAGTTTTGTCTTGAGCTGAGTTAGATGCATCTCCAGGAATGAGAGAGGAACAGAGACAGGCCTCAGGCCAACCTATTCCCCAGCTGAAGGTCTAGCTCTTCAATTGGAGTTGCACAGCTAGTTTTGAAACGGGCCAAAGTACTATGATGTTTCCTTATCTGCTTTTTAAACAAAAATGCATCTATGGTACCACTTTGAATGCAGTAATAAAGGGAGGCACAAGACCCAAAATGTTTCCCATTGAAACCTTTTCACTACCTTGGTGACTGAGTTCAGCCTTTGTGTGGAGATTTATTTCAAAGACACTTTATTAATGTTGTAAACAAACTATGAGAGTCAGAACCATTCTTGGGTTAAATTCTGATAACCTGTAATCCACCGAGGTAGAAATAGACTTGGCAGAATAAGAATGGCAGATGAGCCACTTCTCCAATCTCAAAGTGAGTGTCCTGAGTGATCTGGGGTTCACAGATCCCCTTGGAACCATGTGAGGACCAGAAACATCATCAGGTCCAATTTTGGAGAGCAGTGTCCTATCCGAAAGTGAATTTGGCACTTTAGCTCTATGTAACCTCGTCGTTGACCTCAATACTGATGTTTGTAAACCATTGTGTATGGTTTCTATTTCAGATAATTTTTAAAAGTACAGAATGTGTTTTTTCTCCCTCTTTCTGTACTGCCTACACGCCTGTTTCAAGGAGAATCTGACTTTCCATGTAAAGAAAAATGAAAATATTGTACCAAGCAAGCAAACATTTTAAAACCATGTCTGAAAGCATCCGTTCTTCCCTCAGAAGTGTGTGTCAGGAATCTCTAGAGCTGCCTGAGGAAGGCAGATGACTGATTCTCACAAGAACTTCTGGTGCTTTTGAAAGTCTCAGGCTGTTACTCATTTTTTGACTTGTTCTGATGTCATAGAGACACAGGCAAAAAAGCTGCATCCAAAAAGCCACTGAGAGAGCATATAATTAATTGAGTGGAGGAAAGATGCTGTATACTCTGAGCAGCGTGAACAGGTGCTGCCTGTTTTGACACTTCGCATATAGACCTGGAACAGTGATGGTTTTTTCAAGCTTATGCTGAGATATTGATGGTTTCAGGCAGAAATCATTTTATTCTGAGTTGCATTTGTGCAGGATGTAGCACAATGAGGACCTCATTCATGACCAGGTAACAATGCAACACAGTAATAATAAACTTCAGTTGCGACTGTTTCTTTCTGCCTTTCTTCCTTTTTTTTTACTACATCACTCTTGCTGCCTCTCGCCTTCTTATTATGATTTTTCATCACCTTGCCAGACAAGAATATTGGTTGAGCTTTCTCTTGCATACTTGGCTTTCCTGCTGGGAGGCTGCCACGGCACCTCTTGGCTGTGATGTCCCTGTCGGTGCTGATGTTTTGCCCTCTTCACTCTGTGCCACAGGAGTCCTCAGGCAGGCCAGGTGAGAACTCAGTGTTCCTTCATCTGACTGGTGCCCAGCAAAGTCTCTGGTCCTTTCTCATGCTGACTTTCTCAAGATTCTCCTGTTCTTCCGTTTCTTGCCCAAATCCTTGATGAAACCACTCTCCAGTACTAGATAGCAACATTTTCTAGCCGCGTTCTCATACATCACATTAAGCCTCTTTTTATATAGAAGACATCATGTATGGTTTTTACCTCTACTGTTTTCCTGACCATTTCGTGCAGCTCTCACGATGTGTTGAAGAGGAATCACACAATGTGGTTGGTGATTTTCTTCAGTTCTCTGTCTTGTGGTTTTGTTCATAGGCTCAGCTGCTCCAGCAGCATCAGAATCGCAGACCACGAAGGAAGATAATTCCTGCAAGGATATGGAGGATAGTTGTTAGGTCATATTTGGGCCTGGAAATGGCCAGAATGATATTTTTCCTGTTATTTCCATGAGCCATTAATGTACCTGGTTTACAGCATATCAGCCTGCATCTGTTGCCCCAGTTTTAGAGATGAAGCACTCTTTATAGTTGCCAGTTGCCAGTTGGTTATTAATATGCTCATATTCTTAAAGAGGAATATAATTTGCTTCCCAGGCTTTCTTCATGTACAGCACATCTTTGTGTCACCATCCCTGCTGCTCTGATCTCAGCAGATGGCTCTTTGTAAGCAGGTGGTATTTTTTTTCTTGCTATTGGAAGAAATATATTTACTGCTCATTCTGGCACCAATGAAAAAATTGTAAACTTTAAAGAGATATGTTAAAAATATAAATAAAATGCCTGTAAGAGTTATTGCCAAATTGGTATTGGACCAAAGGCACCTATTCAAGTGATCAGCAGCCAGAAATGAAGTGTACAAGCCAAAAGTATTGAAAGAATCATTAAGAATGTTAAAAGAATAAAAGAGGCAGATAAATCTCATACTATGATGAATGATAGCCGAGGAACATCTAATCATATCTGAGTAGCATTTATTGAAATAACTCAACCAGACAAAAATGAAGAACATGAAAAAGATGCTGTAAAAATTATTGGAATGTTCTTTTTTCTGACAATTTTTCATTAATCTTCAGGAAGGAATAAGGATTTATTTAAAACAAATTAAATTAAGTGGTGAGCACTAGAATATGGTTCCTCTTGATCTTGCTATGACTATAAAAACACAATGTTCTCAGCAACTGCATATTAAGGGTTATGGGGTTGTTTTTTGTGGTTTTCCAACCCTTTCTCCCTAATAAACCAACACACAGAACAGTGGCTGTGTTCAACTGGAAAATTACTCAGTGCTGTCAGAAACTGTGAAATCCATGAAATATCAGCAAATTAACAAAGTCACACAAGGAACTATCAACACCATATCTATAGGCTTCCATTCCTTGATTAATCTATCTGTATTTTTTGCTTTTAATGGCAACATGCCTGGAACTTCTTGGATATAATTAAGAGTGATATGGAGAAAGTGGGTCTGTGCATATTGTGACGAACTGACTTAAAAAAGTGAATGTTTACCAACAGATTGGACCAAACCTTGACTTCTTCACTTAAAAATACAGATTTCATAAGGTCTTATCTCAGCAAATGCTCATCTTTTCTATTATGTCCTTTAAGAAGGAATAATATGCATAATTTCTTCTAGAGATCTATTGTCATCAGAGTTACAGCAAGATAATATAGTGATCTAAAAGCTCTGTGGAATGTCTCCCCCATTAAAGGGAGAATACAAGAGCATATTCTCTCTGTCTGTAGCCCATAAGAATAGATGGAACATGCATTTCATTTAAGCTGCACTCTGTAGTCAGTAAATACTTTCAGATTCAAGCTGGTTCTGGTACATACTTAAGGATCATTGAGCAGCTGGCTTGAAACTCAGAGCTGGATGAAATGAAATTTGGGTTTAGGACTTGAAATTTCAGTGCAAGCTGGGATAAGGACTTAAAACTATTCATTTTGATTCAGGTATATTGCATGCTATGAATATGCTCTAAGATCATAGAGCTGGCCACTCAACAAATGAAAAGTTATTTGTTATGAGCAAATTAGTGTTAACAATTGAAATGCTTCTCTTTGCTTGAATAGTACATGGAGTTCAGTGATGTGCCATTGCTGGCTGGTCCTGCAGACACACACACATGTGGGTGTAACATTCCTTTGGGGCTCAATTCCCTTTTGCCGCTGGTCTGCTCCTACAGGGGTGTGACAGGGCAACTTGTTGCTATCAGTCATTGCTAACTGTACACAAACCACTCTGGACATGGTACTGGCAGATGTGTTCAGCTTTCACAAACTCCCTCTTTGTAAGGTGATGGGAAATCGTGCTCAGAAACCTGGTGCCTCTGTAAAACCTTTGCTTTGCGTGCAGATCCATTTCCTACCTAGCTATTGGCAATCTAAACCAATGATAAAGAAACAAAGGTATTTCTTATTTTACCCTTTTCTCCAGATTTCAGAAACGCTGATCCAGAAGCTGAACCAAAACCTGGTCCATTTTGAGTTGAAGCCAGGGGTTCAAATCCTTGTCCATGCTGCTCATTTAACATCAGGTCAGTATTCTCTTTCTGTGTACACACTCTCTGGTGCAAGCAATATATTCCTTAATGGTAGTAGTGTGCTATCAGCTGTACTTTAAACATTTGTCATTTTTATGTTACAATGATAACTCAGAGTATGTGCAGACATTAAAATGCCCGCTCCACCTGTCCTTTCTTTATCATGACAAAGATGTGGTGGCTTTTGCATTTGCACCTAATCCTTTTGTTTTCTTACGCACAAGAATTTGTTGTTGTTGTTGGAAATGCGGTAGAAATGTGTACTTCTTGACTGTCTCTGAAATATTCAATAGCTAAGTAGCACCATGGCATATTCAGCCTGGATCACACAGTGCAAAGGTTACCAGCTAGCTTTGGATGTGTTCAGATATTCTAGAAGCAGCAAACATTCAAAGCTACTAAGCACAGGTCAGAAAGTTGTTCAGCAGTCTGAAAGACTAGAATCAATTTACATATGCACACACATGAGCTTAGGCAGTTTGGACTTTAACTAATCCTATCTCAAAAAGAGCCATCTCCAAAGTCCTGATATTTAATTACATGTGTCTCTGTCTGTTCTGTATGCTAAACCTTCATTTCACAGCACAGGCCTTATTTAACTACTACAAGAAATGGGACAAACAATGCTGTGCTCAGGATTATTAGGAATTCATTTTCTCCAGGAGCTGCTGATAATTCTCATCAGTTGGTATCAGCTTCTTTTGCTAACTTGTAAACTAAAAGCCTCAGTTCACTTTTACCAGCAAATGCTTTGCAAAAAGCTTTTAATGCTATGAACAGGTCTGCCCAAGCTGTTGTCAGTCCACATGCTGTCTTGTCCGTAAAGGGAAGGAAAAAGAGACTGTTAAGAAAGCATGTGATGCGACTGCATTTAAATCCCCCCAGAAGAAAGCTTTGGTGTTTACAATATTTCATTTTTCTTAAGCAGAGCTTGATAATATCTGTCCTGGGAATATTGCTGCATGTTTCTGCTTTCCATTTGCTGTTGAACAGATGATCAGATACTTATTTTGAGACCTGTTAGAACCAAAAGCATAAAAAAGCAGAGATGCAGCACAGCTGAGTAATCTTTAAAGAAAAAAAAAGTGCACAACAGCTTGAGACGTCAGTTTGATTTTCTCTCCTGTAGATTGTGGAAAAAAAAAAGTAATAGACCTATGATTCAGAAAAATTGCATTACTTTACATTTAAGATTTAAATTCATATACATTTTACATAATAGTTGTTATCAAAGAAGCAAACCTTGGCCTGAATTTTCAGTGATGACCAGTGATGCTATATGTACTTCCAGAAAATGCTCAGTGCCCATCTCTTAAAAGAAACGTATCTAAAAGCATCTTAATATGACCTTCAAATTTAGAGTTACCTGCAATTCCTTGCCATATTTGTAATTTGTTTCTGGACATTTATTCTGCCAATGCACATGGCTATTTTCCATTTTGATCAATGTTCATTAAGTCAAGATCAAATCCCAAATGAACATTTAGACATGACTACTCTGGCCCTGAATATCCTCTAGGCCGTTTCTAAAAAATTACAGTTAGAAAGAATCACATCAGATATTCCTGGGTAAGGCTCGTCTTTACCTCTTGCTACCAAAGGGACATTCCTGACTTTGTGTAGTGGAAACAGATGACACTTAAAACTGCATCTCCAGTCCTGCCTTTAGTACAAGATGAATCTGGGTGCAAGTTTTGTGCTGTATGTAGGAGCCTCCTGCAACTTCTTGGAGAGGAATTCTGGGCATGTCGGCATGAGGGAGTGCAGAGTCCCCAGCTGCTCCATCCACGCTCAGAGCTGGCAAAAGCTGCATAGCTCCAGTCCCAAAGCCAGATAGTTAGTAGAGGTACCATAGCACTGTTTAGGGATACTAAACCTTGCCTGTTGCCCTGAATGAACCAAAAGATGGGGGTCTACCAGGATGGTGTACTGCAATGCTAGATAATGGCATGGCCTCCGAGGATATGCTGGCCTGTTTCTTGCTAGCTCAGGCTGAAGCAGACGGATGGCTCAGGCTGAGCAGCTGGGATATGCTGTTTAAACACATGATCTTTGTGCTCAGCGAAAATGCACATTTTTGGTTTTATTTACACACACACCAAGAATGAGTACGTTTTGTCCGTAATAGATGCAAACACTTGTTTGTCTTGCAAGGTAGGCTTTTTGTACTTCTGTTCAAAGCTGCTGGTGAGAGGCGAGTGATTGCTGTAACTGACTTCACAGTGTTCTACAGGAACACTACAGGATTTTGTCTCTCGCAGAAATATGATTCAGTAAGAATGCAAAATGAGTCTGGACTGCCAAATTAGATATTAAAAAACCCAGAGAGTAGCCACTGTGAGGTCTTTCATGGAATGTGGCTTCTTATCAAGCTGCAGAGGTCATGACTCAATTCCCTGTCTAAATATTACAAAAGGCCTGATTTCATGACATCAAAACTCGAGAAGAGTTTAGAATTTCACAAAATTCCAAAAGAGAGATTTACTTCACTGCTGAAAACTGTTGTTTTGGTTGTCAAGGAGGAAGAATTGTCCTTTTTAAATCCCGGCTTTTATTAAAAAGAAAAATAAAATAAAGCGGGGAATCCTGGAACACAAACCAGCACTGGAAGCAGTCCCTAGAAAACACACTCCGGGGGGATGCATGTGGTCCAGAGGTGCTGCTCTGGTCTGTGGTATCCCTTCTGTCCCAGACTTTTCGCTGTGTTGGATTTCTGTATTGGATTCCTGGCAGCTATTGGCTCTAGTTGACTGAAACACAAGTCTCAGCATGTGTTTGCTTAAGTGCACGTATGTATACCTATGCCTACATTTATGTTCCCGTGCCTCAGTGCACATGTATGTTCCTCCCTGTGTGTGTGCCTCATCATGCACAGCAGAAACTTCTGCAGCAGAGGTGCTGCAAGAAACAGAAGCCCAGGTATCTAAACTAGCTTGGTGTGGATTTTGAAGCAGAACCTGTAGAAATAAGCCTCTGTGTGTGCGCGTCTCATGTGCGTGTTGTATGTGAGCATGTGCGTTCCCTGGAGCACAGAAGAATGACAGACATTAGGCTCAGAATATTTAACACCTCCATCTTCTTTGTTCAGGCCACACTGGAGAAAGGATTAATTTATAGCAATTATGGACAACAGATTGCAATTCATTCATCGTGTTCATTCCTTCTTCTCGTGAAAAACAAAACCAAAACCAAAACAGTGTCCCCAACCCAACAGACAGCCTCAGCTCCAAGGCAGAGTACAATATGCCAATATTCCTCACAAAGCAGTTAAATAGCTGTTCATTACCAGACTCTCAGCACAGCATTATAACAAGAACACTGAGTGATGCTGAACCTGAATTGGCTGGAGAGCCACTTCATCATCCTGCAGAACTGCAGAGACCCACAAAATAGAGACGCAGAGGACACAAAATGGAGATGTATGAGGAATTCATAATAATGGATCATTTCACCCTGGTGCCTCACCTTTCTGAGGACAGCCTGCTTGATATGGGAATGCAAAGTTTTTTTTCACTTCTTCTGGTAAACTTTGGCTTTATCAGGCTGGGTGTGAGAGCTGAAAGTGTCTATGCGTATGATATATGTGTCTGAGTAAGTACTTACTAGCGTTTGTAAGTTTTCTTGTGTCTGCTGGCTCTGGTTTAGGATGAGTGTGTTCAGTGCATGTGAAGAGGGACAAGAGACAGAGAACATGTATGACCGTGGTTCAAGTTACAGCCATTGCTTTACAGAGGAGGGCACTACCTACACCTTGTTCTGCGTGTAACACCAGGCAGAGACAGTCAGCAAGGATGTATCTGCTGCGTGTGATAGCTCTCTGTAATGGCACACCTACAGCTGCATGTCTGTCTATAGTATGTTTTATTAATGTCTGCATGAACCACCGAGACTTCTGGTTTTATGTGTGTCCCTTTGTGGATGCTAGGTGTCTTTGTGTGTGTATGAGAGAGGGAAACTGTCTCTATTTAATACAATTTGCTGTGTATTTCTGGGAAAGCCACACTTCTGGCTGTTTTGTGTAGCCTTATTTTGCAAGGGGCTATGAAAAGGCGGTGAGCAAAGCTTGTAGGAGAAGCACAGAGAGACTTTTTGGTTTGTTAGGTTTTGTTCGTTTGTTTTTCTTAAACCTATGTACTCTCTTGCATGGAAGACTTGTGGAGAGAGAGCAGGGCACCCGAGGAAGGAGAGCATAATATGTTCAGAAGAGTAGGAAGGGGATAAAGGAAGCAACTGAAAATGTCAGAGGTGTGAGGACAGGTTGCCATGGTAAGTCATGGATGCTGAGGCAGTGTCTGTGGAGGGCAATGGACTTCTGGTCACAAAGGAAGAGGATAATGGTAAGCATTACTACTTCAGTAAAACTGAGGACTCAGTTGCTCATTATTCACTATGCATTGGGAGCTACCCAGGCTGGCTCTAAGCAAAACAGAAAGTCAACATGACAAGTTAGCCTATGGATAGCTCCAGGACCATAGAGAAAACACTAGTTTTGGTACCCAAGTGACCTCATTTGCAACTACCTTAGGTAATTGTCTGCAATATGAGAGACTATGTTTCAGGCAGTCCTCTAACAGGCCAGAGAGGAGAGGCCTCTAAGGAGAAAGGTATGGGGCTTCACATCAAGCCGTAGGTTGAGCACCCCAAGTGGCCTGAACCCAAGTTTCTTCCCAGCTGGATTAAAAAGGGAGAGAAGCCCTGGAGATGGGTGGACAGATGAGGCCTGGGGGCAGCTCTAACCTTCTCCTCCTCTGTTGCAGCTCCCCTGGTGGACCTCACTCCCAGTCACAGTGGTTCAGCTATGCTGATGCTCCTCTCTGTCGTTTTTGTGGGACTAGCTGTGTTTGTAATCTACAAATTCAAAAGGTATGATGCTCACTGAGCCGTTTCCTTCTCCCCATTGCTGCCTTTCACTGAGGTGTTTGGGTTTTGTTTTGCTGGGTTTTGTTTTTTGCAGTGATTTGTTCCTTGGTTTGTAATAGCTGATGCTCCGTCATCTGCTAGAGTACCCCACAATGATGGTTTCTGTTGATGTTTTAGGAAGATTCCTGGCCTTAATAGATATGCACAGATGCAGAATGAAAAAGATCAAGAGATGGTCAGTCCAGTCAGTCAGAGGGAAAGCATACCTAATGTCCCTCAAAGTGAGCTGGTGAGCCCTCAGCAACTAGTAGATGAGAAGTTGGAAGTCCAGCCCATAGGTAAATAATTTGCAGCATCCTGCAGCTGGTCAGACTCTGACTTATAATTGGCTAACCCTTTTCTCAGCCTCCCTCTTCCCATATTCCTGCACACTCCTCCCATCCTCTTCTGCTGCAGCTTTAGTTTTACTACAGGAAATCTTGCTAACTCTCCCCTCTCCCTCACTGCCATGTAATGAAAGGGAGGGGAACAACTTCAGGCTTTTTCTCTCTTCTAGTTGCTCTATGTAGATCCCCTCCCCTTCTCAAAAACCCTGCTGGCACTTAACTTGCGCTATAAGGCAATTAAATTTATTTTGCTGGGGCTGATGTAGTTGTGGGGCTAAACCCCATACCTGAGGCATATCCAGAACTTCAGCCACCCTCACCTGGAACATGGAGGTGAGCAGGTGATTTGGTAAGTCAGATCTAAAAGCTAAATATTTGTTTATGTTTTGACTGCTGTGGCCTTTGTGTTGTGCCAGACCTTGTTGCCAGCAGCAATGCTAGCCTGGCTGATTGCCAGGAGGATCCAGCAAAACCTGGGATCTCGGCTCGGTGTTGGACAGCTGGCTTTGCCCTCAGGCTGATTACTCACATAGGTCTTTGTGGCTGGAAATTTGCAAAGCAGGATTTCATAGGACCTAAATTGGACAGACTCGAAGTGGGCATACTGGGTTCAGTTACACATTTGCTCATGCTTGTATGTTTTCCATTATCCTCACTGTAGTAAAAGTCTTGGGATGGAACAGGGAGGTTTCAGCCTGGGGACACGTTCTGCTAAAGCCAGCATAGCTCAGCTTCACTTATGAGGTGACAAGTCTGCAGGCTCAGACTTAGAGGTACAGTATAGGACCCCTGCAGATAACGACATGGACCTGGTTTAGAGAACTGCTGTTGTGACTCAGATATGAGTGAGGCATAGTCACAGCTGAGATCCCTTATTCTCACGGTTTCATCAGCTTAACCAAACCTTAGATCCTACCCAAAGACGTCTCTAAATTGTACGGGATGTTTGCTAAGGCAGGTTTGATGTCGTAGCTACTTTGGAGTGGGAGCAAGGGCAATTAAAGGAGGGAATGTGATGTCCTAAGATTGTGGCCAATGAAACAAACTGGGAGGAAAAAGAAGAAAGTCTCTTGTTGAAACTGATGTCTAAGCTGGAACCCCTCCTGCAATCAATACCGATCTCTCCTCACCTGTTCACCAAAGAGAGCTCTGGTAGCTATTAAAAGCTTTTAAGCAGCTGTTCATCAGCAGACCTAGACATCCCTGCTTAGCAGAACACAGGATGGAATGAGGGGACCAACCTTCCCATGTGGTGTTCCCCATACAGAGCAACCCCAGGCCACAGTCCAGAACCCAAGGAAAGGAAATGCAACCAAGGTAGTCTGGACAGAGGACTTCCAAAAGGCTTGTGGATCACCAAGAGGTTTCAAGCCAAGACCCGGAGCGGTGGGTCCTAAACTTTAACAATTCTTTTTTCCATTTGTTTTTCTTTCCTTTTCCCCCAGAAGCCTCCAAGGCAAAATTGATGTAAGCTGCTAAGGGAGAAACACCCAATTTCAGTTAGGAACTCTCTTTCTGGAGTTTGAGATAGGCTTTAAGCTTCCCCTTTCTAAAAGAATGTAATGACTTTCATTCATGCTGTTCCAGGGGTAGGGAAACAAATGTTTTCACAGGTCACTGAGACCAAAGTGGCAAGAGTCAGTCACCTGCTATTCAAGGTATCTTCAAACCTGCTCTTGCTGGTGTTGGAAACTAATCCTTTGAAGCCTCTAGGATAAGAGTAGTCAAAAGCCAATTTTGGGTTTAGGTTTTCATTTGGTGCAAATATAGCATTTCTGGCTTTCTACAATAGCTAGCATTTTGTGTTTTTCCACTGTGCTGCTGGACACTGTATTGAACCAGAAATTGGCCTTTTATAACTCCTTGGTTTGCACCTGTAACCACACTAGCGAGTACAAAAGGTAAACGTGTGGGATACACAGACTCAATTCTCTATGAAAAGCAATCAGTCCAACAAACTTCCTAAGAGTATTTTTCCATCCTGTCAGTAAGATGAATGAGGAAACTGAATCACAGCTTGTTGACAAAATGAAAAGGTCTGGACCTAGGTGTGAACAGAATAGAAAGTGCATAGGCTCTTCACTCTCCTATACAATCAGCTCATCTGTTTCTGGAAATCAGCAATTTCTTTTTTAATGAGTTTTCTTTCTTTTGGGAAAACAAAGCAAGACTGTAATTGGGTGTTTCTCTTCCGTGTGCTTGTTCAGAAGCCAGGTTTTTTTCATCCCTTTGACTAATATTCAGGGATCCTTCCTTGGAGGAATCTGAATGAATGTCCCTGGATCATTTAATTTTCTCTCCAAACTCTGGCAGCAAACCCCCATATTTTCTGGATGTGAGTGGTTTAGGCTCTTCTTTTGCGAATGTAAAGCTTAAGGTTATTTATGAAATCTCCAACACCTTATCATTGCAAATGAGTTACACCTTTCCTCCGAGGACCTCCACCCCTCCTTTCCTCCACCCCTCTGCTCTGGCCTCTCCCACTTCTGTTCAACATGAGTGAATCATCTTCATTAGCAAAAGAACAGGACATCACCTTCAGTGTTTTGAATGACAAGAAAACACTTCTGGGAAGAATGTGTCAGTCTGAACAGCTGAATCTCAAACGCCAGCAAGGTGATACCTTCAAAGATCTTTCTTGGCTAAATGCACTTGTTATTTACTGACTCTTTATTTTCTTTCTTTGCCACAGGAAGTATTTCCACAGCTGCTGAGCCCCAGAGCACAAAAGAAATCCCTACCTATGTAAATGGTTGAATTGAGGACACCAATATATATCTATAACTAAAAAAAGAGGAGAGCTCACTGCATTTGGACTTTTAAATTCTTCAGATGACAAAGGGTTTTTAGCTTTAAGCCTGTGCATGTGGACATTATACTGAGACCATAGTGGAACTGCATTGTACAGGTGTTCAATTTTAGTGGGGGGTGGGGGGAGAGGAACTGGTACCACTATTCACTCCTGCGGCCCTTCCCCTCACCCCTCCACTGTCTTTTTTTTTTTTTTTTCTTATGTCTCTAATTTGTAGAAAATTCATAATGATATAGGCCAAGAATATGCATGGGGGTCTCTTCTTTAGGGAGAGGGGTGGGCTGGGATGTGGGGGGACAAGGGCTGGGGGGAGGCGGGAGGGGGCGTTTATGGTTCTTGGCTTTAGATTTAACTGCTCTTTTAGCACTTTGGGCTGCGGGAGGGCTAGCCGCCCCAGCAGACTTTCATAGGACACACAAGAAATCACACTGGAGTTTCAAGGCACTGAAAATATTCTTGGTCAGTCTGGTTTATGTCTTTCTTTGGACTCTGCCCTTCCTTCCTCTATCTGCAGCTGCTGCCTGTGCCCACGGCTGCAAGGCTGAGCGCGAGTGTGGGCGATCCCAACTGCAAAGCCAGGCTCTTTCTTAAACAGCTTTTTTAGCCTACTCACACCAAGGCCTCCCTCTGACAGCACTGTTGAAAGATAACTTTTTGCCTCCTAACCTTGAATGGAACAGAACTAGCATGCATTACAGGTGGGGAGGTCTGTCCATACTGCACTTGTAGGAGGTTATTGCCAGCACGAACTTACACTGTACTTTGTACCAGCCTTACACCTTCAGTTTTGGCTAAGAGAAAGCCCTAGTAACACCCTCAGCTGCATTTAATGCTGATGTTTGGATTTGTCTGGGGAAGTCCCAGTAGACCTCTGCCTTTTGGGAGTCAACCCAAGGCCTGTTAATTTTTTGAAAGACACCTTGTCCATAGAATAGGAAACAGGGAAAGGTCTGTGTGCAGTTTCCTATGGCCTTCTCGGCAACCCCCCGTGGTTGTAGATCTGCAAACTCCTGCCACTCTGGGCAGAGGAGGGGGAATAGAGGAGCATTTAGTTTGAGATTGTTGCCATGCGTTTTGAGCCCCAGCACCACAGGACCACTCTTGGACTAGATCTGATTTCTTACCAATAACAGAAGCGCGCATTTTACACTGCAACTAGAAATGAGGCTGCAGAACATGTTCACGTAGACTATGCAAGGGAAGAGCAGGAAAGCAGGCTTAGCATATCTCCAACAAGTCCTCCCAAGACACTGGATATCTGGCCGAAGCCTAACTTGTGGTTACTACAGCTGTTGATTTCCCACCAAATTCAGGTAAACCTGGCACCAGGATTTTGTTTTGAAGTGCGAAGAGAGAAAGACCGTAACCAATATATATTTAGTTAACTGCACCAGGTGAAGGCAAAGAGAGGCCAGTTCAAAATCAGCGTAGCACACTCAGGAGGCACCCTGATTCCTGACATGAGTGGGCTCTGTTCAATAGACATTGCACAAGGCAGCCTGAGTCAAAACCAGGAGATAGCAGCGTTGTTGTCATTGCCCGGAGTCCTGGGGCGGGGGTTTGGTGCTGGTGGTGGGTTTGAATTTCTGTTACAGATTGAGCACAAGCCCAAATCAACCTACTTGCTGGCAAAGAAAAGAAGTGATACCAAGTGTAAGAACATTAGACCCATAGTAGTTAAATAATAATCACAGTAAGTCTTCTGCCTCTTTCTGTAGTTTCTCTGAAGACACCAGAAACACAGGAGTTTGTATGGCTTTGCTATTGTCCTTGCAATTAGAGCTTTAAGAAAGATGGGAAAGTTTTGGCAGCAACTATATAATATTCCCCACTGAAGTCCAACATTAGCCAACTTATTTTTATAGTAAGCCAATCAAAAAGTTTTCTTAGTGTTGGAACTATTTCTAATTTTAAAATTACTTTTTTGATGTACTTTTTCATCTTCTGTTTCCCTTTCCTTAAATACAATGTAGTGTAATGTATAATTGCTATCGTTTATTGCTTTTACAGTCATATTTATTAAACAGATTATGTCTCTAAATGAAGGCTGGTGTTTTTGTTGCTCATTTTAGCTCCCACACTGGGATCACTAACACAGTAGGGAGTTGATAACTTGAAAAAGAAAGGGTAGTGGGAGTAGAAGTGGGAGAGGGTGGCAACAGTGTGCTTCTGAACATATAGTTCCTAGAGGCAGGATGCCGATATCAAGGTAACTTTCTCAGTCCTCACTCAAAGTGCTTTATAAAGTGAAGCTTGGTACTGCTGTCTCTATTTTATGGATTGGGAAGCTGAGGGATGTTGTTTTTCTGATTTCCAAACAGGCAATGGTAGAGCTCTGAGCAGCGGCCTGGAACTCCAGTTCCATTCCCTGCCCATGGCTATCCTTCCCCATAAAGTCCCTGTTAAAGGTTCCTTTAAAATACCTTTTTTGACTACCCATTTGCCAACACTGATGAAAGTTTAAATTATTCACATTGCTGATTAATCAGGTTTTACATGTGAGGAAAATGAGGCATAGGAAGTTTCTTACAGCTTGGCAGATGACAGTGGATATATGTTGTTGAGAAAAAGAAAGAAAACACAGCTTCTCTGCTTTTCAAGTCAGGATGCAATCACAAGATCATTCTATCTCTTTTAACTGGCTCATTGTTCAGTTCCCTAGCCTTTTTTGTACCCCTGGCATAAGAATGTATGTATGCAGTATGCATGTATGTATGCGGTACATAAATAGTTGAAGATCTGGGGCTTATGGATTGTCAACAAACAAGGCTGTGGTATCGCATGTCAAGTCCAGGAATGATGAGTTTGCTTATTGGAGGAGCGTGTAGTTTTCAAATCCTGGGCAAATCCCAGTTTAATTATAATTACCAGGCTAAAATGTTAAAGCAGAGATTGCAACCTTTCTTCACCTGGATGAATGGCTGGAGCAGCCATGGTGCAGGTAACTCAGAGATGTGTGTGTAGATGGAATCTCCTTTTATAGTTGAAGGGCCCACCTGAATTAGCAGGCATCTGTTCTGCCCATACACAGTAAGTCTGGTTTTGGGAAGCATCTCTAAAGCATTTTCAGATCATTCTCTTCAGCATGTTTTGCGTCCTGAGGCAGAGACTGATTGTTATTTGTCATCGTTGTTTTCTGGTTTGTGTAACAACACAGCAATTCATTGCTAATGGCTGAACACTGAAACAATAAACAAAGAATATCCCAAATACTTATAAAATCCAATATGATTTTTTATGAGGATATTATGCCTTGAGAGAATAAAAAAATGTGTGTTATCCTTTGTCAGAATGAGGAGGGAGTTAAAATATGGTTAAAAACTCCAAGTGTTTTCCTAATTTGATGTTTATTCTCTACCATCATCATCAACTGCCAGAAAACAGAAATATGGATGGGACAGACGTATTGGCTTCAGAGAGATTTATACTTCTCCAGCTAGCAGAACATTTGAGCCAAGATGCTGGGTTGCCTTTCCTGGAAATCAGTAGGTGTTAGTGTTTAAATACGTTTGAGGATCTGGGCCTTAAACAATTGCTTGCTGTTAATATGTGGCTACGTTTGATTGCTTAAGCTTTTGGTGGAAAGCAAGACTCTTAAAACACTTGCTGAAATGCTTATGCAGATGAAATGGGAATTTCCTGTGACCCTAAATGAACCCTGTCTTGGTCCTGTCAACTTCTGCTGAGAATTTCTGACAACTGCATTTAGTCTGGTACCTAGAGATGATAACAAGGGATTAGTATTTTATCTGTGTGCTGTCATCTCTCATTGAATGCATGGAAAGTTTCCTTGCCACATTATATCTCTGGGTAAATTCAGTGTTTTAAACAGTACCCCTGATTGCAGAGCTGCCGTGTTCATGACGTTAAAAAAGAAAACTGTGTTCTCCTTCAGTTAATGAGATATTGTCCTTGCATTTCTCCATGAAACAGAATAATAAAGCATGTGAATAAATAATACTTGAGCTAGAACAGATCCTTTTAGAGTGCTGGTATGATCCTGGCCATAATACCCAGAAGAAAAGACTGAAGTCAAATTGTTTTCTGATTGCAAAGATCAAAGTGCTATCATGTACCAAGTCATCATCCTAAGAGATTTGTTTCATCTGCAGTTTTGACTTTAGCTTTTTCTTTTCCCTTATTTCCTACTGGGGAATATGGCCATTTATTACTGTTCATTTTGCAGAAAGCAGGACCTAGAGGAGATCTGTGCTGTTATGTATTCCTCAATGAGAGAATTTCAAAATGTTTTCCTTGTTTGCATTGCAATACAGCCACCCCAATGCTGTATGCACATGGGCGTTAGGGGTGACATTGTAACTGGATAAAATTAACAAAATAATGGAAGATGTTTTCTCACCTCTGAATCTCACATTGTAATCTTGGGCCGTTTTGACAAGTGGACCTTAACCAGACCTTCTCTTTATGAAAAAATCTCAGCACTGTGTGAGAGAGCTCTGGATGAAATGGACAGTCCAACATCTAAACAGCTCGATATACTATTAATGGCTTGAGTCCTAGGAGGAATGAGATGCATGGGAGACCAGCCAGCCTTCCAGGGCAGTAGCTCCATGCTGTTCTGCCTGTGCAAAGGCTTGCTATCTGCTGGGGTAAATTAGAGAGATTTGAAGTTTGTGCTAATTTATGTTGTTTTCTCAAGGAATTTTATGAGCTTTTGTTAGCACAGAGAGTAGCAGGACTAAAATACATCCAGTCAAATATTTAACCTTGACTCTTAAGTGCTTAGAGAGCAGGGCCATGCTTGAGTTTTGTGTAATGACTCCCCACCAAGCTACAACAGCCCAGCCATGTGTCAGCAGAATAGGAGCCAGACATCTGTTGGATTCCCTCAACTTCTCTGAGTCTGTAGCATATCCAGCCATTGTGGACACAGGTACCACTAACAGTAACCAGGATACTGCTTCTGTTGTGCTTCAAATTAGTTGTATAGAAGGATCCCAACCAGAATCATTAGTCCGACATGCAAAGTGCTGTATCCACTAAACTGCAGAGAAAATAAGATACAAACCCAAAGTTTTGTAGTTTTAACACTTTTTTTTTATGGAGAAGCCCTGAGATACGAAGATGCCAGAGAAGAAATGTAGCAAAGCTGTTGAGAGTCATGATTGCCTGTCTTTGGTACAACATAGATGCAAGGAAAACCCCTTGCTTTTTCTAACAAAATCCTCGTTCAGCTTTCTTTAGACGAAGTTGGATACGGTGGTGTTTCTAGGACTGCAGCTACCCTGGCAAATAATGGCTCCCCAGCCTGAAAGCGTGGGCCATTTGTGCCATGGACCATGTCATTCCTTAGCACGCCCCCACAGGCAGCTGGAGGGGAGAGCTCTGAAGCATGGATTGGACTGACAGCTGCCTCCCTCTTGCTGCTTGCTGCAAAAAGATGAATAATGCATGCAGCACATTTAAATGTAGTGTTAGAAAGTGCTTTGAGGGAGAAACCCTTCTATTATTAATCCTGCATGGGAGGAACATCCTTATTCTGTCACTGCAGAGAAAGCCTGAACTGAGGGGCTGAACCCTCATCTCCACACCAGAAGGGTCTGGGATGCAGCGTGTCTCCATCTCTCTGCATGTGCGGTGCACTCAGGGCTGAGGGTCCCTCCTGGAGCTAAGGTGGTCTCAGTCCTGCGCTTGGCATTTTGGCTGAATCTGGAAACCTTCCTTAACCTCTGTAGCAGACACAGATATTACACAGACTGCCCATCCTAAGTGATTCCTGCTTGATGTCACCCCAGGTGAGTGGATGAGACCCAGCACTCTTGAGAAGGGGATGCTGTACATCATGTGGGATATTTACACCAGATGTTTCACAACCCGTAACCCTTTTTCTCACTTCCCACACCCACCTAGTCCCACCCAGGGAGTGTGAGATTCAAAACAGTGTAATAATCCTCCTTCAAGCTCCCCTGAAGCCACAACATGTCTGTAGCAGAGACCTGAGGTTTTCTCTCTTCTATGTCCTTATGGGTGAGGTGAAGCTGTTTGTTCTGAGCTGCAATCCACTGACCAGCTGCACCTCTGTGTCTCTGCGAAGCGCTTGCTCAAGAGACCCAGAAGAAGCACTAATAAATGTACAACCAAAATCCTTCCTCAGACCATGCCACAGAGCCACAGGACTAGAGAGACTGGCCTCTGAGACACTGATTTCTTGAACAAAATCTTGGAGTGGGCTGTTCGTGGAGCAGGTATTTCCCCTGCTGCTGCATTGGTTTGTGTAGATAAAAGTGTTTTCCACTACAGATGAAATTGCAGGAATATTGTTTGGTTAATTATTTATGTTCCATTAGTGACTAGAGGGCCTGGCACTCTTAACAGTCACAGAATGAAAGAAAACTTGAATCCAAAATAATGTGCAGTTCAGGGAGGAAATTTTCAAAGCCACGGAAAGCAGTTAAGTTTCCCAGCTGATGTTTACACTTTGAAAAACATTTTCTTAATGGACATGAGAGAGACCATTTGTGAGTCCAGAAACTTTTCCTCCTCACTTGAAATCCTAAAATACAGAAGTCGGGTTATTAATCCCACTTGCCTGCCACATATAGCTAACCCTGAGCCAGGGTCAGAGCCTGCGTGCCCATCTGAGCCTGGATGTGACCGCGGAGGAAAGCTCCAGAGTTCGGCTGCCGACAGTGCCCCATCAGAACGGCTGACCTGCCGATCTGCATTGACCAATTTTTCATTATTGGGATTATATTTTTTTCCCCTCATGTCTTCATGCCATGTTGACCTGAAAACACCACATTGCCTGCTGCTGCGGGCCTTCCTCCCATTTCACGAGGGTACCCAAGGAGAGCCCACAGCCTTCAGCTGGCCTCGGTGTTTATCTGTAAAAGAGTAGCTCTTATTTCCTTTGCCATGTTTTTTTAAGATTCCTCAGCCCTTTGATACAGTTACAAGAAGAGCTCGTTTCTGCTAAGGCACAATCAGGGTCACTGGAGTTAACTTCAGGGGAAAATAAACACTAGTTTATTTTCAGTAACGCTTTGTTGCTGAAACTTCTTGAGCATTCAGTGTCTGTTATGATGTAGGAGGATTACATTTAGCAACTCTTAGCAAAAATGAAATTCTGATCATTCCCTAGCAATCTATTTTGCTTTATTGTTAATCTAAACATTTTTATTAATTACAAGCAATTATTCTTTTGCAGGTAATTATTGCACCCTTTTTACTAATTTCAAAGAATGTTCTGGTTTCAAGGAGAGGAAATTTACCTTCAATCCTTAGTTTTATTTGAACTTTTCCTTCATCTATACAATACTTCTCATCATTATTCTTTTTAATTGAGATGGTAATGCAGAGGGCAGCCAACATTATTTTGTTGACTTGTTTGAAGTAGATTCCAAAAATAGATTATTGTATTTTCTCCCTTTTGAAATTCTGATTTTCACATTGTGCACAGCAAGATACTAATGTGCGTTTTTCCAGAACTTGCATAAAAAGAAGGCCCCAACTCTTCAGAAACATAAATAAGAAGGAGAAATCATGAATATTTCTAGCTCTGAAGTTGGATCCCATTTTCATATCTCACAATCTTTTCCCCAGTATTCATGAAAAATTATGGACAAATTAAATGACAGAGAAGCTAAGACTTGAGCACCTGGGGAAATAATAACAATAAAAAGCTCTCTTTTTTTCTCCTTTTTCTTTTTTACTAGATGATGCCTGAAAGAGCATTAAAATCATGTCTGCAGAGATCTCTACCAGCTATCTGCAGATGCGTGCTGGTTGGATTAGCTGGACACTCACCAGCCTTTGATTTTGGCATCTTTGAATATTTCAGTGCTTTTCCAATGGACTGTAAAGTGTACAGTTAAAAGGAGACTTTTAGAAGCATACAGAGGACCCCTTGTGTGAGTTCTAGTAATGTTTTTCAAAGAACTAAAAAGGCTTTCTTATTCTTGAAGAACAGATGAATTGGAAAGATTTGTTACAAGCCCAGCCTTGAGAGACCATCTGAGTTGTCAAGGCCCATTGTCATCCAGAATTTGGCAGCGGACCTGAAAGATGAATGTATTTACCTTGTGATCATTTCCACTCACATGGACTTATTGCCTTATTTACAACCTGATCCTGAGTGCTTCAACCCAGGATGGAAAAACCGTAGGAGTAAACTCCACTGCTCAGGTGCTGCATGATGTTGGCATCTATGGAAAGAAGGGAAGGAGGGAAGGAAGGATTCTGTCCTGGGAGCTACCGTTCCCTCCTGTAATTCAGAGGAATCCCTTTCCTCAGCATCTTGCCAGACGTTGCTCTGATGCGATGCCCTGAGATGGCAGGGAACCTGGTGTGGTGGTTCATGTGGTCCATTCCCATCCTACACCCCGATGCAATCTTCCTCAGCCTCCTTTGTCACAGGCATCATAGCCGAGCAATTCTCAGCTGGAAGAGGGGCAAAAGAGAGGGAACGGAGAGACGTGGCAAAGGTACAGGGTTTTGTAGCAGACTTGTATGGCTATGGAAGGACCAATGTCATTTTAGATAACCATTGCAAACCCTCAGCTAAGGTAAGGGGGTGAAGGCAGTGAATTGTATGGAGAACAGCAGCAGGTCCGGCTGAGGAAGTTCAGCTGAAATGGTTCTCAGGAAAGTTCCTTTAGCCAGGAAGACTTGGAGGTGCACTCCCTGTTGGAAGGGCTGCCTGGAGTTCAACACCCCTTATTCACCTAGCAGCAACCCTATTAGCTAATAATTTGTGCCACAAATTTCTCACACTGTTGCAAAGTCTCCTCCACAAATCTGTTCCCAGAGGCTCCTGCTGAGAAGACTCCTTCCCTGTCTTTCCAAGCTGACCTTCATTTATTGGTCATGAATTCCTAAGAGAGCAACACTGAGGAGTGTAATGCAAAACCCTCTCCACATACATTGGAAATACCTCATCGCTGTGTTTTTAAAACTAGATACCTTATTTTTTCCAAAATAAAGTGACATGGGAGACGCCTAAACAAACCCCCAAACAATGTCACATTCTTTTCTTTAAAAATATTACTATTATATTAAGAAATCAGAAACTCTTTTTTTCGTTTGCTTGTGTTTTTTTTTTTTTTAGTAAAACTATCCTCATTTTTTTTTTCTTTTTCTTTTTTTTTTTTTTCCTAAGACAGGATCTTAAAGCCTTTTAGAAGATGCAACAAAGAGGAAAAATAAAAGCCCAGTTCCCTTTATCAGAAATTTTTACTCTTAAAGACGTCAGACTGCCTCCACTTCTGAATCTTGTTCAGTTCTTAAATACCAGCATATTAACAGTTTGTAGATTTTGAGTTAAGTAATACTATTACTATGAATAATATGTATAAATGCAGCCAGAAGGTTCCTCCAAGAAAAAAACTCAATGAACATTGATGATGATTATTAGCAATTTTTTATTTAATTAGAGTTCTCAGTTGTTGAAAACGTGGCCGTGATTATCATATTAAGCAGTAGACACATTAATTACCAAAAGACGACTCTGCAGGTTACTACTGGATTGAAGCTAGTAAAGAATCTTATTCTTAATTAAATTCACTAGAATATTTCCTTAGCCTGAAGACTCATAAATAGATCCTGTTTTTAAAATCCCTTTCAGCCAAATAGCCACTTAACTAATTTCAAATTAAATATCTTAGTCAGGATTTGAAATTACTCAGTCTTCTCAGGGAATTGCATTTGAATATTATTATAAATCACCTAGGGAAATGTTTTCTTCCCAACTATGAAAATTTTTTAAAAAAGTAAATAAAACCTTATTTTAAATGGAATTTTAATTTATTTTTCTAAAAGTGAATTCAGCAGTTGGCCACTTCGGAAACCAGCATTTTTCATTTACCCACAGAATGTAAGCACTAAGCCCTCTTCACATCAGTACTTCAATGCACCTAGGTCATAATTAGCAACATCTATATCTTTGCTTTTCACAAATCCTTTGTTACCACTGGGAATCAAACTGTGTCATCTCTTTCAATGAAAAGTAAATTTTTCAAAGAATTAGATTTTTCTGAGAGAAGAAACCATAACTGTACACACATTTGAGGGCAATTCTGCCAGTCAGTTTCTCCAATATTTTCACCCAGTTTTTAGTTTAGTTTTAATATGTTATCTCCACCAGAATGGAACATCTCTGTTTCTCCTCAGCAAGATTTTTATTCACCAGAGCAGAACACAAGCAAAAAATGAAGCTATTGCTATTGCCGAGATGTTCACAGCAGCCACAGCATTTGCTGCAGAGGCTCTAGCAGTGTCTCTCTGACCACTCCCTGCTATTTTGAAGTGCAGCAAAGACACTTGAGCTCTCAGCCTGAGATCTTTTCCAAAATAATGAACCATAGGAGGAATCTTCTGGATCTCAGCGCTGCAGGCAGTAGGGCTGGGAAGCCCCTCCGGACGAGCCCGCGCAGCTCTGCAGATGCTGTTCTCTGCTGTGGGACACACTGGGGCCAGGTCTGCATCGATGTGCTGACACCAGCAGCGCTGGGAGCTGGGGGAAAACACAGACAAGTTGCCACAACTTGTTTTTCTTGTCTATGGATGTTTTCCCCCAATCCTACATCTCCTATTGGGGTTATATCACAAGACATCAGCCAGCAAGGACGGTCCAGGATTTCAAGAAATGTGTTTTTATAAAGATGCTCCTATGGCATGTGGACTTTGTAGGTAACCCAGGCTCATCCTGGTTTCAGATTTGCCCACCAGGGGAGTAAGGGCTCAAGGTACCGGCTCTTGCTCATACCCCTGTTCTCAGCATGCTCCTGCTTCCAGGCAGCAGAGTGATCAAGTGTTGAGTACCAAAAAAACAAAGCAAAGCAAATTCTAGTCCAATTCCTGCTCTGAGCTTGGTGACGTCTAGATGAAATAGGAAATTTTAGAAAGACATCTATTCTTAACTAAAGCATTTGTGTCTTTTTGGTATAAAGATTCACTTTCAGAAGAAAATTGATTAGGCAAGAAAATAAAAAGTATTCTACAGGGTTCTGCAGACCTTTCTCATGACAGAAGCCCCACTCAATATCCTGATAATGAACAAGAGCTCAGCGCCCCCATTTTCTCTACCACCACAGCTATGCAGGAAAGATGAGTCCCTGGAGGAGGTCTTGAAGCCACCAAGACTTGAGTTTGAATATAAATGGTAATGGCGGAACATTTTTTTCAATTTAGTCTAATGATGGTGTAGGAAAAAAATCAGTGGAAGAGCAATTTGGAAGCTACACTTTAGGTATTCATATCCAGAAGGAATCTGTCAGTGTGGATTAACCTGCTTCTAGGGTAGGGCTTCTTTTAAATGGCCTGGGATTTGTTTAAAAAAAAAAAAATATATATATATATATATATATATATTTGTATTTATATACTAAAGTGTGGGGTTTTTTTTTTTTGTTTTTTTTTTCCGCCTTATGAAGGCTATTATTTGCCTGCTTTTTAAGCAATGTCATGTAATCTCCAGTGAGCAAGGGCATTGGGAGAGAAAAAACTACAATAATCGCTACAAATTCTCCATCCTCAGGCAGTCTGGCTACTGGTAAGTCGTTCCACAAATTAGCCATATAAATCCTTCCTTCTGGGAGATGACGGTGCACTGAGCGCTATGAGAAAAGCACCTGAACACTGGTGGTCCTACTTCTACTTCTACAGTGGTTTTTCAACCCTTTTTCATGTCTATACTTCATACTCACTGCAGTTAAGTATCCGCTCATCAGAACAGTGTAGTTCTTCAGCTCCCAGCCCAAATCCCTTTATTTACCAATGTCTGAACTGCTTTAAGGGTGAAGCACTGCTCTATAGCACTTTTCATGGTATATACTGTGCTCTTCTAGATCAGACTTACCATGCTTTTTTCTTTTTCCTTTTTTTTTTTTTTAATCCTTTAATCAAGTCATCAGGAAGGAATTTCAGCAAGCTGAAGAAACAGAATGGCTCCATTATGAAATGAGAACAGACCTCACCCTGCCAAATTTCCAGCACACTGGGTCTCTGCCCTTGCTCTGGAGGAAGCTGAGAGGGTTGCAGTGATACGTGCACGCAAACAAGAAATCTCCGGGTGATATCGCTTTAATCACTTCAGTGAGTAAGAAAACCAGGCTGTGGTAAGTTGTCATGTAAGATGCTCATGAATAAAAAATAGTGAAGCAAAACCTGCTAGAGGGGCAGATGCTGTTCCTTTCTAGAAGTCCTTTCAGACTTAATGCTGGGGGTTTTAGCTGAGTTTGTACGTGATTATACTATTTAGTCATGACAACAAAGATAAAATAATCTTTGGGTCCAGAACTGCAGAGTCATGTACATCCCATAGGAAAGAGCTCTTCAGCCGCGACTGGATATACCTTTCCAGCTGAGGGAAGAACTAAGCAATTTCTGGTTTTCCAGACAAATATGTTTTAATAAGGCCTCACATCAACAAGATCTTTTCAGTAGGACATGACAAGCAACTGCTTGCCACATTCATGGTGGTTATAAATTGTTTCTGCTCCAACAGACAGTGGATAAGCCTCCTCACTCAGCCAAGTGAGAAGATCTGCTGATTACAGCCTGGGTGTTAAGGTAATGTAATGGCCTAACTCAAGAGTGCTTTAATTAGGTTGCTCTCAGACCTTCTGTATTTGTATTTTCAGTATAAATTGCTGATCATTCTCGGTCGTTGTCTGAGATGACGGGCTGTGGCGCAGCCATAGGGACTGGTGAGGTATGGGTGAGATATGGCTACAGCAACGTGTGAATAAGCAAGTGTGACATCAGCAGGAATGGGACCGACAGCTGGGAAAAAGTGAGGAACAGGCAAAAATCCTGCCTCTGTGGCTTTCATTGGGAGATTGCCAGGATTTTGTTCCCATTCATCATCCATACCATCATTCAGAGGGCAATAATGACTGCTCGGACAGGATATTTTAGCTGTCCAGACATTGCAATTGACCTACAAAAGGTCAATTGATGTCCTACTGAAATCAGCAGGAACTGATTAAACATGCAGCAATGGTGGTGAAAGGTACCGACTGGGTGGGAAAAAAACAATGTCATTCCACTGACACCTTCAATGGAAATCTGACAATTTTCAACAGAAATCATCCAAAGGCTCTTGAAGTGCACTGGAGTTGTCATTAACTTCAATGAGCTTCTAATCAGGGCACACATCTGGATAACGCATAAAATTAGCGTGTTATTCTTTAAACATGGAAAAAAATTAAATAGGAAACTCATTGTGTTTCACTTAGGCAGATGTGATTCCTCACTACCACTGCCCTTCCCTCACACCTTTCATTATCAGAATAATAAAGTAATAAAATTAACTCTCTTTGTTGTAGTACAAAAATTGCAACTGGATGCTTGGAAGCTTAGCAAAGGTAAAACACAAACTAAAATCCAGAAAAGTAAAATAAAGGACTTAGCTTAAGCACACAAAAAATATTGATCAAAGACCTTTAAACATTACCTTAATAGTTGCAACTGACAATTTCAGCAGCAGCATCAGGGAAAAAAAATTAAATGGTGTCTTGCTTTGTGTTTGCATGACTGGGTGTGAGGTGAAAGGGAAAATAAAACTATTAAGTGCCCTAATATTCTTCATTTGGATGAATACACCCAGAATACTTGGAATAATGAATATAACCAAGAGATGGCAGCAGTTCATGCACTATGCATTTATTTGTTTTTCAACATTATTTTCTTGCTATATGGTACAAGGAAATTATGACTTAGCTTATGATGTAAATTGTTTCCCTTATTAAAGGGAAAGGAGGGGAAGAGACAAAGGAGAGAGTGAGGAATAGTCTCATGAGGGATCTGGAAATCTGTCTTAGGCATGCATCCAAGGACTCTTTTTGGAAAGTAATGATAACTGTTTGCTGCATGAAAGAGCTAAAAACCAGTTGGAAATCTCTTATGGGTGTACATACTGTACAGCTACACTGGTAACTGGTAAAACACATTTCCTGTGATCTTCTATGGTTCTAGGACCATAAATCCACATCCCATTTTCACAGGCAAAGATAACTGCTGCCATCTGGAGAACCTTACATTTGCTTTGAAGGTGGGAGGCTCTAAATGATGCTCCAGTGAGCAGCTTCAACGTTGCTTCTCCAGGGAGGGAAACTGTTTCAAGTACAGAAGTGCTGTGGTAAAGAGAACTACGGGGCTCATGTTTAGTTACAAATGTGCACCTAAAAAGAAATCCTCCTGTACGCTGAATCGCTGATTTTGACTCGCTCATGCATATTCAAAGCACCTCTTTCTTCAGGAGCGTATCTTGCAGGGACTAGACACTTTCTAGTGGCTTCCATCTTTTTTAGTGATGAAAATATGACACCTGTAAAATCGAGCAACTTTTTTGGATAGACAGTAAAATTAAAAAAGAAAAGCTGAAACTACTTCATTTGTGAGGGCGGATTACTTTAAAAAGAATGTGGAGTGAATGAGGCATTGCTACAATATTCAAAGGAAAATACTGCAATTATTAGTCACATCTTATAAAGGACTTAACAGAGAGACAAATACACACTCCAACTCCCTGATTATCTCAAGGAGGAAAATTTTGTATTAATTGAATTAAAACATTTTGAGGGATTCAGAAAACCTTCAGTGACTTGGGAAAAGGTGATTGCATCAGTAGAAAACTTAGATCATAGCTCAGTAGTTCAAACAAATGCAGATAATCATAGACTTGCTTATCTGACAGGTAGATAGCTAGATAAATATACAAAAAACCCTAAATTATCACCGCTAGACTAAATGCCTTTGTGTTGTGATCAGCCTAGTCTACCATCACTGTCTTTCACAGAATCAACAAATTATACTTTTCTCCCTTCACTGCTTCAGAGGTGAAGGAATAGTTATGACAAAATCCAGAATGCAGATACTCCATCTAAAGTGGCTTTTAGGTGTGGTTCACGCCCAGTCCACAGTCCAGATGGGTGATCACTAAGTATTGGCCAAGCACCTCTGGGTGAGTCCTTTGTATGTGCATACATTTAAGCACTGCATATACACCAGAGCACATTCATTCGGCTCACAGATCTTGCCAGCATGGTCTGGACTGTAGCGGAGTGGCTTAGTGCTGCCTAAAAGCTGCCCAAGTCCTGGAGAAAGATGCTGATCGAGGAAGAACTGGCTGAGAAAGTCTTGCCAATGCTGGTGTAAACATAAACCCAACTTCTCTGAGTACAGGCTACTCTTTGCCTTGATGATTAGTGCATGTGTGAATGACCTGGATGATCTGCCTTCTAGTTCCCCTTCTTTCTGATTTTGTTAGGTAGGGATGAAAAATATCTAAATTCCCCATGTCTAAGCTGTGTGCATTACGCACTGGCCTTCCTAGTCAGGTTTCCTCTTATTTGCCCTCATCATGATTTTGCATTTCAGGGTGCAGAAGTGGTCCTGTTTCAAAAGAAGAGTGTAGTGCATACCCCACTCCAGGTCATAATTCAGGATTGAGATTTTTGAATCTTCCTAGGCCAGAGCCTGAATTTCTCATCTTCAGAGTAATCACTTTAAAATCATATGCAATTCAAAAGAAAGGATACAACAATATTAGATTTCTTTCTAAAAGTCTTGAGTAGTGCCTCATGATTATTATTGGCTAGTCCTAAGTGGCTGTTCTTTCAGCACAGAGAACATTCCTGACTGTTTTTCAGAAATGGCTAGTTCTTTCACTCACGCTGTTCACTGTCAAGGTCAGCTAATGCAAACAGTACAGATTTTTGTTCTAAAGCTAGGTGGCAAGATAATACAGTTAAATAGTTTCAAGGACTTCATTCACATGCTCTTATAAAATGACATAGCATGACATGAAACACTCATCTCTTCACTTGCAACTAAATAAAGCAGTAAAGTATGGTGATTCTAATTATAGTGTATTTATATAGAGTAGATTTCTCAAACAGATTCCAATGCCGCTTAAACTTTTTTTAAAAAAATCAAACATGTCAAAATTTGTATAATGAATTAATGTGCATTAAAAATGGTGCCAAATTAGCACTTCGAAATTAATTTGATGAGCAAAGCTCTGTCAAATCTTTTGAGAAACTTTTGTGCCTTCATGAATTTGCTTTATAAGTAATGTGGTAACCATGGATGCTTGTTTACATGTAATAGTTATTGTCAAGCTACAGTTATTTTCAAAACAATTACGGGGCATAAATTCTTAACTTAATATGGAAATCCTATTCACCTTTTTTTCAGTCTTCCACTGCTTGGATTTATGTTAATGTAATGCCATTGATTCTGTTGGGGGTCAAAAAGATGTAAAACCGTAGTAACTTCTTGTTGGAGGGAGATATTGAAAAGGAATTGATTGAACAGGTCGGTCAGCTATTGGAGTAAGACTTGTAAATGTAGAAGTGGCAGCTTTGCTTGCTGTAGTCCAAAGTCCTGCTGGGGATCCAGGCGTGAAGCCATCAGCTCGTCAACCCAAGGATGAGTTCTTACTGTGTCAGGACCACCAGGAGCACGGCGGGTCACTCACCCTGTCTGTAGCTTTTACTGATATCTCTAGAGCCATGAAAGATCTAGAAAATACTTAGGATACTAGGCCTGACAAACTTTCTGTCTATCTTGATGGCTTCTGCTCAGGAAGAGCCTGGCAATAACATTTTCATGCTTGTGCAAAGTCTTTACAAAGTTCTTAGTACATACGCAGGAAGCGGCTCATTGAACCTTTACTGCAGCAATGAGCCTTCTAGGCACAGCTCCTAAGGTTTCTGGGTTATCTATTGGAGGACTGAACATTATCACCTTAAAGTCGTCTTAGTCCATCCAGGCGGTGAAAGGATGCTGAGAATTCCCGGACATAAGTAAAGCATTCCTGTGAAAATCTCATACGAAATTTATGGGAAAAGTGAAAAGCATGACTGTAGCAGCAGGGTAAAAATGCAGATAACGTGGGGGGGAAAAAAAAAAAAAAAAAAAAAGAGTAGGCAGGGAGAGATGCAATTTTTGAGTAGGTCTTTCCATATACTCCAATCTGTGTTAGTGCCAGCAATGTAGGAAGTCAGTGGGTGTCTGATTATTATCTCCTGAAGACAGAAAAATTGCCATTGTAACATTTTTTTTTTAAATCAGGTGAATTTTTAAATAATAATTGAATGTATATATAGCAGCACCGTTTGCCCTTTTTTTTTTTTTTTTTCCCCCTGTCCACCTGGCTTTCTCATACAAAAGCTTCCCCTTCACATACCATTGGTAGCTTGGAATATGAACAACATATTTTGTCTTCAGCTTAAGTTCAGTACGTGTTTCTGAACTACTTGGTGGGGGGAATCCCTTTGTAATGGCTTCTAAATAAATTCAGTATCAATTTAAACTATTAGAGGAACTTAAATCAAAATAATTAGGATATTAAAATACTTTGTGCATTTCCAATCACTGGTTTATTGCAAATCTGGATATTTTCCAAGGAACAATAATAGAATGAATAAATTGGAATGTTTCCTTACCCTTAATATGAAACCATTTGCTCATGAAAAGATGATTGATAACTTGCATTAAGCACAAAGCCAGACTGATTTGCAGACATGCTTGAGGAGGGGCTGGAAGGAAAGGAGAATAAATGTCACATTAACAAAACATTACACAGATGCACATTCACACACACTAAGTGTATTAACCAAATAGAGAAGAAAACAACATCAAAGCTTTCATAGCACCTCTTCTCATTAGAAAGATATACTAACTCTGTGCAATGTAATTGCTAAATACACCATGGCATGGAGAAAGAGATATTTGGAGATTCTGATTGCAAGTGCTCTGAACCAGTTCAGAAAAAAAGCTAGAGTAGGGTACAGAGTGAGAGAAACATAACCTGATGGCAGTCTCAGCTAAGTTATTGGCTCTGTCTTGTTTCTGATCTACCATCTTCCTTCATAAACTGAATAATTATGTCTTACAAAATGTGTAGCCTACTGGGACTAGGGAGCGTAATTAAGCTTGCGCTGTCCAAGACCACGGTCTGTGGGAGCTGCCATGCTCTTCTCTCTGCCACTACCACAGAAAGTGTCTGTCTGATAGGGCAGACTGAACTTTCCAGCCTCAGAGGTCGTTGTTTCAAGCCCTGATGTAGTGTCCAAGTGTTACACATACATATGCATCCATGGGCAGGCTTCTGCCAGCTGGAGAGAGCAGGGCTGCAACCAAAGCCCAGTCTTGGGCAAAGTACAGCAGGGTGAGCATTATCACTTGAAGAGATCTCTGTGTATTTCTGCGACTCCTCAACACCTTTGTCAATTGTAGGTTTTTTTGTTCTGCTTAGGTCTGGGACAGGATTGTAATTTGCCATATTCTTCTATTAGCTTTCCTCTTCTTTCTTTTTCTCTCCCCTGAAGAGGATAAGAAATGCTTTACTACATCAGATTAAATGTCTATCTCAGATGGTATTCATTGACAGATTCTTAGGGAAGAATATAAGAAACAACATAAATATTCACTCTGTGGTACATTCCTCTACCTTTCTGAAGAGAAAGCAAACCAATAGTATACCCCTCTTCTGTTCACTTAAATTTTCTGGAGTAATTTCTTGGGCCATCGGCATTCACAAAGTTGCAGAGTCACCCAGTGCCTCTGATGTATGGGCTACATAGGAGTCCAGTTCCTGCTGGGAAGGTCCTTGCACCTTAATCTCCTAAGGAAATCAATCTATATGTAACTAATGTATGCCAGCAGAGAGAGAAGGGGAATGAAGAGTGCTAGACACAGCAGACATAGCTACAACCTACATAAATGGGGAAGAAAAGAACTCTGCTGTAGTGAATTTGAAACAAGGATAAGCATTCTTGAATCAAGTGAACATAATGCTGCCTACAAAAGACTCCAGTGAAAAATGTGTATTACAGTATAAACAAGAGAATTCTGAGTAGAGTTCAAGATGCTGTTTTTCCTCAGCATTTGCTAATGCTGCAATCACTGCATGAATATTATGTCCAGGTCCGCGGTCTGATATTCAGGAAGGATGTTGCCAACTGTTCAGAAAAGAGGAATGAGTGAAGTACTGAAAAACATGCCCCAAAGACAAATATTTAAAGAATTCAATCTATTAGTTTATAAAAGAGACAGAGTAGTTTCATCCCATTTCATACAGATTTCAGTAGGGAGGATGAGTTTACTATTGAAACTCAAGCCAATAAAGCTACAGTAAAGCCAGGGATTAGAATCCAAAATTGAACAAACAATCTGTGTGGTAAGATACCCATTTTTTAATAGGGAGAATATTAATCATTAGAATAATGCAACAAGAGCTTTCACAGTATCACTGTGCAATTTTGGATTACCATCAAATGCTTATAGATTTTGTTTGATTTTGTTTTCTTTCCTAAAAATATTCTTTAAAGAAATAAGCTTAAACAGAATGCAGTTGAAGCGTGTTGTAATATCCACATTATGTAAGTAATCCTTTAGAAGTTCACTTTGGGTCCTTTCTGGATTTGTAATGTAGAAGCTGATGACTCTGAAATACCTAAGGATGTTCAGCTGCACCTAGCAGAGCACAGCTCTATCTCTGCAAACATATTTCAGTGCCAAGGCAAAGCAAAACCACACCTGATGCAGTGGGCCATTGATATTTGAAAGTAAATCCCTTGGTTTTTCATTTATATGTCCCAAGATCCCTGTTTAAAAATGTGTTTCCTTTCTCATAAGTCACCACATAACTCCATGCTAATCCCTCTCGTTTAAATTGAATATTAGCTTTATGGAGAATGGTACTAATTAATCCTGCATAGCTATAATTTAGTGGCTGGGCTGCACAACAGCATGAAAATTAGCATGGCACTGGGTGCCAGGTTATTGGATTCATTTTCTGGGTAAGTCCTATTATGTTCTGTTGGATGGGCACAGCACACAACCAATTAAATTACACAGGCTTTCAATCAGCTTTCTTGTAAGCCAGGAAACTATCTTCTAGCCCTTTCACTTTACAGAAAGCAGTGCTTGCTCTGAAGGCACTTGCATTGTACTTGACCAGCTAATCGCTCTACCTGGACACTAATTATTAGTAGTAGCTAATGACTAATGATTTTTCCTGTAAGGTCATATCCCAAGATGACACCAGAGTCTATAAACATTCTCCTAAATTGGTAATGACTTGTAGTAAAGATTATGATTAACAGCACACAGTCCACTTTCTGAATAAAATATAAATGAACATATCACAATAAAAACAATATTACACTGATTAATAGCATAAATAAATAGATAAATATAGTCTCCACTTCGTGATGAGGTATGATGTTGTCACACATCATTCTCTCCACAGGGGCATTACCCCTTCGATGCTGTCCATTAAAAGACCTGGGTTATATTGCCGAGTCTGGCAGTGACCTGCCTCCACTCCAACCCTCTCTGCCTGATCCCCTACTGCTCTTTTTTACTTTTTCCGATGTTGACAGTAGTTTTGTTCAGTGTGCTGACACCAACACCTCCAGCAGAGACCTATCCCATGAAGGTGACTCAGACTGTTTCTGTGCTGTCAGTGGATACAGAGAGTATTTTAAGGATGTACCTCAGATCTACAGCAGCATGAAGCATCCTTTGGAAGTTCTTCTCCAAGATACAGAGTAAGTAGGCTCGTAGTTTTGATGACTTGGTTAAGAACTTCCAATTCATTAAAAGATCCTGGCTTATGCATGCTTGTTTATCTTCTCTACCAGCTAAGACAAAAGAGATGGCAGAGTAAGGGAGATTTTTAGACTTTCTTACTGCTAAAATGTTTGGGTTATAGAGATACATGACTATGTTTCACCAAAAAAGGAAAAGGGAAGTCAAATAAAGTGAAAACATTCAGAAGTGAGAAAAGCAGCACAGGACTACAAAGAGATAGCTGGAGATTCTCCTTGTTTCATTATTTATATTTCCCGACAGTGGCAAAAAACCACATTCCTATATTCCATATAAAATATAATGCACTTAATTGATCTAAGTAATTTCAAGGCTGCTGAATAGCAGAAGCCTCCAGAGTGGAATATTCTGACTTAATGATCACATAAAATTGCTCAAAGTGTTTTTAATGTCATTGTAATTTCTGAGTTTATTTAATAGTTGAGGGGGAGAGAGGGTAACATTAACAGTCGTCTGCATGGCTTGCACGACCGCATATAACAAATGAGACATGTGTATGCCACAAGAGCCATCATTTTTAAATGGCTGCAGTAAAAATGCAGTTATATTGAGCATTTGTTTTAGGCCGTGACACAGTTTTATGAGGATGATATTGCATTAGGATTCAGGATATCTCAGATTTGTTTCCAATTGTTTGACCTTTTAAGGAGTCAGATCACTTCTTGATTGTACTGATTTTTTCCTCTTTCTTTCTCAGTCTCATCCATTCAGTTCATAAAAACTTCAGCCACGAGCTATCCAGCTCAGATGTCCACCACAATATGGTTGTAATCCACGTTACACCTGCAGAGTATATGGTAAACAGATTTCTGTATTTATTTGTTATTTCTTCTGTTGTGAACAGCAGCCTTTCATCCCTAATCATCAAAACTTCGGTTAATTTCAGATTTTTTGTATTCTCACTGCCCTAAGCTCAGACTTGCTTGCAGATGTGGGTCAACACATTCACAAGCCAGAAGTGCAAAGCCACTATGGGCCTATTTTGAAGCACAAGTGGGTACTATGTATGCAATCAGCACAGGTGCTTCTCAGTACAGGTGGGCTCACTGACTACAAAACAGTGGTAGGTGCAGTAGCAGCACGTATTGCTCGATTTTTACTTTTTACCTTTACTCTCTCCAGCCTGATGTTTGCCTGGTGTTGAAGTAAGTCAATCCCTACCAACTTTCTCAGAATTATTTTGTAATATTAAAACAAGAATTAAGATTTTAAAGCAAATTCAGTATTCTTCTCTATTCCTTCTACCCCTCTGCTCTGTTTGAAGTTATTTTAATCTCCTCTCAACCTTGCCATTTTTTTCCTGTTGGAGTTGCCTAATTTGCCTCATTTCTAAGTCATGATGATATCCTCAAGACACCAATTCATAACTTCCTCATATTGAAATTGTTCATTAAAATCTAATTTTTACCATCTAATTCTAGCTTTTTAGCTAATTAAATCAGAGTAATTATAAATATCTATCTTGCAACATTGCATATTGACATTTGAATATAAAGACTTGGAATGGAAGAAAAGCACCACTGGAGAACTTATTTTATTTCCTCTAACTGTAAAGGAAGTCAGCTAAATCATAAATATATAGATTAAAATACTCTCACCTAAGTTAATTTCAATATTAACTTTATACTACCATTAAGGTTTGCCTTAATATAAACCATAAGGGACCATATCTAATTTCAACAGCTTCACATGAGGTATGTTTGGTTTGCTCAGATCCATTATTTAACAAAGAGAACTGAAATGCTCAGAAATAAAGGTACAGCTCATGCTGTATTTGATGCGGAGTTCAACAGGAGCTTTAACATATTCCAAAAATATTAGGATATATTGAAGAAAAGAATCACTCAAGAGAACTTTTAGTACTTTTTTTCTAGTTTTATTTTAGCTGATGACTCTAGACTAGATTCATGGCTGAATTTTATAGCATTATATTGTATTAAGACTCTCTGTGACACCAAATAGCTACCTAAAAATGTCATAAGAATAATTTTTTTATATTTTTAAATTTTTGGCAACCCTAACTAGAAGTTGTAGACACTGATGGCTAACAATATACTGATGCAACAGTCCGAAAAATGTATGGATAGGGGAAAGACAATCAGACTTTTAATAGGTTAATATATTATCACCACAAGATAGGGATGTGATCATATGTGTAATTCTGCAGTTATAGATCCTCCTGAAATAGTGTGGTTTGGAGAGCTTGTTGTCAGTTCCGCAAGTAACACTGCTTTTAAAAAGGCTTCAGAAAAACATAGGTAAGGTAGGTGCATTATTACGAGAGAAAAAGAATGATTTGTTGAAACCAAAACGATTTACCTAGTGGGATCCACTTTTATAAACTTCCTGTAGATCTCTGCCCAGTTTCTTGCCAAATTGCTTTGTGAAATGTGGGGATGCTCACTTACCGTTTCCACCACAGAGAGCCCAACTTCATACTGCCTTGCAAACGGGTCCTGCTGGGCCTCCAGGTCCTGAGCCACAGAGCCAAGAGTCCAGGTGAGCTGAAAGCCCCAGCCCACGTCCTGACAACAATCTGCAATTTGAGAAGCAAGGAGGTTTCAGCTCCACTGCAGCTGGGAATTGACTTAAAGATGATGGTAAGTTGAGAAGTTTAACTGTTTTTTTGGGATCTAAAAGCTTAGACTCCTAGGTTTGTCCTTTTTCTAATTTTCCAACATTATGCAAAGAAACACTTGGATGTTCTGTATACATTTTTTTTTTTTTTTAAACGAAACAGTAGATACATTTGCTGAGAACTACTGGCAAGAGTGAAGACACTAGACAGAAATTCTTCCCTCAGAGTGCCTCAGCCACAACAGAGATGTTCTCTCAGTCCATATTTTACACAACAGTTCAGAAGAGAAGTTTGTCTAGTGAAGGCAGCTAAAGTCATCACTGCCAGTCTCCACAACGTACAATTACTTTGATTCATGCAATCTGCCTCTGTAATGAGATGTCTCACAGTAAAGACATAATAACCACTAAAATAACTATTTAGTTATAATAGGCAGATGATTCTAAGATCATTTTAATCAAAAGTATCAGATGGTTTGATATCTGTTGGCAAAAATACTCTTCTTGGCAATGGACCAATGAATTCACAGAACAGACACAAGGGAGAGTTGTTTCAGGCCCAACATCAGTTAAAGGACAGTATTCTTCATGGACATCAAGTCACTGCAGACCGAACAGAGAATGGCGTGCTTCAGTGGCAGAGATAAGAGATCTCTGCATGTAACAGCATGTTCAGGGGAGCATTCGCTGAGGATGAGTATAAGCTGATCCTCCAGAAATTTGCAGCTGCAGCTTTTCATGCTGGAATTGTGAGCATTGACCTGCAGCTTTTGAGTAACAGGTCCTGGTGAGATAACTGGTGGGCCACTGACACTGGTTGGCACCCAGAAATGCAGTGACTGTGGGGCTGCAGTTCATTAACTCTTGTGAAAACAACAATTTAGTCTTGTGCAGTCAAATGTGAATGTTTGTTCCATTTCAAAGCATGGAATGTTGAATCTCTATGGCAGTCTGCTGGCTCTGATTTTACTTGGAATAATGCAGAAGGGTTATTCTGGAAGTCAGCTTTCTTTTGGAAATAAAAAGGATCTGGCAATTACTGCAATTGAGTATTAACATGAAGAGAAAATGAATCAAAGCAATCTTACACAGCTATCATTTACTTCTACTGCCAATTTAGTGGCATTAATGCACTGCACATATGCATCTCAGAGAGGTCAGTGGTAGGTGCACGTAACTTTTTCAGAAGATGTAAACAACAGAATAAATATTTTGAAAGCATTGATCTTGGAGAACAGCAGTTGTAATATCATGGGCATAAAGTTAATGATGAAAGGATATGGAAAATAACCTTGGAACATCTTTGTTTTCAACCCGGTGCTCAGTCAAGGGACTTCTGTACCAGGGAGGTCCAAGTATAAGGATTACCAGGGTAGTTAAGCTAAATTTGGTTTACACTGCAACCTAGAGCTAAACAAAGAACTGGTATAACTGTCTGTTGTCTTCCTGAGGGGACCGAAAACCACAACCAAAATGAGCAGATGTCAATATCTTGACTTGTCTGTCCCACTGCCTAAAGAAGGGTGAATATTATCCTTAGACAGAATCAAAAAGGCAGCAGAACTAAGGGTAATTGATTTTTTTTTTTTAGGGCACTCAGATCTATTTTTTAGTTTTTCTTTGTATGATTATCTGAGCGACTGTCTTTTGGTATAATTGGTGCAAGGTGCAGGGTCCAGATATCCGTGCCAATAGCCTGAGTGCTATTGCCAGCAAGTTGCATAATTTGTCAAGAAACTATGAGAGGTTTTATGTAATTTACCCTTTTTTTCCATGACCTATGATACAACTCTCTACATAGTACTATAAGTAAACTATCCTGGCTTGTCAGCCTTTTCCTCAAGCTTAGATATCAGATGCATGTGAGGAAGACCATGAAACAAAGAATATAAATACGCTTTGTCTGGTCACCTTCAGCACCTTGTCTTCAGCGACATTGATCCAATGAGATATTTTGATCTCATGTGCAGCTCCTGTCAAGGCTTTCTTCCCTGTATCTTGTAGTGGACATGCATGATATCTGGACAGCTGATTTATAAACCTCAATTCTTGCCTAAAACGGGTGAGAACCAATAGTCTGGTTTTTTGCATTATTCCCATTCTTTAGCATATTATGCCTGTTTCCCTGTGAATCTTCAAATTCTTCCTCTACTTTTAACATCTCCCCACTTTCTCTGTATATATTGTGCCTTCCCTTTGATTCTCCCTGCTTATTGCACCCTTGGCTGTTCAGCTCCTTCCTCTCTCTGATTGTGTATTAGGTTTTTTGTCATGAACTGACAGTAACTTTCCCCCAAAATTATCCTGAAGAAACTAAAAACTGGACTAGAACTTGGTTACTAATATCAGATTTTGCTAATACTATTAATGGAAGACAACATTTTGAAAATATATATTAAAAAAATATTACAAATTTAAATGGCCTCTTGAAGTGCCATTTTTATTGAAGAATGAAAACAAAGGAATTTTCAAGCTAAAAAATCTTTTTCCTTGAAAAGAGGTTTTTTAATTATCACAACAGTAAAAGAACACAAAAAATATTCTCAAGACTTTTAATCTCAAGTTGAACAAAATACCTTAGTAAAATTCAAAATCAGTTTCTGGTGGGTTTTAGATATTGTGTTCATGTTTTTTAAAGTTGTTGACATTAAGCTGTGAGCAATTTTAAAAATCTTTTTTGGTCTACCAAAGAAATGAAAGATCTGTTATTCTGTCTTCTATTCCTCCTTTCTCTTCTATTTTTGAACTGTCAATTTTCTCTTTGCCTGGCTGCCATCGATACTATATTGTCTCTACATGGTCTAGTCCGGCCTCTCACTCAATAGCACTCACTGGTCTATAAACACTAACAAATTAATTCTATATTCAATGGAATGAAGCAGTACTGCTGAAAGAGATTGAGGGCTAGCAATGGAGAAATCACAGATTAATTTGCAATGTGATACAGCAAAAAGAAGGGCAATGCAATCTTAGGTTATGGTTAGAGAGACATTACATTACGGAGAAAAACAAAAAGGCCAATAATTTCCCTCTGTACAGCTTGGCTGCGACTGCACCTGGAATATTACATTCAGTCCAGAGTACCAGAGAGATATTGACAAACGGGCATTCAGAGAGAAGTGTTGTAGTAGTTGATGTACTGGGGAAAGTTTAAATGAGCTAAATAAAACAGCTGTGCTCCTCTGGGCAGCACAGGACAGAAAGCAGCATAGCTGGGAGCAAAGCAGTCGCTTGCCATGGGGATCTGTTAATGGTTGGACTTGATGATCTTAGAGGCCTTTTTCCAACCAAAATGATTCTATGACTCTAAGCAAGTTCAGATCACTGCAGGTCTGCATCTACATCCTACCTTTTCCTTCACCTATTCCTTCAGAATAAACCTTTCTGAAACTAAATCTCTGACAACCAAGCCACATAAGCAAATTTCTCCTTGTCTGCGGACAGAATATTTACCCTCAGCACAACAAAGCTCCAGGCCATCTGCCAGAGGTTAGCAATCTCTGCCCAGCTGCAGAGGCTGGAACTCTGGGGACAGTTCAGTCCACTCCTTTGCCTGCCACAGCTGGAAGAGGCAAATGCCACAAATGGGTTAGGTAGAAGGGCTATCTTATATTCATTTCCCATGTTCACATCAGAATTTGGCACAAGATACTCAAAGAATGGTCTACAGCAAACAAGATTAATAATGGCATAATTTCAACTGTGGAAGACCCAGACAAGATCAGGGTCTCAATATGCTTTGGTTGTGCCAATATGTACTGTGGAAAGCCTTGAAATATCAAGAACTTCAGCAAACATTCTGTGACAGTGTGTGATATATTTGTATCAGATTATGCAGGACATTTGCTTTTCATGATGCTTTCAGAACACCTGCACTGCTCCTGCCCAAGCTATATATTGTACTTCTGCAAGCAACCAGCCCCCAAGAAAGACAGATTACAATTCACCAGGAAAACAGCAGGTTGCTGCCCTAGCACTAGGGAATTTCTCTCCTGGTTTCTGTAACACATCTAGGGAAGAGCAACTTTTTTGCAGGTGGCTGTAAGGAGCTGTGAGTTGAGAGTAGGGATGAAATTTTCCAAGATGATCATATGATATGGAGAGTTTGCTTTTTTAAGAGCTGAATACTTCTGGTGCAGGAAGCACACTTCATACGAGGTTAACCGCCATGCAGACAGTAAACCACATCCCCCTAAGGAGGTGTGAAAAAGAACATGATCAGACATTTATCTCGGCACTTAGGTTTTTAAAGAAGTTTCCGCTCTTGTTTTCAATACTGTATTTTCTATGCTCTGTTAAGACTTTGTTCTCTGTCTTAAGTTACTTTTCCGTGCATTGAGTGCCTGAAGACCTATAGTTGAGAAGCCAGTAGGTATCCGCTGAAGCTAGAGCGGTGTGGTGCAGTGGAAGGCAAGCTCTGGAGGCCAAAGGCTACAACCTCAGTAACCCATCACCAGGGAGAGCCCATCTCAGAGGTCTGACCATGGTGCTGTGATCTGCAGGCCCACAGAATAAATTAGCATAGAGGATTAAATGAGACCTAACTGACTTGAAGATAGCCTATACTCAGCCGAATGTCCTTGAAAGAGGTGTGTGGTGACAGCAAGGGATCCTGACTAAAGTGCAACAGAAAGGAAATAAAACTGTTGTCATTTTATTGGGAGGAGACGTATGTAGAGCATTTTATTAGGAGAAATGGGAAAAAAAAAAAAATCAAAGTCTAATATATACACCCAGGGGTTATTTGAAGCTAAAAATTAGTTGTGCAGTAAAAAGTAGAACTTGCTAACTGGCTCAACTATCATTTAGGAATCTGCAGTGAAATGTCTAATTTATTATACAAATTAGACCAAGACAGACTAAGGCATTCTGTTTCATCATAAAGATTGGGGGGCGGGAGGGGTAGAAGTCTTGTATTTTTGAGCAAGACTGAATATTCTATAAAGTCAAATCTCACTTAACTGAAGGTAATAAAAGAGAGGGAAGAGAGTGAAAGAGGTCACACTGTTTCACCAGGATTACTTTCAAGTAGTTAGTCACTAACTCGTTGGGTTTTTAATGAGAAAAATGGCTCAAATTTCTCTTGTAGCTAACTCAGCTATTATATGGTGCGAGAAGTGGCTAGTTAAATGGCTTATATAAACAAAGAAAGGTCAGGATTTCTTGTCAATATTTCTGTCTGGGCGATAACTATGTTTCCTTTTCCTCTGCTTCCAGAATGAATTATCTATATATGTTCTTAGTGACATTAGCAGTAAGTTGAATAAGTGCTTGATTTGCCCATTGGTTCACAAGTGGAGATAATTCTTATCTTCACAGGCAGAAAAAGTGTCTGCTAGGAGGAAAAGCTGCAGTTCAAGTGTTAATCACAAGAAGCCTGAGGTATGTGCAATACTATTCCCTTCAAGGAACTTTGTGTTAATTATGGTCAATAGCTGAATTTGTTAGGATTTTGTTAAACTGTAGTCCTCTAGTCAGCAAGATGCCTAAATCCCTCTACATTCGAAGCCCTTCAATGTTTTACCTGGCCCATGATTGCTTTCTCAATTATGCTCTGGGAAAGATGCAAAGATAATGTGATTCCTTGAACTTCTCAGGTCATTCTGACCTCCATTGCTTCACTAGAAATAGATGGGAGTGAAAGAAATACCAGCCACCTGAGTCTTCCTTTCTTCCTAGTCCAAGCAGTTTGAGAAGAAAAGTTATAGAGCAGATGAAACCACAAAGACGAAGACTACTTTGCCACTAGTAGGGCAGCCAGTGAAGCTGGCTTCAGACTATTTTCTTTCTTGCCAGGGAAGTTCAATATGTGAAGTATTGCATAAGACCAGGGTATGCTTTGTCTTTCAAAGGCCTGGTCCAAACTTCTATGAAGTCAACACAAACTGTCCATTGAGTTCATGGGCTTGGGATTAGGTTTAAAAACTTCTGGCTTAAAGTCATTATTTCAAGATCCAGGCTCTCATCCAAAAGTTCCTGAATTTTAGAGATGCTTCTGTGAAGAGTTCCTTGGGGAAGCGTCATTATTTTTAATCAATTTTTGGGATTCACAAAGTAAGCTGTTGTTGATTACATGATTTATACATGCTCTCCATAGACTTGGAGGGGCTTCATGCATTATTTTATAGTGTTTATTGCTTATTATGGAAACTACAGGATAATAGTGGTTTCAATTATAAGCCTATTAGGCAGGTAATTGACAACACAAGTATACTATAAAGTTACACACTGCTTGCTTCCGTACAAGTGCTGTGTTGTGTTTTTAGGCAGGCAGTACTGATAATCAGTGCATAAATTATTTCCCAATTAACGGCTTCTGTCAGAATTCCAGTTTCACTCAACAAGAGAGTTGGCCAAGAGTTCATTTGTCTTCCTTTTCCTCTTCAGCTGCTTTATCTCTCATGATGAGAAACTGTTCATCTCAACAGGAGTCCTGCCCAGACCATGGCAGCAAATGCATCTGTCTGTGATTACATCTCTTTCAAGTTCATACCTGCAGAAGATCACTGAAAACAACATGGTGGCAATGCCTGAAAGTGGATTATTACCCTTAAGAGATGCTTCTAAAGGAGTCACAGGTATTCAGTTCAGCCCAATGGCTCTCAGCACCTTCTCAGGATAGTTGCAAATGATACTTGAAATTTCAAATGCCTTACAGGTTTTACTCATATTTGTAATGCATCAGAAAAGCCCACAGTGCTTTATGGGACTATAGGGAGGAGAGATCAAATCCTGTGTGAAAGGATACACACACACACGAAAAAAAAAAAGGTGAGGAAAAAACCAGGAAAAGAATCTAAGTGTTCTGAATGCTTGTTCTCTTTGAAATAAGAAAGGTGTTAGTTCAAAAAATATTGATCTGGGTGATTTTGCAGGTAATCAGCAATCAGATCTGAAGTACGCCGCAAGAACAGTGGTTTAAGGTTGACCAGTGAGGAGTGACACGTTCCTCCCTTTTTCCCACTGAGGTGCTGAGATGTCTGAATGTGGATTCCTCCTTATACTAGTCAGAAGGACATACAAGGTTTATAAATTGTATCCTCTGTATGGAAGACTGAACACAAAAGTAAAGCAAACACTGTCCTCTTTGGACACTTTTAACCAGGCACCTGCCTACAGCCTATTAAGAAACTGCTCTATTTATGTTATCTCTGAAACTTTCATTGAACTCCAGCTATGGTAGAGCTATGGTGGAGACAATAAACAAGACTCTAATTTTTCTTAAACTTTTAGGCTTTCCTAGACAGCTACATGAGACAAATGCTGAACTTCTTAAAGAAATTCTTACAGGTGCTTTTCATCAAATCTCACCCTGACCAACTCAGGCTGACCTTATGAGCTCTTGTTTGGAGTAAAATTTCTGATCTCCCATCTTGAGATAGCACAGACACATTTTACACTCAAATGTCTGCAGTTTCTGCTGTGGAGTTGGAAATACTGTCATGCTAGTTCAGAGAACTAGCAAATCATCATTTTTGTCTTGCTGACACTGATCTTGTTGCTTTCATCATCACAGATCACTGCAAATCTCCAACATGTAGCATGTTCTGTGTCATTTCACATTTTAGTCATTTAAGCGTGCCCTCCAGCTTTTCTGGAAAGGGGAGATGCATGAAAGGTCTCCTCTCACAGTAACAATTTCTCTTTAATCTCTGACTTTTAATGAGCAGCTTGATGCATTCTGTTCAGAAAGGTTCTATTAAGACAAATAAGGAAATGAATTTTGTTTCATCTTTGCCTTCAAAATGTTGCTTCTCTTGTAGCAGCTCAAAGGGAGAAGGAGGAAAGAAAAACTACTTTGATACTCCCAGGGTCCAAAGAGTATGAGAATTACAGTATTTGCTGGATAACAGGCACAGTTCAAGACAAAAGCCCTTGTGGTCCCCGTTCATCTCTGAAAAACAAAATGTCATCACTGATGGCAAACATCCTTCCTGACTATGCGCAACTGAATCACATTTGCTATTTTCCTAGCTGGAAAGGACTTCACCCTTTTCGGCCTGGAGAAGAAGTAGAACCTTCTCACCCAGCATCTGTAGGTCCTCCCAAAGGCTGAAGGGTAAAACTGAGGGAGTTCACTAGTTAATAGCTAGTTAAGATGTCCTTTTAGTGGCCAAGAAAACAGGTCTAACTCACAGGAGGTATTTTTGATGGACAGACGATTTTCTGCACTAGCACTATTCTGAAGTTGTCCGTTTGCACTATTGGAGGCTTCTAGATGCAGTCATCATTACCAATAGAGCAAAATAACAGGGCACTATAAAAGGCAAGTTTATCTGCAATCCCACTTATCCTGCTGATTCTAACCCCACCAATCCTGCTGTGGCGTTTAATTGACAACTAGAGATCAGCTGAATTGTGGATTTCCTACAGCTCATTAGACTGCCAAGAACCTGATTTCAACTTTTCAATGAAAAGAAAACAATTCCAATTAGCAGTGCTCCTCAAGATTTCAGTCTTTCAGGGGATAGTTATGTAACAGTCTGTCTGTAAGCATTTTTTTTTTTACTGAAAAAATCCTTGAATAAGGAATTAATTTTCTCAATTATTTTAAACATTTCCAGTACACTGGAAATCTTACTGTAAATAATTTTATTATTCATTATTAATTCTTATTCTTACTATATGCAGGTGATGGAGTGACAGCATAGGCCTGCTTTCCCCAAGTTGTTTATTTAAGCTTAAATTTCAAGCTCCAACCTCCAGGTATAAAATTCAGTACAATATTTGATTCGTAGATGCTGAAATAATCTCTTTTTACTTGAGTTCACAAGATTAGGCCCATAGTTCATTTCAGATATTTCTGTCTGCAGGAAAAAAAATTGGCACCAATGAAAGAGAGGAGATGGCACTCAGTCCGAGGCCAATAAATACATATCACAAAATGGGAGGTTCCATCAGAAACGCTTATGAAATGAATCCTGTCCATTTCATGTCATCTACTTAGAATGGCAGTGTTACTGTTTATATGAGAATTGTAATTAAGATTTCAATTGCTTCTAAATTAGGAAGCACACATGCACATGTGTGAATAAATGCACATGCACAGAAGTGAATAAATTTAGAAACAGAGAGGACAACAACAATGGGATGCAGAGGGGTTTTGATTATTTCAGCATGTGGCCTAAAATACGGCAGATTCAGCATGATGGAGATTTGCATAATGTAATGAGACTGGAATCAAAGTATCAGGAAGACAGACCGAGTGCTAATTAACTAGACACTGCAGTAAAAACACCAGGACGGAAGGACAGCACAATGCAGGAAAACATTCCAGGGACAAATAGATAGTGGTGTAAATTGCATTAGAAAAAAAATTCTTGGCTAGCATACTCCAGAGCCACAGCTACAAACTTTAGCAGACCATTCAAAAGGATTCATTTCAGCCTGAAGTTGTTTGGATTCCTGACAATTGCTAGACTGGGAAACAACCTGATCAGTCCTTTGCTGAAAGGAGACAGCCCGAATCTACAGCTTGGTGCCACAGCAATAAGATGGAGAGCACGAAGTGAGCCCTCCATCCCCTCTAGAAATGTCTGCTCTTTGTAGCTTGCCTTATTTACAATCTATGTACACAGACCACTGAAGATACTCTGTAAAGGACTCCATGCCCTCTTTGGTGTTCTGGCAGCATGTCATGGCTGAAAAGGAACAGTTTGGGCCTCTTCCCTTATTGTGAGGAGTAAGATCTGGGACTGGGATTATTGTCTTTTACTGATCACCCAGAAAAATCCTAACAGCTTCCTAATTCTTTTTTCCTTGCCTTCAGCATTGAATAACGAGAGCTAAATTGATAAAAAGCCTTTTTAATAAAAAATCATTAATATTTAACAGCTGGAATAAAACTTAAAAATGTATGTGTGCCTATTTTACATAAAGGTCTGCAATCCCTTATCAATAATTTAGGCACATGAGTTTCCTTAGACAACTCCAGCAGTTCTGTTAGGCTGGTCCTTTCTTTCTTTCATAAGGATTCAGTGGGTGGGTGTGGGTGTGTGGATAGCTGTGCACGGGGGGAGGACTGCCATGCCCCACCGTACTCTGCTCACAAAGAAGAGCAGAAGAACACTCTTCCCAAGTCTGAGGCCGGCTGCAGAACCTTCTCTTGAATTCAAGCGACAGTAGTTTATGCTTTTAGCTCTGACAGACTCCTCTACAGCGTGTCACCTAAGCCTAACAGTGGTGTAGCTTCCTTTTCTCCAGAGGAAACCTAGTTCTCTCTCAACAGCCTGTTCAGAGGGAACAAAACTCACTTAGAAGCCTCAAGATGAGGCCATTTTCTGGGAAGAGCTCCAGGAAAACTTTAATAGGCTTCTTTTTGCTTTCATTAGATAAGTGGTTCTTCAATTAGTGTATTAGGTGAGCAGGAGAGGCTTCTGAATCCTGCTTAGCAGCTAGAAATAATGATGAGTTCATTAGCTGTGTTATACTGTTGTTCCAGCTACTGCCACCTGACTGCAGAACTGTCCAAACACTGAAAAAAGGTTACTTGTAAATGAAATTCTGAAATCTGCAACTGGAAAAGGACAGCTAATAGATGTGATGAAAACATTTTGACCATCTTATTGCACAAAAGTGAAAAAAAAAATCCCAAATAATTTATGCAGTAGGTGATACGCATATTATTTGAGCAGGCTAGCTAGAGTGTTTTGCTAGCTGTTGTGAATGACCACACTCCATGTACTTAATTCCATGCAAGGATATTGCTTTTTCATCATTTTCTGTGGAATACCTTGCCTTATTCAGACTGGCTCTTATAGATGGAGTTTACACACCCTTTTGAAGATCATTTAGAGGAGAACTAGAACAGGTGTTTCTCAATTGGATAAGAGCAGAAATTAATCCCAGTCAAAGTTTTAACTAAGTCGCCATGCAAAGTGAAAAGAATTGATCTGTTTGATTATTAAAAGGCCCCCAAAACTCAGCAATGAAAACACCCAGATACTTAGATTTCAGGAGTTTCTGAGATGCTTCTGAAATAGTCTTTTCTGTCCCTTACCTGTGGACTGGTGAGGCAACGACGACCATGGGAAATAAAATATATTACGCCATTGACTCCCTCCTGGCATGCTCTTTGTTAGAGACCCAGGTTCATCTGCAGGCAGACAAATGGGGACAGTGAGATGAAAAAAACATAAAAGGAAATAATGTAGAGCTGGGAAGAAATAGGATGAGGGGACCTCTTTATCTCTCTGCTTCTTTCCCTTCCTTTCAAGCTCATTAATATCTATACGAATATATATTGAGCCATCCCACCAGAATTAAAGCTGCTTGGTTTATGTAATGTGATTCACTGCATCCCTGGTCACTGTCCCAAAGAAAAGTCAAGAGGTTTCTCTGTACTTGATAAAAGTCAAAGCTGAGAAATCCATCAGCTCCATTTGTACTTGAAATCAGTGACGAGTTGGATCTGGCACTTCTTCTTCTAATTTCACATCCATATCAGATGATACATATCCTTCTCTATTCCCCTTCCTCCTTAGTATTGAGACATTACAGGTACATTTTCCTTCTGGAAGCTGCAAATGACTTTTCCAGAGGTGAAGGCTGGTGTGTAGGGAGTTTCTACTCATAAACAGTATCCACTTCCTTTGAGATGCGTTCACCTAGTTAGCCAGAATGAACTGTGTCCCTGAACTATATCAGCAGGCATGGGGGAAAAATAAATGTCTTCTGAGTACATGGATGAATGCATGCAATGCTCTTAAATTATTTTGAAAGTTTCCTCTGGGTTTGGCTTTCAACTTACCAGGCCCTTCACTAGCTGGTAGATATCCTTCAGGTAGTAAAGTATTGCCCATGGCCATACATTATTTGTGGTAATTATCATATATACTTGAATTCATCCCTGCAAATCTCAGGACTAATGCAATACTCAATCATGCAGGCAACACATACAGAAAATAGAAAACCGTATGGGCTTGACTCCTTAGGGAAAATCTTGATATATCAGTGCATAGTTATTAACTTCATTTGTTAAGGAATATGTCATCATTCCAGCCACACTGTAGAGCTTGCAGCATCCATTGATCTCCCAAGGAAACTCAGCAAATAATTGATTTTAACGATCAGATGCCAAAAAAAAACCCCAAACCTATATAATTTGATATGATCCCCAATTATTATTATTTTTATGTTACGCAGTGAGAGAAAAAGAACATGAAAAATGTCCATCAAATGACAGCTATAATATACTCTAGAGAAATAGGGGTTTGTCCTCTGTTTTGGAGGGTATCTTTAACCCATTTCTTAACCCCCCTTTGAATTAAGATTCCTGGCAATTTTCAACATAGGATATAATTTAAAAAATTTTGAAAATGTATTATTTGTTTGAAAATGTCTAATTGTTTTGACTTTTCAGGTTTTACTATTTTTTCTTTACTTTCATTACTTGCAAGATTTTGCTCATTATCACTCGCTGTCACCAATTCAACCAGCCTAAACCTGCAATTTATGAAGAAATATCCTTTGGAAAAACAATTTTAAAAATTCCGCCTCAACGCAACGTATTCTTTCTCAGTCAAGGAAATTACACAGCGTCAGTGAGTTTGATCCCGTATCTGTACAAGACATAATAGCAATCTTCCTCTCACACTGTCCACAGAAATTCTCCATTCACATGGAAACAAATTGTGTATTAGATTAATACTCTAAAAAAGTACAAATCCCAGCAGGGAACTAGCCTTTTCTGCCAGAAGATCATTCCAGATTGCTTCCAGACATTTCTCACCCTGCAAAAAATTCAAGCAAAATGTCAGTAAAGTTTGATATTTTGAGATGTAGCTGACAGGAGAATTCTGGCCTGTCAGGTTGTGGTGGGTTTTGAAATATTTTTTATATTGCAATCCATTGTGTTTAAAAAAAAAAAAAAAAGAAGTAGTAAAAAATAGAAATGGCCAAGTGCCGTCAGTCAAAGTTTTACTATTATAAGAATAATTACGTTCCTGATCCATTAAACCTGTGACACATACTCTATAAATGCTTCAGGGAATAAGATGCAATATTGTGATGGTAAAACCTGTATCTGCTGAAGGGAAGAGTTCCACTAAAATAAAGGGAAATATTATAATGAAATTGAGTTTTTATGAGGTAAGGTATGGCAGGTAAGCATGATGAAATGCTAATTTATGTCCTTTACAGAGCAGTCCTTGCTGCTACAGCAGGAACTAATCTTCCTCTGTCAGTGGAGAAGTGGAAATGTTGGAGACAGATGGCACCAGGTACCACATCAGTGATGAACATACCTCTTTTGGAAGTGTTCCGATCAACCCAGTGCCTCTGCGTCAGGAGGTCCGTAGCTTTTCTCTCCTAAAGAACTTATCCTGACACGGTGGAATGGTTTCCACAGAGCTGAAATTTCTTCCTAGTTCCCTGAAAGATCAGACCCACAGTGAGAGAGAAAAAAATGGGAAAGCACGGAGCCACAGATTGCTGGCTGGCAGTTGTGGGGAAATGGACACATGGAGCTTTGAGAAGTCCTGGGTCACCCTAAGGCAGACCAGGCAAGCCAGAGGGGACAGGGACCGCGGAGTCCCTTCCTCCTGCTCTCTTCTTCATCACCATTATGGCTGCATCCAGCCCTGCTGGAGCTGGGTGACAGTTTCATTCTTATGCAAAAGATCAATTAACTGTCATGATTTTGTGTTGAGAAGCAGGCCCATATACTTTGTGTATTTTCACACCCAGACATTCAGGTTTGGTAAAGCCAGACCGTCTCATATCAGTGCTTTCTAAATGAAGCATTCAGAGTCTTTCATAATGGCATGTTTAATTTCAGAAAATGTTTCCTTTGAGAAAGGAGACTTTTCCTTCATAGCAGTTGTTTTTCAGTCTGACAATGAACCAAGTTCCCTCATTCTTCACCCAACTCGAGCCTTGTGCAAACACAGTGGAATCACACAGAACAGGATCCATGACATATTCTTTCTACCCACGCAGATATGGTTTCTGGGCATTTTCAATCTCTTTGATTTCTTCTTCAGTCTAGTGAGAACTTTTCCACTTTTATATCCTTCACACTTGAGCGAAGTGAGAGGGCAGTTGCTTCCAGTGTGTGGTTAAGAAGAGGAATATGATGAGAGACTGGCTGAGTTATGGAACAACAGGATTCTGTCTTTCCTCATTTCCTTCTTTTTGTTAATTCTATTAGCAACTTTAAATCCATGAGGTACAAAACTTGGGCAATTTGGAGTGAGATACAAATGACAAGATTAAAAATAGGGCCTTAAATGCTGTTCAGTAGTTTGGGAGCATGCTTCATTATAACCTGCGGAGGAATTCAAATAGAAAAGCACAGCTGCTTTGGATTCTTGTCCAGAGAAACTACACAAGCACAGCTTGCATAAAAATAAATGCTTTGCATATTAAGGAAATGCTCTGTTACTTGCCATAGGAACATTCTCGTCTTATTCTTCCTTTTTAAAATCATCTATTATAAAGCTTCAGAGTTGTTCGCTCACATTCTTGTTGGAACAATTTTCATGCCTGTGACCAATGAATGACTATAACTACTAGCCAGGACACAGATATGAACAGCAGCCACATGGGTTATCTACTAACTTATCCCAAAGGGCCAACAACACATCAGCTTCTCCTCCTATAAGCCCAGCACAACCCCTGACGCCTCCTTTTCCAAATGCCATAAAGTTATAGATTACTAATATCAAAACAAAGAAGAAAAGACCTCTGCAAGTACTGTGCATCACAGGAGATCTCAAAAACACAAGCAATGCTTTGAGCCTGCAGGATGAAGACATCTTTTAGGAGCAAATAGCTAGAAGTTGATGCAAAAAGCAGTATTTTCCACACTAAAAAGGAAAAACCTCAAATGCCCACTGCTGTTCTGCCTGAAGAATTAATTTCTTCCTGACTCTAGGTCTGGAGAAAGTTTTCATCGTGCCAGTGTGAGCAAGTCACATCAGTCTGACCAGGAAAAAGCTGCTTCTTTCTCTAAGTTGTTGTGAGAGCATCTTTCCTCCTGCGTTCATGTCAGAGAAAGGACAGTCCAGCCAATGCAGAAATAGAATATTGAGTAAGTTTTCTGGCATAAGCAGGTGCATAGTCTCGTTTTATCTGTAAAAGTGTGTACAAGGTGTAAAAAGCACATTAAGAGAACATGTAAGTGACCCAAAGTGGATACTAGAGTAAGAAAAGAAAAAAAGCATCAACATGAACAACATATTCCACCCTGCAAAGGTCTCCAGATCCTGACAAGTCTCTGCAACATCCCACGAGCACAAATGCCAGAATGAAACCTCTAACCTCAGCAGCCTGAGGAGCAGGGGAAGGGGAAGCATAACACTTGGAAAAGGATAGAAACTGGGAAGTGTATAACAATTGCAACTATATTATAGTATTTCTTTTTTGATAATAGATGTGGTCTACTAATGGTAAGTGTGTTAAGATTTCTATTGTATCAACAAATTATTGGTTTGATATAAAAATAGACAAAAAAATGTGTGCTTTGTCTTTGCCCATAAAACAAGATATTTGAGTATAACACTTCTCATAAGGCAGATCCTTTGTACTTGGGAGTCCTGTTTGGAAGTATAAGAAAAGGTCACAAAATTCCCGAGCATGGAAGTTCTTATGGGATTTTTGAGTCAAAGTACAAGAAGCATCTAAAAAAATCTTTTTCACTGTCTGCTATATCATGCTAAAGTTTTATTGGAAGTGTATAAAGAATATCTAGTGTCAATGTAGTGTGTTTAAAACTTATCATACTACACAATGCTTAACAGTACATGTTGTGTTTTTAAGGAAGTTGTATAAAATTTTCAAAGTGAAATGAGGCGTTTAATAAGATGCTACTCAGTATTACCACTTTCAGTCAAAACCAGAACGTTGGGGACAATATTATGATTCATCAGCAATTCAGATCTTTACATCACAATGACACATTCCTGACATGTTCTAGGCCAAGGGAAGGTTTGATGCAAGAACTATCAGGTGACATTCTTTTGGTTGTGCAACTTGGGAGATCAACAAGAACAGACTTAAAATCTGTGCTTCTACGGGTCACATACTGAACTAGCAACATTTACAGTGGGTAAACAATTACTGTGTTTTGATGAAAGAAAATTGCTTGAAACTTGAGAAGCGTTTGACAAGGTCAAAAAAACAGGCAGCATAATGTCAGTGCAAACAAAGGCTAATGAATATGAAACCCAGTAGTGACATATTACAAGTTCTACCTCCACAACATTGAATCCCAGAGGAACTCAGCTGTTCCTTGCTTGTTTCTCAGCACAAACCTTGGAATCTCTATTTCACTCTCCCATCTCAGCCAAAAAGTCAAATGTCACACTTGCAGAGCTCAAGGAATTACTTCTACACATTGCTGAGTTTTAATTTCACTGAAAATAAAAGAAAACAAAATCATGATTTAGCACCACATGGACACAGAATACTAGAGGTGTTCTTAAAATTCTGAGATCCAGATGTATGTTGAATTAATTTGTGTAGATGAAAGCATGAAAATTAGCAAGGTGCCCCTGCAGACTGTAGGATGCGACAAAAGCTCTCCTCATAAAAACTCCAAGATGTTATTCCCTGTGCCTTTTTGCTCCTTCCCAGGCATATCCCACATGTACTACTCTTATTCCCCTACATCTCCCCACTTGGGAAAGTGCTGTTGGAGGCTTTTAGGAGTGGAGAAAATGGGTGGAAGGTGGTGACCAAGAAAGAGGTGACCTAGGAAGAGGTGACCAGCATGGGGTGGCATCACAGGCTGAAGCAAAACCAAACTGCCCACACTTAGTATTTTCAGGACTGCTCTGTGCTCAGGCCAGTGACTTGCAGCCCCTGGGTGACAGCCACAGCTCTGCTCTCAGAGGCTCTGATGCCAGTACTGTTGGACCTGATACATCCTCCAGTTGAATAACTACTTCTGATACCTCCATTTTGATGCTGACAGAACCAAAATGACAAAGCAAAAAATAAGTGGAGTACTGGAAGAACACCTCATCTTGGGGAGCCAGAAGGGACAACTCCTTTCTTTCAGAAATTCATGTACTATCTCCTTTTTTGTCAGGAGTGGAGAGTTACAGAGAGTGGCAGGAGAAAGAAGTTATACAGCACCTTGAATCTAAACTTGATTTTTCTCCAGGCATAAATTAAGTCGTAAACTCACCCAACCAGAGAAATTAGTTGGGGAAAACATTGGCATTTCCAGACTAGAAAAGAAAACTGACATCCCCTCACATGCATGTCATGTTTCAGTTAAGCAGCTCACTGTTAATAGTCAAAGCTGTGAGGAAGGAGATATCCAGCTTGCCAGTGACAAATGACAAATATGTTTGCTTCACACTGGGATGTCATTTCAGTTGGAGTTTGCATTCAAAATTTCAGATCCTATTTCCATCCCCACTGAATCACAGTGCCACCAGAAATGTATGTTTCTTCAGCTGCATATGTAACACCTAAGCAGTGCTACAACGAAAAGCAACCCCTTAAGCACCGCATACCAGTGGCTTGTTAATAACTCCTTGAGCTCTTTCCTCTTAGAAACCAGCCCCTGCCTCAGAGACAAATAAATCATCTGCATAGACATTGCTCAGCCTTGTGGGAAGGAAGAAGTTTTCATGGGTGTTCAGACTTTGCCCTTGTCTTGGCTACAGTTACAAACTCAAAAACTCTGCTGGTTTTGAAGTACCATTGGAGAAACTGGTACAATTCCTACTTATGTTGCTTGGTTTTATCTTATTCACCTAAACCTTTGCTTTTCAGGCTGAGAATTTCTTCTCACATAAACGCTTGGAGTTTTCAAGTGCTGGAGCATCCTGTCCTGGAGGACCCTGACATAATCAATTAGCAAAGCTCCAACAAACACAGGTCCCCAAAGAGGGAGGGAGACAGGAATAGAGACAAAGACACCTTGAAGAAATCTGCAAATTATTAGTAATTTCAAAACAGGGGAAATGAGATTATATCTAAAAGCTCCCTGAACAGAAGATACAGAGTTCAGACAAAGATACAGTTCCAAGATCATTTATGATCATCCCTTTCCCAAAGAAACACATCAGCACATATAAACACCAAAGTCCACCATTTATGAATGTATTTTCCTTCATGCAACACAGGTAAAACCTCAGCAGGAATACTTAGGCAGTTTTCAGCAATGAATGGAAAAAATGTGTAGTGTCTGAAGTCATAAAAAAAACAAACCCGCAAAGCATAAGGAAACCCAAAAATATGGTTCTAAAGGAAAAAGCAGGTTTGAGAATTTTGAGGGGGGGAAGTAGAGTAGTAGTCTCTAAAAGGCTATTAGAAAAAAAAAAAGGCAGGGAATGTTCTTCACGGTGAAGCTCAACATGTGTGAACTGAGATTGAGGTTACTTTTAGAGAGGAACCTTCTAACAGAAAGGGAGATAAAGAATTGAGATGGGCATCCTGGGAAGATAACAAGTGAAAGTCTTAGGGAAGACCGGACAGTTCTTCATTAACAGTAGCACAGATGGATGACTTAAATGACCACTTGAAATTATTTCATGTGACTTCATGAAATAAAATGTATTTGTGGGAAGCCAGCATTGCAGTTTGGCATGTGCCTGACTAGTAGTGAATATAAGATGAAATAAAGGTTCATCTTGCGATGAAGACAGAGGTGTTTAATTCTTAGCTTCCTGGAAAAATATCTATTCACCTTTCAAACCTGGGTAATTTAGGCAGACACAATATGTAGGATACAACGCTCTGTAACAGGTAAATGGCAGAGAAGCTTTAAAACAATTTATTTCTAAGTCATGCATTCAGCACTTTCGTAAGGAACAGACTGTTTGCAGATCAATCTTTTAGTCACTGATGTGAGCAACATTTTCTTACCTTCACAACACTGCAACTGAGTTCAGCAGAAGACATGATTATTTTTCTCTGCATCTGACTCCACCACAAGATCTCTTAGTAAGACACACCTGTTACACCAAGGAGTGTGTTATTGATGCCTCAAAAAGAGGTGCATCCCTAGCAATGGGGCACAACAGTACACAGCTGATGTACGATAGCTGGGTTGAAACTGCTTCAAGAGAAGTTTTAGCTTCAGGGAATCATGAGGAAATGGAGTCTCCTCTGTGCACACAGTACTTAACTCTCTGGTTAAATGATCATGTTAACTGAAACAATCAAAACCAAGTTACGACTATTTACCTAAAATAATTTATCATTTCCTAATGTCCTCCAAACAACCGCAATTCAGAAACAGGACCTAGTACAATATTTTGTGTGCTTTGTTGGCTTTGCTCCAGAGAGTTAAGCAGCTCATTACGGTAGCAGGGACCTTTGAAGACCTCATGGATATTTACAATTGTATGTGAGGTGCAAATGCTAGAGCTAGAAATAACCCACAGAGCACAACTGCCTAACATTGTTCAGAGATACAGACTTGGTCCCAAAGTAGTACAGTGGCACTTGAACGGTGCTGTCTCTGAAATATGCTGTTCTGTTTCTGTGGAAGGCTAATTAGTCCCACTTTCCTAACCTGACTGTATGATCTCCTGTGCCACTGTTACCCCTAGATCATCTCTCATTGCCTGGAGAATACATGGCCTAATTCAGGTAAGATAATGTTATCTCAAAGGAGAAAGGGCTAGTGCAAAGCCTTTTAATGCCTGTTCACTTCAATGCACCTTGTGTCCTAATAACAGCAGCAGAAATCCATCTGAGGGGAGATCTGAAAAAGATATGGAGTGGTTCAAACAGGAAAGGAGACACTTTTTATAAGAGTTATTTGGAATATATATGTGACTATTACTGTAAGCCTTTAGCAGAAAGATTTGTGAAATTTCTGTGAATGCAGAATATCTCTGAAAACATCTCCAGGAGACTGGCTGAGGAGGGGATTCATTAGATGGGATTTCATTGTAGGAAAATAATGAAAAACCTGAAAATAGTTCAAGAGCAAGTCTGTCATTTAACCTAGAACTTCTTGCCACTCAGCCATAAGCTGGCCACAAAGCAACTTAACTTACTAGAGAGATTTTTCAAAGCAGAAATTACTACTACATGATTTGGGGCGGCAAGACTGAACAGTGTGACAGACACTTATTGTTGTGCAAGTCTGACAGTGCAGTCTTGTCTCAGCTTAAATGCAGTCTTTATGGACTCTTTAAGAATACCGTAGCATTTTAAAATGCACCGTATCTACCCAGTAAAAGGTGTGGAAAAACCACAATTGTTTGTTTAAACACTTTTGTATTATTAAAGCCTGTGAACTACCATAACCACCCTGCACTGCAAACAGAGTCTGAGGGAAGAAATTGATCAAGAGCATTAAAAATACGTTGATGCCTCTAGTTACCAATTTATCATATCTACCCCCTGTTCTTTTTTTGTAGTGAAATGAATGATGAACCTATTCTAAATAATCAATTCCCATAAAATATATACCTCCAAGTAGGAATACGCTAAAAGGATTTATGAAGAGCACAGTGGGCTTGGATACATTGTCTTGTTTGACATTGCTTATACAAGAAACCTTAAATGCATAAATTGATTGATTTGTATATTTCATCAAAGCTTGATTTAATTTATCAAGGAGAGAATACCAATTTGCATTCATCAATACATGAAGTCAGGTTAGAGACGAGCTGCTGGCTCAAACCCTGGTTTTGTATTGTCTTTGTTGTATTCCCTGTTCTCTTTGATTAGTTTTAAAGGCACACATGTGAGAGCATTCTCATCCTTTTAAAATGTTTTCTGAAATGTTTAGGTGAACAAGACAGTAATGCTGGTTACTCTGTGTCTGTGCAAGACTTGCACAGCTGGTGAAGTCGCATATTGGTTAGTTTTCAGACCTCACTACTATAGTAGTGATCTTTTCACAGCCCTAATGAAGTCTGTCTAATCTCCCTGCAAGCTGAATTAAGGTGGAATTTGAGGGGGTTTTTACAGTAGATATGAGACCTGATGCCTGTGCCATTTCTCCCAGTCATGTGTACAGCTGGAGATATGCAGCCCACAACACAAATAGGAGTTGTGCACCTAAATTCCATAGTAAGCTTTAAAAGTTCATGCCCTTTTTATTCCCTTTTTTTTTTGCTACTGTTTCTCTCCTTCATTTGACCTGTGTTTTTTCAGAGCAGTAACTCTTTCTACTAGCAGCCATGAAATCCTTCCTAATTCTGACCCTGCTCCTCTGAGTTGAGCCTGAGCCTTTGTCAGCTTGGGATCAGTTCAGGAAACCATTACTAGGGGGAGGGACCCAGTCCTTACTCACCTCCCTATCAGATTTGGGTTATATTTCTACAGACATCACCCAGACAAAAGCCCCATGCAGCTCATGAGGCTTTTCTCTGATCTGGCTTCCACTCACTGCACAGAGACCGGTCAGCAGTCACCTTACTTGTATGCCTGGAAAATAAGATGTCCAAACTCAGAGATCGGTCTCCAAGTCAGCTTGGTTTTCAGCACCTGTGCTTTTCATTGATTTTAATGAAATTTCAGAAGAGCTATGTTTTATGAATTTCCTTCCACTTTCCATGAAGTGCCTCTTAAGTGAGAAGTTGCATAATTCTGAGCCTAATTTCAGACTGATTTAAAACTGTAGTTCTGCTCTTTCTACAGCTTTATTGGCAAAATATCTTTCTGAGCTATGTTTTCTTACTTTTTCACATATAATTAATTACAAGGGAGGCTTGCTATTTAGAAGATAAGATACTTTAATGTAAAGATGTCACATCTGTTAGATAAGGGGACAGTGAAATCTGAAGCATTACCTGTAAGTGAGCTAAAAGCCAATAATATTAAGTGCTTCTCATGTAATTAAACTGGACATTACTCAATCTAGTCAGGAACATTAGAAGAGAGATACACTATTTAGAAGAGGCTGGATTGTTATACCGGAGCCTGATTCAACAAAGCACTTGAGCATGAGCTTCAGATTAAGCACACATTTAATTCTTCCTTCTACTGCAAAATACATTAAAGTGAGCATACACATGCTTGCCTTGCAGAATATGTTAATTATATTCAGAGAAGAAACTTGCAGGGCCCACTTCACTGAGATCACCTCATAATCTTTAATGCCTCTATCTTCACAATCCTCCTGTGACAGAAAAGCCTGCTATTATCTTCAGTTTTTTAAAATCCAAATAAGGAGTTGAGGAACAGGAGAAAAAAGACTAAGCTCATGAAATTATTTAGCACCTCACCGCTCAACTGATTTTGATAATGTGAAGACACCTAATATGCTCGGACAATTTTGTGAGCATCATTAGGAACAAAGTCGACTAAATTATTTTAGCAAAGAAGGGGCCAAAAGTCCTAATCCTGAAAGGTGCTTTGTGATGTATTTGGATCCCAGTGATCCCAATAGTAGATGCATGGCTAAGCAGCTGAACTTTCCTCTTTGAACAGATCTGAAGTGAAACTTAAATTCATATTTCCTGATGCAGAGAAGGACACCTTTAACACGTATCTAATGTACCCATGTTTACCAAGGCTATGGTAAACAAAACACTCTTAACATCTGAGCTTTCAGTTTGGACTGTCAGCAAGGTGTCCTTCACAGACTGTCAGGTACTTAGATGTCAGTCTGAAACTGGTCCAGAAAAATACACCGGGTAAAATTATACACAGATTAAATCATTGATTTCAAACTCTACTTAAACTGGTATCATAAGATACAGTTGGCTTGCTTCATTAAAAGATTTTAAAAATCTAAAAGCTTTAGGGAGAAAAGTGTGTACCATTTGTTTGAAAGTGCAGTATTGCAACTGATGATCCAACACTTTTTTCTCTAGAGCTGAAGAAATTTAACAAGGTAAAAATAAGTTGGGAAGAGTTTCAAAAGTACTCTGATACTAGAGTGGAAATGGATAGGGGGGAAAAAGAAATGGAGGAAAAGCACTGAGCTGATCAATATGAGAAACTCCTAAATTAGAAGAGTTCTGTTAATGAAATAATTCCAAAATCCCACTTGCCTAAATCTTGGTAAAAATCTCTCCTACAAATCCTTCTTCCACAGTAGTTGATATCAATCAAAGTTTGAGAGATGAGAGTACAGTCCTTTGGCTGAAAATTCTCAGGAATTTACTTTAAATGTCCAGAGTAAAACACGGTGCACTTGCCAGTTGTGTTCTTGGTTCCAAGAAATCTGCCAGAGGGCAGGAAAATGCATCTAACTTCCATTAGCCTTTTCAGTAGGACTGTCATAAATTTCTTTCCTTTCCTCAGGATACATCAACAGGAAGACAAACCACTGTATGCACCAAGTAAAACTAATCTGTTACACTGAAGAGAGGTAATTTTGTTCCAGTTCATTTGTCTGTGTGCATAATTTATTATAATACAGACCAATGAGTTTGGCATGGAATAAAAAGAAAAGAGTTGACTAAAAATAATATAAACTGTGTTCTAAAAGCAGCTAAAAGTTTTAATTTCTTAATGAGCTCATTTAATCCAGATAGATGACTGTGCTCTTTAATAAGCCAGTTGAAAAATAAATTGCATTTGCAAAAGCCTGCCTGCACAAATCCACATAGAAGAGGATTATATTCCAAGGAAAATATGTGAAGCATATTGGAATAAGAACTCTGATGACAAGAACACAATAAAGCAAAATAATATTGGGAGCAAATACAACAAGCTTTGTGATGACATACCAGCTCGAGAGCTCTGAAGAATGACCTAAATGGCTATCTCCAGGGTTACTGTTTCATTCCATGAAGCTTATTTTAGGGCTGGGAAGTATTTAGTTGCAGATGCTACCTTTTAGCACTGCTAAGAATTGAAACAGCAGCAAAAAGATTAAAATACATTACAAGAATACTATGGCTAAACAAGCAGAGAAACTTGATGCAGTCCTTCTAATTTCTATTATGACATTATTATGACAACACTTATAGATCCCCTCAATCTAAGTGCTGTGGTTAGACTAGTTCTCTTAAAAAAATAGATTAAATAAAGTAGTAATTGCAAAATGTGGTATTGTGGGAATAGAGTTCCTATCCACAGGGAAATACCCCATGCCCTGTTCAGCTGAGATTTCACTGACGAAGAGGTTCTGGGGAAGGTCTGGTAGTATGTAATGAAAATGTGTAATAAAGCTGCTTTGATTTTTCATTTTGAAATGAATTCTACACATATATTCTGCAGATTTAAAATGTAACTGAAATAGAAGGCTGACATAGCTTGTGTTTTTTCTTTGCATTTTTAAATCCATCCAAGCATAATATAATTTCTCCACATTCTCCACAGGGTTTTCTGGTTTCAGTCTTGATCAGAAGGAAAGTAAATGTCATTACCCCAAAATCTTTCCTCCTGGCACATTTCTAACTGTGCTGCTCAGTCATTCCCTTTGGAAGTTTAGGAAGATTAGATGGAGGAACAGGACCGTAATTCAAAAACCTGAATCCAGGTCCAGTGTCACAATAGTGCACCAGAGGTGACGTGAGCAGGACAATTACCTCATCAGGGGATAGCTGAAAAATTTTAAATGCCCGTCATATTTGGGAACAGTGCTACTGTGATACTTAGTGCCTGAGGTCCACATCTTTCTACTGCTCCCTCTCCTGTGCTTGAGCTGCAGCCTGACCAGGAAAGGGACACCCTCTTCCAAACCTCCTCTCAGAGCAGTTCTCTCACTGAGCTCCAGCAAATGTTTCCAAGCAACTCAATTGTATGGAGTCCAGAGTGATTTTCTTTTCAGGGACACAGGGACACACTCTTAATCTAAATACATGATGAAAACAATGCCTTACACCGCATCTAAACAAAAGCAAGCATCTACCTTTTATGGAAATATATCGATATACGTGACACAAACCAGAGCAATACCTTTTTAAAATCAGCCCAACAGTCAGTCTTGGCTATTTAAAGCACCTAAGCCCCCATACAAATATATGTATTCCCAGCTGAAAAAAAAAAAAAATAAGAGCATCCAAAAATTCAGTATTCAAGAACAGCCTCACATTATTTACTGCAGTTGCTTAATGGTCTTCAACTAAAAAGAAAAAACAAACAACAACAACAAAACCCTCTTCAAACTAAAAATAAACCCAAATTTATTTGAATAGCTCAAAAAAGTAAATTTCTGCCAGCTAAGAGATGGTCAGTGGGGTGGAACAGAACATCATTTCAAGGCCAGGCTCTTCATCTGTTTCTTAACAAGATGGGGTACACATCGAAATTGCTGCCAGTTCTCCTGAACACCTAAGCACCAAGAAACAGCAGTATGACTATGCTCCTATCTGAATCCACGCCAAAAAGACCATCAGCTTCAGAAAGACGGAATGCAGCTGGAAATAGGTACTGGAGTGAAAGGCTCTTTGCAGGCAGACATAAGCTCTCCCTGTGTGCCCTCTGAACTTGGATGCTGAATAGTTGCCATACGCTCAAGCCAATAAGTCCTCCCAAAGTGCAAGGTGTGTTACTTCAGGCTCACCTGTGTGCCACTTCTCTAAAGCTGATTTGCACTGCTTTTTCAGGTATTTAGAGCATAGACAGCATCTGTCTGGAAAAAAACAAAACAAAACAGAGGATCCCAAGAAGCAACTGTAATGTCAGTCACTTGAATGGGAGCCACTGGAATGGCAAAAGATCCGTGTCCTTGAGCTGTTCCACAGATCAGTAGATGACCAGGGTTTTGCATTCACTACAGTTTAAACAAAGAATCTCACTGGAAATTAACAGTCAGGCTAAAACCTAACTGATATCAGCAGGGGAAGCTAAACAAAGGCAACGCAACAGTTCTGTTTGTTTAAAGGCTTTGGGGATGCAAAAGGAAATCCATTTGTCCCAAGGCAGGTCAAGGAATTTCACAGAATATTTGCACTTCATATGTAGAGTTCAGCATGACTGTGTAATTACTGCAGCGTGCAGAAGAAAGAAACTTTGAAATAACTCTTTGTCACCCACCTTTTTGATCTGGTTCAAAGCACTGAAGCTGGTATTTGTTATACAGACACACATTCACTATGTTTCCTAAAGCTTAGTAGGCTGGGCAGCAGAGACAGTTGCTTTCTACTTTTGTGCCTTGCTTGGCCAGCAGCGCTGGTTTTGCAGTGCAGAGCTACCCAGCCTCATGCTGGGGCTGCAAGCTCTATGTGCAACTCCAGCTGTCACACTGCGGAGCTCAGCACCAGGCAGGAGCTCCAGGTTCTCAGGTATATTGGTGGGACCTGTGCAGCTGCAAGTAGCTTCTCAGTGCTTCGGGATCTAAGTAATTCCAAATAAATGTGGTTGTATTGATGCTGCCTGTCTATACTGCTGGCACTGAACCCTATGTTGTTGGCTCTGCTAAATTATAAAGGTATGATGGGTGTTTGTTATCATCTTCTGGTCCGCCATACCCTTCATGTAAAAAAAGGTAGAAGAGGGCTCTTAGGACAAGACAGTTTTGAGAAAAGTCTGTATCTTGGGAAGTGTCATCACAAATGAAGATTTAACAGTGAGACCAAGAACTGAAATCTGTCCAACCTTCACTGACTTCAAACACAAGGTTAGCGCATCCATGGCCAGAGCTTCTGTGCACCGGCACCATGTAAACTGTAATATTAATTGTCTCCCTCACACCACATGTATGCAGCTTAATGTGGGGGACTAGGGTGGATCTGTGGATTCCCTGATGGAGGGTATGGGAACAGAGATTGGCCTTGAAGATACTAAGGTGTACCAGTGAGAAAGAAGACAGTAAAAGAGTAACATTGACGACAGCAAAATTAGCCAATGATATGTTACTATTGCAGCCTGTAACCAATAGCAAAAAGACACTTAAGTTGGTAAAGACTATATAAAAAAGTGTTTGTGGCAATAAATGGAGACTGCTGTTTGTACTTAAGAACTTGGTCTATGTCATTTGTCTGTCTCAACCGCGACAGCTTAACTCAGAGCTGACTACTGCCTTATCTGTCCCAGACTTTACTTTCTTCCTCAATGTTTCCCGATGCCTGTGAGAGTCCATCCAAATGGCCCATCTGATGGCAAAGGACACAGTTCTGCAAAAGGTGCACAATGGCAGAGGATCGGTGTCACTCTGATTTACCCACGGGCATTTTCTGCAGCCAGCTGTCAGGGTGTGAGGCTCCTCTCCTCGTTGCTGCCTGAGATAAGGATTTTGTGGGGCAGGGAGGGGGGCACAGCACAAAGTATTTGCCAGTTGCAAGATCCTGTTAAAATATTCAGTATCTTCCTCTCCAGAGATGGTTGCATTTCACAGGTGAGTGAAATGATCACCGCATGCAATATCTGTAGAGCACTTGCTGAACTTCTGTAAGCTTTATTATTACTGATTCAATCTGTGTAAGAGGAAAAAGGGCATCCAAATGGCACTTAAGATGGAATAAGGAGCCCTTCATAAAGCTATTAAGAATTTAATAATTACAGGAAGACAGATGTAATTACATCCAGAAGATCAATGCAGCTTTTACCGAAGAAGAAGAATTTCAAGATCCTAAATACAAATTGAGACAAGGAACTTTTGAGGCTCTCCCACAGACCCACTGCTAGATAAACGTATCCAGGGAACAAAGGAATTCCAATGTTGTTACACAAAACAAAGTGATTCTGGGATCCTACTGAAAACATTGAGAAAGCCAGTCTGAGTTGCAAAACCATGTCGTCTTTGATATATCGTTATGCGTGATGTTTACAAATGATCCTAGTAAGAAAACTTTAGGCGTGCTTACTGCAAATGCGGCAAATTATCCGAAAAGTTGCCTCCTGTTCAAAACAGTTTACATTTTTCAGCAGATATGAAAAAAAAAAGTCAAAGGCTCCCCAAGACTTAAGGACCAGTAAAAGAAATCCTCCCCTTCCACCCTGCAGAAATCTCTATGTAATGGCATGATAGAGAAGGCAAGTCACCATCATCCCTTGCTTGTCATTGAAGCCAGGAGATAATGAAGGACACTTGCATGTTGAATGTCTGTGTTGGGGTTGTAGCTCCGTCAAGGAAGAGGAGGGAGAATGTTGTCACTCCTCCTCTCTTTCATACAGATCCCCTGGGTTTAGCGTGGGCAAGCAATACATGATCAGAAGAGAAATTCTACTGGGTGGGAACTTTTCTTTACCTCCCATCTGCTGCAGAGCAAGTATACAAAGGGGAACGATAATAACTGAACCCTGTATACAGTGGGGAATTATATGGGAACATAAGCACAGAGGAAGACAAACTGAATTAGCAAGTTCACGCAAGGCAGTGATGTAATTTAAAATAACCCTACAAAACCCAACCACTCCACTTGCATCCAGCGATGAAGCAGATGTCCTTCACACAGGCAGATACACACTACAGTAAAATCGAGTGTTTTGTCAAAATAACAGTCCCCAACCAAACCAAACCAAGAGCATCATAAAAGCAGAGCAAAGAGCAATAAGCTATTGCTAAAATCATAGGGCCCAAAGAAACAGCTGAAGATGGTGATACATGTAAGGAATGGAAGCATCAACTAGAGAAGAAGGCAAACACAAAAGGAAAATCTTTTTGCCAATGAACTTCGGAAATTCTTTCTTGACCTTCTCTCTTTCTACTCCTTCATCATTCAAGTACATCTCTGCACTATCTCCTCCTTATGACTGTCTCCAACTCCTATTCATTTGCACCTCAGCAGGAAAAATAGCAAATAATGCTTTATTTGCAACATCTCTCTTGTAGGTACAAAACTTAATTAAAAGCAACAATTTGTCTGATCAATGGGGGAGTTGGAGGAAAAAAAAAAAAAATCAAACTGGTCTTAGCACAAAACAGACATTGAAAAATAGCTGCAGCTAAAACATTGCAAAACACACTGTGGAGAGCAATTCTTCACTCTTTAAGAAGGGTGTGAGCAAGCTCTGCTCCCGATTTGCAGCTGTTACAGCTCTGCGAGCTTTGCAAGAAGCATGTCAGTTTGTACCAGCCACAGATCTATTATAGCTCACAGTGGAGCACATCTGAAGGAATTTCCTGGTCAATATCTCTCTGAAGTTTGCTTCCAGCACTTATCAGCAAAGTTAATTTGTTATGATGGCAGAACCAAAACCCTCCTTCAAAGAGAAAGAAAATCTGCAATTATCAATTTACTGGCTTCAGCAGTACTTCTTGAGAGAGCAGGGAAAAGGACAACCTCTCGAGAGATTTTGAAGATTAGTGGGGATTTACTAGGAAAGGCACTGTAGACAGCAACTTGTGTCAGTAATTTGAAGACCTGGATGGTCTGATTCAATAGGATGGAACAGATGAGAATCTGACACCAAAAAAAATATTTACCAACAACAGAATAGAATAATAGAATTGCTTATCTTGGGAAAAAACCTTAAAATCATTGAGTCCAACCATAAATCTAACATTGCCAAGTATACCACTAAATGTCCCTAAGTGCCACATCTACACATTTTTTAAATTATGAAACAGCAAGCCCAAACTCCTTCTCATAAGGTCAATACATGTTATAAGGTCAATACACGTCATATTTTTTGATCTGCTCCAAAGCACTGTTATGATATTACTTCTGGGTGAACATTTGTCAATCGGTAAGCATGACAGAGAATATCTTGACTTAGTTGCAATACACTGTGTTTTAGTTGTAATACACTGCTATGGGGTTCAGCTTGGACAAACTCATTGTTCTTAAAGTGGGAAGACCCTTGAAAATAGAAAACTTCCAATTGAAAAGGGCGATTGCTTAGCACCACATCACACGCAGCCACAGGGTGTGTAGAAAGAGGCGCAGAATGCCTAGGTGGGAAAAAGGGTGTCTGGGCCCCTGTCTGGCTCCACAAAAAGACTTAGCATAAGTCTAGCCCTCAATAGCTAAGGTATGCAAGATGATTATTGCTAAGAATTTGAAATGTAAAATTGCAAAGACATAAGAGATGTAGGAGACATATCAATTTAAAGACAAGGTTTTCAACCCATCCATCTTGGTTTCCTTACTGATGAATTCTTCCCACTTTATTTTGCCTGACCATGGGTTTTCATTCAAATAGGACTCAGAAGCAAGTTGTCTACCATAAATAAAGAGTTATCAGTTTTGATAGCCTCCTGTCAACAGTATTCCAAGAAGGAGATGGGGCAGGATTAAACCCAGAAATAGAGTTTACGAGTAGCTGTACTATCCACTGGGTTACCAGGTCAGAGGACTCCAATGAATTATTAATATACTCCATAATTTCCTTTGTTTTCTTTTTGAGCATAGAGTATTTCAGACTGAGCAAAACATTTTGAATGATAATGAAGAAATGTATTTGTTTGTTTCTGTAGCAGCCCTCCCCCCCCCCAATTAAATGTTATCAGATCTGACTTTTCATTTGTTGGTGTGGGTATTGGATGAAAAATCAATTATTCATTTCAGCACACAAATAAGTGTCCTCAGCACTTTTTATAGTATAATGAATGTACTTAGCAGGATATGAACTTCAATGACAAGATCTCTGTAGGGGGGTTGTTGTTTTGTTCTTGGTTTTGTTTTAAACATGTGTGATGCATGAGACTTAAGAGAAATGTAAGCATCTCAGCATGCTGCTACACTTTGCTGTCAGAAATCTGCCTGACATGTGTCTGTAAATTGGGTGGAAAAATCCCCTCCGAATTGCTACAATTTCCATTGCTCTGTTCCCTTTTTAGGCCCCCTACCTCAAAAAAAAAAAAAAAAAAAAAAAAAAAAAAAAAGCCTGGCACTGTTTGGGCAGCACTCACTCAAAACTCAGAACATTGCTCACTAACAGTGAACCACACTGCATTTGAGTTGCTTTACCCATACAAACTTCTGAGATAGGGATAGGAAGGAGCTGACTGTGCATCTCCTGTGCTCTGTCCTCTGAGTTACCGGGTAAAAAGAGGAAACAGGTACATCCAATTCAGCTCTGGAACTCTTACATGTTGATTTAAGTTTGCAGGGACAGTTTGTGTTATCATGGAAGTCAAAGAAACCTATCTATCCTATGAATGCCCAGGACCATTATAATTACAATCCTTTTTGTCTTCATTAGTTCTCAAATTATTTTACTACAAAGAGATAGCAAAAATGAGGTAACTTCATTTAAATTCACACCATTACCTAGCCACATAGAATTGCAACAAACATGTGGTCCCCAAAACATAGTCAATCTCCAACAAAATCCATTACAATAACTGAGGGTAAGGTCCTACAGAGCATCCAGATTTTTCTGTGTGTGGTCTGGCAACATTCCTACTGTGGCAAACTTCACAGGTGCCCGCATGAAGCTTTGGGCTCTCAACCAGGACAGCGCAGCAACAGCCTCTGGGAGCCCACCATCATCCTCATGAGGGCTTGGCATTGTTTGGTTTGTCTGCACTAATGCAACTGAATTCCATCTGTGTGGGGCTACTGATAACCTGGGCAAAGCTAGAAAGTATTTCACGCATGTCCACTTTATTCTTACTGGTAACCTTAACAAAACATTGGCCTATAGTATCTGAAAACATTTTAAGAAGCATTTGAGCTTGTTAGTGTCCTAGCAGCTATTTCTACTCTCATGCATGTTACTGAAACAGGATTCACATGTATGAAGCATGACTGGTGGTGGACTGAACAGACAATCGTATTCTCCGCTTCCACCACTACTGTCATGGAGGCACCCCAGAAGTCTATTTAGGCAGACAACAAGCTCCAAATGGACTTTATTCTAACCAGAACTGTTTAGCAGAAAACCACCTACAAACAGGGTTTTCCAAAATTATTTAGCACTCCGAGAACATTATAAAACACAGGTTCAGATACCAGTTTGGTGTTAATTACTACACAGCCAACTCAAACTCAAGCGATCAGATCCCAAAACTCTAGGGTAATGATTCAAAATTCACATCTTCCCACTCTGTGTCAAAGTGAGGACTCTTAAGGGTACCCAGATCACTTACCGGGTTGGCAAGGTGTCTCAGTCTCCAAGGAAAGTTCCTCAGATGGCCAGTCTAAGGAGCAGAGTATCTCACCACGCACCCACTGCTCTGGTCAACGCCAACTCAATGGGGTTCTCCATTTATGCCCTAGTTGAATCTGAGCTGTGGTCATTTATGGTAGTGGTCCAGAAACTTCTCTCAACTGAGGTGTGTCATTGGTCAAAGGCGCTGTCTGTCAACCAAGAGTCCCGCCCCTCCTGCCCCCCCTGAGGAGTCACCACACCTGGGGGTGGGAGATGTGACTTTGACCAAGGTGTGTATGTGGGGACAGGCACGGAGGGGCACTAAAGGTGCTAAACAGCCATCACCTGCCCTATTGAAAGCTCCGGACCTCATGGGGAGGGAAGGTGTGTGTGTGTGTTCGTGCAGCTGCCACAATTACAAAGACAACTCTTCACTGCTCATAACACCTTTATGTACAGGGGAAGAGAAGACACCCTGCTGACAAGTATTACTAGCCATGCACATACCTAAACCAGCTATACGGATTAAGAAGCTGGAGTTTTTGTGCCAATTAAGATTATATTTTTTTCATTCATATCAGAAACGAGTATAATCATCTCTCTGCCTTCTCGCTCCACCAAACTATCCGGGACCCCTTAAGATGTCTCTCACCTCATTTCCAAAGCAGTAATATATTTGTCTCTCATTTCCAAAGCAGTAATATATTAATCCACACAACGCAGCTTAAATGTGCCCATCATATGGACGATAAAACAATTTTGATTCATCATCACACAAAAATAATTTCCCTGCCACTTCCTTTATCCCTTTTCTTTTAACGCCCCTCTCCCACTCCACACTGTACATCCAAATAAGCACTTTAACAACAACAGAATTAATTAGTCAAGCCAGCTGCTGTGGCTTCGTAACTCATTCCTCTTGTTACTCACCACTGAGTCATGGAGCAGAAGGTGGGCGTCTTGATCTTGAAGGTAGGACAATGAAACAATATATTTCCATCAGGTGCTGGAAGAAAGGTTACAACCTGCTTCATACAGAATTCAATTAGGAATCACAGAGAGGGGAAGCAAGTTTGTATTAACTCCTGTAGATGCCAGAATGCTTTCAATCTATTTCTGTTTCATCTTTTTCCTCTGAAAGACTTTTAACTAATCACAACATTAGATTAGTTCCTTTAAAACAGTAGGCGATCAATTTTGCTTCAATGCCTGGAGAAAGAAATTTTAAAATTCCCAGATGTTTTATGGAAGTCACCAAAAAAAAATTCAATTGAGAAGCAATTCTGAAACTAACTGAATTATCTACCCGAGTATTTCTATTACACTCCTATCATGAGGCATTTCCTGTTTGTTCAGTAGGAAATGTGGATAGACTCAAGCAAACAAGGTTTCATTTGTTTGTGTATTTAAAGGCAGGGCTGTACCAAATTAAAGTTAGTGTTTGGTATACTCCATTTGGCTTTTAGTTCTAAAAACCTAGGGAAAAGATCTTACCACAAAATTAGTTTAATACCTCTGGGTTTAATGCCAGTGAATGCCAGGAGGGCATGCGAAGTCTTCTGTTGGAGATTATCAGCTGCCTCCATAAAGGACGGCCAGATGCTGATCTAATGCTACGGTAAAGTAGAAAGTTAAATTTTTGTTCCTTGAAACATTCCGAACCATCACCATTTTATCTTCTTTAATATTTGGAACAAATAGAAATAAATTTACATTTTTTCTCATATTTGTGTGTATGCATATGTGCGTGGGTATAAAAATATCTGTACAAAGCTGATAAATGCTATGTAGAAAAGATACATTTGAAAATGACAAAATAGTTTTACAAAAAGTATTAAACATTCTCATATTCCCAAATCTAGACGTGTCATTTAAATTTGCTGTTCTAACAAATTGACCTTTTGAGTCAGTTTGACATTTAACTGCCTTCCTTTTTTGCAAAATCAGCTTGGAGTGGTAGCCTCGTTTTCTGATGCTACCATTTTTCCTGATGAGTCAGGAACCATCTGGAAGAAAATCCATGTTTTGATGCTTGATGGAGATAATTTCTTATGTGTGGATTTATGACACATATTTATCTTAACATTACCAGATCTATCAGTTATTTTCCATAAAGTTCAGGTTGCAGAAGTTCATAAGAGGCATTGCTGAATAATTGAACCCATAGCCTTCTTGTGTCAGTCAACAATGTTTTTGCTCTAGCTTCATATTCCTTGTGGTCATAAAGAGAATTAATGAGAAAATAAAGTTGAAGCTGCATCCTGTGTGCAGATGGCACATATTTGATAGGTCAAATCCTCTTGCATGAAGTGCTTATTGCTTTATTCATTTCATCTACTGTCTGTGTCATGTCTTTAATCTCAAGTGCAAGATCTTCACTTCAGGAGCTATTCGAACTGCTTGGAAAAGGAAGGTCTCATGGTAAAGGCACTGAACAAAAGAGATATTTATTCCCCACCTTCCATTTCACAGATTCTTGATGGAACAGTGATGAATTCAAATCCCTCTGTTGGTGGGTGTCTCTGAGAGCTGTGTTGTAGATTGTAGTCTGAGAAGAGGTTTCTCAACCAGCAGATCTGATGAAAACAGTGTTCAGGCTATCTCCTGAGGACCACTTCATAAACCTGAGGTCAGGAACTGGAGAGTATGTTAAACATACGGTTTAAGAAAGCAGTGAGAGAAATTCCATGCAATAACTTGATCCAAAGTCTTTTACAAAGTAGCTGCCGTAAGGGGAATTTAGACTTGCGATTTCTAGCAACTGGCACTGAAATGATGCATGAGAGAAGTGCTGACTGCTGCCCACTCTACCTTTCCACCAGACTTCATCACCCCCGTAGCTGAGGCAGCAGAAGAAATTGTGTATCCATCTCCGAGCCACTACAATTCAAAGCTTGATGTATTCACTTCAGGGTCCACCTGGAAATGTGCCCACATCTGTGCAGGTTACATCCATCTTTCCAATGGACAGCACAGGGTTCACAGAGCCAGCTCATTTTCTCAGAAGTGGAAGCAAAAGCAAATGTTGCCCCTCCAGGCTAAAAACTGATGCCAGCCCCCTCCTGTCCTAGAAAGCAGAGAGGAGGGAGGGCTGAGATGGAGTCTGGAGTTAGAGACATGGAGAGCTGTGTTGCCTGTTTTTGCAGCTCTGAGCAAGATGTTGAGAAGCCGCATCTGGCACAACCACAGGTGTGCACACCCCAGTGCTGCTCATCAGCGAGCAGGGATTCCTAGAGCTGTCCTGCAACGGTGGAGCCACCATCTCAACAGCCCATCCTGATGCCTGAGGAGCCTCCACCTGCTGTGCCACCACCTGATCGTGCATGCTGAATTTTTAGGGAACGTCACTAGATTTAAAGTAGCTAACAAATACTGCAAGAGTGAGAACTGAGGCAGGAAGAGCTCAGCAGTGACCAGCTAACAAAATCTTCATCTTTCTCCCCAGTTCCTCTGAGCTGTGTGGGGCTGCAGGTGGGCTGGGCACAGCAGCACTCCCCTGCTGAGGCTGCAGAGCAGGCAGAGGAAGAGAAGGCACTTTGCTCCTTTGGTTACAAGATGTAAATGAATATAATCCTTTTGCTTGTTCAAGGTGGAGGCATATGTGTTCCTAGGCAACCATGACTTTTGGGGAAATTTTGAAACTCTTTTGATTCTCTCTCCTAAGGCATAGACAGATTTGACCGTTTCATTTGCCTACTGAATATTTATTACTATTTTCTACAAAATGCTGTCTAGTCCTCGGTACAACTGGTCCCAAGTTCAGTGAGGAGGTTTATGCACCACCACTAATACAAACCATGTCTTAGAAATATTAATGATGAATTCACAGTGCTAGAAAGCAGAGATTTCCAGCTAAATCATAATAAAAATCAATAAACCTAAACCTGGATAATCCACCATGCATTCAATTATAATGCCTTCCTGCCATGAAAAAGCAAATACGAAAACTTGCTTAATAAAAAACCCACCCACCCCCAAAAGAAACCAAGCTGTTCTTTCGAGCAGACTGCTCCTCCCTTCTGCCTCCCCCAGCCATTGCTGTTAGTTTAACAGCAGAAAGAATGCATAAGAATTCAAACTAGTCTTCCTTGGAGGGATGCAAAGGACAATCCAATGAATAATGCTGTGGGAATGATTTGTAGTTTCCACCAAAGCGTGAGCTGATTTGTTATGAATAGAACTCAGCCTGCTGCTCTGTTGAAAGCCAAATCTATGTGACTGATCTTCTTTTAATGCATTTATGGTAAAGAATGAACCTGCATTTGATTGTGTGACTGATCACCCTGACACATGCAGCTGATATTCTACCTGTGCAATCATAATTCTACACATACTGACAAAAGAAAAGGGAAAAAAAAGCGCCATGTCTTAGCTCACTGCCTTGCTTTCTCATTTCACTAGTGCAAAGGCCATCTGATTCAAATTCTTTAAAGATACATCAGCTAAAAAGCAGCACTTTGGGTAATCATTTCAAGATTGTATTTGCAGTGTGGTTTAAAAGGATAGCATATGTGGATTTTGACTAGAGAGACCACTGATTGGAAAGTTAAAACTTGATAACAATATCTGGGATTACATAACTGATTTTTTTATGTTCTTGTTAATTAATTAAGTTTAAAAAAGCTTGTAACTTTCCTTGAGTAACCAGATACAAACAAGATCAACTTCTATGTTTCAGGGCAGAAACATACTGTCCCTGTAGGACTGAAGGAATTAAAACCCAATGGAAGATGACACCTCTATTCAGAATGTTTAAATACAGTCTTGTACCTCATGATCTGGATGGAAATTATTTGGCAAAATATAGTGAAAATAACCCTTATACTGTCCCTACTTCTGCTGGCCTGCTTCTGTAGATGACTGTATTATAACCCAAAGAGCCCTTCTATACAGCAGCTTTCATGGCCATGGAGAACACTCAGAAGAAGGTGGTTCCAGACACATGTAGAATTTTCCTGACAAGGGTCTGGCCCACAAAGGAGGAACATTTGTGAGTTCCTGTTCTGCAGGGGATGAAGTTATTTTGTAATGGTATGTCTTCTGCAGAATGGGAGAAAACCCACTGGAAATAGCTTGTGCTTTTAAACAGCTGTGAGAAAGGACATTGGATAACTCACCCATGGGCTGACACATGCCTGGAAGAGGAAGGTAGTATTCAAACAGCTGAAAATGGCAATGGATAGATGGATAGAGAATACAGCAAAATATTTTTCCCTCCTATTTTCTATGCATTAAGAGATGACATCTTAGGCGTTTTTTGTTTGTGGTGGGTTGGGTTTGGTTTTGGGTGGGTGGGTGGATTTGTGTGTGTGTGTGGTTTTGTTCTGTTTTACTCGCCTGGTTCCATGCCATTACTCTCCCAGAGATAAGTCTGGGGAAAAATTTAAGCACTACAACTGACTAGAAGTGATCAGTGACCAAATCTCAGCTATGCTGGGTCCATTCAGATACTCGTGCTCAGAGAAAAGTCAGTCAGTCACCATTTGATCCTAGGAAGCACTTCCTTGTGCACCTGTTCTGGTCCTGTTTGCTCCATCACTCTTACCCAATTGAACCACCCAGCACATTCAAAATCTGCTCCTCCCCACTCATCATCATTTGTACAGACTTCTCTGGTATTAGTCATTTGAGAGAAAGAGACAGTCTCTTCTGACAGTGCTATTTTAAATGTGTTGTTTCTGACTTAAGGAGGGATGACAACATCACTGTCATGAGCATCACATGCAAATAGCCAGTGATGGCTTCACTGTGCTTTGGCACCAAATCGAGGAGCAGTGGCATGAAGTGATAGTGACCTGCAAATAAAGACTCTAACTGTAATTTTCCAAGGATATATTTATACTGACACAAAGATGTGAGTAAAACATTTAAATTGCATCTAAGTTAGCTAATAACAAATTACCACTGCCGCAACCACTGCTTATTGCATTGCCTCTGGCTATGAACTCATGTTGTTCCCCCACAATGAAGTCTGCTACCCTATTCACAGTTTAGGCAAATATGTTCTATTAATTTCAAAGGCATTTAGACATCCAAATAATTTTTGACATTTGTAGGAGATGAGGCTAGAATTGGATGTGACTGTTCCTCACATACCATCAGGCAGCCATTTGTCTGTTGACCAGTGAAATGGTTAATTGGTGATAAGTGGGTCAGGTGTAAGAAGAATGATGAAATCAACACTTGCTAATTTTTTTAAAGGGGAAAAATCCTTTGGCATTGATCCTCATGATTCACAAGAAATAGAAGCAGCCTGGCAAAGTTTAAATGATTGAAAATGATGCCCGTGGCCTTCTGCAAAAATGTGATTACAGCTCAAATGATCGATGGGTTGCCATTAGCAGGAGAAAAAAAAGGGTTCAGAAATTGAGCCAAGTAAATCAAGAAAGACCTTTCCAGTTTACAATGAACACTTCAACATGATTCAAAAAGTGTTTTAACCAAGATTTCATTTTCTGTAAATATATGTTGCCTTCAGAATATGAACTATTCATTTCTACAAGTCCCTTTTGAGCCAGGCTTTCATTTGGCCTGAAAAGATGCCCAGCTTTCCCTGCCAGTTTTTCAAGGCTTCCTTTGATTTACTTCAATGACATTGGAGGACTTCAGCTTCTGCATCTGAGGTCTGGCAGAAACTCTCCTCTTTTTAGCTTTAGATCGGTCAGATGCATGAAACTTTGAAGCTCTCATTCTGCATTTGTTAAAGTCTTTTTTTTTTTTTTAATATCTGAAATCATTCTGCCTTTTTAAACAAATTAACTAGTTTCAGGTTCATTAAAACATGCTATGAACTCCTGTCATGACTGGCAAACTCACTCCACTGCAAAATACAAAGTAAAATGAAAAATAACTGAAAATCTGAAAATAAAATTGTGCCAGCATTATAAGCAGTGGAGTAACAGGAGTGACTGGTTCACTGACTCAATTGAGAGAGAATGCTGCTTTCATGTCAGGACAGTATTTAATAATTTTTAAAAATCAGAAAATTAAAAAAGTTGTTTTGTTTTTAATTTTATCCCAAGTGAAATATTTCCTTTTGGTTTTGAGCTTTCAAATATGTAACTTATTTTTTAAATAATGAAGCATGTCTCAAAAGTATTTTGAATCAAAATATACTCATTTTTAAGACAAGAAAAGTATTATTTTTGTTTACTGAGAGAAGAGGAACATCCTGCCAGTCACACTACCCAAGAGAGAAACAGTCTCATGCAAAATTACAGCTCATCTATGAATGTTTGTCCTAGCTTTAAATCAAGACACAGCTGTACCATTTTGTAATTTTTCTTTGTAATTTGTAACATCAGTATCTCTTGCCTTTTCTCTGAAGAGCTCTGAAGTCTCAGCTCTGACACAGACCACTAGTGCAAACCAGGACCAAACCTGGTATCTCTTTCTTTTTTTTAAAATTCAAATGGAATTATCTGCAATTTGCGAACAATACCTTCAGAGCTATACTGAATGCCACTTCCTTAAACTTTTTAATCTCAGATCAGGAAACTTTCTACAACATCTGCTTTTTGCTGATGACCAGAACTCCTCTGAGGCATCACAGAGAAGATCAGAACAGCTGTCAAGTGATTTTTAGCATACTTCAGTCTACTACCAAAGCCTCGACAATGTTATTACCATATTCCGGGGTAAAAATGGCAAAAATGCTACCAAGGTAGCATTTGAGGATTTTTAAATTAAACCAAATCATGTAAAGCAAATAGAAGAGCAACAGACAAACTCTTCATTTACGAGGCTTCCTAGAGAGCTCTGTGACATAAATAAAAGAATTATGGGTAAGCTGATTTCAGCTTGGTGTTAGTCATACAGTGTAATGTAGTTTTATGTTAATTAAGAAATAGAGCATAACCTGACGCTATTTGGTGAATAGGATTATAAAGATGCAATTTTATGTTAGACTGCTGTGTAAATTGACTCATTCCCAGATTGTTAGAGCAGTGAGCATTTTGATAAGATACCTGGAAAGCCTGATTATAACAACAGTATAAACTTCATAATTGTGTTATTGTTGAAAAGATGGCAACATAAATAAATACATGATATATCAAAAGGAGTGGCAGTATACAGGAGTGCACACAAGCATAAAAGTTTAGGACTGATGCAGAAAGTAGATTAATAAAATTGAGCATTTAAGTAGCATTCTTTAGAACTCCCTATGTAAATTCCTGTGGTATCCTTGTTGAGAAAATCCAGTGTAGGTTTACGGGCAGAAAAAGAACAGCCTGTTTCAGAGAGCTGAAGGGCTGTGGTGAGCCCATTTCTCTTTGCATGTTCACAGCACATTGCAAATCTCTTTTTCCCAAAGTGTGTCACCCCACGCTGATGCTTTTAAGCAGCTCCTCCTTGTGCTAGTGAAGATCCAGGTCTGACAAGGCACCAAAGCCAAATCTCATGTGAGACCCCTTCCTTCTCTTCCTCCCTGTACTTCATTGCTGGACCATCCTTTGCTTCATCTTTTGTGGGGATCCAAAGTGGTGCCCTTCAGGCTCAGAAATAACTTTTTCCCCACTCTCGGGACTCTCAGAATGGGAACTAGCTTCACCATGAGATGTGAGTTGGGTCCTCCTGCAAGAAAGCCACCAGAGGGAGCAATGCCAGAAGTACCCTTTAAATAAAACTAATTAGGATTTCTAGAGCTGTTTGGGGTTAGCTCACTGGAAGATAAGTACTGCTGTTGAGTGCTATTTTTAATTAAGCAAAGATAGCACTCCAGTAATCATGAGACTGATGATGCAGCAACTTGCCAGCTTCATTATAACTGAAAACATATTCCTAGGTCTGTCCTGGATTGCTCTTCAAGCACCTGTGTAAGAGCATCATTCCCCCTCATTTCCAAGGAGACTGAGATTCAGTTTGATTTGGAACCATAAAAGTTGTAGCAGAGTCAGGACCATTAGCTAAATGTGCAGGACCCTAAAGTTTTCTGGCTTGTCACCATAGTGCATAATAGAGTGCCCCAAAGTGACTAATTGAGGCTTGCCTGTCCTGCTATGCTGATCTAGCACAGCACACAGAGCTTGGACATCAAAAGCTAACTAGTAGTAGTCTACTAAATTCCTTTGTCAAGGTGACATCATTGTCAGATCACCATTTCCCTGCCTCTCAAATATCTGACAGAAAAAGCCTGCAGTCTTTAGATGCTGGATCGGTGCAGTTCCTTTCAGGTTTATCCACACTGGCTCTCAGGACAGTCCCAGAAAGACACTCTGGAGCAGGCTCAGAGGAAACAGCCACCTAAAAATCCAACCTCCAGAGCACGTGCTGAGAGCAGCAGCTGGGTCCCACATACCCAGCACCACATGTAAGTTAGTATCTTAGGAACTCCTCTCCACAAGGGCTATATTAGCTAGGCAGCCACGGAAATAGAGATGAGGCATGTCACCCTTATGGATGGTTTGGATGTCTTCTCTGAACTCAACTGAACAATTGCAGCCAAGGTATATCTGGTGCTGAAGAAAATATCACCTTGTGGTACACCTAGCCAAGTTCCTGATGTTATAGATAACATCTATAGACCAACTTCACCTTTAAATTAAAGATGCACTTTCCCCCATTGTGGGATGTATACTCCAGAACAGACCTGGTCCAATGTTTGGAAAAAAATATCTATCATTATGGTTAGTTTAGACTTGGTCTTGGTACAATATCCTCTTTCCAAAATATTTCTCTTCCCTATAAAACCTACTGACATCATCATAACGTTCTGTGATCCCTTGAAGTAGTCTCTTTTCTTTGATTAAAACCAGCTCTTTTTCAGTCTCTTAGTAAGACTGGATCAAAGTGTTCTCTATTGTTTACATGACTGATTTTAGCTCTTTGGATCAGGCATGGGATCCTAACTGTACTTACTGTGCAATGACACCCCCTGACACCTCCCTGGCATGTAGGAATGTCACAAAGCAGAGCGTGCAACAGGCAGTGGAGCTGGCATTTCACAGCAGTAAGAGCTGAGTGCAGCTCCTGGTGCTGCTCCTAATCCCCAACACGAGCACTGCAGATCCCCACATTCCCTTTTTCCTTTAGATAAACAGGTGTAGCAGCTACACTTACCTCCTTTATTTTGAAAGATGCTGAAAAAAACATACTACAGCCAAGCATGATATTTTTCCACACTATCTTTGATTAAACTTGCCTTCTGTATACTACATGTAAATACAACTATAATTTGTATTTAATGTGAATGTATTCTGCTCTCCTGGCATAAGAGATTCCATCAATTGAAGAAAAATTCAGGGCATTTGGGATTAGGGCTATAAAGAACCTCCACACTTGAAATAACCCATCTCCTCATCTATTTTAATTTAAAACCTGCTTAAAACCCATTTTCAAGTTTCCAGAGCAGTTATAAGGTGCTTTAACACACATGAAGCAAATGAAATTATTTTGTAATGAAAGTCTTGTCATACATCATTAGGATTTTCCTCCTACCTATAGGGCCATTTAGGAAGCTGAATAAATCTATCCAGTTTTATAGCTGTAAGAGATGGTACATTAAGTTTGCTAGTCCCAGAGTGCCTGAAGAAATCCAAACACCAGTATTCTTCAAGTCCAGTAGATTTTCTAACTTCCAAATGTTGATGGGCAGAGATCTCCAACAGAAAGTCCTCAGCTGGCAACCATGAACAGAGGTCTACAAGCTTTAAAGAGACATATCTATCACAAAGCACACCAAAAGATGTGAGCACTGAATCTGTAGTGAACTCAAATCTATCGCCTCCTCACATCCACATTGTCAGCAATTTCAAGGCACAGAAACCTGGTGTTCTAGACCCCTATTTAGTCACAGCCTCCTGCAGTACTGGAGCTTGCTATAAACTGCAGGCAGCTGTAGCAGCTCTCAGATGTTGCGGCTGAGAATATTGGACCCCCATCACCCTGACCAACAGGGTGACAGTCCCAGCTACTCCTCAACTACCTCTGGGGCTCCAGCACGAGCTGGGCCACAGAACTGCTCGGTGTTAAGAAGCTGGTAATGGTATCCATGGCAGCATGTATAAAAAGATTAGGCACCTGGGCACTTAGATTTTAAATGAAAAACATAGAAAATAGACACTTTAAATGAAAATATGCATGATCAAAATCCCTTTTTTCCCCCGAAAGCACACCTATTGAATTTACTTTCTAGCATCCCCAGCTGTATCTGTCTTTGAGTCAGACCTAAATTATTTTCATTCCTGTTATGGTAGCATCATTTTCCATTATCCCAGTGGAAAGGATGTAATCAAACTAATGCATTTATCGAGTTTGATGCTGGTTCTGTGACATTTTGCTTTTTGCTCTGATGGAAAACTGACAGTTGCTTGGTTTCACTTATGTTTGTTCTGCAGCTAGTTGAATAATACATTTTTCAAAGCCATCTGACTCCCTGTGTAGGAAGGAAAAGAAATAAAACTTACTCCATTTTAAATGTCCATTATTTCCTTTTTGTACTCATTTGTTGTAGTTAAGCAAAAAACCCAAACAAGTTACTCACTCCTTGCAGTCAATTCAGGTTGATGAGCTGCCTGCTCTGGTATGTGGGATCTGCGTGGGGGTCAAACATATAAACTGGCTCCGTTTAAAAGTACAGTGGGACATGGATGAAAGACCACCACTTTTATGAAGGTCAGTAACAGAAACATTATTAACTAACTTTTCATTTATGACTTCCATCTAGAATTTGTTGCACCTCTTGCTCACCCTCATATTTAGTGTCTGCTGACTTGCATGAGTGCAGGCTAAGAAAAACACCATGGCAGAACCCAAACATCTGTATTTCTTGTCTTTCAGAAAGCCACATACTTACACCTAAGCTAGATCTTATGATTAGCTTCCTATATGCTTCACATTTTGTTACAGACACAGCTGAACTCCCCAAGCAGAGCAGGAGGTACAGCCAGACTGTGCAGCTCATGAAGTCAGGGGAAGAAGACCACAGAAACCTGTTCAGAGTTCACCCACAGGATGATTTAGGTGCATCATTCCATATGTCTGCCCTTCCATATAGTCACTGTGATGTTCATTGACAGCAAGTCAAAAACACCTTCTTAGCCTTCCATCCATCCAGTTAAGATATCTCCTCATCTCTTAAAAGCCAAGTCTTCTGAAACTGGCTTGCATTATTTTCCCTCCTTCCCCACCCCCCCGCCCTGCCCCCTGGCAAAATTAATTAGTCTCTATGTGCTGGAAGAATTATGTTAATGTTTATATGAATTCTAAGATTAAATCTATCCTGAAAATAAGAATTGAGTAGAATGTGTCCCATCACCTGTCCATCTGCTTCCCACACTGTTAGCTTTGTCCTGCTTGAAGGAACAGGCTCAAAATGTCCATGCAGTGCAGTGGAAGAGCCAACTCCTGATAAGCAACCTGAGCTGCAGTGCACTCAGCTCTCCCTGGGCTTAATGTTAGCATTTTTCCACATACTATGCCAAGATAGTGAGCATCCTCCAGACCTAGCCCTCAGAGACCTCAGGAGTATGGCCAAAGCTTGCACATGAGCATTAATCAGCGTGGAAGAAAACAAGTCTAGACTTCGGTAGGAGCTCCGACTGCTGACCTCGTCTGACAGTGCTCTGATCCTAAAGCAATTTCAGGTAAGAGCTTCCGCCAAAAAAGTGTGTGGCCAGCAGGTGAGAAGCATCCATTTTTAATTGGAAAAACTGTAAATAAGACAAGGGTATCAGACACAGGTTGCCAGCAGAGAGCTGCAAGTCAGAGTAGGAACTAGTGTACTTAATTTCTAAAGCTGTCAATGCATGGGGACAAGGGAGATGGGGTACAGAGAACATGTTTTGTTCTTGTATCACAAAATCCACCTAGCACCCCCTGAGTGAAAAGATTTAAGACTTGGCTTTGACGGTAACTGTTTGTGTCAGTGGCTGACCTGCTGCTCTATTTACACTCTCATTCTCTGAGAAACACTACACTCTTTAGGCAATTTAAAAATCCTAAATCCATTTTCTGAAAATACTTTCTAACTAATGGGCATCCTAGGGATGAGCAAAACAACAACAACAAAAATCTTTCTTGCTTTTTGGAGGCTGGATTGGTGAAAAAGGTTATTTATCTGTAGGCAGAATGGTCTTTTGGTCATTCTTCTGGTCTTTAGCAGAGGAAGACTTGGGCCTGTCTAATAAACAACAACTGAAAAAAAAAAAATCTCATTTCAGCTGCATTGACCTTTACACAGTGGGAGTTTCAGACACTGAGAATATCTATTAGCTTTTCTTTTCCAACCTAAACCCATTTTTGGTGTCCTAAAACCCTCCATACCTATTTTTGCATGTGTTCTGCAGGGCTTACTCCAATATCTTTGTCAAACCACTAACATCCAAAAAAATATTCATTTAATTGAGATTTTTAGCTTTCTTTTGCTCCTCACAGAGATTTGAGAACCCACTCCTTAGCCCCACACAGACTGCACCACTAAGAATTAGTGCATGATAACTTTCTAACACTCTCCACAAGCAACCCTGTGACCTCAGTAATCCATCATTCCAGCGGTAACACAAAAATGCAGTATGTACCCAGTTTAAAGACTCCCTTTGATCTCAACAGTTCCTTGAACTGGTAAAACCACTTCTGGCAAAACCATATTGAAATACCACTGATAATCAGTCAAACTCTGAGGGTGCTCTATTGCAAAGCCTTCTTGGATGAAGGTCTGGGTGCTGCCACAGGAAGAGATTTCCTTTTCCAAAGTCAGCTTCAGGTGGCAAGATGGATAGGCTGATCAAGGAGTCACTTGATAAAAGAGGGGGTAGAAGCTCTCCAAGGGAAATATTCTTCACTTGTTACTATGTCACTTCCCTTCACTGCATTTTATATTTGTTTTCTATTAGCAAACACTATGCAAGTAAGCTTCCCCAAAGATCACATCGTACAGAAATAATTACCATGCTGTCACGAGACACCAGTAAAAAAAGCCAAATTTGCCCTTGAAATAAGGAATTCTCCCATTTCCTGTCTGTTAACTATGCATTACATTGGCCAGAAGCTACTTCAGAAGTGACTACTACATATTTATTGCATGTTACACACTGTTGCTCAACTCCCTGTGCTTGAGTAGAGGGAAAGCACACACTCCAGCTGCACCTAATGTGCAAAGGGAGAAGAGTGAAAGCCCCAGGGCTGCAGTTACCTAATGAAGTGTTGTATGTTCTGGTGGAACAGCGAAATGCAAGTGTTCTCTCTGACCAGCCTTGCAAATTTTTCTGGACCACCCTGGCAGCTTGACTCTTGGTTTAAAAATCTCCTTCAATTTTAAACTATCAGATACTCCCTCCCAAACAAACCTCCAGAAAACCCTACAAATTAAAGCCTGCATAACTACCAAGACAAGTAGATTAAAATCCAGGGAAAGCGTAAGTTTTGGAAATATAACAGAGCATAAAGTACAAGCTTTTGTTATTATGTCCATCTCATTGCTGCCCTGAGCCTCACCAATACCGTGCAGCAAAGCTGTTTGTAAGATGTGGTGCCAATAGACAGCATACACCCCAAAGGCAAACCAACATAAAAACCAAAAACAAGCAAAGGAATACAAGGCAAGTATTAAGAAACATTTTATCATAATCAACATCTGAATTTCTAGAAGGCCTGAAGAAATGATTGTGGACCCAAATGTTTGTCTGTTTTTTTAAATATATCAGCAGAATTCCTTCTACAGATTTCATGTGCCTACACCATCACATGACCTCGGCTACAGTAACACTATTATTTAAGCTCCTAGAATATTTATATTTACCTAAATTTTATGCTAAGTTAGGCAAATCTTGAGAGGGGAAAGACCATCTTCTCATAACACAGTCTCTGTGTCAGGTATTAGTACAGTATTCTTACTAGCTTGGAAAGCTGGTCAAAGCAAGAACAAAGAACAGGTCAAAAATCCATTTAAAAATAACATTGGAAATTTACATAAGCATTTCTGAGCCTTTGTATTTTAGTAGTTGTATATAAGGCAATTATCACCACCCTGCTCTCCAGAGAGGTAATGTGCTTAAGTGTTCCCTTTGAGAACTTGTCATTTACTGTGTTTATAAAACCCCAGCATTTTAAATGTTAAACCTTAAAAGAATCCAGTTCACAGATTCATAACAACTACATAAGACAAGAGGCATCTTTTCAGGACAGCCCTAAAGAGGTACAAGCAAGGGAAAACGAGAACATACCTTTCTTGCCACACCCAAATGTCGCATATGGGTAAAGCAATTGAAATTCTCACCTGAAAAAAAAAAAAAAACCACAAAGACAAAACCCAAACACCACCCCTAACCACAGAATATAGCCTGGTAGCCAGGAAAGGAATAAAATAGAAAGTCAAGTCTCAGTCCTGTTAGGACCAGGGGTGTGACAGGGGCTCAGCCATAGAGCACCAGAGCAAGCCAGGGAAGACAGGGCTCCTTTCCCAGGTTTCATGCATCCCTCTCACAACAGGTGCTTGTAGCCAAACTAGCAAAAGGAGCAGGTGGAGAGGGATAAATGTTGTCATCATTGCACAAATGTTTTAGTACAGCTCTGGCAATAAACATTAGCTGTAAATCAAGATTCACTGTGATGTACTAAAACAGGCTGCTTATGAAAATCTAGCAACTAACTCTTTTATGTTCTTGTTGTTTAAAGCCCAAGAAGAAAGCATTAGAAAAGAGCTTGAGGAAGGTTAACAAGACAGTTTTGCAAATGTTTATAAGGAACTCCTGAGCAAGATAAAAGGATGACTGTATCTGTTTGATTGTCAAGAAATTACAGCCTCCAGCTGCAGCACGTTATGCTTTTAGCCAGGCTCGCTCATCCACAGCAACAGATGAGAAACCTCCTTCCAAAATGAGGGCTACACAACAGCTTATTGCTTACCTGGTGGTCTAAAATATCCCTCTTTTCTAAAATGCTTGCTACATTCTACTTTGTAAGTGTTCATCCTTACCAATCCCCTTGGTAATGGCTGAGGGTCCTTCAAACATGAGTCTGGAATGAAAGTCCATTGCCTTAATAAAAGGTTGCTTCTCCCAAGACTTTCACTTCTCATATAACACGCACCTATGGAACTGGTTAATGTGGCTACAAAACAATCAACGTCTGGTCAGTTTGTAACCCATCTCTTACAATGCTGTTGCACAATGTTGAATGATCAGTATTCAAAGTGAAGAGTTGATCTCACGAATTTACTAAACCAGGTCATAATTAAGGTCTGTTTCCCATGGTACCAAAGAAAGGACTCAGAAAAGCAGGCCACAGTGTTATGGGGAATTCTGAGTGTCAAAAAAAAGGCTATTAGCTAGCAGTTCTATCAGCAACAAAAAGCTGGAAATGAATTGACATTTACTCACCTCCCCACACTGTTTTTGAACCTGTGTGAAGCCTGCTGCCTCTGAGCCATCTAAATGCTTCAAGATGACATAAAAAGTTCTGTTACTGGTCAAGGCTCCCAGGGCTGGGAGAAGGATATAAAGACAGATCAGCTCATCTCATGTCTACTCTTTTAAGAAGTTAGCCATGTTACTTTATGATATCAGTCAACACAGAGAAGGTAAGAGTTGCTGCCTTCGCCCTCATCACTGGTATCCTCTGATTGTCTTTTCTGCAGGGCTGCAGAGAACAACATCCTGCCGAAGCCCAGACACAACCTTGCCAAGTAATCGCAGGAAGCCTAGAGCCACTAGCAGGTGCATAAAAGACAAATAAGCCTCATAAACTACTAAAAGTAGAATTTAGAATTTTGGCTATGCGGATCAACAAATGTTCCAGAAAATGCATGTGGACGTTTGTGTGGTCTTACCAAAGCAATGGTTGGAGAAAAGATTATGTAAATAACAAAAAAGAACAAACAAAAACCAACCAACCAACCAAAAACCCCAAACAAACAAACCAAAACCAAAACAAAACAAACTCCGAAGTTAGGTGGCACAGGTCAAGTCTATTTCCTTATTTATTTCCCTGTATTTTTCTAGTGCTTATTCCAGGAGAGAGAAAAATAAAGGAAGAGGGAAAGGAAAAGAATAAACAGAGGTAGTTTATAACAATGTTGTAAGAATAATGCTTTTCCCATTACCACAGAGCACATCTGTCAACTCTATCCATTTCTTCTAGATGAGGTGGAGAGACCTCTGACATTTCAAATGCATCACCCTAATCAAATCCCTATCCTCCTGAAATTCTTTCTGAGACTGCATTATAGGTCTATAGAAAGGCATGAATGAATAATATGATGGAGAACAATAAGTAAGGTAGCAGGAACAGAGCTGAAATAACTGGGTTCACCAGCATTAAAAAAGTGAGGGAACCATTAATCCCCCAAGATACAGTATTTTCAGCTCTACACCACTGAGATCTGCAGGGCTGTAGGGAGAAGCCACTCAATGAGTTCTCGTTTACCACTGCGGAGCAGTGAAATTACCAGCACTTCTCACTCTGGTGTGCTGCCTGGATGGAGAGTCAAACACCAAGTCTCATGAAAGGCTGAGGGGCCCTTAAAGGCAGTTTTCAGTCTCACTTTTTTAGCTAAAGGATTTATCTGACTTTCTTCTCCCACAGCCCTCGGTAGCCACATTTCAACCTCTCTCTCAATTGCAACGTTTCCCTTGTCCTTCGAGTCAGCATTGCAGGAAAAAAGGTATGAGGCGACGTAAGTCACGGTCCAGTACCTAAAACCATTTAAGAGTTACATCTGCTGGTTCAATTACAAGCACTGTAATGGGCTTGATGCGCGATTTTGTATTTCTCTTCAGACTCAATTCACCTCATTTGAGCTCAGCCACCAAAACAGGGTGTATCTAGTCTGAACCGGAGACCTGGGCTTCCACAATCAATGAGGAGAGGTAAGCACATGCAGAAAGCAATTCCTCCTGTCTCAGGACTCACTTTAGACTAAGTTACCCGATACATATTCCCTTCTTTCCCCCCCCCTCCATTAACTACAGAGAAAGTGCAGAGGACAAGTTTAGGTGATAATTCGTTTCATCTAACCATGGGTGTCTAGAAGTTAAACACCTATACTCCCTCAATAGTGAGAGCAGTAGGAATTCTTGCAGGGTAATTCATTCTTTCTGTCTTGAACAAGGACCTTAGGGTGGAATGAGGCACCCTGTGGAAGTCCTTGTTTCTGTCTGTTGAGGGAGTCTAAGGATGGGTTTCATAACACTTCTTTTTTGAGCGTTTGCCACACAGGGGCAGCACACAAATATTTAAATTGCTGTTACAGTTAATATCATTTATACAGAATAGTGTCGAGAAATGAAATGGTAATAAGGGAGAGAAAAGGAGGAATATAAAGTCAAAAGCAAGGAGAAAGTAGTCTAGAATCACAAAAGACAACTAACAGGACTCTGAGAGGTCATTTAGTCCATTCCCATGCTCAAGTCTTGCCCAGCACGAAGCAGACACGTAGCAACGAGGAGTTTGCTTTGACTGGGTACAAACATTGCAATGCTATCACCCCAGCTGCTCAGATTCTCAGCAGACATTTTTCTTCTGCATCTGGGAACAGAGTACTCCGGATTTCAAATACAGGCAAAAGGGAATAAGAGGGGGGAAACCCAGCAAATGACTTCATGCTCTGTGGACAGACACATTGCTTTCACCTGTAGTACTGTCAGGAGACCAAGGGTTTAGGACAAACACACCAAAATGTTCTGGTCGAGGCACTTAGTAGATGCTATTGTTTCTGCAAAAGAGAAACAAGTGAAAACAACTTCCTGTGAAGAATTTAAAGCAAGAAGTATACTGTATGACAGCAGGACCAAGTTCGTGTGGTTCAGTTGAATTAATTAGCAGGCTCCCAAGTGGAGTTACACTGATTTATGCCATTTAGGATTCCGGTTCAAAATACTTTCCTAAGAAACTAGCGCCAGATTAAAACTAATAATGGGACCTTCTCCAAGCGGAACTCACAGTTAATTTACAACCTTACAACTGCTGAGCAAGGCTTAGGTAAAAGTCTAAATCATGAGCTTGAGCAATGGAACTTGCTGGAAAATTTAAGACTAAATAAATTTTGATGGAAAAAGTTCTATAAGTCAGTATTTTCTACTAAAAAAAAATCTAATGTATTTTCAGACTTCTCAGAGGGTAATATTTTGATTAGCTACACTGTACTAATGTATTTAGTATGGCTTCCAATCTGGGAAAGGCAGTCTGGGATGTCTCAAAGCTCCACAAGAGTCATAGCGGATCTGTCCCAAATTAAATTATTTCCAAGAGGGAGGTTTCACCACCTGCACTGTATCTACCATGATATAATGCAACTTCTCTTCTGACAGTGTTGCAGTATGTGACTCCCATGATTACAACTCCATGTTAAAGGCAGTTTAAACTGGTTGACATACTACTGCATTTATTGCTCTTTTCGAGACAGATTTTATGACAGCAGGTGGAGATAGATGGGGATAATCTCAATATCCGAGCCCCTATATTCCTGAAAAGAAAGCGGCACTCCCTGCACTCGCCTTCACGTAGATAGTTCTACAACATGGATTATACAGGAAAAGATGACACTGAAGTTTGCCTTCCTCTTAGGAAATCCAGTGACACATTCTCCTCTCATACTGTTAGGGTAAGTATGTAAATCTTACAAAATGACCTAAAGAGCTGTAGGAAGTGCTGCTTTCCCTTCCTCTTCTTCTGAACATTTGATCAAGACAGCTGACAAGAATGAACTCAGGATATTTATCAGTAGGTATGGCCACTGACTAACACCAAAGAGAGCTGAATAAATAATCCCACCCAATGGCACTGGGCCAGCCATGAAAGAGGAGTCTTCCTGGTGTCTGAGCAGAGGGTAGGGTGAAGACATTTCCATGTTAATCTCCTTTCATGAGCAGTGGCGGCAAGAGGTCACTTGGGGTGTTTTAAATGCTGATTATGGGAATATTTGCAGTTACTGGCTATTTTGGTTTAGGAAATTCCATTTATTTGGTGGTGTAATGAAGGACACTCATGTCTCAACTGTGGAAGTGCTGCTCAGTCCTAAACAGGACTTTAAGCACAGCTGTAATCTCTGGAAGGACAGAGGTGCAAGGAAAAAGTGGTTACAATGCAAGACACTCCTTGCCTCGGGCAAATGCAGCACAGTAAAAGCAGTTTGTCACAGGACTTCTATCATCATCATGTACAAACACGGGCTCCCTCAGCACTGTACGTGTACGAATGGGAAATAGCAATTCCTCTACCCTGCGGTTGGATCTATTCTCACGCAAACCTCATCACTGCCAATTTTAAACAGATTCGCATTCTGGTTTCCTCTAGTTTTCATAATAATATCATTCTGGAAATCTTTTGACTGCTCTATTTATAAAGAAAAGAAATAATTTAATTGCATGTTACCTCAGCTCTTGACAGATGAGGGAAAACACCATTTGATCTCAGTCCAGTGGCTGGAAGCCCAGCACATAACTGATAGCAGAACCTCTTATCTGGAATAGCAGCAAAATGGGAAGGTTAAAAATAAATAATAAAAGAAGAAAGCTTGAGAAAAAGATAAGGAATTCAGAACTTCTCCAGGGTCTCCCTGAATCCCTGAGATACAGAGATCAGCCGGATTCATCTGCCTTTTCTGAGGCATGATATTGTGTGTTCTCTGTGAGCCTCCTAATTCTAAAACAGGATATGGAAGACCTGGTGGGATCATGATTAAATAACATCATGTAATCATAACAAAATAGTAAAGTGTCCCCCTTACTCTTTAGGTCCAGGGTAAAATGAACCACCAGCCCACTGAGGAAAATACAACCACAAATGTTAAGGCCTTGGACACGCAGCATCTTTTCATATCTCTGCCACTGGTGCAAGAAATCTGCATAGTCTGGGCTTCCCAGATGGCCTAAAGATCATCCAGCAAGTGGGACGGCAGCCTGAGTAAATGCAAAATAAAATATTTTGGTTTATCCAAAAGAGTTCACCCCTGAGATCAAATATAGAGAGTGTGGTCCTGTAGTTCTCATAACTCAGAGCCAGTCTAGGTTCACTTAAAATCCAGCTGACTCCCTGGGTGGAACAGGTAGGTCATTGCTTCTCCTTCAGATATCCGTTAGACAGGCATGCTACTCCTTTTTTTGTCCTGCCCGTTTAGGGATCTGTAAGACAAAGACTTTCAGACATGTGCAGCACTCTATTTGAGACATAGTTTTCATGGGTCAGAACGAGGAGAGTACCTCTGCCCTTTGCTGCAGAAATGTTTCCTGAATTTCCCTGCAATTTCTCAGTTGACGTTGCTGCTCTTCATCATTACCAAGGTGCTTCTAGTAAAGCTATTTCAGCAGAACTTTGTTATGTATTAGATTGTATAGAATATGACAAAATAAGCCCTTTGACTGTTCTCTTGCTAAGCCTTTGCACCAGGATGATCTACAGGCAACATGCCACCTGCGGGGCAATATAAACTGGCTCACAGTTCTATTATTTTAGTTATGACCTAACACGAGGCTGGAAGATCAGGTAAGAGGGTATCTGACCTCTCTGCTCTCAGCCACTTAGCCTCTAGATCCACCTCCCCATCCTCATGGAAGAAGGGTGTTGCTTCCTGGAAGACAAGACAGAGGCCTGAATGGTTACTGGAAAAGCTTTTTTCTTGATTTGAAGAATCATAGTAAGGTGAGTGGATTGTGTTTACAAACTTGTCCAATAAGTTGCCTCATTTTGAGTAAATAAAGCTGCTAGGAAGATGGGAAGATGGATCAGTCTCGTCTAGTCTTTTTCATTTCATCCTGCTAGATGTACCCAAGAACTATTTTTGTTTTCATCAAACATTTTAAATATGAAAAAAAAAAAATCTGGGGCAAGAATTTTTAAGGGGAAGAGATTTTTTTGCAGAAAACTGACAATTTTTACAGTCATTTTCTGCAAGTCATGAGAAAAATCAACTTCATATTAAGACTAACACTGGAGGAAATGTTTGAAAACTCCACATCAGGGAAGATTTTCTTATATTCATTCTTCGTAGTGACTTCCCTCGTATCTTTTCCATATGTCCTATACCAATCTCAGAGAGTTTTCTAAGTACATTTCTTGCACATTGAATTCCTCATTACACTGGGGGGCGGCGGGGGGAGGCGGGCAGGGAAGGGCTAATACTCTATTTTAGGAAGTTGCTCAAATACTAATAAAACACAAGTTTATAGATCTACAACTATCTCCACAGGAAAAGGAAATCTGGTTTTCTTACCACTTGTCATGTAACCTGTTCTCAGCCATTCTGTGTTCATATGTTTTCAAGACGAGAACGGTGAAAGGAGCCTCACTGAACTCTCAACAGGACTCCCCAGTTGTGACATTTCTTTTGCTAATTCTCTGGAAGAACAACCCTGCAGCTCCTGACAGTAATTAAACAAAACCCTGCACAAATTCCTGCTGTGAAAACAGGATCAGACTCTGTTCTTCACACTGCTAAGAAGAGCATTACAAGCTCTTTATTTTTTAGATGCATTCGTTTAAAGCTTGCCAGTAAGCTGTGATGTGACTGTTGTCTCCCTTGAGTTTTCACTACACACTGAGAAAAAGGGTGTCTATCCTAATTACGACATATTACTTTGCACATGGGGAAGTAATAGTTTTAGGAGTGGCCTAATCCCTCACCTTCCTCTTTTTACTGGCAAAAAAAAAAAAAAAGCTGTTAGCTTTTCTCCTTTTTTTGGACCTTGAGTGGGGCAGAGGAATGCAGGCAGACAGTTCATGGGGGCTTCGTCTGTGGGTGCTGTGCTCTGCAAAAGCGCTTGGTCTTTGGCTTCCAGGAATTCTGCTCCAGTGGTCCAGGCCAGGGAAAGTTTATGTTAGAGAGAGCTGAAGACCAGCAGAGTTCCTGAGCCATGAACACATACTCCTTAGCTCCACTCTCTGCCAAACTCAGACTACCCCACCTTCAGTCCTGTAAGAAAGCACAAGATGAACTCCACATTCCCATTTTGTTCCAGATCTGGCTGTTGAATGTTACCTCTGTGATTCTGTGATTCATGCACAGTCCGCTGGCACGCCTGCCACATAATATGCTCATTTGAAAACTCTTCACAGGGATGAACAGCTTTGCTTTCATTTCTCCTTATAGTCAATGCCACCAAAAGGGGAAGAAAATGCTGTAAGAAGGTAAATTTTTTCATGTCTCAAATGTTTTTTTTGACTGAGAGAGAAAAAAGGAAATCAAAAATCCACCAATAGCAAAGCAGAAATCATTAAACTTCAGAAGTCAGAAAAAGAACATGGAACATCATGGAGAGAAATGTCCCAGCAACACCATTGAGCTGGAAGACTCCAGTGCTCTTGGGTTACCTACCTCTGTCGCAGTATGTCAGAATTCCTCACAATCAAAATTCATGTTTCTGAGCTGGTTTGCTGCTCTCAGAAAGTGCCTGTGAGCTAAGTACTCTGTGACCTGATGAGGTATAATGAGAGAGGAATATTGTTTTTGCCATCCCTTTCTGGCATATCCGACGGGAGAGTTCAGCATTGCCATCATCTTTTACAATGCCATTTTTACTACAGGAGCCTGGAGTTCATTTGACATTTTATGCTGCACTGCTGCTGTGTTCTGTTGGGCGAGAGGAAAACAAAGGTTTGTGCAGCAATTTAAAGATTTTGCAGTGAAGCAGGGAGGTGATAGTTTGTAACAGGATAAGTCAGACCACTCTCAGTAATGACTAACCCAAGACCTCTAGTTCAGATTCAGACCAAAGCTGAACTTCTTTTAGACATTGTGAAAAGTCAGTTTATTTCACTGTGGAAAGTCAGATTATTAAACTTGGTTAGCGTTTGCTGATTTCTGTACTGGACAGTTGAACTGGGACCATGGTGCTTGTTCTTGATACTCCTGGCCAGGCTGAAATCCAAAGGACAGGACAAGAATCAAATTTCTCAAGACCTAGAGCCCAATTTGAAAATGAAGAGATAATGCGTGGCTTCCAGGAACTTTTACAAAAGTACCTGAGTGAATTTTGTAATGTAGAGAAGAAAACAGAATGCATATCTCCTTCTAATCCCAATTTAAAGACGGTTACTTGCATAAAATTGCCAGCCACCCTCCTAGTCCTCTAAAATATACCATGAGTTGGCTGCCTAGGGGTTATTGCACTACTGCTGAGATGTGCAACAGCTAGCAATGTGTGTTCACTTGGGAGGCCTGTCATAGCCTTGAAGATCAGAAAGGATGTCTCCCATGCTTTGTAATTCCCCTCAGCCCTCAAGATATCCTTCAAGTGTGCCCCATTTTTTGCTTTCTCCTATACACAGCAGTAAACCTGCTTTTCCCACTAATCTGGTAAGATCTTTCCATAGGTAGTAAATAGTACACGGTTTATAGGACAGCTTCAGAAATGATATCTAAGGTCGACTCTAGGTTTGTCCTTTGGACATTAGAAGACACTTCACCTGGTTTGGTTAATTTTAACTCTGCCTTCACAAGCAACTTTTCTCTTGTCAACTTCCGCTGATAATTGGTTTATAAAACCTGAAAGGACTGACTGTGTGTACACTTTTAATGTGATGGTGTTTAAAGCCATCCAGGATAGCATAAATAACCTTCAGACGTGGCTAATCTAAATTGCTTCACTTGCCTTATAAGAACTGAGGAGGATTGATGCAGGCAACCTGAGAACGCAAGCAGCCTGTTCTCCACTGAAAGTCAGTACCTCTTTGCTGAAGAAGTATGATTAGTGTTTGCTAACAAATCAATAAATTAGCAAATGGTAAATTTTCATTGCACTTGGTTTAGCCCATTTGAGCTTTTGCTGTGTCTTTATTATTTTGTAGTTACTCTTACATTTTTTTCAGTCTAGTATAATACACCAGAATTGTTCAGATACTTAAATGCAGGAAGGAAGTGTGAGACAGAAGGAGGACCTCAAGTTAAAGCATTTTTGTGGAAGTTATTCAATTAGACTTGTCCATCTACTACAAGAATGAATATCTGCAGGACTAAAGGTGGTAGTGAGGGAAGGGCAGATACACATAAGTGTTTTGAAGAATCAAACTGAAGATAGCATCTGCCCTCCAACAGATTTGAAAAATGTATAAGATATAGAAGTGCTTTTTGAAGACAATGAAACTACTCTTACAGTTAAAGTTAAATGCATGGAGCCAAGCTTATGACTGCATCACGAGATTGGGTCCTGACTGAACACAGTGACTGAAAGGCTTTGAAGCCTGTTACTGAGGATAACTAGTGGTGGAAAACAAACTGGAATCGCACGTATGGCTATAGGGAAGGTGGAAACAGTTCCCAGGAGCTAAGCTCATAAACATGACTCCAGACACTAGGGGAGGGAGGGGAGAACAAAAAACAAACCTACACTGTAGTAGCGTTTGTTTAACAGAATTGCATTAAACCACCTGTTGTTGGTAACATTTATTTTATTAATTTTATTTTTATATATGGATATAAGCATTTTACTGCATGAAAAAATGTACTTTTGCCTCATGTAACTGGTCCTTCAGCAAGCAGTGCCAGACAGCTGCACTGAGAATACTGAATACTGAATAAATAAATAATATACATGGTATTTCTTATAAATTGCCCAGACACCAACAATAGAAATGTGAACTCAGAGAAACAGGAACCAGACGTGGCAGGAGAATATGGTAGATAGATCCATAAACTTCAGAAAATAGTAAAAATAATAATGACATCATTCAGTGAATGAGTCTCTCATGCACTAGCATTTCCTGATGGCGGCTCCTGGGAAAAGGAGGAAGATGATGGAATCCAGAGGAGATAGGTAGCACACAACAAATTCAAAATGATACCCGGTCATGCTGTGCAGATAAGACTTTCATTAATGCCACCAAGCCTCCCATGCCGATCACGGAAGAGCAGTTGGCTCCAGCTTCTGTGGCTTTTAGCACTTTATGCTGAGTGAGAGGACAGAATTACGTATCATGCCCCGCTTCACACTTCTCACTGCCCCTCACATAAACTTGACCGTGCCATTGCTTCCCAAGCTCAAAACCTGGTTCTGATTCGCATTCCCTGCTTTGATAGCATACAGTAAATCCTACAACGCTTTGCTTTTACTTTGTATGGCCTGTACTGGACATATCAGTTATTTGTGCTACAATACAGAAGGATTCAGTGTCACACAGTGCAAAGCACTGCAGGAAAGGCATGTCACCAGGCTACAATGCCCTAGCATCAGTAAGGTGGAGAGAAAGCATCTCTGAACGTAATATATGGGACTACACCCATTTGGCCCATGGTCTTAGGAAGGGTTTTGGCACATCTCAAGAACACAGAAAATAAACAGTAGGACAGAGAGGAATTACTCCAAGGATCCTCGGCACCTGAGCTATTTATTTAAGTAGTGTTCCTTAGTGTCCTTCCTTAAAGGGAGTATAAATTAATGTAAAGCTTCATTCAGGACCTGAACAGGAGAGAGAAACATGAACAAAAACGAGCCTGCAGGAATGCAGACATTTCCACTTTTAGGCTGAAGCTGTGATTTCTTTTTCTGCCTTTGCTCCTAGCACTTTTTATTATAAATTTAAGGAAAGATTATACTGTAATAAAGAGGTTATTCAGTGGAATTAATGGCTGGGAAATTTAGAAAAGATTAACAGGAGAGACTTGCTGTGCTGTGTGTCATTGGCTCATGTAATAATTTGCTGCTGTCTCCCAGGCAGTCAGCTAGTCAAACACAGTAGCTCAAATCTGGGAAGGGACTAATAATATATGACCCCTACCACCCTACCATAGCTTACAGTTATGTAGGCTTTAAGTATGAGCAATCAATTTTCATACTTTTGAGAAAAAAGCTACCATTGTAGAGAGAAGGCATTTGAAACTGCCTCCTCCGTGCTACTGATGCTGAGGGCTGAACGGAGTCACCCCCCAATTTGGTGAGCACTACCACAGCCATGACCCAGTCCTTCTTGAAGTCACCAAAGGTTTTCTTTTGATTTTTCTCAAGCAGAAAGTCCCCTCACACATATACATATTTCAGGCTCTTGAAGGGTGAGGGTGGTGCTGAGAAGCAGGACAGAGAGAGAGAAGAAAAGGACAGTATTTATTGTTTTGCCTCCTTCGGCAAAGGCATGTGTAAATGGCAAGAAATCAGACTTCATAAGAAGCTATTGCTGGTCCAATTTCCATAATTGCCATGGAAACCTGACCAATTGCCAGACTGTACATGCCAGTGTACATGAAGACGTTGTGTATGGGAAAGGGATATTAGAGCAATCTGTTTTTCTAAGCTTCTCAAGGGCTTGCTAGCTCCCTTACTAGCCACTAATACCTTCATCCTAATTACACTCCCATCCAGTCAAATAGCTCTAATGAAAATGAAAGGTGGACAGAGGTAAAAACTGCACAAAAATCACAGGGTGCAGAAGTATGTATGAGCTCAGGTAGTTATTTGTAAGGAGTGCTACATACATTAAATGTATTGAGGGCTCAGACAGCACTATATGCCATATAAATACATTTATGTGAGCTGAAATACCTACTTTTGCTCAAGTGACAGAGCACTAGTAGAAAGCTTAGATTTAGGAATTCCTAAGCTGGAAGGCTGCTTGCTGATGGTTTAACCACCTTTTTTTAGTATTACAAACCTTTGTGTATGAGTTTTGGACATTGAAACATGTAGTGAAAGGACAAATTTAACCTACATAGGTTCTACATTTTGGCTCACTTGTGAGATCAAAAAAAAAAGGCAATAAGATAGGGAACAAAAATGATTGCAACAAAACAGCTCAAGCCTGGTAAGGAAAATCAGCCAGTTTGCAAGACTGGCAGCTACTCAGCCAGTGAATCGGCTCTCATGGCAATGAATCCCAAGCACTGATTGAATTCAGCACAGGATTTCTTTTTCACTTTTGAGTCCTAGTTTATAGACCTCAGAACAAGGTTTGTTAAATTAGGCTATAATTCCTCCATTATAAAATGACATCTTAATGGTTCTGATCTTTTGGAAGACTTTTAGCAGATTAGGAGGTGATGGGATAGGAGAAAAGATTTATTGCATGCTCAAAGCCATGTGGTAATCCAAAGGGATTTATAGACAGTACTCTTCACTACTTGTGCTGAACAAGGATGTGAATTATTTGATTCTGATAACATGAGAATCCTCTTACAATACAGTATGAGCTTGACAAAATGTGAATATTGCTAAAAAAAACATTCAGGAGTAGATTCTTCTCATTTTCCCGTTAGTTGCCTTTAAAGGAGTAGGAACTTGGGTTTGTATAATTTTTAAGTCCCTTTAGATAGTTTTTGTTCAGAGCTTCCCTCTGAGTTGCATGTCTATGGATACAGCTAATTGGGAATTTCCATTAGAAACTTTTTTTCTAGCTGTTCAAGTATGCACAGGCACTGAAGTTACTACTTTATGCAAGGACGTTCATTTTAGTTTGGACGGGAAGGTTTCTAGGGTTTGGGAGAGGATTTTAGGTCAAGGTAGGGGAAACCGAAATTCATAGTCTTTTTTAGCCTAGTTCAGACAAGACACTGGGCTTAAGGATGCCGTTAGACGTGCTGTTCTGCTGTATCTGAGCTACATTAATTTGTAGCTCTCCAGTTGCTTTACACTGCTAGTGCACTGCAAACCCTCCCCAAGACTTGCCAGTGAAACTGATTGTGTAGCCAATAGTTACTCCATTTTCATCAGAATTATCTAGGCTATCAACAAACTACAGTTTAAAGCGTTTGTACGTAATATGGTCTATATGATAATAAATACTCATTGGTTTGAATCTGAAATATTCCCTAATGCATATCTGATCAGATTCTCTTATGAGCCTCATTAATATATAGTTCTGGATTAATTATAGAAATGTTTTCATAACAACTTTAGGAGGTACTGAAAAATGATTGTCTTCATACACCAGAGGAGACAAAGGGATTATATGATCAATCCAAGATTATAGATGATATTTGTGGGCAACCCAGTAACAGAAGAGCCAAAGCCTAATGCTTCATCCTTGGTTCACTCTCCACACTTCAGAAATTTTTTAAAAGAATTGAAAAAATAATTGTTATTCTTAGCTGGAACAGTAGGGAACTCCTAGAACAGAAATATGAGCATGAGGGGAAGTTCAACTGCGAAAGAAACAGTTGTTAGTTCAATAACAATTTAATAGGAGAAAACCAAACCCCAGTTAAATAAGCTCGATATATATATTTTTCTTTTTATTAAATAAAATCACAAGTTTAGTTCCAAAGGGTTCTGTTCTTTAGATTGATCTGAACTGCTAGGCAAGCTATAATGCCTTAAAAGTTTGTGTGGTTTTGGTACATCTGAGAGCTAGGTCACACAATACCCAAGAGTTTGGGCCACATACAGAGATGATATTTCTCATACCTGAGAGAGTTCTAAGATATCCTGGAAAAGGCAGAGCAAAAGCTGTATATCAGCAGTGAAAGCTGGACAAATTCACTCCCATAACAGGCCTTGATTTTTTTTTTTTAACAGTCATGATAACTAATCATTTGCACAATTTACCACGAAACAAAGCAGTTACTCCATCACTTGAAAATTTTAAATCAAGTCTGAGTGTTTCTTCAATGAGATGTATTCACTAAACTGGCAGCATCACACTTCAACGAGGCAGGAGAGGGGAGAAATTACCTGATGAACTTGTTACTCTGCATCATGAAGGCAAATCACACAGGAGATTCCTTCTGCCTATCAGACCCAAAATCTTTCTTTAGTGGAATGCAGTGAAAGGATTTCACTGTTGTTAAAATCTGGTTTAACCGACTATGTGTTTCTGCAGAGAGGCAGGAAAGGACCCCAAAGAACTAAATATGGAAAGTCTGATATAATCCCTCAGGTTAACGTTTTGCTACACACACACAGAAGAGTGCTTGTGCATGGTTCTTTCTGCTTTTGCTCAAAGCTAAATTTTTGCAAAGATTTATATATTTCCATCAGAACTGACAGCTGCTGCATCTTTTGTGATTTTACACACCTCTATATCAATCAATTCAATTTGATTTATTTTCTTTACTTTTATTTTACTTTATTTTATTTTATCCCTCTGTGTTCTTCCTATTGGATTCTGATTGGTAATACTACTTAAAAGCCAGTGCCATTTCAACTGGGGAAGATTCCTGCCCTTCTGAAATATATGTATTTATTTCCTTTAGATGTGGAATTCCTGTTCTCACAGGATAGTTGCCACAGAGCACAAAAATACTTCAATGCTAAGTTAGCAATTGGAATTACACCCTTGTTGTAATGCTTTTAATTAGTCATTACTCATTGGAATGGAATATTTTTTAATAGTTCTTTCACTTGATGAGACTGATTTTCCCTGGAAGAAAAAGCAGCTGTCCCCAGCCATGCTAAATTTGAGATTATGACAAGCCATACGGTTGTATCCAGGGTGTACAGTACACTTTATCTCACTCTGCTTGGCAATAGCTCAGTGCTACAGTCAGCACTGTATGAATTGTACTGTAATATGTCTACAGAGTACCTAATAATCTGCAATGAGTCATAACAAGAGTCTCCTTATCATGATAGTTTTAGGATCAAATTTAGGAAATTCAACAGGGTTAATAAATAAGAGGGAGACATTCACCTCCAGGAAGTAATAGCATCAAGTCTATTAGAGCTCTGTCTTATGGGCTGAATTGAATTGTTATGAAGGGGTGAAGTGTAACACATTGTCACTCCTGAGTGAGGATCTGAGCTTTGCATAGCAATTGAGCAAGTTGCTAGTTGTTACTTGACCCTCTCAGGCCAAATGCATGTCTGAGGGCAAACCCAGGCACAGCAGGTGCTCCCCTGTGGTTTCAGTCCTTGTCTTTGGGCTCGTGTCAACGAGCTTCACAGACCCCAAGTGGGAGTGATGGCAACGGGGCAATTACCACAGTCTCTGGACTCCAGGGATGATTGTGTTGCAGCTGCCGTACTAAACAACCCCTCCTGGCCACAGCTATGCCTTGCCTCTCTCCAACCTTGAAGAGACATTGCAATGTCCGCAGATTCCCTATTTAGTGTCAGACATCATATTTGGTTACTTGTTCCAGGCTTCATTTCTCCTCCCTGCTTCTCTTGCTCGCAGATCCTACTGCCTGCTGAGGCAAACCCATCTCCACTGGCTGCTCCACCAGCTTCGGCATTTTCCCAGCCTGGGCCAGCCCTGGAGGTTTAGGCAGATGTGTTGGGGTTATTGTCATTAAGCTACCACCATGTCCCTCCTCATCCAAAGACGTAACAGCAGCCTCTGGCGTCACCAGAACTGTGAGAGGAATTTACTGGTTTTTCTGTTTTTCTGCTTCTGCAGAGATGCAGAAGTAACCTCCCTAGGCTGATTCAAGTCCAGCCCCACTTTATAGGATATTGGAAGCAAGAGTAAATTTGCAGTGTTTGTTCATGTCACATTGACTGGTCACAGCCAAATATGTAAGACTGGACGGTAAAGGTAAAATATGCTTCCATCACTTTATTTCTTCTCTCACATAAATGTTCACACAACACTGGGCTACCTGCTGACTCCCCAAAATACGATGTTTGTACCTGGTGGTAGATAACAAACATCTCCAACCCTATAACATAAGAGTGGTCCTTGTCTCACTTCTACTCCCAGCACTTTAAAAAACCTATACATTAGGCAGTGGTAGTTCAACAACTGTCTACTTAAATGACCATCACTCTTTCTGCAATTGGAGCTCATGCAGTTGCCAGCCCATTCTGCTGAGGAAGGAATCCTGTCTAAGACAATGATATTTGTTTCAGCATTATTTTGAGTTACAGTGCTGCTCTTCACTTTGGTATTTACTGAAGAGTAATGTGTACATTCTGCAAGCCAGTGGGTAACAGTGGATAATCCTGTCTTGTTGAATTAGGAATTTTTCACCAAAATCTGTCTTCCACTTCAGTTCCCCAAACTTAATAAGGGTTATAGGATTAGGAAGACTATATGTCAGAGCATCTGCTTCTCCTGTTCCTACACAAATTTTGAACAGCTGGCCAACCTTAACTTAATTTGATGAGAGCTAGGACTCTAACACTCAGCACTCCTAGAGGGTGTGGGTCAAGAACACTATCAAGGTACAATTACATAGGCCCTGAACATCCATTCAAATCTATTTTGTAAAGGTAGGTTTTTTCGTATCAAATAGGGAAACCAAGGACGTTCAGGTAGACTAAATGGAGATAAAGCCATTGGCTTGGGGAGGATGTGAGGTTGTAGAGGATGTAGTAGAAAATCCAATGTAATACCATAAAATATAAAGCTCATAAAAAACCAGACCTTGTTACGTTTATTGCTTATAGGAACAACTAGTTCATTTCAAATGCTAGCTTTTGCAAAATTGCTGTTTTGTTTTGGACAATGTTATTACTTACAACTATTTTCAATTTTCCCCTTGGTAGAAAAGCCAAATAGAAACAAAGCATTTTTTAATTTGGGTTAAATTTGCTTAAGCTAATGGAAAGTGTATTTCACATAAATGCTCCTCACATTCTCCTCCATGGAACTGATTTTATGGCCATGCTACCTGTCTCACAAACCGTCACTGCTGCTGAGACTTCCCCACATATTACACAGCTAAGACAATTTCATTTTGGACCTACTCCAACCAAAAAAGAAACATTTCTAAATGGAATAATGTTCAAAAAATTTTGTTCCAGGAAAGAGGTTCTGTGCTTCGTGATTTCTTCCCAGTTAGGATAAAAACATGAATCAAAATATGATGATGGGAGGAGAAATAAAATTTTGAATTAGTCTAGCTGTGATTATATAGTTACTTAAAAATCACATTTTTGTATATGCTTAATTATAATTTCATAACCTACATCCTCCTCTTCCAATGAATCTCTTTATAACAATTAATGAACAATGCCATCTTACGAGTGATGAAATATAATGAAATGTGTTTCTGATGCAAACTCATTGAAATCTTTGGAAATTCTCTTTCACTCCAGTGGCCTTTGGATCAGGTCCCTGGTGTGTTTATCCAGCTTGAAAATGTTCCCAAGGTTATACTGCCCTGAATGAGAAATAAAGTAATCCAATTCCAGATATTACGTAGCTTAGCAGAAGAGGAAAAAAAAAAAATGAGGTCATGATGTAGTTATGAATTTTTTTCTTTTTTGCTGCCTTTTCTCAGTGTGGAAGTAGGTAAAGCTTTCTTTGCGCTAGCAGTTATGAGGATTAGATAATAGGAAGAATTCAATTTAACCAGTTCAATGAATTTTGGCTCATTAGAAATTCATGCAAATTGTCAAGTTCTAAGTCCTCCTAAGATTGTCCTGTTTTTTTGAGAAGTGCAGAGAAAGGTTTTATCCATAGACTGTTGGTTTCAGCTAATTACATTAAGAGCTAATACGATTTCCTTGTTTATGCTGTTTGTACAGGAAGATGATTGTTTAATCCTTTAAGCAGTACATTTAATTTTGGTTTCTATTTCAAGTCTTTAAATTGTGTTAACTACTTCTAGTTCTCAAGGTAAACGTAGTTTATATCTAAAATGTTTACTTCTGAGTAGCTTCAAGGATGAAGCTGCCCTGGTTTCATTTCAGACAAGGAACATCATTTCATGCCCATTGGTTCTAAGCTGAAGGACAATGGAGGAAGCAGGGGAGAGGAAACAAGAAAATTACTCTTCTAAAGCAAGTTCAGGACTTCAGCTGCAGTATTGTCACACAGTGGCTGGCTGAATTGTTCATTGCTACACTGCAGTCATTATCACTAATTATCTGTCCGTCTGTCACATATGTCTACTCTGGTCATGCATCTCTATCCAAGTATTTTAAATCTGCATTTCAAAGTATATAATGAAATTATACTTGGCCTAGCAAATTGTGTACCTTAATTGCATTTCCTCTCCTTGGAAATTCTGTTTCTGTTGCATCTTTGAAATAATATTGGAGGAAAAAAAAGAGTCTAAAAAGTCTTGAGAAGAAGATAAATAAATGCCACTGCCTAAAATTGCATGCAGATATCATTGTCAGGTTAGACTTCCTTCTGTTTTTCTAGTTTGCAAATAAATAAAAAGTAAATAAAATTAGGGATGCTGACAATTGTCAGTATTGAAACCCTGGAGCTTTGATGTGAGTTAAACACATATTTTTGTTCTCAACCTCTTGTATTTCAGCATTGACCCTTATTCAGATTCTATGCATACATTATAATTATTTATGCTGCAGTATAGTAATATAGTCTCAAGGTATCATCACCCAAGAGGCAGTAATACTCCATTCTCTAAGACATTTCCCATAGGTCTTCTCTAGAAGAACTTTCAGCCCGTGATACATTATTTCTAGGCAATTTATGAAAGGTGACATTAAAAGCAAGTTTTTATGAATTCTCCAGAAATCTACCTAATCCAGAAATCTGAATCTCTCATGGAAAATTTGTAGGAAGAGTCTGTAAAAAAAAACCCTAAAATCCATTAGTTTCTACTATTGCCTATGTGTAAGTCTCAAGTGCAGCCATACCTAATATACACCAGATAACATACTACCTCCAGATATTGATAATGGTAGAGTTTTTGTGACTGCTTTTAACTTCCAAGTATTTCATAGACCTGGGTTGGAGTACAAAAAGAGGAATAATTAAGGCTTCAAAAGCAACAAGAGGTAACTTCTAGTAGGAGTGAATCGAAACATGTGAGAAGGAGTCATGAAGGGAGTAACAAAATAGATTTGCTGAAATAATTGTTCATAACTCATCAAAAAGATTATGGACTATGGTCATTTCCCCAAAAACGTGAGATTGGTGATGAAAACAATGGAGTAATTATTAAGAAAACAATTGAGAACTAACCAGAAAACCTTATTTAGCCACTGCATAAATCTGAGGTGCACCAGCATCCTGACTCCTGAGAGTACATCTTCTCATTCTACACCAAAAAGAGGGCACATTCAAAAGGGCACAAAACAGAATGACAACATAACCAGGAAAGTTAAAGTGACAGCCATGCAAGGAGACAGCAAATAGCGTGGAAATTTTCAGCTTCTGAGACAGATGACAGGGATCATGGGTATACAGTCAATTCTCAAAAATCACATATTGTGTAAAGACAGTGAAAAAGAGATGAGTTGCTGCTTTCCACAGTCTAAGAGCAGAGTACACACGGTATTATTATTGGGTGTCAGAGCTTATACAAATCAGAACAGAAGAACATTTCCCAACAACACAAAACTAAATTGAGGACCTTGTTGACACGGTATTTTGTAGATGGTCCAAGTACTGATGGATTAAAGTAGAAGTTAAGTAAGATATAGCCTCGCTGGTATCTGCTAAATTCTTTAATCTGGATGTATCCTCTAGTTCAGTGTTGTCAGGAACTACAGAGCGATATCGCAAATATTTTCAAAAGCATCCAGCATCATCTGGTGTTAGCAACCAAAAAAGAGACTGGCTGGGACTTTTCCTGACCTAATGCAGCTATTCTTATGTTACACTTTTTTTCTTATACCAGTACTGGAATTGTCTTAGTCATTGCTGCACTATATTCACAGAACATTGAGCCCTATATATGGGTCACTGTTGTAAGACAGGTCATCATTTATCCAAATCATGTCATGGAAACTAAAGACACTGCGTTATAATTATCAACATTTGTTTTATAGAATTGTCACTGTCACCATGGAAGTTTTTTGTCTCTTGGAAAAAATAATGATATCTCTATTTTATATTTTGGTCAGTAAGGAGTTTTCATACTATCACTTTTTTCAGAGTGGGAAACAGAAATAGGAAAATAAATCTCTCTCATTAATTCCATTTCCCATCAGTAAAACAGATGAAACAATTGCAAGCTAGTATTAAGAAATGCTATTCAGAGCTAGTTTAGATCATTACACCTTTGTTACTGATTTCCTGGCTGAGATAATGAGTCATACCTTGATATTCTTACATCTTTTTCTTAGACAAACAAAAAGCTGCAAGAAACTGGGATGATGCCAACCCACTCATCTCACTTGTATAATAAGCCATTCTTCAGCTGCCATTGAAAAGAAGTAGCTGTTGCAGACTTTTTTCTCTGGCGGTCCTCTGAGGAAACTCCACCTTACACGTACAAAAATTACTGGATGCAATCCTCTTCTCCACCCAGCCCAAGAATAAACGAAAACCATATTAGTTTGATGGTTTTTAACCTGGACATCTCCATTACAGGGACGGACAGCAGAAAACAGAATAAACAGAAATGTGCACATCTTAACAGAGGATCAGGCTGCCAAAGCTGAGGCCCTGAGGTGTCCTGCTAAACTAGAGGAGACCAAGGAGCCCTTTGGCTCATTCTTGCTAGTGACAGCTTGCCAGCAAGGGGAAGCTGAGTTTCAAGCTCTGCTTCTGATAATCATACTATAAAATTAGTATTTTGATGAGTCACAGTTTGTAGCAAAATGTTACCCGGACAATTCGTGTCCTTGTAATCTCCTCGGGACGCAGTGTAACACAGCAGAAATGCACTAGACGATATTAAAAAGGCAGAATATCTGATGCAGTAATTCAGGAGGTTACCTGGGTGCATTACAGGTGTAACAAGTCTTATCAGGGACACCGCACATTTCCCTTTATTTCCAAACTCTTTCAGATATGCAGTTTAAAAATTATACCTTAAACTGGTCTCAAAATGCATGCTAAACAGTTCAGCTGGACTTGATCAACACTTTTTTTTGGTATTCTTTTTAAGTGGGAGAAAAATTCCCCTCACCTACACTCAAGTATTGTCTTGTAATCTCTAGATACAGAATTTTCACTTTGGTATTTAAATTACAAAAAATTGCATTGCATTTGTATGTAAATCATAAATTTGTAGCTGAAGAATATGGTGCCTAGTTTACAAATGCAGGTCAATACCTGTTTAAATTCAGGCTGTGCTTTAAGTTGACTTTCTCCTTACTACCTCCATCAGTAGCGTGAATATTGATGCAGAAAGGAAATTCCTTAGAACTACTTCAGCACCTGTTGGGATTTTTCGTTAATAAAATTATATCCAAAGACACTTTTCATTATTAATAATTTCTGAAGATGTTTTCTTTCACATAAAGATTGGATTTGGGATGAAAGGAAAAAGAGGAATCATTGTGAGGGTTTTCATTGAAACTAGAAAACTTTTAGCTCAAAAGTTGATTTATTGGAAAAGCAATAATCTGTTTTGTTAAAGATATTTTTCTTCAAAATCACTATGTTTTTATTGATCTACTTCAGTGGTTATATACCATATTTCAATCCAGGGAAATGTGCTCTCTAACACATCTTTACTTCAGACGTATGATATCTCTTTAGAACAGAGGAAACAGATTGATAAGGTTAGCTCCTCATATTCCAATGATTAACAAAGCTTTTGGCAAACCTTCCTCAATATCTGAAGGGCAAAATAAATAAATAAATATAAAACAAATTAAGAGTCAGGCAGAATTCATGTCTGGATTTAAGATTGCTGATGAAAAAAGACGAGCTTCATTTGAACACATTTTCCTTGCAGACTTGTCCCTCAATAATAGTCTTGTTTTAGTGTAAAGATAGCATGTTACAATTTTCAAGTAAAATTAGGCTGGATATGTGCTCTAAATTTTAGTGTTTTGCACATTTGCTTAGATAAAATACATTATACTCGTCAACATGAAAAAGCTGTAGAACTGTGACAGTCAAAAAGCTTCTACTCATCTGAATTGCTAACAAAAGACTCATTGCCACAGCCAGTAAGTACTACATATGTGTTCTGATCATGGCCTCATGTTCACGGTAAAACATTGCCCAGACCTAGACACACCAATGCTCTTAATGGCTAAAAGCGGTTCTATAGTCTGTGTAATAAAAGCCCCCATGTCAGAACCAAGCCCAAGGGACTAATTATGATTTAGGCGTCCACAGACAGCAGCTTTTTGCACTACAGGGCAGAAGTTCTCCACCAGGTAGAATTTCTCTTCTTCAGAAGTCAGCTCAAAAGGATAAATTTACCCTTGTCAGACTTGATGCCTATATGAAAGCCCAATTATTTGCAAATGCCTGTGTTTGCTGGAGGATGATGCTCAGGCAGAGAGGGCCATGGGGATGTGCACACCACGGCTGTGACCAAGGGTCTCATTTCTGGCCTTGATCCTCAGGAGCCAGAAAACCTGAATGGTCCCAGCCAGCAAGGACACAGGAATGCACTTTTATTCTGGGAAGTGGCAAAGTCTAAAGCTTTCTCTCAGAAAAGTGAATGACCTGCTAAAAGCAATGTTAACCTTAAAAGAAATTTCATTTGCCCTGTCAAGGGCTCTGGTCGCTGTAACCCATTCACTCCCAGGAAGACCCATGACTGAACTGAGCAGATTAGTGCTTCTACAGAGATCATAACAGTGCCACGACCCTACTTAAAGGAAGAGCAATTGTATAAAAGAGGGATCAGTCAGCACAATTTCTGGCTCAGACCTGGGCTGGCCATGCAGGACAGATGTACTTTTTCCATAAAACTATCTAGGCAGCCCCTGGCCTCAATCCATGGTCTAAGTGACTGTCTGGTTCATCTTCGTAAAATGGTGGATGAACACGGTCCCAGATAAAGATAAGATTCAGGTAATCAGGAGATTCAAATTCTCCAGGTGCTCTCACAATTGCAATTAAAGTTCCCTATTGAACAGCGCTGGAGACTCAAGTATTCTTTCTACCCACTGAGCATGCCATCTGCAGACACCATTGCTACTAGCCTCTACTTGACACAGCATATTGAAGAACCAGTTTTACTGAAACCATCTCAAAACAGTCATTTGTGTTTCAGAAGAGCTTTAAAAGCCACAGAGACTTTCAAAGGAACTTGTAGAAAACACTGTATTAAAAATGCTGTTGGTAGATTCATAGTAGGCAACTGTCTCTGGCCTAGAAGTCTAAATAAAGATGTGAATACAATGTACATACATACACACACATATATGTATATATATACACATAAATGTATACATAGGCGCATGCACAGGTGTACGCATATTACTTCTGCTTGATACTTGAGAAACCAGCGAGCTGAGGTACCACAAGGTTTAACCTAATCCAAATCAGCAGACATAGGTAAGGAACCATGCTTTTCTCCTGGGTCCTGAGTCAATGAACCCTGAAAGAATTCAGAGCAGCTGATCCCCCAGTACACTCTGTCCCCAGGGAGCTGATAGTAGATGGGCTGCAATTCCAAGCGAGACTTTGCCATACGTTCATCCAGCCTGCTTCTCTACTCCTTTGGGGGAAGCCATCCCACACAGTAGCTGACCAGCCTTCTCTGGCTTGTCAGTTTTGTACCATGAATCACAGTGACCCAGGAGTTTATTCTCTTTTTCTAGTCATCACTGCAGATATTAAATAAGCATCAGCTGTAGAGTTTCGTATTCTGACACATCCTGGTGTGCTGATAGTTACACTTTGAGACCCCTACCTCAGCGTGCCTTTCAGTAAGACCAAATAATTCCTGACAAATAGATGCCTGCGGTAGCTGATGAAAAATGGATGCGCTTGCCTGACATAAGCAGCGTTTCAGAAAAGGAACTTATTGACTGGCTTGCAGAATTTCCCTCCTGGTTGAGGATTCTGGGGTTCAATGCATTAGTGCTGAGTGCTTCACTCATCACATTACTAGTTTTCTTGCAACTTTATTAGTTTTCCTCTCTCTCTCCTTCCTCCTCCTCTCAATTTCTCGTATCAGAATGTCCAAGAGTCAAAATTCATTCTTTTCTTCCATCTCAAGTCTTCAGGAGGCTGAGACCTGCTCAGCCAGAATAGTTTCAAAATACACTGGTGCTGACAAGTGTCAACCAAATGTATTCCTCCCTGGCTGTGCTGCAACTTCCCTCCTCCCCCCATTTTGTGTGGTTTTCATGAAAGTCATCGGCAGGGGATATTTGAGAAGGCCATTTTTCACATGGGATGAGGAAAATATTAGGTGAAAGGAGAGAAGGAAAGTAATGTTTGATGAATACGAACTTCCCCTTTTGTCTGAAATTGAACCCGCTAAAATGTATGTACTAGAATCTCCACCACTTCCCTCCCTTTGTGAAGGCATTGTGATGTTTGTTGATTTGCTCTGAATGCCAGTCAAATAAAACATCATGTATACTGCACAGTTCAAATGAAAAAAATAAACAAAAAACACCTCCTCCCCTAAAAAAAACCACCAGCAAAGCCTGACATGAAGTGAGCTTAAATTCTTTGTTCTGTAATTGCTCTGACTTTATAGTTTCCACACGACATATCGTTATGGAAAGGAAAGCCACAAAGATGTCATAGGCTGTCAAAAAGGGACAGGCCCAGTAGATCCATGACTTTGTAAGTGCGCAACCAAGGCCTCATAAACAATGCCTGGGATGCGTTCCTTCTGTCTGTCTCAAAGGGGTCATGTGAAAATGTATGCATTTTAAGGGTGCCAAGACACATTCCCAGAGGACACACATATATACACAAGTTGCTTCTTTATTTGAAAAGAGTGCATAATTCTCCAGAGTGGTGCATTTTTTCAAGAGCTCTCTCTAAGTGGTAAGGGAGAAGAGGCTGTTAATGCATGATAAGGAAGTTTTTGAATGATAATTTAAAGATAGTCTTTTAAGATTTGGAGCAACCTCATTATGCACATTTCTAAGTGACTTAACTACAAGTTTTAATTATTCCTATCTCTATTTTGAAGCTTCCTCAAGAAGCCTTTCAAAAAAACCATACCAGCTCATAGCTGAACTGCAGCCTTGCAACTCATAAACTGTACTTCAGCTTTGGTTAACTGGAAATAGGTCTAATCCAATTGCTTGCCAACCTTCACTGGAATAATAATACTGAACAAATAACCCTACAGGCAGTATCGCATTGCTTTTCCTGCCAATGTCAATTTTAACTTGATTGTTTCTTAATGCCACAGGTGATGTCAGGGAGAGTCAGGACAATATGTTGCCAAGAGGCATGACTTGAAGAAGAACAGTCTGAAATACCATTACTCTTAATCCTAGTTTATATGTACCTGTAAGTGTTAGTAAAACGTAGCACGGTACCTGTGGGAAATTTAATTTGATTCTTATTTTCCTACTCTAAGCAGTTAATGTGAAAGGTAAGAGAAGGACAGGCAGGCAGACAGACAAAAAGAGAGAAAGATCATGAAAAATTAAGTGTTGTCTAATGTTTTGGGTATTTTTCACCTCTGTTCTTATTATCTGAATAAATACATTTTGCCTTTCATCTTATGGTCTTGATTGTTTCGTGATCCTGAGAAACACTCAGCACGCTTAAAAGGGCCACATGAACTGTTTGCCAAGCCAAAACCAAAGACCAATAGAGCACTATAGCCAGAGGACAAAACATGGCAGCAGAGTCCTTTTTCCTCGTCCTCTGAGGATTTCTCACCTGTAGTAGTGAAATATATTGTATAAGGAGGGAAAATTTGGATTAACATCAAAAACCTCACATAATCCTCTCCCTTCATGGGGTCAGCAGTTGTGAATTCAGCTGCAAAAAAAGCTTCATGAAACAGCTCGTTTCACTTGTTGAGTCCAGAATGAAAGAAGGGAGAAAAGAACTCCAGTCTTTTTTTTGTTTTGTTTTTTTGTATTGCACATGCAAAAATGGAAAACTTTGTGAACTGCTTTTACATCCTGGACTAGATATCAATCTCAATGCACCTGCATTGATAGCTTGCTTGATAATTCCTAGGATTGTGTACAACTTTTTAATGTGCAGCACCACTTTGGCTAACAGTCATACTTGACTTGAGAGTATTCATATCCTCCTGGTGTTGCTTCCAGCTGATAAGCTTCATTTTTTCCATTCTTAGTTTCTAAACACATATATTTTATATGTATTTTTAATACATTTTGTATTCTTGATTCAGTCTCAACATTAAGACTCTAACTCTTTCTGTAGCATAACCTGACAATCTGTGTTAACAATACTTTACATCTTCATTTCATCAGCATATTAGCCAAAGAAGTGGGAGTGTGTTAATATAAGGTTATTATTGAAAATATTAGGTACAATCAATTCCAAAATGTGTCCTTTATGAATTCTATTAGTTACCTTTTCAAGCTTCATACACCTCCTTTCGACACTGCTTGTTATATTCTAATTTCTTAATCCTCCATCATGATACTCCTTTTTTAAACTTCCCCTTTTCTTTTCCATCTCTATTTTCTTTCCTGTTTGGAATAAATAAAATACTTTTTAAAAGACAAGAACACCTGTCTTTTCTAGAAGGGAAATTCCCTTATCAAATACAGTTATCGACTTAGTCTTGTGTTATCTGCCTTTGGGAAATCCATATTTTGCTTGATGCCATTTTTCAGCTACTCTGACATCTTAAAATACTCTTTCTAACAAAGTGGTTTAAACATTTGAAGGCTACAAAGAACTGACAAATGGGCCTGCATCATCATTTTCCACTTCTTAAATAAATAAGCACTATTTGTTCTTCTCTCGTTTTATACCACCACTTCCTAACACAACAGACTACTGAAAATAACTTACTATAAATTAAAATTCCTTGGAAAAACTAGTCTTATTCATTGCCACTTCTACGTGGAATGATACCGCAATGTTTCCCCATTTTGAAGTCAATTAAATGGGACTTACCCCAAGAAAGAATGATCAAACCTATCAACACAATAAACTTTGCATCTAAATTACTGAATTTTCCTATCTTATTTTAACTGATTGATTAAACAGTTGAAATAAATCTTCTTTAAAGTACTAGGAAGCTTGAGGGTTTATTAGATTAATCTGAGTAAAGGAACAAGTATGATGTGCACTGTGAAATATCTTTCAACCTCATTACCTGCCTATTAGGCTGCAAGAAAAGAATATTGAAGTGTCTGTTTATTAACTGATTGTCAAAGAGGTCTGATTATTTGAAGGAGATAGCTTTGCACAAGAAAGAGTAAGATGAACTGAAGAGCAACAAAATGATTGATTCATTTCCTTTGGGGGAGGCAAGGGAATAAAATAAAATAATGAAACATAAATGTGTCAGATCCATTTATACAGGATTGATATTTAATGTAGGCCCTTTTGAAGTTGAAATTAAATTTTCTTAAGAGGTATTATTAAAAGGGAGATGGGATGTAACCTTCTATCAAGATATCATTATTTTAATACATCTTAAAAAAAATGAACTTTTTTTCCTGAAGTGTGCTAGTAAATTGATTTATGCAGATCTAAGCAGTAATTATGAAACGTGCTTATCTAGACACCTTCTGTTTCTATTGATCCTACACGCTAGTCTGATGAAAAGCTCATAATTCATAGCATTCTTGATGTTTAGAATTGTTGGAATTATTTATAACATGCAGTCCAAAGGTACTGCTAAGGAAATGCAATTTGAAAGTGATTTGCAATGCACCAACTCGTCTGTTTTCAGGCCCTGAGCACAGATAGTTACAGCACTCTGCTTTGTAACCCATAAATGGAGAATACAGCACCACTGAGGAAAAACAAGGCCAGTGTGGGAAAGGGAGGTGCAAGTCTTTCCAAGAGATTCAAATCAGGAGAATGGATAAAGACAGGAGATTAAGAAACTTCCAGAACTGTTGCAATAGACAAAACAAGTGTTTTGACAGGTGCTAGGAAAAAAAAAACTTAGTTAAGTCTGCCCTCACACTCATTTGCTAGTGATGGTTACCTCTTTCAACAACCTGGAATATTTTAATTTCTTCAGATATTTCTTATGAGCCAAACCACCTCTTGAAGTTGCAACTGCTACTGCAGTTAGAAATTGCTGGGGGAAGAAAAAAATAGCCATTCCTTCTCTGAACAGCAAGGACAGAACTGAAGGCTTCCAGCCATTATAACAATACTTACTCCAAAAATACCTCCTCACGGGGTCATTGCGGGCAAAGGTGCCGTGTGTCAGTTCCGAGAGCTCTTTCCAGCTGCTCTGCTGCCACCCAAAACCCACACAGGAGGCTCCACAGAGAAGGCAGCTTCCCCTGTGTGGGTTTGCTGGGCGGGGGACTGTGGGGACAAGGGAAAGAAAACAGACAAAATGTGAGAGGGCAAGTGATTCAGTGAACAGCTGATGTTGCTCTGATTACAGCCCAGTCTGGGGGTATGTGAAAGAGGGGTGAAGTGTCACAGCATTTGGCTGTTCCTTGTGATGTTACTGGGATTTGACTGTTCCTACATGTGCTTTTTCATGGGGATAAACATCAGTATTTGCGGCCCTGCTCTCCCAGTATTGCCTTCAGGAGCTAGTTGGCATTTCTTTATCCTTTGACCCCATCAGGGACAAATCTTACCACAGACTCCTTGGGCACCTTTTATATCTGCAGGAAGTTCTTGTGCCACAACAGTTTGAAAATAGAGTGGCACTTACACTAAACACATTGCTCCCTTACTGGGTAGCAGCAACAGCAGATCTAGTCCACAGGAGGAATGTTCCCAGAGACATAACTATGGCAACACGACCTGACAGCCATCAGAGTGATTATCATTTATCATTATGATACCAGCTAACAGCCTCAAGGACATCTCAAAAGTCCCTTTAATGACAGATTTCTAGTCCCATAGCAGAAAGAACGCTGGTCTAAATTATCGTGGAGATTTTACTTGGTAATTCCTGGTCCACATCTAAACACAGTGATGCACAAAACAAAATTTTTATTTTCTTGCCATTATTGTCCCTTTGAATGCTATATTGGATTAATATGAGGACATTTTTCGTCATCCAGAGGGACCTCTCTAATTTCTTTGGTAGGCATTCCATTAATATGCATCTTGGTGTTATCCAGAATAAAATGATCATCTGCCACAGGCTCTGTGAAACAAAATTGCAAGCCACAAATGACCCAGAGGCTGTAAATTACCCACCTCTCAATTAAATAGAACAAAACAGGGCATATCCAGGGAGCTGTCATAAACACATGATACTACAATGAGTTACAGGGCCCTGTCAGTAACCAAACACAGCACAAGGATATGCTAAAACAACTCCATAAAGAAGTGCATGAGCAGGAGAGCAGCTTTTTATAAATACTAAACAGACTCATAGCATTTATTAAAAACCAACAGAACTTCTTAAACTGAAGCCAAATGACATCCTTATTGGCACTGACCTTCACATTTGAAGATCCCACTAGATGCTAATAGAATTAGGTAATTGCAACTGCTCAGCAAAACAAAAGGAATGAAGTCCACTAATAGGCATGAATCCCAAGAGTAACTCAACATTTCTGTTCAGTGTGTTGTCACATACTCTACCTGAACAGGTGTTGGGCATGGCATTTACAGCAGGAATTTAAATTCTCAAGTAGTCAAAATTGCCTTTATCTAAATCCAGTTATTCTTTCTTGAAAAGAACTGACCATCAACATCAGAATTTACCTTAGATGTGACTATGTAGCTGAAATTCAATTTGGGAAAAAAATCAGAACAAAAGGGATTACACCATTCTTTGTCTCATAATGACTTCTTATTTCTAACTCTATTTTCAGAAAACAGACATTCAAATAAAGAGAACAAAAGAAACAAAATATGTTCAAATACTTCTAAAAACTTAAGCTGAGACTGCCTTTCACTATCAATCTCCTGGGGCTTTCAGATTCATCTTACAGAATAATTCAATGCTACACTGACTTTATCCCTGAAATTGTTTTGCAGAGCTCCTGCTTCTTACAGTGACCAGCTATTTCTAATCCTGTGTTTGATCTGCCTGTTTTAGAAGCTCAAATGTACAAACCTACACTCACCCCATGCTAATCCCAAAATAATACACTCCACCACCCAAATTTATACACTCAGGGCTGACTAACTCAAGCCCAGCACTGGAGGAGTACCCGACATTGACCTGGAACATGGTCTACACCCGGAGAAAGTGGAACAAGGCAGTCTTGGGCTGTGAAAAGACTATATTTTACCATGAATATATTTTGTACCTCTGTCCCTTATTTCTAATCAGATGTCAAAACAGAATGCTTTTCTCCTGAATTTCAGCACAGCCTTTATTTGTCACATCTTTAACCAAACAGGACTTCATTCTGTAAGACACAAGGAAGTTGCAAGTCAGAACACAAATAACAGTCATCAGGCCCTGACCTCAGTGACCAAGAGACTCAGGGTGTTGGGTGGGCAAGAAATATTGACTAAGTTTATAAAGTCAATGGTGTTAGTAAATGATTGCATTAGGATTAATTTACTTTTCCAAGATCACTATTTTTTTTCCTATCTTCTCCCTTCCAAAGACACTGTAATAGAAGTATTTGGAACTTAAATGAACTCAGGTTCCTTCAACAACTTAACCAGAAACATGCTCTCGACTTTGAATGATGCCTTTTTCATCTTGTCTCAAAGCTCCTGACTCATTTCATCTCCAGATACAACCTTTCTCTAGTGCTTCGGTTCCTGGTCAGAGTGTTTGCAAATTCCTGGAAAACAAAATGCACAGTGAGCTCTTCTCTGACAGAGATCCAGTCAGCTGTGCTACCAGCTGTCCTTGCCACGGACTGAGCCAGAGGCTGGAAAAGTTGATGAGAATTGCTCTTCCATTGCCTACTGCTTCCTGCATTTTGTATTAGGTCATTCATGATCTTCAGTTGATGTTGGCTGAATGGTGAAATAAAATACCCACTGGGCTTTAGAGCGAAACTGCATGGAACTGATTATTTTAATGGATTCTGTACCTTATGTGTCATGGTGAATCAGCAAAGAAAAAAGGAAATCCCTAACTTAGTGAAGTGCAGGAAACTTCTCTCACAAGGACAGCCATAAACAGGCTTGAAGTGGCAGACCCGTGGCCACGGTGGCCCTACAAACTTGGGCATAACACTCCAAAGAAGCATTTTGTGAGATGCCATCTAAGGAGAAGGAAACTTCTCATAGAGCTTAGAAAGTTTTCTTTAGACGTCAGTCCTTAGGACAATTAGATCTCAGAGCACCTCGGGGGGCTGCTGCCGATAGAGGCCTGATTTGCTGTCCATCATCAGCCTGCTGTATTTTCTTGGAAACTCTTCCTTTCAGGCTGGCTCATTATTTTACAATATACCCTGAGGTGACTTGTATCTACTGTAAGAGCAACTAGCAAAGGATATTGTGACTGAAGAGATTTGGTACAGAGTTTTGGTAAAGTATCTTTCTGAGTTTTGGAATATATCACTTGTATTTCAGGAGAAGAATCAGATTTGTTTTAGACTGTCTTTCTACTTAATTTCTTTGGCCAGAGGGGACTGGCCAGCTTTGAGCAATCTGAATTTGGCTGTTACAACCTGGCTACTGAATAGCCATCACCACAGTTGTGTATAAAGACATGTCCACCTTCATCTTTCCTTATCTTTCAAGGACAGTCCATCTGGTAGAAAGAAAGGGACTTGAACAGGAATACCAACCGACACCTTCACATGTTTCGAGGCTGGGATCTCACACCAACTTTTCCACATCCTGTCTGTCTCCATGTTATGTGGAAATTTTAAGGCAATTGTCCTTCAGGCAAGGCTGAATTGAACTCAAATACGTAGTGATAAATTATTGTGGCTGCTGGGAACTAAAAAAAGTTTCTTCTCAGTGTTAATAACAGCCACAGCACAGTAAGCACACTTGCAGATAATGGTGTTCTCACAGAGTACACCAGACACCAATTACAGATGTAGATATAACCTACAGTTAAGGAAAAATCAAATAAACCAAAAAATGACAACTGGAAACCAAGCCAAGCAAACAGAAAACAACAACAATAAAAAAATATAACAACAAAAAACCCCACCACACTTCCAGACAGAAAGCTAGCATTAGATTTCAGAGGCAGTCTAAAGTAGAGAAATGTCAAGAACTCTTCCAGAGTACTCTGAGTGGACATTTCCATATATATAGGAAATATATCATCATATATTTCAAAAGCTGTCAATGCACAAAGTGATGAAACTGAGGTTTGCCTTCTACTTGGGCTCCAGAATTCAGCAGCAACTGAAACCCGGTCTAGTTCCTTGTTCTGGGTATGGTGTTTTCCATCCCAATGTCTCTTTCTCTCTCCTCTCCCGTTGTATCTTCTGCCTCCTGCCTTTGTTTCTACTGTTGCTCTTGCTTTTGCTCTCTCCCTCTTAGTGATAAAAGTGCTGTAAATAGCACCTGGAAAATCACATCAAAACAGCTTCTTAATACCACAGGAGATACGGAAAGGAATGCTTTCAGTGTAGGCAAACTGGTTTCACCATCTCTATAACAGGCAGAAATACAGACAATCCTTCTTGTAGAATATGCAACATGGTTTGCTAAGCATGTGTTTGATTCACACTTCATTATATATGTGTAATGAGGGAATCCTATGTTCTACAGTCTATACATGTTTTAAATGAATTTCATTTAACCATAATTTATTATTATTAAAAGTTAGTGGGCTTTCTGTCTTGATTAGCTGGCTGACTGGACTTTTTGTTGTTTGCAAAGGGTTTACAGCAAAACCCCTCTTACAGCATTTAAGCTAAAGTTACAAAAAGACCTCACAGAAAATAAACATTAAACTGGTAAACACAAGTACTCATATGGACTTCATCTGAAAATCCGTTTAGTCTAACCAGGGAGCAAAAATAGGACCATTTTACCAGGGATGGTGTTAGATTCAGAACAGAAGTTGTTGGACAGTGTTATTGGCTGAATAGAATGACTAAATTAATAATACCTGTTTCAGGTTGTCAGACTATGAGATTTCCCAATAGCCAGAAGGAAAGGGGGTTTACAAATTACTCATTACAAGTTTTTTATTCAGCTCTATAGTAGCCTAGCACTTGGTGTTACCTTGACACACAATGCCCTTTGTGACACGGTAATTTGATACTAAATCCAGCCCCATAGTAAGTTTGCCCATCACCCAGAAATGTATTCTACACAACTTTGTTATGGGAAAGGTCTTTGTCTTTCTCAGCTTGCTGGGAGCACCACGTATACCTCTACTGCTCCTACGTGCTAATGTTAAACAACAGCATATATTGAAGATAAGGTCAATGCATAAAGACCACTCTAGAAAAGTTCACAGACTCTTCTCCCCTGACCTGAAACCACTGCATTTTCCTGCAGATACCGTGTCGCCAAATGTCAGCCCATGCAAGCCAAGGCATTTCCCTATTAGTTACATGCTGAAGCACTTCATTAAGGAGTCACTTTAAAAACTGCCCTGATCAGACTCCTGATGGTGTGCTGATGGTGTGAACTCACTGGGAAAGAGCAAAATGGATTAATTTAGGCCCAGAGATATTTCCTAAAGCCTTCTAGCTGCCTTTTAGCAATTTTGCCTGTGTGCAGCCTGCTGCAGATTTCTCCTCTAGATACTTTTTTTCTTTGTTTCTAATTTAAATTAAAAGCTTGGCATTGATAACTGAAGTATAGTTAATCTAAACTAGATAGATGATTTATATTAGATTAACTTTGAGGCATGGATCCAGTTCCCAAGGGAAGTAAGGAAACGCTGAAAATGGAAAAAGCACACATGTAAATGTACACATGAGAAATTTCCAGGAAACTAGTCTGATTTTTGACTAGCACTAAACTGGTTCTTAAAACATGAGGAAGAAACCCTGTTTATTTAGAAAAGCTGAGAGCACCTTGATTTCTGTGGTCATAAGGCACGTAAGAAGGTGAAAATGTAAGAGACAAGGCATGCATTGGCTATGCCTGTGGCACAAGCTGCAGTGGGGGATTTTGCCTCAAGACTATACTTGTGTTTCTCTCCATAGATCCCATTCTCCCAGTAGAGCAAGGCCAATTAGCACCATGTAAGCATCTCTCCTTTCTATTTTGGTCAGCATTTTCCTTCCTCAAACAGCCTGTGCCAGCATATGCTCCACTATAAACTAATCACTAGCTCCAGCTATCCCTGTCTTACAGAAATTGAAATTACCTTAGCATTCGTGGGTCGGACTAGGTGATCCCCAGAGGTCCCTTCTGTGACTCTTTAAGATGCATGTTCAGCCATGCCCGTGGCTTTGGATATTTCATTGCTGTATATGATTTCCGCTGGTTCCCAGTATGTTCTGCGTGCTTCTCCATGCAACTCAGGTATGGTTATTTGTCCTGTCTCTTCTCTCAGGAATATTTTTGTTTGGGTTTTTTTTGTTTGTGGTTTTTTGTTTGTTTGTTAGTGAGGGGTTTTTTTGTTTTGGTTTTGGGTTGGTTTGTTTGTTTGGTTGGTTGGTTTTGTTTTCCCACAGGCACAGCAACAGTTTTCCCCAGTCTCTGCATCTCTCTGAGGCACAGGGCTCCCCAGACTATGCTCTCTCTTCCATTCTGGTTGTCTCATGTTAGAAGACTGGCAGCTTCACTAGTTCAAACACAATGCTCCTTCAGCGAAATCTGTCTGATATATTCTATGTTTCACATCAAGCTTTATGTGGGTAGAAGGGAGAGATATCACTGGATCCCCAGCAACAGTGTTTATCAGGCAGTACAGCTTTGTCCTGTTATCTGTCATGAGGAAAAAAAAAAAAGTTGTGTTTTTGAACGTTAAATAAGACTGTTTTAAAGTGTCACAATAAAAGAAAGAGGGAATTAAAGTGGAGAGTAATGAGAGAAGCAATAAGCAGCTTTCCAGGGAAGCTGTAATAAAAAAAAAGAAAAAAGGGAAAGAAGAGTTGATGATGCTGCAGATGCAAGGCATGCTAGGAGGGAAGAGTGCTGCAATAACGTGGAGACTACTAGAGAGGGCCAAACTTCTTCTTAAGATAAAGTACTCTTCAGCTAGAGAAAAAGAGAAGGAGGATATTAATTAACTGACATTAACTGAGGCTAACTTAGGAGGTAGTTGGCCCATCATATCTTTACAGGAAGCAGATAAGAAGAGGGGCCAGATGACAGTAAAAATTTAAGATCATTTTAGTTAACTCACAGCCATGCATGTCATCAAAGTCTTCAAAAAATAACCTTAAACTATCTGGGGGACTCACTGATTGAATCTTCAGCAATTAGCTTGAGAGACCATGGAGGGCAGAGGAGATGTCACAGGATTAAGGGCAACTGAATAAGTTTTTCAGCGAAAAGAGTTACAAATTCATCATGCTATCTTATCATAGAATCATGGAATGGTTTGGGTTGGAAGGGACCTTAAAGATCAACTAGTTTAAACCCCCTGCAGGGACACCTTCCACTAGAGCAGGTTGCTCAAAGCCCCATCAAACCTGGCCTGGAACAGTCCCAGGGATGGGGCATCCACAGCTTCTCTGGGCAGCCTGTTGCGGTGCCTCACCACCCTCATTTCTTCCTTATATCTAATCTAAATCTACCCTCTTTTGGTTTTAAGCCATTACCTTTTGTCCTGTCACGACATGCCCTTGTAAAAAGTCCCTCTCCAGCTTTCTTGTAGATCCCCTTTAGGTACTGGAAGCCTGCTGTAAGGTCTCCCCAGGGCCTCCTCCAGGCTGAACAACCCCAACCGTCTCAGCCTGTCTTTATAAGAGAGGTGTTCTAGCCCTCTGATCATCTTCATGGCCTCCTCTAGACTCCCTCCAACAGGTCCATGTCCTGTTGGGGGCCCCAGAGCTGGATGCAGTACTCCAGGTGGGGTCTCAAGAGAGTGGAGTAGAGGGGCAGAATCACCTCCCTCGACCTGCTGGTAACACTTGTTCTGATGCAGCCAAGGATACAGATTGATAGAATCTGGAAAATCTGGAAAGATTTTTGAACAAAATATTACACAATCTTTTTGCAAGTACCTGGAAGATAATAAAATAAACCCCTTTGCCCTAATGTTTCCATCAAAACTGGACCATATCAAACTAGTCTATTTTCCTGTTTGTCAGGAATATTCTTGTTAGAGAAAAAGTTGAAGGCAGTATATTTAATACACATGGACCTTAATTAAGTTTCTTTTTCTCAAACTCATACGACATTCTCATGAGGGACCTAAGGGAATACGGTCAGGCTACAATTATAAAGAGACACATGCACAAAGAGATAAAAAATACGTCTCAGAAAAGAGTTATGACATGTTTGCAAACAAAAGAAAAGTGATATGTCCCACCAGTTCCAAGTGACACTCTTCTAAGGCTTGAACAGAGGACAGACTGAACTTTCATGAATGCCTTCAAGCTCAGAATGACTGAAATCCAAAATGACTTAAACCACTGGGCAAAGTAAGCTGAAATTAGCATAACGAAATGCAGCAAAATCCCCCTTGTTGCAAAAAGGGTTGGTAGCTGAGCTACTAGAAGCTAAATCAGCTGTTGTAATTTCGGTTCCAAGTAGTGTGCACAGGTGTGTGCACCTACACTCCGAGTGAAGGTAACACTCCTTAGGTAGTCTTCGCCCTGCTAAAACTTCTGGCCTGGAGACTGCTGTAGGCAGCACCCCTTGACAGCAGCTCTCACAGCTAAGACATATACCCCCGCTGCAATACCATATTTCTCTTTACTCTCCAAACTTCCTATATATCTCTGTAGTTTCCCTGTCCCATGCTAGCTTCTGTGATTTTGAAAGTTAGCATCGTTTCTTGGTTTCTTACTTCTACATTTGAGCATCTTCACTTTAATTTAATCCCATCACAGAGATGGTGGAGCAATGGACCTCTTCTAGCAAACTCATTACTCTGGGGTGCTTCTGCTTGATATTGGTGCTTATGAGAGAAGAAGGATGCAAACAGATTACTCCAGCCATAGCTTCTACCTATACTGAGGCACAACAGGTTATCTCAATTTTCAAACCAGAATTTATAAATGGTTTCTAGCGAGGTGCATAAACTAACTAGATGCTACAGTACCTCAGTTAAATTGAAATGATCAAACTGAAGTAGAAGAATTTCTAACTCTAAAATCTGAAAAGCCATTTTGATTCAGTATTATCTTTCTATATTTTCCAATGAAAAGGCCAAATCCTGAAGTCTTTCCTTGTTTAATCTGCCTATATTCAGCTCCAGCTGAAGCCAGCAAGAATTTAGCTCTTCAAAGAATAAGTATAGATTATATCCCTGTTAAGAAAGATTATATAAAATACACCATGGGTGTATGATGTGCTAAATATGACAGTTCAATAGCACAGCACACAAAGAGAAGAATATTTCTTTTTTCAATAATGCAAAAAGGAGAAAATTAGCATCCAATTGCTTTGCCAGCTTCCTTAGATTCCAATTAGATCTGCTATGCTAACAAGAAACTTGTACTAAGAACATTTCTCCTTTTTAGCATGCACAATGTGACTTTACATCAAAACGCAGCAGGATCTGGCAGGCAGCAGCACATTCCTACGGGGAAATATCACACATAGTTGTTTTTTTACGGTGAAACACACGCTGGAGGGACTCAATTGTCATACCAGTTGTTACCACCTATAATTACTTTTAAAGTTTCATGTCCTGTAATGATCTAAGACACTCCTGTTATCTCTTTCCAGCGATTGATCTGTCATCAACGCCTGCACGGCTAAGAGAGCTATTTTGCTCAGGAATGATACGGAGTGCAGACATTGTCATTGAGTTATAGTATGTTATGCATGCAAAATCAAAAATGTCACACAGCAGTCTCCAGCTGAAGATTTAATGGCGTCTAAATTGAAGCCAGTAGCATTTTGTTTTGCAAGGTGGCAATGAAAGCACGTTTGTTTACAAGCCTGCTACTTGGCAGGTCTGACGTGGCAAAGCATCAGCAGAGGATGAGAAAGTGGAACCAGTTTCTGATTGCCTCCAGCCCCTGCCAAATCACTCCTGGTCTGATAGAGAAGGAAAGATTCAGAACCTGCCCCTGTTTTGCTAGTTTAGATAATCTGTTAATTACTCTTCCTACTTATTACTTCACAGAGTCCAAGCTCAAGAAATTTGATCGCATGGCGGAACTTCCCATTGACCTTGAAAACACTAGTGGGACAAGCTTTTGAACAGATCCAAAAGTCATTAACCTACATGTATTGAACTTCTTGCTTTGCTTTAATGAACACAGCATGGCAAAGTATTCGTAACATGTAATTAGTAAAGACAAGGTAGCTTCTCCAGATTAAATAATAACTGAAGGCCAAATTGTAAACTGAACTCATTAAAGGTATTTGGATTTGCAATACCTCAGAAACTATCTCTGGTACAAATTTTGGCTTCAGATTCAAACCAGGCTGAAACAGCTTAGGGGAAATTGGCAGTTGTCTCATTATTTCCCCATTCACCATTTCACATTACAGAAAACAGGACGGAAAAATCTGGAGTTGATTGTTTCTGGCCTGGCTGAAAGCCTGGAGCAGGGAAGCTTTACCTCACATGGGGTTTGCTGTCCAGTTTCCAATGGACAGGTATGAGTTTGATGAGTTTTTCAGTTACACAGAGCTAGTCAGAAATTTCTCACTATTTCCTGCCAAGAATTAAGATTTTTTATTTAAAAAAAATTATTAAAAAAAGATAAAATACAAAAATAAGCTCCAGAAATGTACCATTTTTGTACATGTGTTTGTCAATGTATGTGTGTGTGTTCCTGTGCATGCATTTGAAATTTTCTTTCAGAAAGCAAGAAATTATGAAATGGGAAAGTTTCTTTCTGGTTTTACTTTCTCCCTGTTAGTGTGTAGAGAAAACCAAACCAAACCAAATGCACGAAAAGTTAGAAGATGTAAGTTAAAAGTGGAAATACTTTGGATTTTGTGGTGTTTTTTTGTTTTGTTTTGGGTTTTTGGTTGGTTGGTTGATTGTGGGCTTTGTTTGTTTGTTATTTTGTTTTGTGTTTTTTGTTGTTTGGGGGGTTTTTTAGTGTGTGTGCGGGTGGTGGTAGTGTTGGAAAGTATCACTTTTAATTGGGAAAAAAAACAAACAGAGTCAACAGATTCTTGCCTGTCACTGTTTCTCACTCCCTATCTCCACTTTTAATATATCAATTAATTTTCTTTAGAGTTCTACACATCTGAAGACACTGTGATATATTAGCTTTGGTGTTTTGGGCTCCTCATAGGAGCCCTGAATGACAGGCAACAGCCACACTGAAATACACACTTGCTTTATCCATCACCCACCCTGGACGGTTGGAAGCAAAGAAATCCAGTCCATATAAGACTTAAGTATATGAACATTATAAGACATTTTCCATCAAATTTAAAATATTGCAAAAAAATAGGACTTTATGGTAAGGCGCTCTTATGTAATTGCTTCATTAAAAAAAGTATACATTTCACATACAAAGCAAAATATTGTGTATTAAAAAGAAAGTAGATACAAATAAAACTGACTTCTGAAACATATATTTTTATCAAAATCCAAGGAGTCCTGCTGCAGCAGTGTTTCCATTTTAAGCAAGTCTTCCCTAAAGCCTTGCCCAAAATGCGTGGCGTCCCTCAAGTGCCCCGCTCGCCCTGCCATTCCTGATCATTAGCGTGATCCCCACTGGCACACCGTATGGCGGTGAACGGCTCCACTTCGAGCCACAAGCAACACCGAGCTGCTAATGATGCCCTCAGCCCAAAACATGTATTTTAATGAATGTGCTGGGAACTTTCAGTTCTCAGTATGCAGACATTACTGGCAAACAAACACTCGAGGTTGTGTTTTGCTGCTGTATCCCAGAGGGACACATACACATTCATAAATACATATTCAAAGACTAACCCATGTTGAAGCATGAATTTTTTAGATTCTGTAGAAGCAAAGTGGCTGCAGAAAGCCACCTGAAGAGGTCAGGGTAGGCTGTGAGAGACTACAAACCAGTCTGACAACGCATAGCGGTGAGAGAGAGAGAACTCTTTTTTTTTTTGCTGTTTTCTGGCTTTGATGTTTTAATATTTAATATTATTGTAAGGAAGCCTGAAGTGTGAAGGCAGCCTTTTGTAAATATTTTTAGCCAGTTGAATCATCTGAGCTCCCTACTGCTAGGTCAAATGGTGTGGAAACCCTGTAGGAGAAGAAACTTCATTGAAGCAACCAGCTACACAGCAAATATTAAGAATGATTTTTGCCCAAAAGGGACAGAAAACGAACAACTGTAAATTCACTTCACTGTGCATTTCATCCAATGGGCAAGAAAAACATGGACTAGATAGGCACCAACACATTTGAATTTCAGTGCTTTTAACTCAACTGGAGGGTTTATAGGCTGGGTTTGCTGAGGAGGCTCAACTCCTGTCTATGGATCTGAGATTTCCTTTCCTCACCTTCACCACTTTTTTTCCCCACTTCTAGCAAGGGCCAGTCCAGAAGTTCCCCCCAGTGCCATTTGGGGCATTTCTGGGCAGGCTGAAAGGATGTCGGGAGGGCTGAAGGCAGCAGCTCTGCAGTGCCAGGAGTGAGCTGCAGAACAAAATCTGCATGGGACCTGCCCAAAGTAACACTCTGGTTCACCAGCAGAAATGGGGAGACAATCAAAAAGTATAAACTACCGTTCTTCTCCATCTTTCCCATGTCTGCTCTAAATATGAGGGAACAATCCTTCCTCCACAGCAGTGATGGTGAACTATTTATTGCAGCGAGGGGAGCCTGGCTTTGTATTCTTCACTGCCACATTCCCCTCCAGTGCAGAGGAACAAATAATCCTGAGGATAAAATGATCACAAAGTTGCTATTCCTCCAAAGCAAAACAAGCCCAGTAAAATGGATGCATCTCATGGTATCGGAGCTGTTGTGCCCTATAGCCAGAAGGTTCAGTTAAAGATACCTGTATGAAAATTATGCAGATAACTCTTTTCCCTTCACTGATGCTGAGATACGGGGCACACACGAGAAAACAGAACTTCAGAGGAATCAGATTACTTATGGGCAGCGTTGAGTGGTTTTAAAACAGGAGATTAGGGGATGTCTTACCAACTGCTAAAAGCAACTCAGGAAACAAAGGCAGTTAGAGTTTATCCTCCAAACAGGTAAAATCAGATGAAAAGCAGTTTCCAGACAAGATAAGCATGTAGATGGGTCCTGTCCTCTCTCACCGAGCTGAGCAGAAGGAAAAGAGCTATTTTATGTGTATCAGGCATATTTGTTTTCTCAGATGTTGCTGAAATACACATCTGCTCTCCAATAGGGACATTATCAGTAACTATTTGGTTTTTATCACCTTCCTGTTTCTCATGGCATAATCCCTGGGGATCACAATGTTCTCAGGATGTAGACCCACACTTTCAGTGGTATTCCTTGAGCAGACACAAGGACTTTGTTTTTTTCAGGTTCTTTCAAACAACACTGTCACATTTACTTTGTTTATCAGGTACAATAGAAATCCCATGTTTTATGGCTGTATCCACAATAACCAAAACTGACATAAAAGAGAAGCTGCTCTCCAGTTGTGAAATTATCATATGCAGCTTGATAAGAAAGCTCTGTTTCCAAAAGCATGTGATGCGGAACGGTGCTCGTCTTTGCCAATAAATGCTTTGTTTGTTAAACAAAATACAGTGGGAAGCTTCTGGTGAGACACTGCGTTAATAGTCCTCTTAGGACTGTTTTACTTTTTAATGCTTTTCAGGTTTGCCTAACATGCTGGAAAAAGACACAGTGAGAGGCTACTCTCCACATGAACACTGAAGTCTCTTTAAAAATCAAATATTCCTGATATTTCTCAACTGAAGATAGAAGACTGGAAAGTAAAATAGCAAGAAAAAAGGACAGATAGGACAAAGACAGATTGCCACTCTTCCTACCATTTGAGGTTAAACTGTGTTGTCAATGTCTTTAAGGGTCAATGTTTGTCATTTATTTGTATTAGAGGCTTATTTAGATATTATGTCAGCTCAGTTCCTGAACAACTAGCAGCCTGTCAGACATTAAGAAGTTGTTCACAGGATGATTTCATCAGGCTGTCACAGGAACCATGTGTCCTTGCATAGCTGACCTACGGACATAAAGAGAAGAAAAGGAAGGAAGAACCAGAAACTAAGTTAAAATCTTTTTAAATGTAAGTGAAAATTTCTAGGGATGTGTTTCACAAGATGCTCCATGCATGATGACTATTATTTCCCAGGAAAGGTTTAGGTGATCACTAAGTTAAAAATACTACTAATAAAAGATAGTGGGGTTCAAGAAACAGTGCACACATCTTTTCAGTAGGTTTTTTGCAGTGTACAAGAGGCCAGTAGCTGTGAATAGTCTATAGTAGGAGAAAGCAGACACCAGATCTGTGACGAGAAGCAGCCCTGTTTCTATTTGCTGTTGATTTCTTGCCTGAGGCACATCAGCCTTTCAGTTTAACTAATCTTGAGTTTTGTTCCCTCCTCCCACGCCCTTCAGCTCCCAACCCAAGCACCCCCGTTTTCCAGTCATGTCTCTCATCTCTTCTTGGCCACCTTCCCCATAACCTGCTTGGCAGCAGTCACCACCAGGATATGCTCTGCTCTCTCAGACAAATCAAGAGGACATGACTTGCCCCAGGTCACTCAACAGACCTCAGCACTAAGGAGGGTTCATCACTGAGGCCTCCAGACTTCTCCATGACAGCTGCCAGGGCAGGTAAGGGCAGTCTGTGGCTAACAGGGGCCATCTGACAGATCCCACTTATTCATTCAGCAATAGTACTGGCACTAGAACAACCTGCATGCTGCTTTTCTTAGTCTTCTCAAACACCATATAACTTTTCTGCAGGAGAGAAGCTGCTATTCTGTGTTGCTAATTGAGTCAGTCTTGAACACAATATGGAAAAGCAGGCATATTGGGATTTCCACACAATTGTCACAAAAATCAGTGAAAGACAGATAGGTTGGTTTTGTTCAGTGCACCACTCCTATGAGGAAAGGCTGAGAGAGTTGGGGTTGTTCAGCCTGGACAAGGCTTACCTTCTACTAGGTAGAGAAGGGAGACCTCATTGTGGACTTTGAGTACTTAAAAGGGGCCTGTAAGAAGGATGGGGACACATTTTTTATAGCATGGCCTGTTGTAGTAGGACAAGGACTAACAGTTTTAAACTAAAAGAGTGGAGATTCAGGCTAGACATGAGGAAGAAATATTTTACAATGAGGGTGGTAAAACACTCGAACAGGTTTCCCGGAGAGGTGATAGATGCGCCATCCCTGGAGACATTTGAGGCCAGACTGGACAGGGCTCTGAGCAACCTGATCTAGTTGAAGATGTCCCTGCTCATGGCAGGGGGGTTGGACTAGATGAGCTTTAAAGGTTACTTCCAAAGCTAACTATTCTATGATTCTGTGTTAGGGTCTCATTGAAAGTAGGAAACAACCTTAAAAATTCTGGTAAGTAGAAGCAGGATTCATGCCACCCAGTACCAGAGGCTGATATATAGATATTTGCTTGAGCATTTCCAAGATCCATTTTCAGTTAATAAGCAAAAGAATCTCCTAAGGCATAGCTCTTTTAAAAAAACAAACAAACAAACAAACAACACCCCAAATGTTTCTAAGAGAGCAGATGAAGCTATGCAAGAGTCCAGAGAAGCCATTATTTTATTTCCTTGACTACCAGCGAGTCTGGGGAGACTAGCTCAGATAGAGATATCTGTACTGTGAACATACACAACTAAGAGAGATGTCTCTTCCAGGACTTCCTCCCCATCATGCCTTTTTTAAAAACAGGTCCTTGGATCACATCTTGGACTTTTGATTTTCAGAATTTTTAACTGCCTGATCTTAAGGCAAACTACAGAACCAACCTCTCCCCCCGAAACCAGCTCTGGGTGGTTCAGGAACATGGTGCTTTGACTTCTTGCTCTGGTCTAGTCACAGAAAGCGATCACAGACTTCTGTGCTTTTTATGTGGTGACCCTCCAACAATTATGTATGGATGTGGAAATAAATAGCTATGGATTTCATTTTTAGAGCTTTACCTTTCACAGTCTACTAACATTTTGTCATATTTGTCTCACAATCATGCAATCATGTGCTGTTTGTATCCACACACACACAAATACACACACACTACTTTTCTACAAAACAAGGAAGTGGAAATTCCAGTCTATTTAGAATTAAATTGAATGTGGCTTCAAGTTCTACAAATCAAGCTGTGTCAGCTTGTAACTATTGTCCCATTTAATGAGTTAATGTCTGTACAGATTTTTGAACATCTCAGACATTGTATAAATTGTGTGTATTATTATGAATTTATCTGCTTTCATGACAAGCTGTACATTTCACAGTTTTCAGTTCCGATGCATCTCTAAGGTCTTATCTGAATTTAAAAGGCTGCCAAAGACAGTGATCCTAAAAAACTCTTGTAGCATGGATGAAATTTATCCTACGAAATAAAACGAGAAGAGAAAGCCAAGCCAAGTCAGTAGTTCTGTTACAGAAACACCTAATAATACCTCTCTGAGCTGTACCGGTAAATGGATTTTCTTGCCATTACACATGCAATATATTTCCAATTTTCTTGAATGCATAATTGCAAGAAATTTATTATATTTACCAGTGCAGAAATAACCATGTAATGAAAGTATATTCCTTTCGGATGTCACAGAGTGCCCCAAAGAAGCTTCCAGATCCTGCAGCAAGCTGGCAGCTGTACCATCAGGTTACAAGATGACAGCTGGACTGACCTTTGCAGGTAATCTTTTGATTAGATGGGCACCCCAGGGGTCTCGCCATCACTCTTATCCACACTTTTTCTCATCAGAACTGGTCATCAGATCACAGGTCAGACTGACCAGTTGTGTTTCTTGCTCCCAGAAAAACAAACTCACCTACAAACACGCCCAGTAGTATGAGGTGAGAGTTCATTCTGCAAGTCCCAGTCTGAAGTGAATAAGATGTGACTGGTCAACATGCTGGCAAAGATAGCATTCTTATCCCTAATGAAAAAAGAAATTGAGCCAGCAAATACTGAAGTGTTGAGGGCTACAGATTTCATCATTCTGCACAATTCTTGCATTTTCTCAATGCAACACTCTCTTGCACATAGGGAAGAAATGTTTTGATACAGAGATAAACTATCTTCGTGTTGGACAGTCTCCATGTCTTGGGATTCCTGCGTTAGCATTTCATAATGGAGTACCCAACTCCAAACACCAACCAAGAAAGTATACTCAAATTACTAACCATTTTTAAAGCAACCTTTCATTTTCTGCTGATCTCTATAAATAAATAAATAAATAGATAGATAGATAAATAAATAAATAGAATGTTGATGGTCTTTGATAATCTGGCAGTATATCCCAGCCTTTTATCTCCATGGATACGAAAGATGATCAGAAAAGCACATAACATATGGCAAAGTCTGACACTGATCGTCTTTGCCTTGGCTCCTTCATTTACAAGATTATGTTCTTGTGGCAACCTTGATGGAGCAGCATTAAATAAAAGAAGCCAGTAGTCTCTTACAATGCCATGACAGTACATTTTTGTGAAGATGTGACTCAGAATATAAAGAAGCAAAACATGTATTGAAATTCATTCCAAAAATATGTTCTGGAGTTATTTACTTCCTAGTAAAGGCTAAGGATGGAGGGAAATATATGGAAAGATTTTTTAAATCTTCCATTCTTGGAATGTAGTTTGTTAAATATTCATCAGTGGCTGTACATTCATATTGCATCTTCTCACTGAGCCACGGAAATCTATTTCTAAAGAAGTGGCAGAGCTCATACACGTTGTTAGTCCCAGGCTTGCTCTCTCTGATTTTGGGGAGATAGGAATAAAGACTAGTCCCATGCTTCAAGAACCCCACATCAATCCACTCTGTCCCAAGACTAGGGCAGCACCAGCAAGGAACAAAGATCCCCGTTTGTCCTTTTCATTCTTCCCTACCCCACTGAAGAAATAAAGTTGAAAAGAAGGGCGAAGACATCCATTGACTCTGAGAGTTTTACAACTTTAAAATCTGGAAATGGAACAAGACGTGATTTCTCAAAGATGAAATAAGGCTCTGTTTTAGCAGAAAGGCAGCTGCCATCACCTCTTCTGTGACAAAGACCTCTAGTTCCACTCTTCTCCAGCCCACAGAGTACCAGTATCCAATTCAGATGTCCTACCCAGGTACACTACCACCACCTTTCAGTCTTCCTTCCTCCTCCTTTCCCAGAGCAAAATCAATGGAATATATCTGAATCATTAAGACCTCCTATATCCAGGGGAGAAACCTGCAAAGACAAACACTGTTCCAGATTTCCCACTCATTACTGCAGTCCCTGTTACTAAAGTTACTGACGCTTCGCTGCCATGTCTTAGTTTATTCTTTGATACTCCAAGTTTAATTTTTACTAGGGACACAGTAAAATTGAAACTCCAAATAAATCTCTCCCCAACTTGGTTTTCTCTTGGCATCTGGCAAATCCAGTGGCTGTTCCTATATTTTGATCCTCTGAAGTCACAATTCAGTCCATCACTTTAGCTCCAAGACAGAGATTCAGCTAATAGATGTCGCATACATGAACAGTTACAGTGGCATTTCCTCCAGTGCAATGACTCTTCTGAAAGGGCAAAGGTGGTTGTTGCAAAGAACTTCATTATTTTAGGTCCTGTTTCAAGACTGCATAATGAGTTATACCAGAAACTGAGGACTGCCAGAAACAATTCCCTCTTCTCCTCCAGTTTCACACTGTGTCTTACATTATAATTCTCTAACATGAACTAAGAGTCACATGGATATTTTTCATTAAAACAAAAGAAAGGAAGCTTTCCTTTTCCTTCAAATTACCATCAGACAATTATGTCTAAACCAGGTTAGATACTGAAAAAAACAAAGAACCACTGAGTTACATTATTCACTGGGATACCGATAGATACACAACTATTACTGGAAAAAGTATAAGAAAAAGCCCTAATCAAACAGAAACGCAGCTATTGCTGGGGTGGAACTCAGTAGCAAAGTACATGTAAAGAATAGCAGAAGTGAAGACATACGACTGAAACTGAAGGGGAAAGAAAAATTAGGTTCTGCCATTACCCCAAATGGAAAAGTCTAGTTTGGGAAGAAGGTAGTGGAGGGAGATTATCATAGTTGGAAGTAGGCAGGGATGCAGTATTACATCCATCTGTCAGATAAACACCATTTCCTGCAGAGGCTTCCAGTTCTGCAGGCTAATATCTTACTTTGGCAATCAGCTTGAGAGAAGAGAAACGACCTCTGAATCACCTAGATTTTCCCTTCGGTTCCTACATTACGAAGAACAGACTCTTTCTGACTCAACTTAAACATGTGAGATGGGGTGAGAACGCAGCATGAGCAATTAGAGCTACAGAACCTAAGCTTTTATGGTCTGCATCTTTGCTATAGCAAAGATAAGATTTAAAGGCTCAAGGGTAACAGTCTTTTTGTTGAGGAAGAAAATAATTTTCTTGCCTGACATAATTCTTCACACAAGGCCAATCTAAATATACAGTTTTATTACCATACCATTTATGGTTCTGAAGGAATCAGAAAGCTTACCTACCTGGAAATGATCGATATCTCCCAGTTTCAGAGCTGGAACTGACAAAACTGAAAGGGGAAAAAAACAACCAAACAAGAAACTCTTAGAAGAATCTCATGAATTTGCCACCAGCTGCTGTATTTATTTACCCCCCACTATCTTCTCTGCAATGCACAGGCCTCTAACACAGGCACAGGAGACACAAATTGCAGATTACTCTTTAACCCCTGTAGACTTCTATCAATAGAATCACATGTGATCTGAAAATTAAATCTCTGAGGTTTTAATGTATGTGAATGAGAGTGCAAATTCCAGTTCTACTAACAAAGCTGTAATCCTGTTGCACAACCGTATCACTTCAGCTGAAACAATATTAATATCGACATTTGACAATGGATGCATTACTAGGAGAGGGAATAGGACACGAGCTAAAATGGAGCAAATCTAATAATCAAGCCAATAATGCTGTAGCACTGGGTTTCATTCTGTTATAAGCTCTGTACATTATGCTTTGTTTTTCATGCTACTGAAATATTTTAGAGCATTTTTCTTGCAACACTGAAGTGTAAAGAGATTTTAAATAGCATGAAAAGATACAAACCTAATCAAACATAGTTTATGCTGTAAATCCACCCAACCATTCTCTTAGGGTAATACTAAGCATCAAAGTTATATTATTTGTTTATGAGTTGCTGTATCCAATTCTTGAAGGCATGTAGTTTCTCTGTTCCAAAGAGCTACTTTCATATGGAAAGAACCACTTGTAGCGCCAACTAGGGTAAGTTCACCTAAGGACAGGCTTTGCCCATGGCTCTCAGTGGTCTGTGTGGGAGTCTCAACTTCACTAGAGTATGAAGACAACAAAAGTTGCTTGGTTTTTCTACAGGGATCATTTCTAAAGCCCAACAACACAGGAAAAAGAAAAAGCAATCAAGCTGAAGTAGCCCATCTTGATAGCAGAGCTGGATGACGTTCAGAAATTGCAAAATATCTTCTGCTGTTACTTAAATCATTATCGTGATCAGACATAAACCCTGGAGACAAGAGATCCACACTGTGGGCTGAGCAGTCATGAGAAGCACTTAAAGCAAGGGATAATGTTTGAGACAATCTTCATCTTTCTCTTGCTGCTACTGACACCTCTAATGAGCCTGGATTGATCTGTTCACTTCTTCCTCATCACAGATAACTAGTGGCACATGGGTGAGAAGAAACCCTAGGTCAGAGGCTCGTGTAACCTGGTCTGCAATATACAGGACTGGAGTCAGGGAATAAAACCCAGGAACTTGGCATTATGATATCAATGCACCTGTATCTTCCATCATTCAGATTCAGCCCTGTGAAAAGGGTCCAGCGACATGAAATGTGAAATGATATGATGACCATGAAGATCCAGCCAACTCATTAGGCAATGCTCCACAGACCCTTAAAAAACAAAAAACCCCCCACAAACAAACAAAAAACCCCAAACAAACAACCCCCCCCCCAAAAAAAAACCCAAACACCACCAAAAAAAACAACCCACCAAACCAAACACAAACACCACTGAACTAATTGTTTACACTAAACATAAGTGAACATATCACAGGAACATATCCTCTAAAGCCTTGAAATTATTATGGATTTTAATAGCAAATTAAAACATTTTCACCTCTTACAACTGCCAGTAAATCCCAGACAGGACCTTCTTCTTGAGCTCCAAGCCAAGTGAGAAAAGAAAGAACTTTCTATTCTGGATTTTTGGGTGCCACACTCAGTCACACTAACTTTTTATTTGATTATTTTCAGAAGCACAAAGGTAGTTCAGATGTGCTCAGCTTTCGCAGCTCCCATTGTCTTTAACTGCACTACAAGCAGACATGGGATTGAGAATAAGATTAGGAAAAAGTAAAAAAAAGTCATTTCTGCTTCCTCTCATAGTACTCTCTGACAGATTTTATAATGTCACTGGGTGATGGTGACAGTTACTCATATTCCAAGAAGACCTGAATACGTCTACATGTATACTTCTGCATCAGCTTTGTGACAATTTGTCTGGAAACTCCGTATGCATACATTTCTCATCCCAAGAGAGCGGGGCAAAGAATATGATGTTTACGGAGTTTACAATGAGAGTTTATTTTGACTTTTATCACTAAAGCTCTGTAATGAGGATAAAGTCTACTTTCCCTATGCAAAGGAACATAGAGCAAATGTAATATCAAGTGTTTTGCAGAGGAGTTCCTGTAATTTGGCAGAACTATTGCAGTTGTGTTGCCCATGGATCCATACCTTGAAAGGAATTTCCTATGCTCTTTGTGGCTGCTTGTACTATTTAAGCAGGTGAAAAAATTGATTTAAGATATTCCCTCTTCTACTATCATCTGACCAAAACTGGCCCGTGAGTTCACAGGTAAGCAGGAACACATGCATGCTGTGCTAACAAGTCTGTTTTCCTTAGCTGGAAAGGAGTTGATGCTATTCCAAAGGCTGTATATAGGGGACTGATGTGTTCTGGAGTTTTCACATGTGAACCTTTAGCCTGAGGCACCTGCATACATCAGGCTTGGAACTGCTGCACTGAACTGATTTTTTTTTTTTTTTTTTAAATGGATTTACAGGCATATATCTGCAGCAAAGAAAGGCAGATTTTGTAAGAATCAGGGTTGTATACGCCCATGCAGAGAAGCCATAGGACACAGGACATAGTGAGGGAAAAGCACACATAGAACACTGGTCCAAAGCTGGCAAAAGGCATCATTTAGCTGACACCATTTAGTTTTATATCAGGCTCAGACAAAACCAGATTTCAGGTGGGAAAAGCAGGATTTGAATTTTCATCAAACAAATTAACCTTGCCTGCCTCTCCCTTAGACTCAGATAAACACTCTCTTCAAGAGTGATTAATTAGAAAAAGGGGATAGTATTGGAATCTCTTCATGCCTTACACTGCTGAGAAAATTTAGCCCATAAATCAGTGGTGTGGTGCTGCAGGGAAGGATATGGTTGAAGGAGGAGAAGATACAGAACTTCAGATACTTTGGGCAAGAGTTTGGAGAAAGATCCTAAAGTCCTGGTACAGATGTTTTGTTACTGTCTGGAGCCACTGTTGAGCTTTCTGCAGTTCATTCTGTTTCCAGTCAGGTAAAAGACTGAAGAAGGCAGCAAACCTCCCGTGAATTGGAGAACTCTGTTATTTGTGTCCTACTTCCAAACTGTCTGGATTAAAAATAAAATCTCAAGGCAGGTGCAGTGGTAGGAAACGCTGGAAAGTCTGCCTGTATTGTAAAATGCAAAATGCCTTGCCTTGAGATGCTCCCTTTGAAATTTCACTGTCACCAGAAACTAGAAAAAGACTAATTTGGGGGATCTCATCCAGGTTTGGGAGAGAGAGCAAAAATTAAATTCCCCTTCACAACACATTTCTGCAGGCGTGCAGGTTTTTTATGATGAATCTAGGAAAAAACCAGCAATGCCTCAGCCACAGGATCAGATTGCAGAATTCCTGGGGAATGTTGTCTCCTTTTTCCATTTCACTAAGATCATGGAAGAATTAATACAGCTATACATGAACACTCAATAAAAATAAAGAAGGCGTCTCCTTGTCCCGACATATGCTGCATCTCAACGAGAGGTCCCTGCAGATGTGCTGCTCTGGAAGCTGCATCCTCGGCCAGGCCAGGCACAGGCTGAGCCAACACCAGGACATGAACCCTCAGCCCCTGAGGCCAGCACAACTGCAGCTCTGGGCATTCACTTGCAAATAACTGCACACAGCTGTGGCAGATAAAGTTTTTTCTGTCCTTTTCCTCACTGCATTCGTTTTCAATACAGGCAGAGTGAAAGTAGGAGCTTTTTAAACTCTTTTGAGTAGTCTTAGTGTTCCTGTTGTTCTTTTATTAATGCTTCCTCCTACCAGTAGTTTGACGATGCAGGGCACCAAGCTGCTTTTTTGACGAGACAGCCTAATTTGACCATCATCTTGAAGGACATTTTACTTTTTCTTCCATTCTAAATTTCAAACAATTAACACTACAGGCAGTGTGTTCACACTCTCCACGTTTCTCTGCCTGTGCACCTGCACACACAGAAGCACTCACGTTTGACTGTCAGAAAATGAGTCATTTTCTATAATATAATTATGAAAAATAGAGTAACTAGAGACAAAAGAGACCTCAGGATGACTACCTCACCCATCCAGCTCCAGGAAATAACAATCGACTCTATATATTTTTTCTAATTATCAGTGTTAGCAGTTCTTTAATGATGGAGTTTTCCAGCCTTCCCAGGGAATTGACTTCCAGCCTTCCTTTTACAAAAATGTCTCCTGATTTCACACCTGTGGCTACTCTGATAACATTTAAACCCATGTGTCCTTCCACAATTGACCACGGCCACCAAAAAACGCTCAATGCCTTCTTTGGCCACATGGTTCTGAACACCTGTTAACCACCGACCTGCTCTCACACCAAAAGGATTCCTGTTGTATCAAAGCCCAGTCTGTCCTGTGCCTGTTTACATACTGCGATGGCCAAGTTGTGGCTTTAAAAGCTGAGATATTTTGTGTCTATGTATAATACGTATATTATGAATGTATTCACTTTAGTAAAAGACTTGTCGCTTCAGTATGAAACCGGCGTATAAGCATTACAGGCTCTTAGACCCCTCTTGCCTTACTAAATTTAACAATTAATTTCAGTTTATTTCATACTTTGAAAAACTACACTGAAACATGTAAACCAGAGAAGCATTTTCTATTATTTTGGTTTAAACATTGCTGAGTTTAGAGAAAAATTGAAGTCTTTCTCTTCATCTGAATCAGAAAAATCAGTTCTCTGTACACTGAAAGGCCAAAAATCTGAATTCAAATATTCCCAAATAATGCCTAATCCCACAGCTACTTTCTATGGTACCGAATGCCTCTTTAGCGCATGCAAGATTTCCTGAGCATGGATGGAAAGGCTCAGAGTTTAATACTCCTATTTTCATGCTCACATTTTGATACAGAAAGCTGATCAGCTAGAGGTGAAGGCTTGACACTTTCTTAATCCAATCAATATTACAGGTCTCCTTACCTCTTTAGTGAGTCGCTGGTCTGGAAAAATATCTTAATCTGCAAGACTCATCCCACATACTCAGCTACAGTAAAAGGCATCTGGTTCAGCAAACTGGAGTTTCCTCAGTTCCCAGCAATGGTGAGCCTCCAAGCCTCACAAAAAACACAAAAATCCAACAACACTCAAAAAGTAATCGAACAAGTACTTTCCTGCGTTACTGAATTTCTACCCTACGAACCATTATCCATTATATGGATATATATATATATAATGTACAGCCTCTCCTCTGAAGACTATCAGAGCCTTTTGCAAGCATTTAACGCAAGACTCAGATGCAACAGTGCCAGCTTCCGCACTTATAAAGCTTGACAACAATTTGCTCCAAACTTTATAATAAACTCTGCACGTGTATGAGTATAAGGAGTTTGAGGTACATATTTCTCCATTTTGCCTCCTAGTGTCTTTTTCTTACAGGTCGGGAGAAGCAATGTATTCATTTTGACTGTGAAAAGGTCTCCCAGTGTGGGTTTTCACAAGGCATCCAACTCCTGTCTCTTTGTTTGAACATGGCATTCTAGGTATTATTTCTCAGCTTTTGTAAGCAAAGAAGGTAAAAACCAACTAGTGGAACCAGGACATGGACATCAAGCTCTAAAAATATCTCAAGAAAAATAATAAAAGCAGATATGTCTCACATTTTTCCATCAAATTTTGTGTGTTTTGTGCACATCATAATAATGTGCATTCTATTTTGGTTTTGCTTTGATTGATGTGGTTGCATTCCAACACTGCTCCAGCACACTGTATGAGTGAGTAGGAGCCACTTTTCTCGGGAGACTTCAGGCAGCTGCAATTCCTTAAAGCAAGGAGTGGAAGCAGGGAAACACTCACCAAGAGAGGTCTGGCATGTGATGGGTATCTCACAGCACCACCAAAGGTCTGACATGTAGTGAAGTACGGTCAAGTTGATCTAGCGTAAGAAAATACTTGATGTAACTTGTTCATATTTTACTTCCAAGGATAAAAGCATGTTTAACAACTTGGTTTAAAAACACCTTCTTGGAAACTTACAGCCACTTCTGAGAAACTGATCTATATTAGATCTCTTTGGAACTTTATGGAAAGAGCTGTTCACCAGTTCATTTCTATCCTTTAAAGAAGGTTGCAGGAAGATTTGTAGAAAATAATACCAGAAAGATGGTACATAAACCCAACCAAAACAGACGGACCCATCAATTCAGTGAGATAGACCTGGCGACATTTTTCTAGTCCCAAGTATCCCTCACTGGGGACTTTTGGGCTCTTTCTTTTCCAGTTTGCAGGTGAACAAAGGCTGCTGAACTAGTTCACATGGATTTTACTTCTATCTGTATAATCCAAGAGATAAGAATCAGTAGTGACAAGGGCTAATTATGGTACTTGAACAGGAGAATCTTAATTGAAATAAATCAATGGCAGTAAGGATAGCAGGAAGAAAGAGCTGATTTGGGATATTTAAAATGGAAAAGAGACTGAATTACACTTTTAAAGTTTCCAGAGTCTGTGACTCATCGAGAGAAGAATGGTTTTTCACAGGTAAAAATAAAAAATAAATAAAATAAAATATTAATTTAAAAAAACACACCACATGCAACTGCTCTGTTGTTTGTCGCTCCAAGTTATTGCCACAAGCACTTTGCAGACATGAAACTGAGACAGGCTGTAGTTGTTATGACTGACTCAAAAATTCAAGGAGATATCTAAACCCTGAGAGAACTGGAATACAGAAGACAAAGACTAATTAAGAATATGATGGGCTATATTGTAGCTCTGTCCTCCCTGAGCAGTGTGGTCTCTGGACAGATGGTCATCTGAGCTTTCCTGGGTCTCTAATGTTCCAGGATTTAGCAATGTCTCAGTAAACAATTCTCTTCAGTTCTTTTTTCCTTTTCATCTGTAATGAGCTTAGTAGAAGTGGTCAAAGTATTTCCAACTCAGTTATCTCCCATTAAAACTGAAATGTCGTCATAAGAACTGCTTGATCTTAATTTCTTCTCCACCCCATAAAAGTTTGGGTGGAAAAATTTTGTAAGATTACTAGGTGACAGCAGAACATCATCTTAAGTTTCAGCCTTGCTTTCTGCTGCGGTAAATGAGGTACAGTCTAGTTGCCAGTATTATCACTGGCCAGCTTTGTCACTCACAGCTACACAGGTACAGTCTCTCGGATGAGTGAATCTATCAGGATTTATGACAGCTTCATGTGGACAGCAGTGGTAGAAAGTAAATAGACACCATCATCTTTTGTTGCCATAGAAGGGTCAGAGCTGGAGACCAGAGCAACTCAGGTACCAGAAGCTAATCATCAGCTATCCATCCTCCCACCCTGGAAACTCATTTATCCTTCAGAATTGGAAGTGACCAAATCAAATGAGGGAAGATCAGCTGGCAACACGGAATTTGTCTCTCCTGCTTAGACTCCATTTAATCTCGATCCGTGGTTTGCCTTGTTTTCTTTCTTGTTTTATTCATTTGCCTCCCTTCTTGTCTGTCTCTCTCTGAAACAACACTGCATGTTACTCTGATAGATGTTTTTATTGTCATGTATCCTTGTTTATTGACACATGGCTAGACAGCTATTTGAAACGAATTAGAAGATCAATTACACCACAGCCTGCTCCTGCACACAGCATCAAAGACTATTGCCAGACCTGAGGTCAGAAAAACAGCAGAAGGAAATTCAAGAGGGTTTCATCTTTCTCCGCGACATTAACATCAGCCATGTGAAGCAGTATATTCCTCTGATTAGGAGAGGTGATAGTGAGGGTTGATCACTGCTGAGGGGCAGGTTTAAAGGTTCCTCTCAAGGAAGGCATTGGTGAACTTCACCACCAGACTCCCCAGGCTGGGTCTCACCCTTCCACTCATCATTAATGGGTTTGTTGCAGCGAGTGTGACAAGCTCAGTTGGCCATGCAGGACAGAGATCATACTTGCATGTTCATTTTCTGTTTGTATTTTTCAAGATTACTTTTGCCGTAAGAGATTGTCCAAACCTATAAATAACAGCTAGAATCGCCTGATATTCAGAAGGTCCATTTAGGAAGCAAATTCTGAACTGCGTCACTACTGGCTCGGAAAGTTTAAAAAACGTCATCTGGGAAACTACAAATCTGAACTTTATTCCGTTTTTTCTCATCTTCCTCTACAACACTGAATGTTCTTTTAGTACAAGAAGAACATTTCTGCCATTAAACTCTCATCAGCCAGCATGTAGTTTTTTAGAAAAACATGAGTTATCAATATGTTAGCAGCTAGACTGAGGTTTTATTTTGCATGACCCAAATTTCACCATAACATTTTTTCCCACATATATCTGCATAATACTTGCCTACAAAAATATCTCTCTTTCACTTTTAATGCCACTTCTTGGAAATACAGAGGTCAACAATTAATAAGCTCATTAAAACTTACAAGCTGCTTTGATTAATATTCCTTGCCTAGTTCCTTGATAAATGTACTGTATCTCCCAAGCTAATGAAGACAAGGCAGAGTTATTTAGGTGTTTGTTAACAAAGCTGATTTGCATATAATTAACTGAAAAGATCCCTGTATTTACAACACTAACTCTGCCAATCTCTTTTGCTAGAGTGTTTTATGTAAACAGACCAACTCCATGCCAAATTAACAAAACAAGTTATGTTCTTTCAAAACTAAATTAACTGCAAGGAATACAATTTTGGAGGCCATAACTGATAAAAACTAAAGTGCATATTAGAAAACAAACTGTGCCTTTTTTCAAATGCAGTTTATTTGGTCATGTGGGATTTTTTTTGTATACTCTCATTCTTTTAATCAATTAGATTGGTTTTAGACATTAAAAAAACCCAAAACAACATGACAAAGATTTTCTCACATTGGATTGTTCTTTCCTCTGACCTATTTATGGGAAAAATGAGTATCATTTCAGCAAAGACATGCTTTTGCACAGATGTCTTCTATAAAATTACCTGTCACACGCTCTGAAGCTCTGAATATGAAAGACTGTATAAAATAACTAGTACGTGCAATCTGCAGGACCTTCATTTAAAATATATTCCAATTCAGACAAAAATAAAGGCAAGGGCCTTTTGTGATTCACTTCCCATCTTGTAGGCTTTTCAGCACATTGGTCATCATGAATCAGAGGGACACTGGAGGAAGCATTCGAAGAGTCACGATGATCCAAACAAAATCGCCCCAGACTCAAAACTAACTATCCAATGAGATCTTAAAAATTAGGATCATACGCGGTTGCTTAACAGCACAACACAATTGAAGGTTGGTGAATTTGTAAATCAAATGGTGGAGAGGGACACAAAAGCTCGTAGTTCATGACCTGGCTATTCTATAGTATCCTGCATGACCTTGGTCATGTCATTTTTCTAAGGCCAAGAGGTAATAGATTTAAAAAAAACCCCAAACTAAAACCCTATTTAAACCTCACCTACATCAGGTACTGTCTCATCTTGATGATTACATTCAACTTCCAATCTGCCACTTCTGTAATTACTCCAACTGATTTGTTACCTTCCCACTTTATAGCCATTTCTCCCATTTATTTATTTATAAAACAATTAATAAAAGAACATGAAGACGGCACATCAGAAGCCAATTCCTGCAGGGAACAGGAATCTTCAGGAAACTTTCCCAAAAAACTTTATCTACACCAAGTAAGCCTCAAGGAACTCAGCAAGGCATTTAGGTCCTTAAACAAATAAAACTCCATATTAAAGCAGAGACTGACAGCAGTGAGCAAGAGAGTTCCCAGATTTTCAAACCTTTCTCTGCTTTAGTTGGTACTGTAGCAGAAGTATGCAGCAAGAAGAAAAAGAACTTACTAAAGAAAAGCTCATGGACACACTAACACTTCCAGTTATGTTGTTAACAGAGTCTGCCCTCTGTGATGAATGAACAAACAATAAGCAAGCAACATCCAAATCATCATTAATAACAAAAATAGTGCACCCAGTGTTATTTGATCAGAACTGAAAAACAAACAAACAAAAAGTGGGAGCAAGGTAGAAACAGTGTGCTGAGTTTGAGGACCTTCCAGTCGGCTGTGCTCATTCAATCTCTTCATTTCAGAGAAGTTGTCTCAACAGCATCCGCAGTTTACATGTGAGAAGTGCAACACGGCCCCTTGCTACTACTGACAGCTTGCTGGTGTGTGACTGAGAAGTGACCTGTTTGTGAAGAAGAGACCAGTAAACCACAAACAAGCAATAGCTGGGGAAGCTGTCATGGTCTCTCTGCTACTGGTCCAAATCGTAGCCAATTACCCAATGTAGATGACAGAGAAAGGCAAACTATCCAACAAAAAGCCTGATTCTATCAAACTGAAAAGACTCCACACCAAGTTAAACCATTTGAAGTGAAAAAATTAGCAGCATCAGCTTCCACTTTGGAACGCCAGAAGGAAGTCAGAAGCTTCCTAGGCCAAGAGTTCTGCTCCAAAACAGTGTCTCCTATACAACAATTGATAATTGCTTTAATTTAAGTGTATTATAGCTGAAACTCTGCTGGTCAGGATCATTCTAAGTTAGTGTGTTTGAAAGTACCTTGGTAATCAGTCCTACTGAGTTAAGTACAAAAGCTGGTAGTGTAAAATGGACTGACCAATATAAGAAGCACTCTTCAAATATTCATATAATTAGCAGCCAGAACATTGATTATTCAGTGGTGCTAACCATAATCTCACTGAAAAGAAACCTGAAGGAGAGACAGGAGGACAACACTGAAGGGTAATTCACCATTTTCTTCTGACCTAGATCATTCTTATTTTCCCTCCTACAACTTTTTGTACACCTTTATCACCTCATAAATACTGCTAAAAATTTTTTTTTAAAAAAAGAGAGAGAGAAAGCACTAAAGAAAGTACTTCTCCCACTACTGCTGGAAAATTCAAGACACAGACAGATGAATGGACATACATGAGTTTTATGCCAACTCTCATTTTGCTGCTTCTTTATTAATAGTATGATACTTTAATCACAATCATTACTCTCTAGACAGAGTCTACAAAATACAATAACTATGAATCAAGCCATTTGCAAAAATTTACTGCTGGAGGTGGATGAATATTCCTAGAGAAAAAATGTAATGCACAGACCAAGCGAGACTGATCTCAGCCTTGACATCCCGAGTCTGTAAGAGCACAACTGCTGTCACGAGGCTCATCCCAGGTTTACAGAGGTAAAATTCTGATAAAGATCAATTCTCTAGAATTCTTTCACACACACAGGCTGTTTCTAAAGTTAACTTTAATATGGGAAAATTTGTGCCACCTTAGAAAACTGCAGCAGTTTGTTCAATGCTACAGGAACAGCACTGTGGAAAGGAGCCAGACGTAAAAGGATCAGGCCCCAAACTCCTATCTCACAACCTCTTTTGCATCAACTTGAAATATCAATGCTGTGTTTACTGGTGTGGGTAGGGACTCCACACTAAATCTAATTAAATTGATGAACAAAAGAACACTGGAGTGTGCAGAACTATGAATGGAGCCTGCCTTTTAGGCCATTCGCTCTGCAAGATTGTGTTTTCCCAAGGCTTTCAGAGAGTTTCTCTTTGGAAAGAAGAAAATAGTGAAAAAAGGACTTTTCTCCTTACTGCAAGGTGAGGGAGTTAGATAATGCACCTCATTAATTACAGGGAAATCATCGCCACAGCACATGAAGCCAAAGAAGAGGCCAGAATGACTCTTCTTTTTTTAAAATTATTGTTCAGCCACAGTGACAGGAAAATAAGTAATAAATCAGAATCAGAGTGCACTTGATGGTTTTATTTTGCAACTCATCTTGCTGTTGTGACAGGCTGACACTAATTAGCACTCAATGCACAGGGGATGGATTACTGTGGCCAATGGATCTCATTAACCGCTGTGAAATTCTCATGCCAAGACCAAGCACGACAAAGAACAGAGACCCCAGCAAATCATCTGTCAGCAGCTGTAAGCATCATCACAGAGCCATGGGTGCAGAGATCAAAGGCCACAAAGAAAGTCCACACAGCCAGCTGCCTAGATTTTCATGGATTTATTAATTTATTTTCTCACGAAGAGAGATAACCTGCCAAAGAGAAAAAGCCCAGTGTTCACAGTTTCTCCCCACTGTTTGAGTTGAGCCAGCCCATGAAGGGGGAAACTGAGGGCACAGCAAAGCCTGTGGCACTGCTCTTTCATGAAGCCATGTATTAATAGATGTGCCATTCCAGGGGTGACCCAGTTTGTGATCACCTTGGGGGTAGGGGATGGAAGGACACTACGTGGACTTTCTTCTTTGCCCAGCTGCCAATTTGCATTAAGTTGCTAAGAACTTGATTCTTTGAGACTTGTTAAGCAAGGCTGGAACTGCCCAGTAGCTTCATTAATAGAAAATGAAGGGTGGGAGGGAAGAAGAGTCAAGAGAGATATGAAAACAATCATACCCACAAGCACTGAGTGACTGCATGAACCTCCTTCTTTAGGACACAGGGCTACCAGCCTGATCTCTCTGCTGAATCCCTTCGGCTGAGCCCATCTCCTGTTCCCATATGTCCACCTCAGTGATGTCCTGGGCACACCACTGAAGGCAGAGGACTCTACATCACGGCCAAACCCCTAAAAGTCAAGTGGATCAATCACTGAAATAGCAGGCACTCCTTTGATCTAGATCCTTTTTAGTTAAACTGAGACCCAGCTGCGGCAGGGGCTTCCCAGCCCAGGGAACATAAGCTTGGCAAAACAGCATCTGGCTTCTCCTATAGCTCTTCTAAGAAGCACGGAGCCAGCTCTGCTTACAAACATGGTTCAGGGAGGAGGAAAAAGAGTCACCATACCTTGTTACACCATATCATGAGCTGGCAGGTCCTTTAGCCTAAGGCATTTGCAGGAGGTAAAAATTCAATCAAACAATAGAACACCAGGGCTATGACTGAATTAATTTTCTTAACACCCCTTCAAGGAATAAAGTACTATTAACCTAAATGTTTGTGCTGAGTGTATAATTAGTCCTTTTTTTTTGAAAGGGTGTCTTCTGAACTGAAAATAAGAATAAATCTTTTTCATAAAAAGGATCATTTAATGTATAAAGACTGTATGTAAAAGGATTGGTTTTCAACTCAGTTTTTTTGCCTGTTCGCACTTTCAAAAACTAATAACAGAACTGGGCATTCAAGTGCCCTCAGTGATCTAATTACTCTTAGATTTCTCTTTTCCCAAAGATGTGAGTTGGGACAGCGCATTTAGACTGCAAGCAGTAGGAAAAGGTCATTTGTACTTTTTTTTTTTTTTCAAATGAAAATCAGGTATGTTTATTCATATTCCCTTTTGGAGATTCCTTGGGTTTCTTTAACCAAGAAGCAAGAGAAATGTCTTCTTACATTTATGGTACAGCAGCCAAGAAGACAGAGGTCTGCTGTCTACCCACCACCTTCCAGGCTCAGTTGAATACTTCATCAAACAGAAAACAGTTTCTGGTGTACAGGACTGAGGTATATCGGACCATGATGTTTCTGGTCAGGCCTGTGTACACAGCTTATTTATTTATGGCATTTGTAATAGATGGAACATCGATATTTTATGATGTCCTATGAATGATTAAAAATAAAGAAAATCAAGAATGTGAATTACAAACATCTACTTTTAAGTGACGATGGGGTTGTGATATCCATAAATAAATCATTTGGTGGCCAGTTCTGGCTTTATGAGGTTGAGTTAAATGAACAGGTACTTCACTGGATTTGCAGAATGTTTACAGCCATGTCTGTGGGAACAGAATTTGACCAAGAGATTTCAAAGTGGAGTCTAATGAAGTTATCCCAGAGCAGCGTGTGAATTTTTAGCACCTCAGAAAATGTATTATTTAAATAAATACATATATATAATCTTTGGTTAGAAAGGGACAAGCAAATTAAATTTAGATAGATGTAGCTCTATTTTTGCTCTTTGGCTTCTTTATGATAAACAACAAAGGCCTAGGTTTACCTCAAATAAATTTTCTCTAAAAAGATAAAAAAACCCCTTTGAAAACATGTGTAAATAGTATACCCGAAAATAATTTTCTGCAGCTGAAGACTTCTTTACCATTTATGCTCTCATACTTTGACAGGTAAAATTCATTAGATTTGTTGTTGTTGTTTAGCTGTTTATTAAACAAAAAGTGTTTGTTAGCCTGTAGGAAATACTGATTTTCTTTGCAGCAGTGAACTGAGATAAAGGCCACAATAAGTATCTTATCTGTACATAATAACAACCTAGAAGAGTTTATTGCCCAGAATGACGAAAGACAAAATATGGGGGAAACCCTAATATCATAGTTTCACAGATGTGGACCGATTCCCACATAAATAAAGTAATTGAGTCTGGTACTGTAATGATAGAATATCTTTCTCATGTATCCTCTGTTTCCAGCAATAAGAAAATTTATTCGTTTCCGGCAGAGTTTGCAGAGTATGAAACTCTTCTAACAACCCACCTTCTCTTCATTGTGGATAACTGGACACCAAGGAGGTAAAAGTGTAAAAACACAGAGACAGCAGACAGAGAATTGGGTTTTAGGGAATAGTTAAAACATCTAGGAGATTTCATGTCAAAAACCACTGAACTACTGAGGACAACTCGAGAGAGACTGCAGTCAGCTCTGAAAGAAGATATTACAAGCCAAAATTCAGATTTTGCCTGGCATAGTTTGGATCAGTATAATCATATTAACAAACTGAGTATTTCTTTTCTAAATCCCAAATAAATGTTTTTCAAATATGTTTGTGTGTTTGTGTATGTTTGTGGTTTAAGAAACAAAACCAATTATGTTAGTACGATAGGGTATATATGTATGTGCATGACAGTGAATTTAATAAGTGAATTTTGTCATGTATGTGTTTCTTGGCACTAAGTAGATGTCATCTCTTTCTTGCTTGGGTGCGCTTTGTTACTGCTTTGTGAATATATTTCTGAAAAGTACCTTAGACATCTGTGACTTTTCTAGACCCTGTAAGTTGTTCACGAACTAAACATTTCTGCAGTGAATTGACCTGATTCCCTAACATTTTGAGACGTTATGTCGCAGTAGGACATTGCAGATGTGCCAGTTTTACCAATATGATAGTTGTATGTGTAGACCTCGAACACCACTATAAGGTTGTATGGATCATTATTTCACAGCAGATAATACAGGGATGTGGATAAGGGAGATAATCAAGAGCTGACAGCTAATTAATAGATCAGCCATGAGAAAGCTGAGGTCTCCTGACTCCCAGATCACTGCCAAAAGCTTTGCAAAAGCTCTGTGAGCATCAGCATCACCACAAAGTGCAAACTAAAGTAGCAGTCCTTAAATGAAGGGACACAGAGCTCATTTCACCAGCAGCATCTCTTTTGTCCCATCTATAGACAGCACATTCCTGAGAGAGACAGCCAGCTATGGTATCATTACTCTTCTGTGCAGCATCACCCTCAGTGAAGGGATGAGGACCTCACATGACAGATCCAGCACGTACCCTGACACAGAGATTTCTATTAAGCACATGAAGCCACGGAAGAATCCTGCTGGCAATATTGCAGGAGTAACAGCAATTAACCAGAATTCATCTGACACAGGGCTGTCATAAAGAACTGCAATTTTAATTAAGAGCTGAAGCACTTCACAGGTTTGCACAATACTTTCCTATCTGGTTCCTCTCTGTGGTGGTTGTAAATACAGCTACCCCTTCCCTCCATTTTAATTAAATATTGTTAACCTGACAAAATCAACTCCCCTTATTTTTGTTTTTTTAACAGTCGTAACAGAAACAGAACTCAAGTGCTATTTAGTATTTGCCAGATGCATAGTGGTTAAATACAATTATTCTCATTAGACGTCTCAGGGTTAACCTGATTAATTAATTTACCTCCTTTAGAAAATTTCCTTCCATGCTGACAAAAGATCAAATCACAGCAGAAAGGGTCTCTGCTCAACAGGGTAAGCACATTGGCAATGTGTCATATGCAGTTGGTGGTGGTTTCATCTAAAGCATAGCAGTGGCTGGATGAACAGCCTGTGCTGGGGACACAGACTCCGTGGCTTTGCTTTCCACTCTGCCAAGTTGCTGTGCACTACACAGTTTCACTCACAGCAATATTGGAGAGCTACAAGTCTGCAGCAGCAGCATGTCCAGAAGGGGAAATTTCCCCAGAGATGCGACTTTAGCAGAGTTTAGCTCATGCTTTGATTGAACCTGATGTTTCTACTGAAAGACCTTTTACTTTCCAGAGTAACACCTCCCACTAATGTTCATAACAGATGCAGCCCATTCTGTACAAAACAACACAGTTTTTGATAAATGCAATGCAGTATTTTGGCATGCACCCTCAGGCTACAACAGGAAAGAGGAAAGAGCAGCTCTTGTGAATTACAGCAAGGATCCGTGCAGACTGCTCTCCTGTCTCTGGCACTGGCCAGAAACCCAGAGAAGAGCAAGGTAAGTATAGAGTGCTTTCCCAGGATAATCTCCAGTCCTTAACCACTGGACACTGGAGCCTTCTTGAGCCAAACATAGTTCTATGTATTTAATAACAATCATTGGATCTTTTTTTCACGAACTTGCCCAGCACAGCATGAACTTGTGCGGTTCTTTGTCTGCTATAGTGTACTTCAACCAGGAATGGGGGCACACTTCCAAAAGCCTCACTGCCGTCAAGGATGCTGGGCAGACAAGTGGGCTGTCAGCAATGGTTTGACTCTGTCTTTTTTGCTATATTGTGCAACTGAGACTTTAATGCCTCCAATTCAAATACTACCTCATTTCAGCATTGCTGAACTTCAAGCACGTAGTTTGGGGAGGTGGGTAAGGAAACCAGATTCAAGCAGACAGGAAGAGAGAAGCAGAAACTGCTCCAGAAAGCCATACGAAGAATTTAAACTGTGATTTAAACTAAAAGATCCTTTCTATTTTTCCAAATGAAATTTAACCATCAGGGAGTGTGGCAAGTTTGATAGTGGCTCAAGGAGGACCTCAGCAGCTCTTTCTAACAGAAGCCATGTGAATCAGTCCCTCTGTTTAAAGCTCTCATTGCTCTTGCTTTCACATAAACTTGACTGGTTCACCCATCCCGTATCTGACCTCCAGCCATGGCCAACAGCAGATATTGTGAGCTGCCTCACTTAATTCCATGAGGAGAGTCAGTCACAGCATCCACCAAGCCTAAGAAGCAATTTAGGAACCTCGCAGGGCTTGGCTCAGTGAAACCGCTCCCAGGCTCCTGTTTAAGATGCTCATGCAATAGGAGCTATGAATGAAATACTTTCCTGAAGCAAATGTCTCCCTTTAATTTCAACCTCATCTTCCTAAAGCTTCTCTGATGTTGTCTGGCATCCTGTCAAACATCCATTCCTTTGGCTATTCGTTACACACCAGTGGGCTTAATGGTTTTTTTTAAGAGGTTAATTAAATACTGATTCTAAGGCTTGGTGCTTACAGTCGCTTGTCCAGAAGAGAGCTAATTTATGTGTCTACATCCTTAAAAATCTCTGTTGTTTTTTTTTTTCCACCTCCTTTGCTTCCAGACTTTTTCCTCTGTGGATTTGTGTAAATCACTCTCCAGGACCAGGAATACCATCTTTGGTTGACTTGATTTGATCTGTTTTAGAGCTCAGAACATCATCATGGTAAAGCTGTATTTTCTGCAGTAAGATAGTAGGAAAATGGAAATAACTAATAATAAGAGAGAGGATAACTAATAATAAGAGAGAGGAGGTTTCGATTTTTGAAACAGCTCTTTACCTGTATACAAGACCCTGGGCTGAATTTCTCTTCCTGCCTAGCTAGTAAATCCAGCTTGATGGCATTTAATGAGGTTGGAAGTTTTGTAGCTGAAGGTAGGTTTTAGCCAGGCAAAAAGGGAAGCTTAAATATACAGCCTTACATTTTCATACCTCCTCCTGTCCCTGATGCTCTATACTTACAGCTCCTACATCCCTTTGAAAGTGCAGAAGGCTACATAAATGTTCATTATTGTTATTACCCACTTCACATCCCTATTCTACATGCCTCTTACAGCATACAGTTCCCCATTCAGTGAGTTACATAAGCATATGCTTAACATTAGGCTTTGTAAGTGCTTTTTCTAAATAGAGATAGCTATGAAAGCTGGGTCATACTTTTAACTAAAATATTTGCTTTAGTGCTGACAGAGGTAAGACCTTCTCTCTTCAGCTGCTTAAATGCTTTAGGCTGAAAGTAAAGGTTGGGCATCTACCTCAAACTGATTTGTCAGGGGAAAGACTCTGGAAAACTGATTAATTTGATTTGAAAAAAAAAACAATGTGAAAAAAATGCCTCCCCATTCACAGACACATGCATATACACACAATCACTCACTCTTCTAGTTTAAAAAATAAATTACTATAAATTTGACAACCACTTAGGTAGGAAAATGACAGTGACCCCAACTTTTCTGGAACAGGCATTTGAATTTTTGCACAGTTACCCTAATTCCTGCACAAAGGAGCCAGGGATTCCCCTGGGATAGATGGAGGATGATTTAGTTCACAGCAAAACTACTCATCCTCTTGGAACACTTTCCTGCCGAATACAGAGTCTCAACGCTCAGCCTGGGGCCTCAGATGCAAGTTACAGGGAGGCAGGCTGAATCCAGTTCTGAATGCATGAGCATTCAAAATCAGGAGATTCATTTATTTTAAAAATGAAATTATGAAAAACATCCCCATGCCTCAATTCCTTCTCAGTAAAATAGAAGTTACAGTGTCTCTTACTCTAGAAGCGTGACATGGAAATAAGCACTTTACAATTTTAACTGGCTCCAATACTAAATAAGAAGAAAAAAAGCTATTGTCACATTGGGCTGAAAGGAGAGAAATTATACTTGTTTGTGCAGCCCTCAGCCAGTGGTTCCTGATTTACAGTCAAGCACTCCAGCTTTTTGTATAGGAATTTCTCTCTGTATATCTTTGCACAAGTAAGCTTGTATATCCATACACACATGCATACACACAGAGAAAAACCTGCCCAAGGAAATAAACAACCTCCTTCATCAGGAAGAGACAAACACAATGTCCAATTAAGGGCAGAGCCATTTTTCTCTTTATTTCAATCCCTAATGTGCTTAAATTTTAATCATCTCATATACTAGCTGTAACAAAGGTCTGGTTTCACCAACGGTGTATGATTTTTATTTTGACACACATCAGTGTCCCACGGAGACAGCAGACACTGAATTTCTTGGCAGTGAGTTCATTAACTGGAAGCTGTGTGTTATCAGCCTTCCTCCAGCTCCTCTCCACTCTGCTGGGCTACAGGTACCAAAGTCACTCCTTTTTTTCTGTGCTTTTTCAAAACCTCTCAAATTCAAATCTGTTTGGTGACCACATGCATTTTGCATGTGATTGAGAGGGTCAGGCTTTCAGCAGACTGAAAAAAACCAGGGGTCACATCGGCTGGGGACTTAACAAATAAGAATAACAAGGAAAGTCAGTGGCAAACAATATTAATAATTCACCTGTCCGTCACTCCAACTAACAATTGGAGGAAGATCCTCTCTCTTCTTGATAGATAGGTAGGAGGAAAAGCCCTGTCTGAAATGATTAAAGGAAGCAGTATATAACAAGCTTTCCCCATGCTGAGAGTGCCAAGAAAGAGGCTGGTCACTGATATTTAAACACACATTATCCTTCCATCTTCCTGTCATTTTGTTCTGCAAGCTGTTCTGATTTGTCTGTGCCAGTAAGGCGGCTGTGAAAAGCAGCTGAGCAAACAAAGAGAAAAAGCAGTCTGAGAACAGGATTTGGATTTCAAAATGAGTCCCTGGATTTTTCTCCCCTATTTCCTTTCTTCTTTTGCCTCCCCCTCCTCTCTTTTAGACCTGACATCCCATTAACTTTCAAATACACCAACACCCAAGCAGAAGAGAAGCAATGCAGGCAAACAGAGAAAATGCTGTTCTGTGCAAGACTGAAGAAATTTTTAACATGAGAAGCAAAGCATACCCTCAAACTTTTCTAATCGCCTCTCAAGGTGGTGGTTTAAGCACTAGTGGCACTAGTTATGTCTCTATGTCCTCGCTGCTTCACCCCTTCCTCAGCAGTACCAGCCTCAACAGTCCTTCGGGTCCAAGGCACAGAAAACATTTGTCCATTGCTATTGCCCAGTGCTCAAGGACCGCTGACTCCAGCTGTCTGGTGATACAGCACATACCAGGTTTAAAGTTAAAGTCCCTTTTAGTTCTCGTTAGATGTTGCTTCCTTCTTTACAGAAAGGACACTCAGACCGGTGCCCACCACAGCAATATAGGGCATGTGTCCCTGGAGGGACCTGCCCCAGAGCTGCAGGTTTACCCGGGGTACAGTTTTCTCTCTGAAGAGATGAGAAGGGAGGGGAAATCAGGAGGCAGAGGCCTTAGCTAAACAGGAGACACCTCAGGCTTTACACAGACCTGGAGTAACACCTAGATTTTGTTTGCAATGTAAGTGACCACAAGGGCACTTGAAAACAGTGTGTATTAGAAATGGCTGAACTTAGTCTCCTTCCACTTGCACATAAACTGAGATCCACAGAAAGCAAAGGAGGTATTTATTCAGCCTTTCTCTATACTAGATTTCCTTTAAAGTTTTAACATCAGGCTGGCTATGGGAGAAATGGTGGAGTTTGCCCACCAGGTATATCTGGATGGCAAAGCAGTCCTGGTTGTTAATTAAATAGATCTGCATGACTCATCACAGCTCTCAGGGAGTTCAGCTGATCTTTTAATTGCTAACCTTTATTATTTTTGACCAGCCACTTCAGGTCTTTAAAAGGCCAACCCTCTGCTTGTCCCCAGGATGAGCTAATGCAGGTAGGAGAAACAAAAGGTGGCAAACTTGGTATTCCTGGTAGATTTTGTTTGTTTGTTCTAACTCTTTGTGTATTTTGAAAGTGTTAACCAGTAATATTTCACAGCTCACAGCACCTTTTTTAAAGTCATATTTATTTCATCACTAGGAGACAGAGATGTAATCTTGTTTTTTAGATGAAAATGCCTCTGAAAGAACAGAAATGCTAATGGACTTTTGGAACCACCAAAATGCCACGCTATGGGAAAACACCTGTATGCTTCTAAACCCGTCCTTAATCAAAAAAGTGCTTGTGACTTCCTTGATTTACAGGGAGGTACGCATTTTAAAACTTTCCAAAAGTGAAATGAAAGTGAATGAGGCCAAGTCAGAGCTTCCTTCTAAGACTTCTTTCAGGACCTCTTATTCGCTATGTACCTATGGAGGCTCTTGACATTTGTAACAGCTGCCAACCATATCAGCCCCAGTTTAGAAATATTACTGATAGGATACCTTAGTAATAACAACTAGCAGCCCAAATTAGATCTGTGAAAATAAAATGATCTTTCTGTTTCACAGTCAGACTGAATGCACTGGATTGGAAAATACCAGTTCTTTTGGAAGCAGCTTCAAAATTCTGGAGTTCAGGAAGCTGCTTTGTTTAATGTGAACGTTGTGATCAGAGGAAGAGAAAATTCATTCGGCTGCCCTCAAAATAAATCCAAGAAAAGAAGCAAAAATTACCCATATGTATTGGATTACCATCAAAATTTGATTTCTACCACATCAAGCCAGGTTAAAGTCTATTATACTTTATCATTAGCCAGGTGAAATTGCCTTTAAAAATCAGAGATTTGGGAGTGTCTTATTAGTTGAGCTTTATGTTCAAACTACACTGTAACCATTAAGCTGTCTCTTATTTTACTTTTCAAAGATTTAAATAAGTTACAGTAACACAATCTATGTTATTTACTTTAATAGAGTAGCTTAATTGCTACCCAGGCTTTTCTGTATGAGTTATAAATTATCACAAGACACAAATGGAGAGCAAAAGGAGCAGCCACATAAAAGACACAATAACCTTCCAGTGACACACATTGTCACTCCTCTGCATTGAGCACTTAGCACACATTAAATAACAGTGCCTCAGACATAACATTTTTTAAGTCTAGGGCAAGTTAAAGATTTAATTTTAAAAGGAAGAAAAGAAGATGGTCATCCGAGTTATGACATTGAGACCAAAAAGCTGTAAAATGAAACACCTATTGGTCACAGTTTTATTATTGGTACTCCTAACCCATGGAGCCGGCAAGAAAGCCATGGCACGTAATCCTTCTTGGATGCATCAGAAAAAGATGTGACAGACCACAGCTAGCTACACGTTTGGTGGTGGGAATTGCACCTCATTACTCCCTGCCACAAACAAATAAATCTCTCCCACTGGAGCTGAGGAGAGTATGCACACTGGAGGCTTTCTATGGAAAATTTGTAGGGAGTGGATGTTCGCTGCACTGGTAGACAGAAGGTGGAGGGATTCACATGCTACTGCTCATTCTGGAGCCCCAAAGGATAAGCATGAATGCCCCTCACTCATCAGACAAGGAGATGCAGCTCCAAGGTCAGGCCTTTCATGCATCCCTGTGAAAAAAGCGTTAATGCCTTTTGCCTATTACTTCTTGAGTTCCCTCACATCTCGCTTTGCTTTGTTTCTATAAGAAAATGACACACGGGTCCATGCTGAGGTCTAAAACTAATGATAAATGTTAGCTCTTCGTAAATGTTGGGCTTGATCTCATTAAACAACCTCAGTTACTCAAGGGAAAGTACAAACAAGTTTTTCCTGCACAATCTGAGTAGAGCTACTTAAAAGAGGAGAAAAAAAATCCCACAAACAAAACCACTTTCCTTAAAGGAATCATCTATTGCAAAACACAGTAATGCTTTGCAAAATCAGCTAGATTTTTCCAGAACTGCATTTTAGATAAGTAGATGCATGTATGTTTTTGTGCATATATTGGGAAGGAAAGCCTAACAATATCAAGGCATCCTGCTTCAGTAGTTTTGACAATAAATAATTTGATTGCTTTATTGAAAACGCATTATGCCGAATTTAATTTTCATCATTATACTTTATATGATGAAAAAAAAAAAAAGAAGAGGGTAGAGGCAAGTCAGTGAAGCTTGTCTGGATATCTAGTGTGGAGTCCCTTAAGGAGATTTTCTCAATTTTATTTTAAAAAGGATTTATTTTTTAAATCATTTTTATATCCACTAAAGAGCAAATATGGAAACCTCAACAACATCACACAATCAGTGAGCTCATCTGAGAGCTGCAGTGCTCGGTAGGTTTTAAAAATCTTTCTCCTGCTTGAATCTGAGAACCTGAGTGACACTAAGCATTGGTGGGACTCTGGGTGGATTTGGGTCCCTGACTGCTCTGTTTACAGGAATCAGGACTTTGCAGGGCTTGCAGCCAGCTGCAGGAGCTGATCAGAAAGACTCTGAGCCACAGGAAAGATGTCTTTTAATATCAGGGAGCTTTTGAGTCAGATCCTATAATCAAATATTGCTGTGATGATCATCAGAAAACATAGATAGGCAGATGAAAAGACAGATCATCAGAATTACTTCAATACCTTTTTGAACTAACTAAAACAAAGAGATACAGAAAATGTAGATATTACAAAAGGAAAGAATCAAATTTGCATCCGTTATGTGAGATACCGTGTTCAATCATGTGCCTGCTCTTTAATCATGTTATTCCCACATGCACATTGAGCAGATTATGTAAACCTCTTGGTGTACCAAATCAAAGCATTGTCACTTATAATAACAAAGATTTGTTAACATGACAGTCCTGGTAGAAGACTGATTATCTGCAAGGCCTGGTGGAAAACTGTGACCTACTAAACCCTCATTAATTTACTTCACTATAATTTGGTAGCATTCACCCATACACCAAAAGAAACAAACAAACAAACAAACAAACTTTAAAAAAGTGACTTTGGATTTGCTTGAATCTAATACGTAGCACTCTACTACCTCCTCCACTCCTGTGATTTGCCATCAGCTCATCCTCTTCAGGACATGAAAAAGCATTTCTGAGCAGCAGAAACTGCCTTTGATCAACACAGTTTGTGTCACTTGACTGTATAAAAAAAGTCAGCAAATCATAAAAGGTCTCTTCCACAACTGCAAACCCTATTTCTTCTCTACTGAACTGAGTGAAAGTGCCATCTGCCTGCCTAAACCCGGGCTATGTTTTTATGTTTCCTTTGTTTTACACACACCTGGTAAAAGCAGATTTGATTAATGTTCTCCCAAATGGAGAAATGCAACAGATCCCTCCTAGCACATCTGAAGATTTAGATCCAAACCACCGATAAGTTGCAGGTGTCTTTCCAAAAAGGCCTCACAGGAAATGGTAGAAGATAAAACCAGGCCTGCTGTGTCAGGTTGAAAGTCTGCCCCACCACCTTAAAAAGTTTCAAGGACACAGTCAGTCTGTGACTTATCTGCTTTAATAAGTTAAAGAGATTCTTATATTTCATTGTGATACTTTTCCTTACCCAAATAAAAGTCCAATTTCTTTTTTGAGTTCTTCTCTGAGATGTCTCACATCCATGATTTCCACAGCTTAATTTTGCATTGTAAGATGGAATATGAAGTTGAACAAATGTTTCTCTTTCTAGATTCTACTCATCTGAACAGCTACAGACTATCTTGAGACAACCTGGCCATTTAACAGCTGCTTGGTGCTATCAGCTTAAGTTGAGTAGTCTCAGTTCCATATTTCAAATTCTATACTACCTGTGATCGATACATTTTTGATGCTATTATTACAAGGAATTGTCAAAGAACAATTAGGTTTTAAGAAGAACAAAATCCTTAGATTTGACTGGATTTTTTAGGAGAAAACATTGTCCCCATGGAGATAACTGACTCATTAACAGCTCTACAAATGAATACACACACCAAATAGCCCTTTCTTACGTGCGTTAGATAGCTGGGATCGGTACTGTTTAGCAACAGTCATGCAGAGAACTACTACACAACGAAGAAATAGCGCTCCAGCACTGGTAGCTAAGGTATAGCTTAGCTCAAGTACGCAATACACAGTAAGACCAGAAAGGCTGAAAAGAATGACTTGTGTTACCACCTTATTGCACAGTCAGCTATCCTCAGGATTGGGATTTGAAAACCTCTCGCATCCTACCTGTACCTCAGGGTTGGGTCTTTCATGCAGATGCTAGGTCAATATTTTCTCCGTGAACATCTGTGGAGGCCAGTGAAACCACCCATTGCTACAGGCAAGTTAGTAGACCAGGTGGTCTACTGGCCTGTACCCCAGGACAGCAATTTTTGCACTGTGGAACCAAGGATCACATACAACGACATGCAACACTGAGCGAATGCTGCACACTGCGTCCTTTCAAAGGTGCCATAGACAAACATCATCATGTGATCTTCATCTTATGAAACACATGCAGAATATTTATAATGTGACAAGAAACCTTGAAGGATTAATTTTTCAGGTTGCAAAGGGACTGTGATCAATGTCAAACTACAGGAGAGTGATACCCATTCTTCCTAGGACAAAGACTTTTCTTATTCATAGGTGAGATAAGATGTTTTATTTTATTGGGACAGAATTTATATGGTACTAAAAATAATATTGAGGGGGGTTTTATATATATTTTTATTACTAATATGTTGATATTTTTCTGTGATGAGGCTATTTAAATCCCTGCAACAAATAGAAGCAGTCTTTTTGAAAAAAAACCCTTCCTTTTGTGAATGTTGATACACCGGCCAGGAGGAAACTTCGAAGTTCATGAAAGCTCTGCATCTTGAAATTGATATCGCATAGACTGCTAATAGGGTACATGCTCTCAGAAGAAAGAGTCTATTGTAGCATCTTCCACCAACCCATTTTACCACTGATTTTACAGCTCCCAACATAGAAGTCTGACGTAAAGGGCCCCAACTGAACTAAAAAAAATAAAAATAAAAAAGCAAACCTGTGTTCTAAACTTTGAAGACTCTTAAAACCCTTTCTCTTTAGGGTGACTCAAGAAAAACAAAACCTCAGACCTCAGTCTCCCGAAACTCCAAAGCCAGCAACATCGCAAGGCTTTCCTCTGATGTTGGCATGGGGCAAGTCATACATGAAAGCAGGCAGATGTTGTAGGTGTTGCAATTCTCTGTTATCAATAGAGGTGAAATAGCTTGCCAGTGAAATTATCGGAGCAAGACCATCATACTGTCACTATGCAAAGATCAGCATTCCCATGATAGATTTATATTTCTTCTAAAGCTGGGACCTTGATTCCTACAGTCTTGGCTTTCTAACCATCCACTGCCATTGCACTGAATGTTATGTATTTTAAAACTCTCGGTTATCTCCCTGTCTCTTTTTTTCCAATATTTTAAAAGGTTTGTCATTTCTGAATAATATTAAGATTGACACCTGGCATCTCTCTCCAGTGCATAACCTGTCATACTGAAAATGGACAATGTCATCACCTCACACAGAGAAGAACATGCTAAAATGGGACAGAAATATTTCCTTCCCTGGCTCTCTGCTTACACTTTTTCCCTTGAGTCATGAGAAGTTCCACATTATGAGCCTACAAGGTCAACAAGAGAAGTTCATAAGCATCTTCAAGTAATAGGGCTATAAAGAAGGAATAATCTTTAAGTTACAGTAATGGAGTATTTTCTTTTTCTTCTTTTTTTTTTTAAATATTTTTTTAAAGCCATTATAACCATTTAATTAGGATAATAATGGGGCACTTACAAAAGAACAGAGCTTGCTTGGTGTACATCATCTTGGAAAATTTCCTCTCTCACCCTCGAACTAACAGGTCATATTGGATGGCATTAATTCAACTAAGTAGCTCTAGGACACTCTTGAACTTCAACCCAGAGCACAAGAGAGCAGAGGCAGGCTGCCAGCCAGTAACTCCAGGGAAGAAAGAAAGGGGGGAAAAAAAGGGGGACGGGGGGAGGAAGGAAAACAAGAAAAAATGGCCTCAGTTACATTCAATGATTTTGATCTATCTGAAGATGGGCTGCCCACATATGTAAAGAGTTAAGGACAGTAAGGAGAGAAATAAGTTATAGTGGAGAAATGCCTGTGGGTTCTTCACCGACCAAATTTGGTTTCTCAGGTGTCGAGCTTGCAAAAAAGTCTCAGAGGCTGAAGGGTATGCTTTCTGGAGTGTAACTCCATTCTTTTGAAAACACAGGATTTAACATCAGCAAGCAACATCTTAATGTTCATCCTCATGCTTGGCATCTTCAAGCAAGAGTCTGCAGAGACCGAGTCTCTCCTCCATTGCCCCAGCAGTAACCACAGAAACCCTTGAAATGTTGGTTTCAGTTAGCTCTGGAAATAGATGGTTGCCGAGGAGAACAGTTTGGCTTCCAGAGGTCCTAACAATGACATACCTCTGTGGCTTGGAAGACTGGGGGTGAAGAGCTATCCAAGTGAAGAGTTGAGGCAGCACTGGTACTTCGTTCCCAAGACAACAGTTTTCCAGTCATGGTTGCGCTGAATTCAACGAAACAATGAATACATGTGGGTGTGCAAAGTCAGAGGTATTAAAGGATATATACCAGGCACTAAACTCTCCTTAATGAAGGATACATGTGTTAACAAAATCATGAGCAGAGCCCTCCTCCTGGGGGAAAAAAAAAAGTGTCTACCACTTGATGGTGACAGGTGGTAACAAAATCCAACATGAGAGGTAATAAAAAGCATGTTCACATTTCTACAACTGCTTTGCAAGCAGAGTTTTTAAAGAGGGCAAGAGTCTCATTTCTGACCTGGTTTTAAGCTTGGCCATAAATCTTCTAACTCACTAGTCTGCACACAGATATAATATTTTCTGGCATCAGCCTTACAGAAGGAAAGATTTCATCTACTAGAACAACAGATCACCTCAAACAAGACTTACCCAAGTTCCTAAAGCCAAAGCAGTCTCACACTAATATATGCCAGTTATGCTAATAGATTTCCCAGTGCTTCATTTAATCAGCATGGATTGTTCCAACAGGCTGGATTTATAATGAGGCCACTAAAATATAAATTCCTTGCAATATAAATAAATAGAGAAATTAAACTCCCTGGGGAGAAGTAAAATTGTTTATTACCATCCCTGTTAGCAAAGAGTAGCCACCTGTACACTTAACAGAAGGTGATCACTAGCTGCAGCAAGCCTGTCTTACAAGTGCTTCCTGGATTCACAGAATAGTACTGATTGGAAAAAAAAAAACCACCAAACCAAAACCAAATGCAGTCTGAGGAAACTCTACCACCACCTGAAATCTGTCATTACATGATTTATTCTCCTTCTTCTCAATGCAAAGGAGTTTTGCCCTGTATTTATTTTAAATGCATCCTGATGTGTCCCAGCTATGTGTTCTCTTTTGGGAATGGATCTTGTGAATTGACATATTTGAACCATGGGAGGGAAATTCTACATGCATGATCTTTACAGGATTGGACCCCAAGGCAAAATGTGTGTTAAAGCTTACGGAGGGAAAACAAAACAGAATGTGAGTCTTTTGATAATGAAATAGAAATGAGACTGACATAAGCAGTAACAGCAGCCTACCCACACACACTATTTGTTTTTACCACCCCCTAAATCCACTTTTTCCTCATTTTGAAATTACAGTCCCTATATTTCCCACAAATAAGAATACCAGATCAAGCATCCCTTTCTACTCCCTCCCCAGAATAACACCAATCAAAAATTAAGCCAGATTTCACCTATGCTCTTTAAAACCTCTTACAACAGAGAAAACTGAAGTGTCTCTGAATTATCCTTGTCCCTTGAATCAATCACACCGACAAGATGCATCTACCGCTGTCACAGAATAAAACAATGCCATGGTCCCCCACGCAGTCCTACAGGCCACAAATGGCAATTATCATTGAATAAATTTCCTCCACCTGTCAACTCCATTCATTCTAAACAAATAACAGTCCTTTCTGCTGGAGTGGCCACTGCAGTCCAAAGATGGGATCTGACTTAGGATGGGCATATCAAAGTTATGTGTGTGCTTACTGCCGCTGTAATATCAGAAGCTCTGTAACCTCTACCTTTTTCAACGCCACCAGTCAACCTCAGAGTCGAGCATGTTCCCATATGAACGGAGGAGACTAAGGAAGCTCACAGGAAGGAAGGAAAACTGAGAAAGTTGATCTTGCAGACCAAGATGTTCATCTCCAGACTCTGATAGTACTTTCCTATTGCATAAATTCAGTCTGGGTCTCATACATAACAAGAATTGCAACCTTGTTCTTTATAACCTCTTTCATGCTCAACAAAATCCAGTTGGTGCATTCACTTCTTACCTCTTTAGCTATATGCTCATATGTACTGCCACCATCTTAGTCAAGGCACAGATAAAGCTGTGGTATTAAATCCTGCAAGTTATCACATGTATTCCTGGCAAAGAACAGTGAGACTAGAAAGCACCTGTGCCATACACATACATCCAGCCTCTTCTGGACACCATTTTAATGCAGCTCAGGCTGTACTTCTATGAAGAAAAAAAATAAAAAGCTACAAGCATTCTAAAGAATTCCACATAAGCTTAGAAAACAAAAATCACCCACTGCTGCCACAGGCCACAAGTGTGGTCTGCATGTGAGGCATCTCTCTGTAAGTGCTTCATTTACAGACGAACTGCCAACAGGCTCCACTACAGATTATATATTCCAGTTATATGATTTTGTAGGACTAATATAAAAGATACGAATGTGATGTGGTTTCTTCTATGCAGCTTTTCACCAAAAATCTCGCAAGGCAATCCACACTGGTACAAACATGAACATCTACACCCTGTCTTTGAAGCAAGGCTCACCACCACCACTCCATGCTGGCAGAGCTTTGGGACCATGCAGGGACGGCAGCTACTTTTTCTCATCACACATCCCCATGATCTTTTTCATAAAGCAGGGACAGACCAAAGTAACAATGAGAAGAGGCGTAATTCAATGCCACCCAGCATCAGGTGTCCCAACTCAGATCTTCTTAAGCAGAACTAATGAATGACAGGCTGACAGACAGTAACAAGAATAGTAAAATCATGGATAGAATGGGATTATGCTAATTCAAATCAATTTTAGTACAGGAGACTCCATTGACATCCTGAGATGATGTCAGGTTAAACAAAGAAATATCACTGCAATCCCTTCTGCTTAATTTTTTTCCCTTCTCTATGTTACTGAAGTTTTTGTAATGTACTATCCTATTTTGTTATTTGTTAAAATGTGTGAATTACATGACTGAGCCAGACTGGCATGAGCTCGAGTTGCCACAATCTAGTCAACTCTTGTATTACCTTTGTGAAATAGAAGTTTTTTGTATTCTGTTGTATTTTTTCCCCAAAGCATTAGTTCCTTGAATTATGTGATTAAATACATTAATTTTGTCCTCTTAAAAAAAAAAAAATTCCACTAAAGTGTTTCGAGTTTGCTTCACCTGTAGAAAAATAAAAATTAACAAACAAACAAACAAAAACACCTTGAAAAGAAACAGTGTCAGCAAAAGGCCCATCCACTTTATACTAGGCAGAGACAAATTAAAAGAGACTTTGAATCCATTTTAAAATGCCTGATCTTTAAGCCACTTTATGATAGAAGCTCCTCCATCACCTGGAAGGTGTGCCTTTTGCAATACCAAAGTGTTAGAGCTGCAGGCCCAGAACTGATCTATAACCCTGCCCTTTTTTGGTGGCTTGTGACCTAAGGTTGCCAGTAACAAATGCAAGATGCATTGGAGAGCAAGTAATGGATGAAGTTGTGCCTGTGGAAGGGAACTCCTCTTGTGTCCTGCTGTTCGGCCTCTGCACATCAGTCTGTCTTTCTGCAACCTAATCATGTGTATAAGGTTAAACACATGCTATGAAAGCTGAAAAACTTCCTGGGATCAGTTCTAGTGCAAACCTGTATCAAACACAGACCCAACCAAATCAATTCAGTGCCACTGCTGTTCAGGATTTTCTGAGCTGACTGTTTCCAGGCCATTTTCTCTTTGTCTTTTGTCACAGCTGTTGTATACAAACCATTCAACCAGATCTAGTGTTTTAGTTTTCAAATTACTTATTGATTCATCTACAAGGAAAGGGATAAAAGGGGCAGATAATTTAAAGCTAAATATATCTCTTCCACTCATAAAATGACACAGATTCTTTTTTACTGGAGAACAGAGAAGAATAAGTGGTATGCTGTGATGTTCCTTTGACTGAGACTTGAGAAAAGTATTGCAGTGAACTTCTACTTGAGAATGTCAAATCTCAAGGCATTTCAGCTAACTCAGGTGCTTCGTTTTCAGAAAAGGCCTCTTCTCTTTTTTCCAAGGCTCTTAAACTACACTAGGAACATACAGGTCAAAGCAAGCTCTTATTGATTTTGAAATTTTTGTATTTGTCATAAGAGCTGCTGTGCTATTTTTTTCTCCACCAGGAGAAGCATTCCTGTCTGTGAGAACTGTAAATTCTCAGCTTCCCTCCAAAACTATATCTCAGATCAGCAAATTTAGAGATGCAGTCACTGAAATATGTAAGAACAAATAACCAGTTGCACCACCACCAAAAAGTCTTTTCAGGGCAAATCAGTACTGACATTCTATTGCCATATGAAACCAGCCCTATGTCCAACGCAGTCATACCCCCTCATGTTTAACATTAGTCTTTGATCAAATAGGATCAAATCTTAGATAACTGTTACCAAAATAACTGTTCTTTCACTTATTCATTTCTCAGCACAAATAATTAAACATCCAAGAACTGTCCCACAAACACATTTGTGGTACCCTGGTGACATCTTTCAAGCCAACTTTTTCACATTCAGTCATCAGAATTATATTCTCATATCTATAATCCTGCCTGACACAGATAGGACAGCCAAAACATAAAAAAAACTTGTTATGGTAGAAGGTGCCAAATGCAACAACTGCTTTTTATCCAGTAATAAAAGCCACATACCTCTATGCAAATAGCAGCTTGAGAATCAAAGATCCTACTAACTCAAAGAACTGAGTAAGCTCTTACTTTCAAGCTCAAAAAGCCTGTGTTCAGTAGAAAAACCTACAGACAAAGACGAGATCACTCAGGGCATGAATGGTTGGTCATGTGAGTGGTCTGAAATACGTAGTTCAGGTAATGTCTCAGAGGTAGCGACAGGTTGAATGACAGAGAAAGAGCTGGGAGGAGGAACAATACAGGAAGAAAGGAGGATGCTTCATATGGCACAGAGCTCGCTCGAGTCATACAGGTGGAAATTTCTGCACAAAGACATTGCCTACCATTGTCTTCCCACACAAGCTGCACTCAGCTTAATAAAAGAAGAAATACCAAAAGGCTATTTGACTGATATCATCAATGCTTCCCTGCAAGACCTAAACGGTGGTCAACTCATAAGGAAGGGAAATAATCTCTTTTAAAAATATATATTATATATAAATAAAAAGTAAGATCATTCATCATTCCTGCTATAACGTTCTGTGGGTCAGTTTCTACAGTAAAAAGGAACACAGCTTTTTAATACTTTAAAAATATTTTACTCTTTAATATTCCCCACTACTGAAAAGGCTATCTTGAGACCAGAACACTCAAAGAGAACATTATGTCTTTCTATTTCTGCCCCCCCAAGTAAAGGCACTTGAAATTAATTTCTAGCTAAGTTTTACTAAAGAAAATAGTTATTAAATAATTATCTACAAAATACATTTTTGCACTGCTAGTAAATTTCAACTAGCTGTATATAATAAAGTCATTGTTAATTAATGAGCAATAAATGTACCGGGTATTTTTATAAGCAAGAACAAGTGAAATGTGAATAAGGTGACTCATTAATGTTTGTTATAAAATCCTTCATACCACAGGAGATGAGCTGGAAGATTAAAGCTGAGACAGACAATCTTCTGATTTCCTGCCACCCATTTTGACTAAACGTGTCTTGAAAACCAGTAAGGAGATATTCACCCTCATGCAGATCATTCCTTAAGATCAGCTGCATGAAGCAGGTCTTTGAGGTCTGATGCTGTCCCTCTGCAACTGAAGGAACTGTATGTGTGTCCCTTCCTGTTCACATGCCTCTAGATGTGCCAGCAACATGCAGCGTGCCAAGATAGCAGACTGGGGACACTGGGGACACCTCAGAGGCTGCAGAGGCAGCCTCTCGTCTTACCACTTTCTTCTGTCTTCAGTTGTCAGTTCTTTGATTCCACAGGTGGCTTTTGCCTTATCCATGAAGAAAAGAAGGAAGGATCATCCCTTCAGCCTTGCTTGATCATTCTTTTGCAGCTCACGGAAAAGTGTGGCTCTATACGGCGTCACTCTCTGCTGGAGTTATTCCAGCAGTGAGACACATAATAAAAAACCAGGAGGAGCATTTCTACAGTCTCACAATACTGCAAGCAGAGCACTAGGGAGCGCTCACCCTGTTTTTCACTGCTCACATGTTTTGCCTCATGTGAGGAAGGGGACAAAATATGAATCTTATCCTCTTGTACTAGAAGGAACAACAGCTCAGAGAGCAGAGGTTCAAGTTCTGCTAAATTACATCGTCTCTGAAAGAGAATGTGCTTCATACTCTAACACCACATGAAGAAGATTTTCCAATTCAATTATTAGATATTTCAGTCTCTTTGAAACACTGGATGTTGCTCAGCACATCAAGAAAGCTCAAGTAGCATGACAAACAACACCATCTCAAAAGCCCTTCCAACATGCAAAACACAAATCTTGAAAGACTGCTTTAAAAAACTAATTTGAAGATGATGATGACAAAGACAAAATTAACTCTTATCGTTAAAATAAACTTGCAACTTACGTTTCGGATTGAGTGAACTGGCAGCAAAGCTTACTCTTGAGAGAAGCAACTGGCAATTCTGCACTTCAATATATATTACCCCTCATATAGAAAGTACTGTTATCTGTTGAGGAATCACTAATCTCTGTGTTTCATTTGGAGGATTTCCATTGTAATGCCTGCCTAAGCTTGGATTATCATCACTATTCCTGTTTAACTTTCAGAGAGCAAACAACAAAGTGAACTTCTGATCAGCATATATTACATTTGTATCTCTGAATAATGTTAATGAACAAGTAACTGCAGGGCTACTGTCATGCAAAATCCTGTGGCAACATGATCCTGAGGACTAGATAGGTCCAGGAAACAATAAAGAATTTCTCTCTGTTGAACTGTCCTGATATTGGTGTCTGAGTATCGAGGATGCTAAACACAATGAGGCAGATAAGTCTCATAATTTTGCTGTGCCCAGCACCATGGTACTTTCCTGTCACACTTCTCTTGAGTTTGTCAATGAACTGATTGTCCTTCCTTTGAAATAATCTCTTTAGTCCCAGGAAAAGAAAAAAGAAACAACTCTGGGTGAAGACTCTCCAGATCATTTTTGGTGGCATTGGTAGGATATCATTCTACCATCTAGAACATTTAAACAAAACAAAACAGAACAACAACAACAAAAAGTCACTCAGTATTAAATTTCAGTTGTCTACCTGCCAATCAACATCTGCCAGGCACCACATGGGATTAAATTAATTTTACTGTTTATCCATCCTTAACTTCCCACAATGCCTTGAGTACTAGCAGTGAGAGAAGAGAGGTGTGGAGGGGAAAGGATGGTGTCTTCTCATAAAGCAACTCTCAGTCTAAGCATGCTCAGAAAATAAGAATCTGTTGTACTGAATGGCATATCCTGACCTCTTTGAAAGATTCAGGCATACGGCTATTGAAAGCTCCGTTTAAATTCTGAATGTGCAATCCCTGCAGCCCAAGTACTCCTAAACACATCTTTGATTAGATGAAAATGCAATTATTTTTATAATAATACTTTGCAGACAGCTTGTAAGAATATCAATGACCTTTTTTTTTCCCCCCTCCCTCTCCCTCTCTCTCATATTTTAAAATCAGTTTCTATTAGAGGAGCAGAACATTTACTGGAGAAGTAAGTGCTTCACTTGCATTTAAACCATGTAAAAGACAGATTGGCTATGTTTTTCGACACTTACATCAAAGTAATTACAGCACTATATAAAGTATTGGATTCATTAAGAGGCTCTAAAACAATTTTTATATACTATTAAGTAAAAGGAAAGGAAAAAGAGAATGTGAAACTACAAATTAAACCTTATGACTTGCCTTCTTTGTCAAGTAAACTCCTCCCAGCTTTTGTCTGAGAACAAAGGCCCCTGATAAAGGATAACATGAGATGCATGATGTAGAATAGATAAAATGTTGGATTGGGACTCAGGAGGTTTGTATGCTGTGTCCATCTTGTCAGAGGTTTCCTATGTGCAGTGAGGCAGCTATTCTATGTATTCATGCAATTAATCCTGTATTCAACAGGACAAAGGTAGGATTTTCTTTCTCTCTGGTGTCTCCAAATTGCATTCTCTTTGCGGAGGTCAGGGTCTCATTCCAAGAATTTATTCAGTGCCTACCAGCAGTAGGACTTTGGTTTCACTTAGCTACCAAGATGACAGGATTCTGCTATTTGAAGATACATATAACAATATGAGAAAAAGTACTTCAGAGGCTTCAAAATAGCCATAGCATAAACAGAACAAAGCTAGTAAAAAAGATGGTTATCAAAGAAAATATTTAGGTAATGAAATTTCTAACCAAGAATAACCGTGTTTGTGAAGAGTTTCTCAGGTGTCCAGATGTGACAGCATATTTTAAATTAGATTGGGTAATGTAGCTGGAAATATTCTGGAAGCAACAACAGCTGTGGGGTTAATATTAGCTAATGCCTGAATGAACATACCTGTCTGAGGTGGTTACAAGAACCACAGACTTACTCTGGAAATTCAGGCACAGTTTATATCTAAAATTAAAAACAGTTTCCTGTGAACAAAGTTGAGAAGTGGGCTCTCTCTTCCCTTACTTATAACCTTCATTCTATGGCTTGACAATTGGGAAAGCAAAAAAACTTCCAGGAACTGGCATGCCTTGAATGCTTTATATTGTCTACTTTACACATTAATTTCCCAAGTGTTTCCTGACTCTTATTTGGTTAACACATTAGAGTATCTAATTCTTATTTGCTACACAAATCGCTCATTTGCAATCAAATTTCCATCAGTATTTGCTATCTTATTATCACAGTTAACATCACTTTGCACTTTGGTATTAACTAGAGAGACATTCTACAAAGCAACTCAATGTTATAAGTTGAGAATACTATGGCTGTGTTTTTCTAACAAAGAAAATTGCTGTAATGTCGCTGGGTCACTCCAGTTATCAAATCCCAGCATCCCAAAGGTTTATCAAGCAACCATCTCAGGCTTACCGTTTCACTGCTTGCATATTTGTGAAGCTAATTAAACCTCAGTAGGACAATGCTCGAACTGCATCCACTGGACTAGAAGTTATCACCTCAAGCTCAATGCCGCATCCATCCCACAGAGAATGGCGTGGCTCTATCTGGAGTCCGTCACGCCTCTGAGATACAGGCAGGACAGCAGCACCTGGATGCGCTTAGTTCTGCTCCCGCCTGTGATGTATAAATTGATTTGTCAGACAAACAACAGAAGTCCAAATCCTCAATGATGAAGAAAAGTGAGAAAGGCTTAGATTGGGCCGCAAGAAAGAGAGATCTGGTACTTTTGACTGTGACCAAAAGTGAGATGCAAGATCCATGAGGCATGCCTGTCAATTTATCAGGATTCCCATCTGCATCAGCAGACTTGGACACTTCGAGACCTCAGACAGTGGTGGCAGTCTCATTACCTCCACCCCTCTCTGCACACTGCCCTGCACTGCTGGGAGGCACAGCTGAACAAGACCCTCACAATTCAGAACTACGGCTCCTAATATGGGCTATTGTGATGATGTGAAACCCTTTTGGACCTTTCTTTTCCATTTTGTCTCTTCATGACAGACTACCCGGCATCAGCTGCTCCACAATTCAGGCCTGTGTAGCACCACAAGAATGTGTGTCCTTTGCAGAGGTCGACCTTTAGATGAGTATGATTCAGTGTAAGTCACATCAGGGGCAGTCCTTCTCCAAGGCCTGAAGATTCAAGTTTACATGCATGAATCTCGGCTTATACCATCAAGACTTTTTGGTCTCATCTTTGAGAACAATCCTGTGAGAGGCAGAACTTCTACTCCTGGATTAGGAAAGACATCTAAGAGAGCAGAGATATCTTTTTTATTAACAGTACAACGTGAAATAATTCCTGAAGCAGTACTACAGCTGTACTCTTTACTCATTACTGTCTTTTTTCCTCACTGTAAGGCAGCTTCACTCTTCTCCTTCCCACGGAACCCCAGCTTGTGAATTTCCGTACATTTCCCTGAATATTCCCAGATAATTGCATCATCCTTTTGGTTAGACTTACTACTGCTTTGACATCTGAGTAACTTATTCCTTCTTATGCTACTTCTGTGATGCATGAAGCTTTCACTCTCCCTTCCTTTCATTGCAAATGCCTGACTGCAAACAAGGCATTTCTGATTCCTGATAGAATGGCTGTTGGAAAGAAGAAAATATTTGAGAAGGTTATGATTCTATGTACATTGAATTGAAATTTTCCTGCAGCTATTAAATTTACAGCCAAGAGTTACTGAAAATATGGCAGTCAGTCGAAAGATTTACAGTAAATTATCTGTATTTTGGTACATTGTAGTAGGAGGGTACATTGTAGTAGGAGGAATGCAGAGGAGAATCATCTGGGTAACAATGAAAAGTTCAGTCATAGAAGGAGGCAGCAAAGCTATTGAACCACAGATGAGTTTGTGTAACCTTCATTTTCAAAAGTCTCTGACAAAAATTAGTTTGAGACTTCTGTGAACACAGAGTTACTAATTCTGGATTTACTAGGAATATGGACTGGCAGACTTAAAGCCATCTAAAGAACCAATGTCCCTGATAGCCAAATGACAAGGAAGTTAAGAACCAACCTCATCAAACTTGGCTTTTAATTTTATCCCCCAGGCTTATCTTGGGTAATTCAAAATTATACAGATGGGATTCCTACCCAAAGAAATGCGATTCTGATTCCTGAAAGAATGGCTGTTGGAAAGAAGAAAATATTTGAGAAGGGTATGATTCTACATACACTGAATTGAAATTTTCCTGCAGCTATTAAATTTACAGCCAAGAGTTACTGAAAATATGGCAGTCAGTCGAAAGATTTACAGTAAATTATCTGTATTTTGAATTAGGGACTTCTAGATACTGAATAGTAATTGCAAAAGTGTTATCTCTTGCTAAAATGCACATTAATCTTACTCTTCCCCACCTTAGGAAGGATTATTCCCTGGCTAGTATTCAACTTGGTGTTCCAGCAATTTGCAGTCCTATCTTCTCTTCTACCCTCAATTTCTGCTGACACCAGAAGGGAAGTTGCTTGTCAGCCGGCTGTTGCTCTCTGCTAGCTCTTGCTGGTGCTAGTTCCCGTGACCTGAGGCTGCCCAGTGTTTTTGGAGCCTGCCGCATTCTCAGGCTTTCAGTGTCTGGAGTGGTTGGAAGAGGACAAAGCAACCGAGAGCCCACGTCTGACCTCTTCCAGGAGTGACCTGGCTCTCCCCCACGCCAACCGGCCCCAAAATGCTCCCCTGGTGCTCACAGCTGTGACTGCAGGAGGTCTCACCCTGGAAGCCAGTGGGTAGATGGTGGAACAAGAGCCACAGGGGAGCTGGAGGCAGCTGGAGAAGGGCCCTCCTTCTCTTTGTATTAATTCTTTTTCCTCCTCTGCTCTAAAAAGTGGGTGTTGCATGTGCTGATAACCCTATATACTTAATAATTAGCATCCCATTCACCTTGAACTACAGAGCTCGCAGCTGCCAGCTGCAGCTTGTGATATCTTGAGTATGTGTTTGATGAACTCTGGAGACATTTTCATCTGTTAAATATAGAAAAACTGAACAGCTTCTCAGGACAGGCAGCGCAGCACAGAATCATATGCTTGTCAAGGCCACGTCTGAACTACTGACTTCAGACTAATAGAGCTGCAAAGTTAGTGAAACTGTGTGGTACTGGCTGGCTCACTCCCAGGATAATTTGTCAGACAAATACCATGTGGCAGAAATTAGCTGCTACATTGGGCATTACCTACTACTTTCACTGGTTTCATGACCACCAGTGTGCCATAAACACTGTGCCAAAAGTCTGCCAGTCAGACGTTGGTATAGTTAATGTCTTTGTTTCCATATTTATGATGCTTCTACTGTAAATACTTTAGATGCCAGCAGGTTTCTTCTGCATTAAGAGGAATTAAAGAACAAGCCAAATACTTAGGACACTGACTACAAGGGAACTACCACTGGCCATTTACACCAGATTTTAGGAGATCAAGCTGTATATACATTTTTGAGGCGTTTACTCAGTATTTAACTAGTATTTAAGCATTGTATATTTATTAACAATGCAGCATATTTCATGCTAAAGTATTACTGAAAATATTACGATATTAAATGCACATTTTGCAATTACAAATAGTAGTAAATGGTTAGCATATTTAGTCAAAGCACTGCTTTGACTTCAGCTGCTTTAAAGAAAAAAAATATTTATTATTGGAAAGATTTCTATGAGAATAAATTAGATATCCTGATCGTTAACCTTAATGCATAACCATATTTAGAAGGTAACAGGCAAAGGAACAAGATTTTTGATATCTTAACTTCTTTGGTGTCCTCATTTGTCTCTCTAGCTATTGCTTTGGATTTTCTTCCAAGCTTCCAGCTTCACCAAAATAGGTCAACCTCTCTCTGAAATAAGAATACTTTGCTCTTCCCCATAAAATGGGATTTGGATTCTTTTGCATAGCATCCATTCAGAAATATTACTGTGTGCTAATTAGCTCACGTTATAAGTAGTCATTTTAAAGGCTTGCAAGTATGAGAGAAGGTTTTCTTCAAGAAAAGACTGACTGTTTACTTTATATCTAAAAAATGAAATAAAATGAGAGGTTATGACATGTTGTGTAATTAAGTGGATTAGAAATGACGGCGCAGTGGGGAAAAAAAAAGTTTCCACAGTGATTTTTTTTTTTTCTCCCCCCATCCTGGAGGAGTTAGAGAGGAAAGTGCCCACTAAAAGGTTTTTTTAAATAATTGAAAGTGAGAAAAGTACAGAACCGAAGTAATATGTATTAATGGAGAAATTGGAATCAATATTTTACTACAGTTGCTAATGAAATATTTACCAGACTAATTTTCTTACACACTCCAGAGTAATTAAAGAGATACAACCCTTGTATTAACACCTAGATTAATGTGCCTCTTCTTATATTTGTGTTTTTATAAAAGTCAACTAAATAAATTCATCTGCGATAAGAAAATTTTTGTCTATGGCTTCTGTTTGAGCCTTTTGTTTCCACGGCACCTTATTTCGACTCTTGGCTAATCTTAAAGAGCGCTCTGAGGGGATTGATCCAATGTCCATTGAAACGAATACATCGCACAGACACTGAAAAGTATGAAAATCAATGGAAAGACTTTCATTAACTTCACAGTGCTTCGGCCTGAACTCATCACTCTTTAATGACAACTATGAAGAACTGCAATTGGTAACAGGTTCTTAAATACAACATTGACCATCTAAGTGTGAAAAAGAAAAAAAAAATGGTAAAGACTGGTGAAAATAGGATGTTAGAAAACACCAGATTAGCAGCAACATGTTGAGAAAATGCAAGTGGACTCCCAGGCTCAACAGCTGGTGGGGCAGCACCCATCTGCACCGACAGAGACCAAGGAGGTGAAGGGGGAAGTAAGAGGATCTGATGCAATAAAAAGTGTCTTCTGTCCTACTTTGTTAGTTTAAGATGCAAAAATTATACACAAGCCTTTTTAATCACACTGTACTCGCACATGTATTTTGTGAAGGTCACATATTTTAAACAGTTAGAAAAATATTTTAGAGATATTAGCTAAACAAAAATAATTCAAGAGCACGCATGTTCTTCTGCTTGTATAAATGGTTCCCAGGAGCGAAATAAAACTAGGCTCAGAGGGAGTAAAAATACCCACAACTAATCATCTGAAGACATCTCTAGACATGATTTAGGATGTTTTCTTTCAACAGAAAAAACATCAAATACTTTGAGTCAAAAACCAGAGGATCTTCCAGAGTTCAAGGAACTGTTTGTGACTAAGCTAAAACTAAAATCTTCCCTTTTTTTCAGGGGCACAAAGCTTCAGTTCCTGCTTCTACAAGACCAATGTCACTTCGCTTCCATAACTCCTCCAGGAACATGGCAAGATCCAAGTAGGAGTCATCTGGCAATAAGAGTGAAAACTGGAAACATTTCTCTAACAAGCTGGTTTCAAAACTCAACCTGAAAGGATCTAATGCATCTGTTTGAAACTGCAGCAGAGTGAACCAACCTCAGTGGGGAAAGCAGAAGTGAAATAGAAAAAAAAATGCAGGAAAAGTGCGACTTTACTGAATATTGCTGTCTCTGAGAGCTGTGCTTCTGACACGGAAGTTACTTATGGTGTCCACCTGCAGTCATTTGCATGCAGGCACATCAGTCATGGAAATAGGATCCAACCTGTGACTCTCAGAAGATCGTGATCCTTATTGCTTATTTGCACTCCTGCAGCTGTATCTCATAGATACAGGTCTGCATCATTCACAGCTGCTGTTCCAATCCCTTTCTTTCCTTCCAGATTTCAGCCACACACATCTCTCACACCCACTCTACACAGTACTGAGAACCATGAAAACATGCAGTAATTATGTTAGAGCTCCTCTTTCAGAAAACAATGCCATTAGAGGAAAATGTCTCCTACACTACACCTCCAAACAGATGATTAATATGTTCTTCTCAGATGAATTTAAAAGCTCTTAGGTATAGGGAAATACCTCCCTGTAAAGCTGATTATATACTCTAGTGCAGACAATGCTCGATCTACATTTTGACCTCAATACAAAACACAGCCTCCCCCTAGCACCAAAGTACCTCCTCTCTGCTCTTGCCCTTTTCACCCCGTTTCTCTCCCCCTATTGCCAAGAAGACCTTAGCAGCACATTTGGAAAGAGGGCTTTCCATGCTGCCGCTAATATTTTCTCTGACGAATCGCTGTTCTTCCAGCTTTGCTAACATGCAGGCTACAAGGGTGACCTCTACATAAGTCTGCAGATTGTTTTACCCAAGAAAAGCAAAAGCAGAGTTTGGATCAAAGTGGTCAGGAAGCAATACTTCACACACCACATCATCCCTACTCCTTTTGCCTGCTAATTGCTTGCTGGCGCTGTTGTTGTCTTCTGCTTCACAGCACATGAAAAATTCAGAAGGAATAAAAAAACTTCCTGCCTCAGTTTCACATTGCTTTTCTCAGAGTTTTCTTGTCATTCCCCTCTTGTTATCTCATTTTGAGATCAATAAACTTACCAGTGCTGTATACCAAACAGACATAACAATACACTACACTTAGCCTCTATAATGTAAATATTACTTTTAACATAGATTAAAAAAATACCTCTCTCAAAGACACACAACTCACCCAGATAACAAGCTTACTGAAAACATTTCTAAATCCCGAAGCCAGTCATTGTGAAAGTAACTACAGCCCTTCTTTGCCGTAAGTTATTCCCTGCAATATGACACAGGTAGAAATTTGAAGAACATTAAGAAGCAGGTAGAAATGAAAGTGAATCTGACTTGATTTTCTTGCTCATGACTAGAAAAGCAAAACCATCTACCACAGAAGTATCTGTTGCAAAATGAACCTCTTAGAATTTATATTGCTGTAAATCTTTACCAAACTAATGAAGCTGGGGGATACTTCCAACTCAGCACCAACACCCTTTGACAGGAATTTCTCATAAAGTAAACTGGGGAAGCAGCAATTGTCATTCTGAGATCCCTGAACTCCCTTCCCAGGAGGCAGCAATAACAGAATAGATGCACATACCTGTCCAGATGTGATCCTTTCTCAGAAAGGCACCTTCACCATTGCCCAGTGATGGCCCTGCTCCAGACCCTCAGCAATAAAGGCAGCAGAGGCTGCAGCCCCAGGTTTATACAGGCTGCCAAATTTCTAAGGCTTACTTTATAAAAGCCTGGCATCTCACAAAAACAACAAGAGGCTGTCTGGGTTATGAAGCGTTATGCTTGATCTACCAACAGTAGGCAGGTAGACAGATGCAAGAACATTTGTATGCACAGGCTGGTCTGCCCACTTCTCTTGCCCTTCAGCCATGCCAGCCTGCCCCAGCCAAGCTCCACTCACCTCCCAGGCACCTTCAAGCAAGAAGAATTTTGTTCCTGGTATTTCCCCCATCACACCTCGAGCCACACTTGAAAAACTGGCATCTTCAGAAATAGCAGAATTGAGGGGTTTTTTGACATCCTCGGGACTGCCTGTGTAACAAGATGTTAAGTGGTCAACCTGCTTTAATGGTAGCAGCGTGTCTGCTATAACCACAGGACCACAGGAGCTGTGGTTTTGCTAAGAAGCACCAAGCAAAGCCTGTGATAAAACCGCACCTGGAAGCAACAAGGCACCACCACGATCTTTTTAAGCTCTTCTGTTTTAAAGCCTTTTCCATAACAGTGGTCTTAAATGTTTTGTGTAACACCATTTTAAATGTAAAGTTTTATATTTTAATTAAAAGAATGAAAATGAAGTCAAGATTTACTAACAAAGCTTTTGAGAACATGAGATGATTAAATCAAATCTTAAGTCTAGGCTCAGGCCAGATTTTGTTATTTTTTCAAAAAGCTAGAAGCAGAGAAGGCATTCATTTTCATTATTTCTACCATACACATATTTTTATACAAATTAAAAAGGAATAAATAAAGTTTTGCAATTATCACTAAACTGCATAAAGGCCATTAGTAGCTGCTTTTGTTTTGCTGTAGAAGAAAATGAAGAGACAGTTCTGTGTATTAAGACATACTCTCTAAAGCTGTATTTGAGTTCAGTTTTCTTGTGGCTTCACTTCTCCACTAGGTGGCACTCTGGAAATATTTCTAAATTCTGGATTCCTTTCCATCGCCTTTTAAAAAGCCAACAAATTAGCAATTTCCCTCAAACCTTCTATTGTTTACAGCCTACTGAAAAAGGCAAGTGAATTACACAGAGCAGTACAGAAAATTAGCATTGTTAAATGTGTCACATATATCACTAATAAAATTTCATTATTTATACTGTCAACTTGAAAAGCACTTATTTCCTAATCAATCAACTCACAACTAAATAAACAGTCATATAGGCATACAACATGAAAGCACAGTACTCCTAAATCAGATATTCCTGAGATTAAGTGTATGCTGGCAGATATCAGGAGGAAAGGAATAACAAAGAAGAATGCTCCCCAATTTACTAGCTTTTCCCTCTCTTTCCAGATACCTACTGTTATTGAAGAAAAAGGACACATGTATGTATTTTAGCACAGATGTTCTTTTCTGCTTGTTTTTTTTTAAAAAAACAATAAAATGCTACACTTAAATCCAAAGGTGATCCTGAAACACAAGTTAGGACAGTCACATTAAATTAATTTGCAAAAGCTGGAGATGCATTTAAAATCAACCCACCTCTCTTTGGGGACTGGGAATGCAGAACAGAAAGAGAGATTTAAATAGTGACTTGAAGGGCTTTGTACCATCTAAATTCAGCTGCAGCCTCACAGACATCCCTTTTGATGTTCACTAAAGCTGGAGATGAGTTCTAGTAAACAGATGTCCTTGTCAGGGAAAATAAATAAAGAAAAAAACATCAAATTTGGTACTACCTGGTAGCTGGAAGTGAACTGCAAACACTTCTCCTTTGTTTGCTGAGTTGCTGCAGGAATGGGCTGATGTGGTACTGGATCCAGGAGGGCAGACACACTGATAAATAAAGGGAAAGTAGTACATCTCCTTGGCTGTGAAGGGTCCTGGCATCAGGGCATTTGGTACGTGCCAGAGGACCAGCTGCTGCTCCTTCTACCCAGTCAAAAGTTAACCTGTCATATGTGGCTTCTTTCAAGTTCTGTCTCATAAGAATTATGAAATAGGTCATAGCAAGAAGGAAAAACAAGGTTCCATGGCCTCTTCCCTGCTTTTCCTCCTGCCCCCAGAAGATTTTGCAGGTTTTATGTTTGCCTCCGGAAAAGGCAAACCACAGCTGCAGCTGCCAACTAGGGACTGTTCTGCTCTTATTTCTTTCTGCTCGTTTGTGACAATTTTAGGCGACTATCAGAGAGTTTCTAAATCAAAGGTTTAGCACGGAAATCTGTAAGTAGCAGCAGAGGTTGGCTGGATGACACAGGCAGGGTTTTTGTGCTCACAAAAGGAAGATGACCTACAGAATCGGCCACACTCCCTGTTACTGAGATCTTGGGCATCCTCTTTGAGTTTTCTTTCTGACACATTGAGCCACAGAAACCCTCCTAGAGGTGGAAGAAGCCTCGACAACGGCCCCAGCTTCTTACCTGGAGGGCAAGGTTGAAATTTCCCAATAAACTAGGTCAAACTTAGCTCAAAATTAAAGTGCTTCTTGCAGACAGAAAGTGCAGGGTGAGCCTTGTTGATCCAAGTACATTCAAAAGTGCATGAAAATACAGACCTCAGAGTCTCCTGCAGATCAGGAGTTCAGAGTAATAAAACTTAAGAGGCTTTATTCAAGAGAGGAGATGAGCTGTTTGGCTCCTGGACACAGTCATTGGCAACATGAGGGGTCACACACATCACTCCACATTGTTGTGATAGAAAATCTTCACATAGACAGTGTCAACTCTTCACAGAATTGGTAGTTTATGTGGGATTTCTATGTTACTAACAGAAACAAAGGATGCAAAAGCAAATGCTAGCATTCCAGTCTCTGGTATGTTTTTCATTACCCACATTGCTGACTATTAGCTGACACACTGCTCAAGTTCATTACCTCAGCTGCTTCGAAAAAGGCAACTTAGGATAGATTTGCTGATGAAGAGCTCTTCCCTACCTCTATTTGTTCTTAGTGATGAACTTATGGGTCTACAAAGATTGGCTTTTCCCCCTTCAGAAAGGCTCTGCAGCTTGGCCTGAGCCTGCATCAGATCATAACCTTAATTTTGAGCCACCGGGATAGTGGGCAAGTGATTCTCAACACAGACTCCATGCCTGGCCACGTTCAAATGTAGTCCCCAATGCCCTCATTATCAGAAGTAGATTTCTTCGAGCAAGAGAAGCTTTGGTCACTTGAGTCAGACAGAGGCAGAGAATTTGGCTGTTTGTCTTTAGAGTAGTATGGCTAAATCAATAACCTGTGGAATGAGAGATTCAGGGTGGATGAAGGGTGCATTATCTTATATACGTATATTGGAAAGTGCTGGCAACACACCGCAGTTTTGAACAAATAAATGAATTTACTAGGTGGAAGAGAGAGCATGCTGATAAAACAGAAAAAAATACTCTACTCAGGAGGTGATTTCAGTCCGAGTGCTAATATTTTATATAAGAGAATATTGAATTTAGGGAGAGGCTTATTCATTCGTTTGGCTTTTTAACTTTCCAAAGTGCTTTTATTGACTGATTTTGTTTGTGGCAGCTAATATTACTGTCACTGTAACAATATTTTTTCCTTATTTAGCTCTCCTGATACAGTTTGCCATCTGAAGTCATTTACATTTCACTTTTTAAAATAAAGCTGCTTTTTAAAAACTCAGAGATTATTCACGTGGCTTGAGTCTGCATTTGCTCAGATAAAACTGAACTGCTAAAACTTCAAGAACAGTTTTATTAGCTGAGACCCAAGGTCCATTTGCTGTAAATTTAACTGCAGCAACATTAATTGACAACACATTTGCAGAATGCAAATGGGAGATGTAGTATCTTCCTTACAGGTCAACCTTCCCTCCAAACTTTATACTACTTTTTGTCTTGACAACAACATTCATCTGCCAGGATAAAACATACATGTAAATAGAATTTTCTCAGTTTGAAATCTGGTTTGATTTCTGCAGTGTAGCATGTCCAGACACTCCGAATCAGTCACAGAGATGCCAATCCCATAGTGGATGTATAGTCAAAGAGATGCCAGCAAAACCACCTTTCTCCCATTTAAGACCCATTTAATTCAACAAGTTTCTCTAAAGCTGCAGGCAGCTTTCTGAGTTGGAGTCCTTCCATTCCAGCAGACTAGAGAGGAGTAAATACATTTTGAACTTGAACTATATTTGCTGAGGGCAAGGCTACAAGACTCAGCTAAAACAGCCATTAGATCTGAGCTCCAGCCGCTGGGTTAGAGGTGAGGCGGAATTGCTTCTTCAGAACCCAGGTGAATTCAGTGTGAAAATAAAACAAAAGTTGCTCCCAGATCCATGAAAAAATCAGGTTTTCTGTCTCTGGAGGAGCAGAGCTCATGCTTTTCATCCTCCTTTGCAAAAGCCAAGCAGACCACCACCAGGCCTGGGGAACATCAGGTGAGATTGAGCTTGTGGACATGAATGTTTATTTCACTGAATCCAAAGTGACTTACCACCTTCCAGTGGGATTAAGTGTTTTATTTTGACTTCCAGTGAGAATAGAGAAGGAATACACTTTGTAGCCTCCTTTGCCAACTTGATCGCAAGGCTGCAGAGGTTCTTGGGACAGCAAAAGTGGCAGCTACACCTCACTTATTCAGTGTGACTCAGTTCTTGGAAAGAGACTATATCCCAGACGGCCAAACAGGAGATGGAGAGCGGCAAAATCAACAAGGGAGAAGGAAGACAGCAATGCTTTGCCACCTTAATAGTGCATCAGTTTGATGGTGCAGACAGTAAGCAGTGTTTACATGTCAAAACAGAGGGTCCTAAGCCACCCAGTCCATGGTGTGAGCTTTCTGAGCACTGGAGTGATGTTACTCACTCTACACTTGCAAGTACAGAGTCCAAGCCCCAGCTGATATAAATGGACTTTCATACCATGTAAACATGCATTGATACCTTGGTGCTGCACAGGGTAATTGCTTTTACTTATCCACTTGCTTCCCATCAGCACCAGTCCATATGAACTTAGGACCCATGACTTTGGAGAGCCTCTCTTCTTGCTGATCAAGAAATTGGATATGCCATCCATTAACTCTTCCCTTCTGTGTCTGTTTATCTCGATGGCAACTCAAGGATATCTGAGCATTTTGTAGTGTCCTTAAACTCTTTGAAGAGACTGTTCAACTCTAGCTGTGAGGCTTAAAAAATTTAACAAACTCTTTTTGCTTGTTTGTTTAAAGTGAAAATCTCTCACTCTCTCCATAATGCTTCCCTAATTCGTTCAGAAACAGCCTATCCCCTGGCTTTGAGCTATCCCAGCTCTAACTCTATCATCAATAAGATGTAAGGATATTCATGGAGAGCTCTCTGTGATATTCATCAGTCCCTCCTCCTGCAATCCCATCTGTCATCTGCAAGGGAAATGGTTCAGCTTATTGCATATTCCCTAAGTGGCCAGATGTGACATGGCCACAATCTCATATAAATGTTTTGAGAATGGGAATGGACAGGACAGTCTCAGATTCACTACCAATCAGCCCACGATGGCTTTAGCAGTGCTGACTGCCCGGGAGGAAAGACTGTCTCTCATTTTCCAAGCCAATTCGCATGCAGTGAAACAAGCCAGCGGTGATTGTCTGGACACTTGAAAAGCAGCCCTGATGCTGGTGTGTCCCTCCTTGTTCTGAGGAGATTGTTCCAGAGATTTTGGTGTGCTAAACATTTGGGGATTAGTAGGAAGATAAGGGAAGACATGGTGATATTTTGTGCAGGATATAATGGGTAGAGACTGGTTGCTGTGGGAAGGTATCATGGGATCCTGTTAACAGACGATTGATGTGCCTGAGGGAGCGGGGGTTGGCTGCTAATTCGGTGATGTAGTAGAACTAATGATAGATGCTGATGCAGTCTGATTTTTTAAAGAATTATTTTTCCTGACGATTTATGGTTGCATCTACTAGTTAAAATTAATAGCCACCTTAGCAGGAAGTTTTAACCAAATTGGCAATTCTGCACTGAGTTTCTCACCTCTGAGAACCAAAAGGATCAAAAGAAGAAACAGAATTTGGAGTGAAGCTGACATAAAAGAACTAGGGATGAGCTTTCACTGAAATCACAATATTTCCAGTATTCTGGGTGTTTAGCCCAAGGTCTATTGTTTCTAAGCGCTGCAAATCCAGCTGCAAAATTTGAACCTGGCATTTGGGCTGCCCCACATCTCCTGCATGTGTATCTATATAATTTTGGTTTGGATCAGTCTAAAACAGAAGCGGAAAATATTAGAAAACCATCTGCCAGGCAGATAAATGCCTTAGCAAGTTTTGAAAGAAAATGCTTTTTGATTATAGCGGTTATGACCCAAATTCATGATATCTTAACATAGTTTCTGCATCACATGAAAGTTTCTAGTCTCATCTTGGACATACTCATCCTGTTTAGATGAGTTGCTGCAAATTAGAGTACATGACAGAAACTTCCATTACTGCTTATATAACAAAAAACATTCAGCTTTCCTCCTGGCAAAACGTTTTAGAAACAATTCCGATTATTTTTAAAGCATCATTAGAAAAAAGAAAAAAAAAGTAATAACACCTTATTTTTACAATTGCCAAAACTTTTTGTGCTATGTAAAACAACCTCTCTATGTGAAATGCTTAGATGATTATACGCTTTTATATTTTTGTGCACGTGCACATCAAGTTGACACAGAAACCAAATATTCCCATTATCTTGGAAAGGGGATCTTCTCCGGCCTGACTGAAGCACTCATTGCTGACAAGGGTAACAGAGTCGGAGTCTCTGCACTTTTCTTTCATGTGGTAAATAATAAGAGTAGCCCAAATCACTTCTTAAGAACCCAATATTTCTGGAGAGGTGGCAGCAATTTAATTACCTAACCTGATAACCGACATCACCACCAACCCCGAAAAACAGCAACAACAAGTATTCACATGAATTATTTCACAAAACAAGGATTGCCAGCCCAGTTTCAGGGCCTTTAATGCAACACTTATATTTACCTTAATACAGGAGGGGAAGCAATGCCTGAGCTAATAATCCCAGATAACTTTTCTCTGTTAGTACATCAGCAATGGGTAATTGCATGTGCTTTAGCAGCGGACAGCCACGCACAAAGACTCTGTAGGCAGGAAGAATCCTGCTGGTTTCTGGATTCCCAGCTGTTATTAGCCAAGGAGGAGCCACGATGATGTCGAGAGAAAACACAGACAAGCCTAATACTAATAAAGAAGTGGGTTAGCAAACTACAACAGCAGCTAAAAGGTATCTGTGGAAGTCAGACAAAACAGGCAGCCTAATATTTTAGCATTTCAATAAGAAAAAGAAATAACGAGGAACATATATTTCCGCAATGAATTTACATTCACATGATAAAGACATTTCATAGATTAACAAAAATCTGAGGAAACAGGATTGTCATATGCTCTGATGTTAGTACTACCCAGCAAATTTGAAGATCCAGAGATATCTTTGTGCCCCACTTCTACTGATATCAATGGCCTTGTGTCTTTAAACAAGAAAGTTAGATATCAAATTCTCTCTGTAGATCTGAGCCTCATGCTCTTCCACAGTAGATGCTGTGTAAAAAGAAGATTGAATCCATCCGACTTTAGGAACTTAACTGAGCAGATTAATCAAAGATGCCTTTTAGTCCCTGGGGATAGAGGCACCTCCAGCAGCCAGGAGTTCAGCAAACAACTCAGGCTCCTGCTCTGAATATGTTTCTCCAGGTGCCTCTCAGTCTGCAGAGGAAAAATGCATTTTCACCAGATGACCAAGGCTTGGGTGTCTGAATTCCTCCTTTTTCAAAAAGATTTTTTGTGTGTTTGTGTCTTTCATATGAATACACAGAGTGCATGTCCAGTCACTGTCATAAGGTTGTGGGAATCCTGTAGGTTTTTTTTCTCTGTTCCAGTGAATATCTATTTATTCAGAAAGTGAGAAATTTGTAGTAGAATTGGTCTGGAATAACCAAAAGTGTAAGATACATGTCACAGTAGCTGTGCTGCCACTGGTGCTAGAAAGCTGGGGGAAAAAAATCACTAGAGTATTTCTACTGATTTGCACTCCTTTTCAAAATACTCTCCACATTCTGGAGCTGAGAAACCTTTCCTGATAAAAGTTCTCAAAACATTTCCAGATTCTTTAATAGCTTTAATCAATCAACATTATATTACACTATTTTCTTCTGAAAACCTCCTGCCCAGCTCAAAGTCCCACTAACATGTTATACAGCACTGCATTTACTGTGGATTAGCTATGCATTTATAGTCCCTTTAACTACAAAATCAGTTCTCAGACTTTGCATTTGCATTCAGTAAAAGTTTTGGTTTATATCTGTCAACACATAAGGGACATCAGTAGCATTTACAAACTAGTAATCATTAATCTGTTAGGGAAATATGACAATTGATATTTTGTTCCAGTAATTCATAAACTCTATTATGTATATCCCTAAGCAAGAAGGAGAAATTCAATTTGAATGGATTGCCAGAGAAAAACAGATACATATGGAAAATAGTTTTGTCCCTATATAAAGAGCCTGTTCTTTGGTAACCGTGTAGAGGAAAACCGACAGTGATATAAATATTGTGTTAACTTTTTAAATGGACAAACCAGACAGTGAACCTCTCGGAGTTAAGCTCTTGTTTAGGTACTTAGGAAACGTTCTTCTCTTACTTTGTACTACTAAATATAGTAACTGTTTAAATAGTCACTGCACTAAGATGAAATTAATGCCTTCTTTATTTCTAACTTAAATTGCTTGGTACTAAAAATAATCTGGAGATGGCAAATTGCATGCACCTTATTCCTATCAAAGGAGAAATCATTAAACATGAAAGTCCCTCAGCCAAGATCAAATACACCCAAGAGGAGACTGTCAGACTCTCAGGACACTCACTGTCCTGGCTGGGGACAGACACCTTCTTTGGCCAGCTGAGGGGAAGGGCATCTCCCAGAAGAAAACATTAAGCAGATTATCTTGTCACACAGCAGGCCAGGAGGAGAGTGCTTGAAACACAGGCTTAATCTCATAGTTGTAACACAGTTTAAAAACAAATTAGTTTCGAATGTTAGGAGCAACCTTGAAGGGCTCAGACTATGGCTACCTCAGTGCATCACAGTGATTCCCAAAAATAGAGTCCTCTGCAAATATTTCCTCTGTTCTGGCTATAAAACCACCTTGCCAGATAAACTTCCACTTAGTGTCATTTTACTGTCACTGAAAATTTGAAATCTCCATTTCTATTCCCACTTAGCCACTGACTCATCTAGACGCCATCAAGTGGCCTTAGCTTTCCAGTGGTCCATATTGATTTATAAGGACCTTCCTTTTGGGGACATCTGCCTTCAGTTGTCTGAAAGTGCACTTTCATATGCTGAGATGTTTTAAAACGCACACAAAAACTCATCTAAAAATGAAAGTACTTAGACATTCTAACAAATTCATTGCTGGAGCATTCTCTGTACATCCCACCCCAATTTTTGCTTTTGCCAAGAATGGTAAGAGTACAGAATTGTATTTCTACCTCAAAAGAATGCAGTGAATTTGCAGTATTTGTAGAGAAAGCCAAAAGAAAAAAATGCCCTGGCACACTCTGTCTGTTGATGGCCATTCATCCCAGCTGGATCATACTCATAAATTTACCTCCTTGCACACTTCATTGTACAGTAACGCACACCTGGAGACACCCATTCTTATAGCATGCACAACACACACTGCATGTCCACAAATTACTAAGCTCATACAGTCTGATATAATTACCTGTCTCCTCAGGACCAACTCCATGACTTGGACAGAGGTGAGACAAAACTCATATTAAAAAAACCCAACAAATTTAGTAGACCTTCTGCTGTTCTGCTGCATTCCCTGGGAGCCAGTTGAGGAGTTAAAAAAAAAAAAAGTATGTACTGTTAATAACTCAAAACGGCATATTTCTCTCATTGGTGCCATTGGGTGTAACAATCCAAACAAGAGTAAATTTGTCATTAAAAACATTGGTTAGTGCTTAATGTAACGATCATTTCTCTGAATTTGCTTTGATTGCATGCAGCAAGTTCATTCAGCAGTGCCCCAGGCTTTCATCTGTAAAAGGTCACTGACTGCCCATAATGACTAGGGTGGGGAAATGAGTTAGTCTGTTGGAAAGCACTATTAATAGCAGTAGTGCTTGTGGAAACAGTGATCATGGCAGGACACAAGTATTCCACTAGCGGCAGGGGGATGATTAGATGCAAAAGCTGAAGTGTACCCGCTTGCTTATTCTTAAAATTGGCCTTTTCTCAGATCCCAGAAGCTCTCAGCCTGCATATCCTAGAAAAAAAAGGACTTGAGCACACAGAGAGAAATTTGGATGCCACTGAATTTAAGAAGGATCCAGGAAAAGGCAGACTTGAATTGGAAACAGCTGAACCATGAACTTTTATCTATAGGAAAATCAGCTACTCATTTTATAGCTCAACACTCCAGATCAGATGAGAGCCTGCACTGTGGGATGAGAGGCAACTGGAGACAAGACCAGGCTGCCTTCTCTGAACAGCACCAGGGTGTTCAAGGTGGGTGCCACTGCCTTGCAAAAGGACCCAAAAATTGTTTACTGAGTGCAGTGTGCCTGTCTCTATTACAAATGTTTTTATTATGGCCATTTCATTTTGCCTCTGAATATTTTACTTATGCACTGAGAGAATTAATTTTACACAAGGTAATTATGAATTGATACAAATTACTCCTCATAAATACGAATTATGTTCTGTCTTCTGAACTGGAGACACCGAGAGATACAAATATGTTCAATACACATGATTTTATTATTTCTTTTTAAATTCCGAGGTCTTGCATTTTGTGCCCATTGCTTGTTCTTGATTAAATATATATGGCATATGAGATTATTTGTCATAGCTTCTGCTCCGAGACTGGTTTTCCCAGTGGAAAAGCCTTGTGGTGTGTTTGTATTCCTAAGACTTGCTTCAAGTGAGTGACAGGAAAGACTCTTCCTCAGATGGTGAATTTGCCCAACCATACCTACGCAATCTCTGAAGAGAAACATATACCATAATGTAGACAGACATTTCATTACCTCGCAGGCAAATCATCCATGAACAAGGAGGCACTACATCTTGTTTGCATCCATGGAGCAGATGGGCCTCTGGTCCCACTCACCATAGGAAAGGAAAAATTGTCTAATATTCTGCGAACTTGGCAGTGATCTGATGTAGCCCTCAATAATTGTTTCACATAGTTTCTGACTTTTGTTTGGTTGTGTGGTTCTTTTTTTCCTGGGAGGAAGATTGTCTCCAGATCAGTTTCAAACACACCTTAAACTTTATCTGCTCACAGGCTTTCTTACCTTTGCATTTTTTCCACTTTCCGTGTCAGAAGTCTACCTTTGATACTAATTCATCATTTTATTTTCACTGGCACACTTTCAAAACAGATGGTTGCCCCAACCTTTTGTTCCCAAGCACTAGCTTGAAGATTTGAAATAACCAGTGATAGAAATGAATTGACTAATTGAACGGGGTCCAAAAGCTCATGTCTGCTCTGGCCTTCAGTCCACAACTTCGTCCTGCAGAATTATTTCTTATCGCTTTGTCTCTCTCTCCAGAGGTTGAGCAGGTGACATTTTTCCATCATAGCTGTCTACTGATAGAAAAACAGGGTTTTTGAGGAAAGAATATTTCAGTGGGACTGCCCGGTTTTTATGGAGAATTTCACTATTTAAAAAGAAAGCACACACAATCACCTCCATATACTTGAAAAACAAGATTTCTCTGCTTTTCCCTGAAAATGAGCAACACACTTTCCCTTGGACATAGTGCCATGATGAATCATGGGAATTACAGTTCAATTCTATAGATCTCTGTCCTGCTTCACAGGCCAGCTTCTAAAGCCAGACCACCTTCCAGAAACCCTTATTTACACCTAAACAGAGATAAAGTCATAAAAAAATAAGACATCTACGAAGAAAATAAATGAAATTAAAGCTTTGAAGGGGTTTAATATAAAAAAAGCTCTCTAGCATGAGGCTTTATCTTAAATAAACAGAAACATAAAATGTATGGATCAGTAGCTAATCCTTCTCAACAGCTTCTATCCAGCGTCTTAATTATGGCATAAGGTTGCATTATACATGGGCATACCAAATGACCCCAATTCTCTTCCATGCAAAATCTGCCACATCACATTATCTTGCTTCCTGTCATATCGCCTGTAAGAGGCCTTGGCCCCCATTTGCAAAATCACCCCTGAATTGAACACCAGCTGATCCAGCATCCGAGAGGATTTTTTTTTTTTCTCACTACAAGGGCACAGTTATCCACCACTGCTTGAATCAGCCCCCGGTGGTATATAAAGCTGCTGAATTCAGGGGAAGTTTTCCTGCGGCCTCAGAAGGCACCATCCACTGCGCTGCAATGGGACAAATGCAGCTGCTTTCGATGCACGTAGAATTTATTTAATCCATGGAAGTGTAAGAGTGCTTTTTCTAGCAATCAGGTCTACAGACTTCTGAACATTGCGCTTACCTCTAAATTTATCAGCTTGGAAATTAGGCACCTAGCAAAGACAGCTGGCAGTTAAATCCTTGGTTTTTTTTTTTTTTTTGGGAATAGCTAATCATATTGGTCAAAATATTCCTAGGTCTGTTACTTGGTTTACGAGATTAAAGCTCCTCTAATTATATTTGTGTGTCTTCAGAGAGGTTGCAAGATTCACCTTTAAACGGAACAAAGATAAAGGCTGAATTCTGAAATGGCTGTGTCACTGCTATTGCATGACACAATAACCCTAAAAAAGATACAAGAATAATCTGACTGAAATAGTTCACTAAGCTACAAACAATGTTCCATATATCTATTGGCTTTTTTATTATTATTTTTAAATTTCTCCAAATAAACTCAGGAATTATATTTATGTAACAGATTTGCCTGATTCCAAGCACACAGAAATTGGACTTGATTGGTCAAGTGGGCAGTCATACAGAGTCAACATGCATGAAGGAAAGCAAAGAATTTTTAAAACTTATAATTAAGCAGCCCTGGTGATCAGATTTATAAACCAGGGACTTACTACATAAGACACAGAAGAGACTGATGCTGTTGAAGAAGAGTTGCAATTATCTAAATTAATGAAATCAGAAAGCCACACCTGCTCCACATGACTGACTTACTCCTCTGGTTCCATTCTCAGTTTGAAAAGGTGGATTTAGCAATTGATGAGTTTAACATAGGATGAGCACGGTAAGTTATGTACCTCTAACAAACTCCTTCAAAGCGTTGTGAGAAGCACAGCATGGGTGAGAGATCGCGGCAGTTAATTACTTCCCTGCTTTGGAAGAGAGTCACACATCCCTGGAGGGAGTCCTTACATTTCAACAAAAGCCTTTTCTACAGCGAGGGAAGTTTTACAAGCATAAGTTGGTTAATGTACCAGATGATAAGAGCCACTTCTACCTTGAAGGCACAGTCATCCCCTGCAAGGTATTATAGCAAAAATCTTCATCCTACCAGCTGGTAAATGTTTCTTGAGACACATCCAGCCCCAAAGTCATAATGTCTGTAACAGGCACTCTTCCATAGAGGATGGATGGATCATATGCAGGGCCATCTCTAGCCATAGGAAGACAATAAGGCTGATAGAAACAGCCTTTGCTTTGCTGCCTCCTACTCAGCTCTAGAAAGGCAGACAGGCTGTCCCTCTAAGTGGAGGATTTAGAGAACGTAGGAGACTGTAGAGTAGCAAACAGGGGTCCTTTAGGGCATTTACTGTCACTGTCTCAGGTCTGCACATTCCCCTCTCTGTTCTGGAGCTGTGCCTCTGCAGCTGTACACACCACAGTTCTGTGGCCTCTGCTGCACTGCCCTGGTAGGACCAAGTCCTCAGGGTATCACCTCACCTCAGGACCTAGAGACAGTTTTAGAGGCAAGACAAGTATGATGCCATGTAAGACCAGTGGCGGGGAGACAGCTTATCCAGTGATGTTATCCAGTTCCACTCACATGGAGACACTGCCCAGCACCACAGGTGGCAAATGAGAATGATATCCTCACCATTTCTTAGAAGAACGCAGCTAACACTCAAACCTGAAGCTGAGTAGTGACGGGAACGCTAAAGCACAAAATAAAAGGCACAGAGACCAGAACATCCATCCTAACGTAGTGGGCTAACTTCAGGAACAGATTTTAAGTTTGTCTGAGATCTTTACCATGTTTACAAGCTTCATCAGTCTGCAAGAACCTCAAAACCACTAAGGCTCATGGAGGGATGTGATTCCATGTAAAATGGATATAATTTTCTCTTTTAGCCCTCTCATGTCTTATTTGGTAGGGCTAAACAGGATAATTCTCTCTGTAACAAAGACCACGGCAGAACTGGACTGAGCAAGAAACACTGACTTCAAAAGAACAAAGTTTCTTTATACCCTCAGTGTTTCAGAAAGTTACAAATATTCTGAAAATCAAGTTAACTCGAGAATAAGAGTTGCTTAACAAAGACGGATACAAATACAAACACATAGGAACATATGGACAGCAAAAAAGCATGCTTATTGGCACTATGGAAATCCCCAAACAAACCTAAGTCTTGCACCAGTACATAAGAAAAAAAGATTGTTTCTGCCAGCAAAAGCTTAGTAATAACTGGGCAGAAGTGGAAGGGGACCAAACCACCCCCCCCCCCAAAAAAAGGGGGGGGGGGGCGCGGTGCACAAAACCAATGTGAAATCCTAAAAAGAAGAAAACCAATCTAGATCAGATTTCCAGAGCGAAGCTTCTAAATTCTTTCTTTCCTCAGTTGGCTTAAGATAATACAAACAGGTAAAATAGACCCTAAGTAGTCCAGATTTTCTTGGTGAACTAGAATTTCCTTTTTAAGAGAAGCAGAAAAATCATCTATGCTTGGACTATAAAGGAAAGGGCTGTTTCAGATTCCCTGCTGTTTTAGGTGTTGACTGTCACCGTGCCACCTGTGTTTTCTTAGGTTAGTGCATACTCTAAATTTACCATCTCATTCACATAATCAACATCTGGGGGTGGGGGGCGGGCAGACAGAAGTTATTCCTCTAATGGTTAGTAATCATTCAATTGCCACACTAAGTTCCCCAATGTACAGTGCCTAATCTGTTTTTTTCCTACCATCATTGTCCTTCAGTTTATATAGTTCTTCTTCCTCCCTCATGCTTAATCCTCTCTGATGCATTTATTTAGAATAATCCTATCTCCTCTCAGCCCACAATTTGCAGGCTAAGCCAGCTAAGCTCTTTTCATCTTCTCCTGAAAACACACACTCCATTCTTTGGTAGTCTCTCTTTGCCCTTCTCCTCATTTCAGCTTCTTGAAGTAACAGAACTATAGAATACATTCATATAGCCTTGGACAACAGTTAATTACTTTCTACGTGCTGGTAACCTCTCCCCAGGGCACCGCTGGAGCTGCATTTGTCTTGTTTCACATCAGCTGCACAGCAGCAGGTTCAAGATCATCCAGAGACTTCCATCAAAAGAGAGATCTTTCTCCTCCCCTTCCAGAGGATGAGTTCTCCAATTACAGTAGCAACGCCTGCATTAGTCTATAACAAATAACTTTGCATTACTGTGATTAAACTGCTGGTGGCCCACGTTCTCATCTGAAATGCTGAGTGAATCTTGACTCATTTGATTAGTAAAATGAAGTGACCTCAGATTTCCAGCCATGTAACAGATTCATCTTTAGCAGCCTCCTGGATGAGCTATCTACAGCTACTCTGGAGGCCATTAAAAAGTAGCATTTATAACATATTGTGTTGCACATAACGTTCTACAAAAAGAGGGTGCTTTTGCCATGACATATGGTGTACAATGTAAATGAACTCTGGTGTAACAAATTAAAAAGCTTTTACAGCAACCTCTAAATACTATTTATAACTCCCGCGTCCTACCTAGGCTGGCCACCGGTCAAATAATTACAGTCTCTACACCAAGTGCCAGAGTGCATTTTGTTGACTAACTGCTTCTACAGCGAGCTATGCAATCTATTTCCAGGAAATATACTATGTGCAAACCACCATCCATTTTGACAGCGAAATTGCAAAAGCACTATGTGTTACCGGGTGTCATTCAAAGAATGGAGGCTGTAATGAAGTGGCCATTTTAAAAAAAACTCTCTGATGATCTTTCCTTAACGCTTGCAGCTTTTGTTACAGCAAAAGGAACTCATCGTGATGTAAGGCCTCTCCAAAGCTTGCTGAAATCCCTCACCAGCACAGGAGCGCTCTACCCTGTCCATGCATGCTGGAACAACTGGTGAGGAGGGCTGGCTGAAATACAGCAACCAAAAATGTTTCCAGTGAATGAAGGAGCGCAGTTCTGTGGGGAGGGAGAATCTGCCATAAAACACCCAATTCCCTGAAACCTGGATTTGTGTTTAAGAGAAAAGTCTGTGCATTTGCATTAAACAAAACAAAACAAAAAAACCACCACAAATCAGCAGCAGCTTTCACATCTGTTTCTGGGAGCTTACCAAAACAATCTTAAGATGACCTCTTTTCATCATTTAAAGAGATTCATCTGTCAGATTATCTAAGGTGGGTCTGTTGGGTTTTTGTTTGTTTGTTTGTTTTGTTTTGGGGAGTTTTCAGGGGTTTTTTTTAGTGTTTTGTGTGTGTTGTTGGGTTTGTGTATGTGCGTTTTTCAGATCAATGCAATAGGTTACCTAGTAAAATCTCCTCCTTGTTTACCCCATCTGAGTACAGAAAAAGGTGAGGTGAGCAATGGGTATTCCACAGTTCTGAAAGTGCTCCATTTATCATAGGAAAATCGCTTCTTGTTTTTCTGGCCTATGCACATTTAAATACAGATACAGAAACAAAAGCACTGCTATATATCTCCATGCTTATCCCAAAGTGGAAGTCAAGCAACAGGCATAGCCCCATTATTTGAGATCATGTCTTGTTTTGAGACGCACTTCTCAAAATGGTGGCTGCGCTGCTTTATTACTGGACTATCTCCCTTAAGCTGTGTGCAAGCCAGGCTTATACCTACACTACAGCTTTCCACAGTCAAAGGTTTACTAGCAAATAAGCCATACTGGTTTGTGACAAAATTGCTATGACACTATGACTTTAATAGGCACTGGCAATACATTCATCCATCACAGATATTATATTTCAGCTGGAAAGCACTTGTCCTACTGTCTGGCTTAGAACAGAGTAACAGCATTAAATACCTACATAGCAAGTGAGAGCATATGTTTGCAGTCTTCTGGTGTACAGAAGTTTTGAAAGCAGTCATTTTCTGGAAAAGACCAGTGAGAAGACGCATGCAGAATTTAAAGCAATTAAAGCAAGGGAGAAGATGAATGTCAAAGAAGAAAGGGGTTCTAGATCTTTGCTACAGGTATTTATTAAGCATTTTATGACTTTTTAAAAAAGATGGATTTGCAAACATCCGTGCACAAGACACGGTATTCTGCAATAATTTAGGAAATGCTCTTCCCACAGGTACACACAACCCTTTCTTCCAGACATTGCACTGCCAGACATCCTTTCTAAATAAACATATCTATATATATACACACCTTAAAAAATTCTGAAATGATGCTATCAGAAAAGGAATAGTTTATAAGGAATAAAGGAGGAAGCAGATTTCTGAAAACCCATTCCAGAACCCTCACTCAAAAGGAATTTTTAAAAAGGCAATTGTTTTACCCTGTTATTTGTGACTAGCAGGTTTCTGTCAAAACCAATTGATGCTCCAGGCCAATATTGCAGTGTACGTGGGGCTGTGTCTATCACTTCGAACAAAATACTGTTTACAAAGGGGAAAGGTTCCCACAAATCACAGCCCAGACACACTAGATTTTGTAAGTGTCTAGACAAACAGGACCATCCCCGTGCCAATGTTAATAAACCTTCACACATTCCAGTAAACACTTGGTAGCTCCATCTCTCAGTCAATCATTTTTAGCTCCTAATGAGAATGCTTTTAACTGTTGGTATTTGACTGCTAACACCAATTCCCTTAACTCAATGTCCCTTTGCCAGGCAAGCATCTTCAGTCTGGCTGTTACACACGGTGGAAATCTACATTTTCCATTATCAGTGACTGCATATATATTTGAAGTACTAAAGGTTTTAAAAAGCTTAAGGAGAAAATATTCTTGGTAGCTGACTTGAACAGACAAAGCAAAGTGTTAACCCTGGCAAGGAGAGATTGAGTTGAAAATAAGGTAATTGGAAAGAAACTAAAATTTTTTAGAACACAAGTTTAATAGAATTACGTTTACACCACTTCAGACACTAATGACATGCTTGCATTTGCAAAGCAACAATAAAAAGAGGAGACTTTACCACCAGGCTTTCATTCCTCTAATATGTTGCTAATGACAGGGAACCTTTTCTCTAAATATCAGCAGTCTTGTACCTGAGAAACTACAATTGTGTATTTAGTTTGATAAAGTAATATTTGTACAATGAATCTATTATATACTTCCTCTCTCTAAACATATGGAGGCTATGCTTTCGGATATAATTAGATAATATAATATTCAAATAACCAATTGTTTACTTGGTTTTATTTATGCTGACTTAAGATGATTAAGCAACTATGAACAATTTTCTGTTATTTTGACCAGTCTATAAGCCATCTAATTTGGATCCTGAGGGCAGTAGATAAAAAAAATAACAACTAAAGCTATTTTAACTCCATAGCTGGGATACAGCAGCAGATTACCAATTACAGTCAGAAGACAAATTACCAGGAGATTTCATCATCTTTAAATAAATACCAATTTAAGTCACATAGGTCTGAAAATCACTGTGTGCTGAGAAGTAGTTGTACTGCTACCTTTAATGGAAAAGGAGCAGTGGGCTAAAAGAGCTGTGAAGCAGCTGAGGACATTCTCTGCTTGCCCTGGATTGGAGCACAGCTGCTTCAAGCACTATACAGGTTCACTGAAAGGAGCAGAGAAAATCTGGAGCAGCAGTCTGAAAGCGGCTGCACTGTCACTGAGAGCAGTGTTTTACTTAACATTCACATTCATTTCTGCCAGACCTGGCTAATAGACTTTTCAAAGTCCCTAAAAATTAAAGGCATAATAATAAAATGATGATGCATTAAAATTACATTTTCTCAGTATCCAAAATTCTGTTTATACAGAGAATAACTGTTGACTGTTTAATTGCAGGATTATTTATATTGTAAATTGTATTTTGTTATAGGTTAAATGCACAGTTGCTTTGGATTTAACTTCATTATTTAAAAGTAACTATGTAATAGACTCGGTTATAAGAAACCTATCATTGTATGGGCTGAGAAGTGGGATTAACATTGCAATGTAAATGAAAGAGCCTTTACTGCTTCTGTATTAACAATGAGCAAACACTTAAATTGCTGACAAATTTCTACTTGTTCCTTTAATCATTATCTGAATGGTTTATGAACTTTGCCTTCAGTATGGAAAATTAAGATTTCATATCACAAAAGCTGTAAATGGCCAGATAGTGGGAAGGTATTAGCACCAAGCTCACCACATAAATCCAGCATATGAACTAAACCCAGCCTGTGCTGATACCCTACCTGCTCTCCATCCTGCAGATCACTGTTCACACCTTTTGCTTCACAAACCCCATGTTTCCTTGGGTAGTTCCCCTTCTCTCCTAAGGATTCAAGTCAGGTAAGTTTTGGTAACTACTGGCTTTCAGGTGGATTAGAAATTGCTGTTGGTCCCTGCTAGTATCCTGGTTCAATACTGCCTTGAAGGTGGTGCAGCCACTTCCCAAAAACCTTCCTGCTCCAGCCCAAAATGCTCATAAAAATCCAACCTGGAGGTCACTGGAGTGAACATCCACATCCCAGTTCCTACCCCAGTGAGCCTTATTCTCCAGGGTAACAGCCCATTAAACCACAATCGCTGGTTATTTAAGTGAATACCACTGGGCTGTGAATCGTAGTAGCTAAAATAACACCTTTAATTAATCACCTGTTTGCCAGTAAAGGATTAATTAAATTAATCTTCCACTTGTTTCATGACTGCCCATTGAATTTGACAAAATAAAGCTGGTTGTAACAGGCTCACTTCAGCTCCCATATCACACAGTATGGTTGCCTTGATTAAATTAACTGTCTTATTTATCAAGAAAATAAAGATAACATTCCCTTGAAGATAACATGACTGAAATTGCTGGGTTCAAATACAAGTAAACATCAGTCATACCTAGTCCACTGGCAAAACAGGAAAAAAATCCAACAGCAGAACAGCAGCTTGACAGGTTTTATTTGTAGTTAAATGGAACGGGTGTAATAAATGTGAATTGTGACAAAAAGGCATTATGATAGAACAAGTAAAGTATCACAGCCAACTGTAAAATGTTTTTCAGAATTTTTTTTTGGTAGCTACTATGAGCTAATTTGTAATTGTTTGAGTTTTGGCAACCACACCCCTTGGGTTTTCTGATCTCAATAGCCCAGGACAGATAAACAGAGTTTTTGTGAAAAACACACTTTGCATTGTTCAGACTTGGTAGGGGAAAGGGTAGGCTGATGTATATCATACCTGGAAATAGATAGGAACAGTCAAAATCTGAAACCACCTTAACATGTATTTCAGGAAAACAACGATTGCAGCAAATATTTGCAATTCAAATCTCAGCAATTTTCTTCTCTTCTTATGGAAAGTCCTTCCAGCATTTTTTGAAGGATTAGTTATATATTAAAAGAAATACTTTCTCTACTGGGGTAAACTGTCTTTCAAATATTTCTGACTCAAGCATAAATCAATTTACCTTTCACAAGCTGTTTTGTAGTTCTTTTTGTGGTGCTCGTTAATTAATAACAAAATCTACTGCATTTGAGACAGCGTGTTTTTCACACAGCCTTCTATTCTTCCATTTACTGCACTGAGACTTCACCAACTTACCAAGAGTAGGTCTGTGCAAAATGGTTCAAAAATAATTCTGAAAAATAATAATCAGGAAAGCCAAGATGTTTAGGAGACGTTCATAAAAAGCTCCAGGTATGACAAGTTAGAGAGGTCAGTTTGCTCATGTCCCTCACTGGAACAAGTTGTCTTTTAAAGTCTCATTCTGATGTTTCCATGAAAGGAAATTATGGCCAAACCACCTGTTTTCTTGCTAAAAAGTACAAAATATTTCTGCAATTGGAAAATCTCTCAATAGGCAGAAGTGAGCACCAAGCCCTTGACCTCTCAAATCTCATTGACAAAAGTCTCTCTCAAAATCATTAACTCACACCCACAGTGTTGCAAGATTTGGCTCAAGCAGCATGTTCTTGAAATTTCATTTTTGGCAAAAAGGCATCCACTCACATTTAGCTTTCATATTTCTCGTTGCTTTTTTCAAAACCCACCCCTCAACCTCACGGGGTGGGGGCGGGGGGACGGAAGGGGTGGGGAGAAGAGAAGGAGTTTATGAAAAGTCTCAGAAAATACAGGTCCCTTCTGCTTTAGTCTCACACACCTGCACAAACAACATATGTGGAAATGCTAGAGATTATTTCTAGCATTTTAAGTGTTAAAAACTAAACAAAGAGAAATCTATTAGTAAAGCACTGGAGAACTCCTTGCTTTTTAATTCTAATTTCTGTTGAGATTTTATTTTATGCGGAATAAGATTAGAATCCCGCTTCTCTCTGTCTTTTGGTGAAGCTGTTTTAACTCTTGTAAAAGATACCGTTTCTTCCCCATTTACATTTGGAGAAGGTAGCAGTTTGGATCCTGAAGACTTCTCCTGTTTCAAGATGGCAGTGGCTACTCTTGGATGGGGAAATTTACTTTTTCCTTTTCAAAAGAAAAACCAAACAAAAAGGGGTACATTTGCAACCTAGCCTTGCACAAAAATAACATGTTTAATAACATGCAGATAAAATTCTCAGTTAAAACTGAGGAAATCAGTAAGTATCCCAAAGGTACAAAGAAAGACAGACCGGCAAGGGTGCACGGCAGAGGCTTGCAGGGCTACACAGTGTGGTCTCCGCTGTGCCAGCATTAAATCAGCAGGAAAATGATCTCTCTTTTTGCAGCCAAAAAGGTTTGAAAGTTAACAACAGAAATTGAATATGAATGCAAGACTTAAGGGGCAGAAACAGCATTTATGAGAATGACCCCTGGCTTATACATGTGTATGTAGCACACCTGCCACTGACAGCTCACCAACTTACATTTATTTTTCAAATGCCTAGTCTTTTTCTACCTACTTTTCCCCAGTGATCTCAGAAAGGAAGGAAAAAAACCTGTAAAAACAAATCTTTGGAAAACTCTCATTTTTATAAGAGATCTTTCTGGATACAGAGCTTCACAGCCAAAGGAAGGCAACAGCAGGGAAAGACAAAGGTGCGACCCAGCACCAACTCCAGGAAAATGCATTTTCATAAATAGTCTCACTTTGCCCTCGTGCTTGCAGGCACTTGCAAATTACCCTCAAGAAGGCGAAAGCAGCATGCAAGAATATTTCAAAAGGATGGGAGAAGAGGGAGAGGAGTACCTTGAGATAAAAAGTATTGGTTGTAATTTGATAGATTTGGAACTGAGAGGTAACGTCTACACCACAAGAGAGGTGATGTATGCAGCTCTTCTTTTACCCAGCAAGGAGCTGCTGCAGATGAGAGGGAAAAGCAGGACAGCAAAGTACCTTATCATTTGAATACGATGTTTGGCTGTGCTCTCTTGCTCCAAGGCAGGGACACTGGGCTGCCAACGGATAATACAACCTCCCAATATGCTGAGGTTATTTTGAATAGCAGAGTGGGTGAGCAAGGACTGAAGGACATATCTAAGCCTTATCTCACCTGGGCAGTCAGAAACAAAGCTGCAATAGGATTTTAGTTTTACAGGCAATGTCCTGGGCAGAAGTGGAGACTAATGACTTTGGAAGCATCATTTTCACACAATTCACTCCTTTTGTATTGATTCATAAACTAGTTTTTGCCAAGCTTGAAAACAAACCTCCTAAAAAATTTTCATCCCAAAAGATTAGACTACGGGAGAAAAAAAAAAAAATTATAAGTAACTTGAACAGGAACCAGGTGTTCAAGTAAAGACAGAATCAAACCCAAGTCTTTTGAGGGGAGGTAGGAAGCATTCCATGGTGCTGGTCCCTGCTCATCACCTTCTGACAACTTTCAGCTGGCAGGAGAGCTGCTTTCACTCCTGAGCAAGACAGGAGTTGAACAGGGATGCTGAGAGCCGTGGTACACTGCCTCCCTGGATTTGTCCTGAACAAATAAACACACCAGCTGCAGCAGAAAGCAGATTTTCCTACTCCTGCTACTCCCTCTTTCCTTGACACAGAGATAATGGGTGGCAGTTTGGTACATTACTCCTGTGGTTTTTACTTCCCATATGGGTAATACTAAGGAGCAGAGGAGGAATTATCACCTCCTTTCCAGATCAACTTGAAGATAACTTCAGACAGGCCTACCAACTGTCCTGGAACACTTTTTAATAAAATGGTCATTGTTTCCTTCCATTACAAAGAATACAATCTTCAATATTTTGAAAATATGGGAAGAAAGGGTCTTTCCTGTGCTAGAGGACCAAAACAGAAGCAACATTGCCAAGGACCTATCAAATGTGCAACATAGATCATCTCATTTTATGAGTTCTTCCCCTAAAATATGTACTGTAAACAAAATAAGAATACCAATATAGCATGTCTTTGTCTCCTATGAATAACATTTCCAAAAAAAGGGACACAGCTTACCGGCTAAACTCTACCCCCTACTCATATTTCAGACCTAAGAAGTCTTGCCAAGATCCTATCTATTGATTTAAGGCCTGCTCACCGCTATCACATTATTAATTTTTCCCAGCTGTAAGCACTGTGGATCTGTAAGGGAGGCAGAGAAAGGTTAATCCAGTTTCTCACAGACTCTCTATCTTACATTTGGCCAGGCAAATCAGAATTAGGTACTGCTTTATAAACTATTCAAGCATTCAAATCTTTATTACCCCAGCATGGAAAATTTTACTGTTAATAGGAAAAAAAAGCTGTTGAAAAGGACCAGTTGGGCTGCCAGAATTGCTTCTGTACCTTCTTGGTGGGTTCTCTATATCTGATTTTTGCTTCAGGCAAATAAGTGGAGTAGGTGTAGTGAGTACATAGGGCTTTCCAGGTACCCCAGGCAGTAGGGAAAATGTATGTAGTAGAAACAACAGTTCCTCTTAATAGAACTCATAAAGGAAGTTGGAACGTGTTCTTTCACTATTTGCTGAATATGAAAAGGTTGAATTTAATACCTGCTGACCTTTTCTGAGCAGAGCTTTGGACCTCCTCTGAGCTGATAACGACTTTGGTACTCTCATAGCTTGTTCCTTCTCAGTCACCCAAGATAGAAAGTCTCATTTACAGCAATTTCAGAAATGGTGATCTGAAAGTACAGTGGTGAGGAATGACTCAGTTACCCAGACTTGCTGGTGACACATCCCAAGCAAATGTATTTATCTTAAAAAAAAAACAACACACACCACACCCTTAAATTTCAATGAAAACAACAAAAAAAGGAAATTATATTACCTTCCTTGGGAATCTCCTCTTTATTGAAAATAAGCACATATCATTTAATGATAATGGGAGTTTTGTGTACAAAGTAGAACAAGACAATAAATATTTTATCAATTCATTGTACTTTTCCCATTAGAAATATCATATAATATAAATATCTCTCTACATATATACTTTGCAATTAATTTTGTAGGACAAGACAGGCTACCTATTGTTTTTTTCTTGACTAAAATTGCAGTCCTGAATTTAAAAAGATAGTAACTGGTTTGTTAACTAGTATATTAGTAAGGGGCTGCCTTTTGGGGTTTTTTTTCCTTTTTCCCCTTCTAACTGCCTGGATAACATCTGCCTACTACACTGCGTGGTTAAAACAGAGCTCTGATCACTACAGTACCTTTGGTAAGAATATGCTAACTACTGCAGCAGCATGAACCCAGGAAATACCAACAAGACAAAACAGAATCCTTCTACCTAATAATCAGTGATATCAAAATCATTCAAATTTCAAAAGTTTCCTACTCACAGTGAAATGACAGCAACAGTTCTGAGGAAGGAAAAACAGTCCTTGACACAAGAGTTTTCTAGCAGCCACAATCTGAGTCAGAATCATAAAGAAAGGTCTACGGAGAATTGGTTGAAAGATCAAACAGTATTTTGCAAAAATTTCCCAGCACATTTATTTGCCGCCAAATCTCTTTTTTCTTGAGAAGACATCAACAGGGTTTATTCTGAAAAAAGTGATTTGGATGCTAAAGAGTTCTGCAAACTGTCACTTTTTTATTATTTGACTTGGTGATGAACTGAGCTGAAATCCACCATGACTAAGGAGAATGAAAGCCTCTGCATCACCCTAGGAAAAGAGAAGGGAATTAACTGTCAACCTGACTCCCCAAATGCATCCAGTCTTGTAATACTGAAATTATTACCTGGTCCTGAAACAGACCCTCCACCTCCCACACACCCAGCCGGCACCTTATCTCAAGGGGGAGCCAATTAGAATGTATCTTCTTGATATCCAAAAATCACAGCTGAAGTGGAAAGAATAAATCTCCCTTATTCCATCAGTCAGCAACAGATATGATGACAAAGCTCCTTCCTTCAGATTGTCTATACCATCCACACAACTCAAATAAATCAGAGCCAGAGTAAAGTCTGTTAGCACCAGATGAGAGTGGAACTGTTGGCTAAAAATACATCTGCATGGGGAGAAGTACTGTGTTTGAAAAAGGCCTCCATATGGAAGAAAAACAAAGACCTTTTTCTAAAATAAATAAAGATGAATTTGCCCTGTTCATGTGGCATTTTTCCATAACCTAGACTGAATACTATACAGTGGTTTAGACTGATTTTTTTTTTTTTTTTTTAACAGCTGAATCCTGCTGTAACAAACTCAGCATTATTTATTCCTCAGCCACGACACACTGATCCTAAGAGGATTTTCCACCTGCAAGGTCATTTCTGAGTGACATACTGATGGACTTTCTGGATGGACTGCAGCTTGTGGCCTATCTAGTTTCCAGAAATCATTTGGAAGATCTTTTATCAAGTATTAACTGCTCAGTAGAAACTTGTGTAATTCCCGGACCTTAGGCAAAACGCCTTCGTGTGCAGGAACAACATAAAAGGCCAAAATGCTTCACAAGTCCAGAGCAAATTTTACTTAATTCTCTGATGAAAGGGACACCAAGGCAGCAGCAGTTCCTCAGAACAGGTTTTTTTTCCCCCAAAAGACAATAAGATGCTGTTTCCTAAGGGCAGCAGCTCTGCAGTGGCTCCCCTGCAGCTGGAGTCAAACACTTACTGTCCACCTAGAATCAGTCTCCATCATACCTAAAGGGATTCCCAGAGACAAGCAGCATACGCAGGTCTTCGAAGATAACATATGCAAAGGCATGAAGGGTGGCTCAATGGCAAAACGTAGATCATTGTAAAGGTCTGGGAGCTACAAACCAAGTTTTACAATCTCTAGTGAATATCTTGAAAGCAAGTGAAGCAGCAACAGGAGAGGGTCCCTGCTCACGGCTGCATGGCAGGAACAAGAAGGTCACACTCAGCAGGATGAAAAGGCAGGAAAATAATGAAGAAAGCTTTCCAACCAACAGAAGTGGAGTTAGCTCACTTCAACCCTCTGTTCAGGGAAGAAGAAAAAAGGCATCCTTTAGAAAAGAGAACAAAGTAATTCCTGGCATAGTTCTCTTAGCATCAGAGCATTCTGAGGAAGACACTTTCATTTGCTCTGCTAAACAAGGCAATAAAACCACATTTTCAGCGTTGGTCAAAAACTGTGAGAGGTGAAAAAACATTTCTAAACTATGTGCAATTCTCAGCCTTTGGAAAGTGAATACTCTTGAAGTAAAAAGTTAGTGTTTCCCTAGAAAATCTTCCCTTTTTCATCAGCTTCCTTAAGGTTTTTCTTTTTAAGCAGGAAATAGGGATAAAAGACAGAAAAGTATTTTGAAAATGTTTCCACCCCAACCAATCCCACTCCAGTTTGAAAAACTTTTCAAGAGTATTTTACTGTGGGATAACATCACTCTCTTTCTTTAGCCAGTATTCTCCCACCATCATATATCTTTTTATATTTACATGGGCTAACTACCACAGAAGCTGAAATTTATTTTGATCTGCGCAGCGAGCTTTTGAAGTCATAATTAAAATATGTTTTTGCAATGAAGGAGATAAGTCACTGACAACTCAGCGGAAAAAATACACAATGGATTTCACTAGGCATAGGCATGATCTTTGGTAAAGGTTCCCAGATGTGTACAAATTTGAGATTATTACAGAGAAAAGCATAAGTAACAGCTGAAACTCAAACTGAGACAATGACCGAACAAAAAGTTATTTTTCCAGTTGAATGTGGCTGGAAATAATTGCTATAGGAAAATTCAAAATGGCTTCATTTGACAATTACTTGTTAGGAAAAAAATATATATGTTAAATCTGTCGCAAATCTCCAGACAGTTTAAACGGACAATGCCAACCACTACTAGAATAGATTCAGATAGGTATCTGAAAGAGAAGGTTCTCTTTACCGTGACGAAAACATTCAATCTGTCTATAACAACTGACATTGTACCATTACAGAACAGATAAAATTGTAGGTGGTGGCAACTCCCATGTTTTTTATCTGTTGGAGATCTAAACAGAAAATTTTATATTAGGCATGTTTGTAGGCAGCAGGGAGCACAACAGAGATTTAAGAGAATAATACTGTATGAAAGAAAGAAAGCAGAACCTATTAATTATGAAGACAATCCTAATAAAATGAGAACATTTAGTTGCTATGCAATGGGAGAAGAAAACAAACAAACAATCAAACAAAAAAACCCAAAAACCCAAAAAACCCCAACACACACACACCCCACAAGCACCACTCCACATCATTACCTTGCAAAAGATTTTGTAACTTGCCTGCACTGTTTAGCATAAACTACCACCAGCCCATATCTGTGAGCTTGGGGTGACCAGAGAAATTCTCACCAAAGACTAATGCACAAGAACAGGAATGCACCATTGCTCTACTATGTGCTTAAGCATTAGCTAAGAGATTATACCTGGGAAAACAGGTTAGGTGTTGCAGCTTGTCACAGCGAATCCTCACAGAGACCTCCACGTTATAAAGGGTGAAGCCCTGGCAAAATCCAGGGAGCTCCTGCCCTCTCTGGGCCATCTCTGCCGTCCACTACTGCGAGCACTGGCTTTCCTTCCACACCCCCTCAGCCAGGTCTTCTGGTGCTCAGCCTGGCCCTGTCATGCTGTCTGACACATGGCCACAGTCACATCACTTGATACCACTCACAGGAAGACACGTCAAAGGCAGCTAAACTGGTATTTCAGGCATGATCAGGAACATGTACTTGGCAGTACGATAAAAATACTGCTGACTCTTGCTGTTGCTTAAATGCTGAATCCTTTAGATTCAAAGCTAAAAGCACTCACCCCATAAAAGGGTTTTTGTTCTCCGAACTTCATGGAGTCATATGGTTAACGAAGAGTATGGAATTCACTGTGTAACAAGTTATGCATCTATAAAGACTCGCCCTTCTTTCAAATTTCAGGAACATGCAAACTCAGTCACTTTTTAAGAACTTATTCATGGCTTGACTCTAAAATTTGTCACCTCTGAAGAGTGACCTAACCATCAGACAACCTTTCAAATTGAAGCAGAGCTTTTTTTTTTTTAAGGAGACTGTCACTCATTTTCATTCTGAATCTAACTGGAACATCTGAAATCTCTCTATTTTTCAGTCAGTATTTTCAGTCCATTTCTAATTCAAACTCAATCTCCATCACTTCCAACATAACATAAGGATTTCTTTTCTTGACCTTACCTAAACCAGAAGAGTGGAATTTATTTACATCAGTAGAAAACATACTCATTTCTGTTCAGCTAAAATATGGAGCATTGCTATTCTTCCAGTAAATAGACACAGTCCATTTTGCTTCATTAAAGGAATGTTCTTTTCACTGGAAAGAAGGTGCTGATAATTGGCCCAGCATATTTCCTTCAGGCATCTGTTAAGCTAATTACTGTTTAGGCTTACAGTCCTACATTTTTCCCCTTACTTTGTGAGGAATGCTGAAAAAAAAAAAAGCTGCTAAATAAAACTTCTTGTTTGTTTGTTTTAACATAATGATGGTCATGACAAACTCTTTATTGTTTGGTTATTTTCTGGTCGAACTATCCACAGAATTAGGATTGCTAAATTTTAATTTTGCAGCAGCTTATAGCCAAATTAAAATTTTAATTGGCTGCTTCGTGTTTTAAAGCAATAGATTAATCTTTGTGAATCATCCTAACTGGCAGGTTTTAGTGATCCAAGTAATTTACTTGTATAATTTATTTCTTTGTGTTTGAAGGAAAAGTCCATATAAATGCCATTATGTGAAATTTCCATGTAGCACAATAATTGCAGGAAAAGTTATGCCTTCAGAAATTGATCTTCTACAAGGTTTGGGATTGCAACAGAATATTTTTTTTAAAGTCTGTATTTCTTTCCTCTTCAATAAAATTGACTTTCAGTTAAAGCACAGTATTTAAAACACTACAAGCTGACTATTGAACACAACAGGAATTTTTATCTGAAGAAAGAACATAAAAACTGGGGTCAGTTCAGTCCACTCTGATGCCCTCTCTTTCTTCGTGCCTGTTTTACCAGAGACCCAGTGCAGGCACAGCAAGCAGCAATGGCACCCCTGTTTTCACGGGGTGCAGCCCATCGCACGCTGGCTGCACACTACAGACCCCCACAGCCCCCAGGCTCAGCCTGGTCGAAAGCCTAAGCTCACATCAGCGAAGCATCACCAGCCTGTACCATGGGCACCCCAAGTGCACAAAGCTTGCTGTAATTATGAGTAGCCATTCTGGGAACTGTGCTCTCTGCCTCTGTATTTCTCACTAGCCCTCCCAGTCTCAAGGGCGATGAAAAGCTCGTGAACTCAAATGTCAGGAATGCTTAGCTGATTATTTTATTGGCAATGCACTGCAATTATCTCTCTCCTAACTCCTTAGGTCTTGGGTGTAAGAGCTTTCAGACTGCTTTGCTGAACCCTTGGAAGAAGAGGAGTCACGATGGATGGCTTTTCTCCTGATGCAGGCAACTGAGAATGAAACTACATACGACAAATGCTGATTTGGCTAAGCATTAATCCTTTATTACATAAATCAACTTTGTGTTGTTTATGCAGTCAGTATAAAAATTCACTTATAGATTGTATTTATTTAACTGTGCACTTTATTCTGCTTAGTGAAGAGCAATCTGCCTGACCTTACATGTACTCTGCAAATGTGGGCCAGGAATGGTCTTGTTAACAGGACAAAAAATAACATCTTTCACCCTCCACTCCATGAAAATTCATTCACTAGAGCATCCCCATCGCTTGTGGATTTCATTATTACTGGGGAGGATATATTAACTGCTCTTCATCTCTGCATCCCACCTAGGGAACCAGTTTCTCAGATCTCATGACCCTAGAATTTTAAAAACTGACAGAAACAAACCACAGATTTGCAAAGCTGAAAAATTTAGTCATAGAGTTCCCATTTATTTAAATGGTTAATCTATCCTAAATACTAAAATCTGAACCTTTCTAATTGCATCCCAGTCCTGGAGATGAATTATACAGCAAGCAACTGATTTCATTTATTTTCTCAGTAATGTTTAGCCTCCCTTTTAAATGAGTACTTTAAAAATGTTTTTCATCTTTCAAAACAAGGTGCTCAGGAAATTTGTTTTCTTTGCTACACTGAAAAGCAGCATTTATGTGACAACTTTATTTCTGAATTCCCTGCACTACTTTAAGTCTCAGCTATCAACGAGGTAAGTGATAAACAGAGCCCATGAAAAGGATTTAAAAAAACCCCCAAAAAACAAAAAACATAACACACCACACAACCCTTGGCAGGTAGGAGTGAAGAAAATGCTATCAAATTATATAAGAGCAGATTTTGAAAATGCACAGCAGCCATCAGCTTCCAGCATTTGCAAATGCAACATCTGGTCACCTATTTCCAGTCCTAATTGGGAGTCACTGGGGGTACTGAGATGTGGATATAAAGATCTTTTTGAAGTTTGGTCTGTATTTCTGCTCAAAACCAGTTATGTTGGCTTACAAAGTCAGCATTTGCATATTGTTGAGTATGTGGAATGCCACTGTCTTTCCAGTTTATCTTGCGGAGTCCTAGAAAAAAATCCTATGTGAATTTTGAGACTGTGCTTTCTGCCAGTGTTTACGAGGAAGGAGGCTCTCACTGCAGTTTATACGACATCTAATCAATGCTCAGGGAAGAATTAAAGTGGTTATAGTTTGCTATTAAAAAGACATGGGTGGCCAGATGACTTTGATCTTGGAGTCTGCATAGCCCTGGCAAGGAATGTTATTAATAACATCCTGCCTTGGAATTCAAACTATAATTCTTAAGAAGTGACTGAGCTCTCCCTCTTCTTCTCCCCATCCAATCAGAAAAGCAAGAGCCAACACTGTCAAATGCTGGAGATAAAAGAGCATGGTTTCCAAGGAAAGCCTGCAGCTATGGAAGCAAAAGTTAGTGGGACAGCCTCATTTAAACTAGTTTCAAACCAAATTCGGTAACACAAATACACAGCACCACAGCAGGCAATAATAAATACATATTAACCCTTCTTCCCCCAAAAATACCAAAACCAAGCTGCTGAATTTCTTTCTATAGGCAGGTATTGGGGAACTGTTCAAGTAAACACAACCCGTCACAGCCTGACTTTATTTGTCAACAGCTTTTGGTTCAAAGCAGCAGCGTCTGGCCTTACACAGCTCTCATCAGTCAAGTTGGGGAATTATGCACGCAGTCAAGCCAAGGTGAGGCACAGACACACCAAAACAAGCATTTTCTGTCTGATCTTCATAGCACTCTTGCATGTTGTCAAGCCTATTCAGCAAGAAGTCCTCTGATCTCCCCATACCTGAGCAAAATCTGCCTTTTGATCACATACAACTGACCCGGTTTTCCAGGTGGGTTCAATGAAGCATAGGAGGTATCAGAGAGAGGGAGGGAGGCAGAGGAGGGCCATAGAGGGAACAAGTGGCTAAAGTCAGAAGGTAATTCCTTGTGACATGCTTTCCATTTGGCGCTTCCCATCCTTCCTCCTACCTTCACCTTCTATAACCAAAATTCAGTGAGGCCTTGTGGAGTGGTTCTTATTATTAACTTTATAGATTAAGATTTTCAAATGCCAAGCACAGGATATGAAACTAATTGGTGCTTATAAAGGGAGATAGAGTAAAAACGTTGTACGGCTGGAATAACTGTACTTTAAAGATATATCAGTTCTTTTTGTGGATAATTATTTACATGAAATAGGTGTGTAAGACAAACCACTTTTTTAAATTTCCAACCCCTAAACGTACAATCGCATTTTCATATTATATACCCACTCAAGGGGCATCCTGTTTTATATGTAATCTATAAATCATTTGAGGTATGGGCAATTTCTTTTGGTCTCCCTGTACTGCAGTCAGCACAATAAAGTGCAGGTTCAGAGCTACAGCTCTTAAAAAGATCATGACAAAATAACAGACCCTTGAATGCCTTTGCTTGAGAGTGTTAACAAGTCCAGTCAGGAATCAGGCCATGTATGCAATTATGAAAAATTTGTCAGGGAGGCTAAAAGCAAGAGTGGGTTTCAGACAGAAGCTCTCAAATTGGCCAACATGTGGACTCACCAGCACAGCAGCAGCCACCTGGCCACCCAGTGCCTGGCTGGACACTGCCACAGCCCAACAGTTATCAACACGCATCTCTGTGCACATCCCACACCACCATAGCCCTGCTCTGGCAGTAACACGTGACCCATCCCTGCATAAATACCAACTTGCAAATCTGCACAGTAATAAGCAGCCCTGAATATTTCCTCTGGCTGAGGATAGCAGCCTTTGCTGATCTGAGTGTAATCTGGCAGTACGGATCTGCACCAATAAGCAGAACAGGAGGCTGACAGGTCAGAGTTACCCAGCAAATATCTGAATAACTAAAGAGACACAGCTCATCATTGCATTGATCATTGTTGGGGTGAGGGGGAGGGAATAGTCTTCTCTGTTTAGTCCATACTATTTTCTAAGCTAAATAAGGTCCAAGTTCAGCAAGCTGCTGTATCCAACTGCATCACTACCGGGCGTGCAGTTCCTGAAAGAAGTATTAGCAGTATTGCTGGCTTTTTCCAAAGCAGTTTTTTCTATCATAGTGGTATGACCATATTTCCACAACATCTTATCATCTCAGTCTTTAGTGGGTTGCTAGCACTTTCACTTATTCTGAGGGCTTTAATAAATTGCACCTTAGCCTCCAATGCAGAATTGTATCTATAAGCCAATACAGGCCGTTATATTCTTCTGATATGAGCTGGGATGGTGTCAAGACCTTGCTAGGGTTTTACCCTTTCACACGTATGGAAGTGAGCAACTGTTTTTTCCTGGGACTGAAAGAACCTGAGTGGGAAAACCAGAAGCAGCATTAAAGAAGCTGACACAGCTCCAGAGGATCAGTCAAAGCAGCAAGCATACCGTATGCAGCAAGCAACATTTAGAAGTCTTTTGAGAAAATAGCTGCAGTTTCGGCTACCACATCAGCTGAATGGCCCCCCACACAGCCCTAAAACACACAAAATAAAATACTTTTCTTACACTGTGCCAGGAAAATAACTGAAACAACTCTCAGAATGAGGGTGCATCTTCCTCAGCAATTTATTATGTAGTGTCAGTGCTTTTCTGACACAAATCTCCTTGGTGTGTACTTTTGAAGCACTTTAGATTGTGCTTTGCAGCTCCCCCAGCTGGACCGTCCCCAGAGAAACCCATGTGGAAACTACACACCAGCAAACCTACCATTCAGGCAAAGATCATAAATGCAATATCCCAAACCCCTGTTTGTAAAATCAGACTTTGGAATAAGATTATCAGTCTGGCCCTAGGTGACACAAATGATCACTAGGGATGACAGGTCCTTGAACTGTACTGCTTTGCTCTACAACAACTCTCGTGCTAAAGCGTTTGCTATTGCAGCTACACCCTGGGGATCTGAAAGGAAGATATTTCACAGTAATTATTTGATGCTGCAGAAATTACTCCTGATGGCTAATCTCAGAGCTGTATCTCCAGTACATCCCTCCAGCATTGCCCTTGCTATTCTGATGCCTTGTATGAATATTCCCATTAAGCCTTCTACTCTTTCACTTATGTTTCTGGGAAAGAGCTTTTAGCTTTGTCTGTCAAGCCAGATAGTAAAGATTTGCGTTCTAAGGTATTAAAAATGCAATGTAACTGTAGACATGGATCTACATTAGGTACCAAATGACCCCGGAAATCTCTGCTTTCTGGCACTGCTGCTCAGAAAACTGAATCCTGGGGACAAATGTCTGAATCCAAGAGTTTCTCAGGGAAGTTGTGATTTTGCTTCAGATTAGGGCAGATAGAGTGATAAAATACATCTCTGCTTTTCAGTCAGTCTCTTTGATAACCTTAGTTTTTATCCTCAGAATAAAGTCAGAAATTTTTGTGGGGTTTTGGTTTTGCTTTTCTCCTCTCTCTGGTCTAAAAACAAACCAGATTTTCAAAGATGAACTGATATCTTTTTATGGCCTAAAAAGATTAAGATTTCATTTCCCCACCCACAACAGACTCTGCACATCATATCTCAATACCTGCAGCTAGATTTTCAAAGGAAGTGGAATATATAGCATGTTAAACTTTTAAAGAAACAGTTCTTAAGTTTAGAGCTTATGTAATAATGGCTTTATTCTAAAAACAGATATTGAAGACAACAGCCAAATTTTATGTCCTTGTTTTAGCAGAAGAAAGTGTATGAGAAAAGAAGAGCCTGATCCTTCATGAAGAGAACAGAGAAAATGCTGATTTTTAGAAAGCTCTGGGGGTCCTGTTTTGTTGCTTACTGGGAGGGGGAGTTTGAGACACATCAATCCTTCCTTTTCATTGTGCTTCCAGGAGGAGTTGCTCAGCCCCTCCATTCACACTACATCTCATCTACCTTTGTTCCTGTATGAAAATTAATATATTTACACATAATTATTGTTCCATCAAAGTCATCAGGTACCACTGCTAACTCAGAAGTCATATCCAAAAAGGAAACAGGCCAAGTATTTATATACCTCTGTTTCTGCGGCACCTGTGACTCTTAATTAGAGCCTAGAGCCCCTTGCACTAGCTGGTGCAAAAACCAAAAAACAGAGGGAGTTCCTGTCCCCAGAGGTTTGCAATCCAAATGTCAGACAGGAGGCAGCAGGTGGGAAATACAGTGGAAAGTATATAAGCACCACAGAAGGGTCTTCCTTAAGCCACAGAAAGCATATCTGCATAAGTGTTTTCGGAGCAGCATGTAGCTTCAGGAAACAAGATTAGACTGCTGCTTCCCAAGACACTAGGAGGCAGCTCTTTCCTGCAGAAGATCATTGTTCACCTTTACTGAGGGTAACCACCTAGAACTGAGATATTGGAAAGATTGCATAGATACAGGTAGTAATAAACTACTATAGAAATACATTGCTTCAGGGCTAGAAATCACCACCACCACTTACAAACCGGCAGGTTTCTGCCATCACGAGGCTTCTCTTCTCACCTCCCACCCCATCACCCTGCTGTTCCTTCCAAGCGCTATCCCTGTCATGAGGACAAGGGAGGTTTAGGTTCAGCATAGCTTGTTAAGTCAAGATGGAAATTACAGTAGCTTGCATGACAGCATAAAGGAGCATTTTAGGGTTTCTTGATTCTTGCACTGGAAAAGGTATTGATCATGGGTTGTAGAACGGGAAATTATGCTTCACGTGCAATAGGTGTAATATCAAGTGCAATTATCCTGAAGAAACTATGGGGGATTGTGTATTAAAGCTATTTTCTTGCAGCAGCTTGCCTTTTAACTCTTCTGTAGCATCAATTGCTATGCTAGAAATACAGCGAATGTTGTTTCCCTGAGCCCTTCTTCCCTGTTCTTTTGTATACTTGCCTGCTGAAAAGGTTGTTAAAGATGAATTTACAGGGAGCCCAATCAAATCAGCCTTCTAAAGAACACATCTCACCTGGCAAATATTTTCTTATTACAATAGCATTAAGTAACCATTTCCACACAGGAAAGAAAGGCTCCCATTTCAAGCTGAGTTGTGGCAAACATAGCTACCCACATCTTACACAGTTAACCTACATGTATCATGTCTGTACACAATTAGCTATCCTAAAGAAAGAAAATAGTCCAGTCAACACACTGCTGTGCATGAGCTCTTCTTCCTGCTTAAGATGCAGCACCCCATATGCACCACATGTGCTTTGGGTGCAATAATCACCAGGCATCTGTGAGCTGGTCCTCACAGAGACATACTGTTTTCTATGTTCCACAGACAGGAAAGTTAGGGTAAAAATTATGTAAATGAGAAAGTAAAGAACCAAAGTCAACCTCTAGCTATAGCTTAGAGTAAGGCAAATAGAAATTACGTTCCTTAAGACTGTTTCCCCAACATTCATTAAAATAAAACCTCTTTTGAGGAGGAAATTATTTGAGCTTATTTGAGCTATGACTGAGGATGTACAAGTGACATCATTGTGCATTTCTTTTATGACTCTGATTCTTAAGATAATTCATCTATTTTTAAAGATTTAGTGGTGCTGAACAGTATTGGTAAGACTGTCCATCAATCTCTGAAATAAATTGAAACACAAGCTTGCAAAGAACAATAAATGATCAAACAGTCCTCTGACACAGCATGAAAACACATATGTCCCTTTTCATTAATATTTCTTACCTATCAAACCCACTTGCTTACCCTTACCCGCCTCCCTTACTTTACAACCTCAGTTCTTTAACAGACATAAATCTCTCTCCCAACCTAGATTTGTGAGCATCTTGCACCTACCACACTTGCTCATTCCTTCCTTCATTTCCTCCCCCAGCTGTAGCCAAGCACAAAAGACCTTGGCTAACAACACCTGGAACTTATAGCTTCCCAGTTCCCCTAACAAATTGGAACACAATGTAAGAAACCTATATAAGACTCCTTTCTTAATGGCTTTTCTATATTTAGTGAGAAAAGCATGGTTAAAGAAAGGGTATTTGTTATTTTGGTGTTAAGACTACAGCAAGTTTTGTACAGTCTTTCAAAGTTCAACACTTCAAATAAATGAGATCTTATACAAAACACTGAAGGGAGTAAGCTAAGGGACAGTGGAAAAGAAAAGGGATAGTAGCTCTTTAGTTCAGTTGTAAGATGTTAAGAGATGAACAGCCCAGAAAAGCCCAATCTTGACTTTAGGGTACCAAGTGATTTTATAAATAGATACCAACTTTTTTTTTTTTTCAGTCTCATGTTTTAGGCTAGAATCTACCTATTATACATACTGGTTAGTACTAGAATGGTGTTTTACCTAGCAGCAGGCTAATTTATAGCCTTATCCTCAAAGGTAGTAGTGTATTACTGCAGGAAGGGTGATGATCCAGGGTTCTCACAGCTTCCTATAAAGAGTGTTGATATTTGTAGTGAGGTTGTAGCTGTGATTGTTTAAGAATTGGTGTTTTCTTATAGTTTACAAAAAAGTCTCTATATTTAGGCAATTAAAATTTTAATCACTGATTATATCTACTGGTACTTTTTACTAGGTTTATTCTCTTCTTAAAGTTTCTCTTCACAAGAGGAGTACTAGGGATCTTTGTCAGGAATCTGCTCCCTGTGGAGGAGTTAAGGACTGGTTCAGGACTGGTTCTCGAGCCCTAGGAAGCACATTTCTAGTACATGAGACAAAATGCTTTGCAGTCCTTTTACTCTTGCTGGTGTCTGGTTGCATTTGGCAGAACTTTGGGAATCTTCATTCTATTTCCTTTATTATTTAGTTCCAACGGTGTAAGAGGATATGCTAAAAGAGATTAGGTAACACAAGGGTTTCTGGGGCTTGATCTTGTGTGTTTAGGTTTGGCAGATGTCCATATAATCAGATATTACATCTTTGTGACTTCTTCACAACCAAACTTCATGTGGGAGGGAAACATAATCAGGCAAGTCACTGTAGTCTCTTTGCAGTACCGTATTGCTTGTGACCAGATGATTTGGAGGAATGGGAGGGAAGACTGAGAAACACAAATCCACAGCCTAAAGTAATTGAGGCAAGTGACTTTGTACAGACAGCAGGATGAACTACTTGTATCTTGCTTAGCAATAATAGTCTAAGCATCCTCAACAAGCACTCACTGGGGACAGGAAATCTCTGTAGTCTGTAGTGTAGTGGGTTAGGCTGAAGGAACATAAAATACTGTACCTGCCTCCCACATGTGGCATAAGACTTAATAAATATTTGCAACACAGTTGAAGATTCTGGCAGGAAAGGGGCTATTACAAATGTGAAGTGCTAATATAAATCTAAGGTGCTAAAAATATTCATTTATTTGTCTCTGACAAAGTGTCTTGTTAATGAGCTATTTCACAAATGTCGAAATGAATTCAGTGTAAAATGATTTATTGTGACGCTTGCAATAAATAAAATATACACATGTTTTCAAAGAAACAAGCTCTCACTCAAGAAGCAATCTTTGGCAAGGCTCATAAGTTCTCCTGTTACTCTAACAATTCTTTTTTTCTTCTGCCAAAGCCACTTGCCAAAATAAAACAAGATGCAGCCTGTATATTTTAAGTACTTTATTTCTGTGTGTATTGACTGACTGGGGTAAGGTAACATCAACTGTCCTGTAGTTTTAATGCAATTAAAATTAATATGAAGGTCAAACATAGAGGAACTTACAGACTCTTGAAAGTCTGACATCCTGAGTTGACCACATAAAATAAAGGATATATTTGCCTCCCTCCTCCCCCCCCGCTTTTTTTTTAGTTTGTATATTTAAATCTAGATCCAAAACCCTTTAACTGGAAAAGAGTACATACTGCAAATGTATCATAGATCTAGGTTTCGGCGCGGCTTACAGAAATATTTGATATGGTAAAGCTCTTTTTCATCTAAGTTGTTCGTTGTAATTTGAAAGAAAATTCTGCAAACAGTTGAAGCTGTAAATGACTGCACAGGCCTCAGTCCACACCTGAATACTTTAGCGCTGGGAGGGGCCTGTGAAATGGGTGCTGGGTTAAATCCGTAACAGATAAAAACACGTAGTTAGCTCAGACTCCACGGACTAGTAGTGAAATTATACTGCTACTGGTTTGTCATGGAATTTTGTCACCTTGTAAGTTACAGAATCAATCAGAAAGGCAGAAAGAGGCTTTGTGTTTTCCCATACCTTTTGCCTACAGGTATGGAAATGTATGAATCCAGGGACTCATAAAACTATGGAAAGGCTGGGTTAGTAAGGAAAGCACAGAGAGTAAAATCTAGTTTCTTTAATTATTTTACATTAAGCTATTTGGAATAAATTTTGGCTCCTAAGCATCAGAAAATTCATTGGATACTGCCTGTAAATTCTTCAACGGGACTCTTTTGCAATAAAAAAATATCCTATGTAATTAAAGGGCATAAGCATGTTTAAAAAAAAAAGGAAAAAACCCTAGATTTGTCTTGTTTTTAACAGAGAAAGGCACTTGTAATACTCGAACTCCAGTCACCCAGTGTTGCAGCAGAACTCTAGCATACCTGAGCATACTTTCTCAGTTCTGGCTGCCATGTAGGTGAAAGTTTGATATTAAAGTGTGGAATCTCTGCAGAGCTTATGAGGAGGAAAAAGATGTAGCAATTGTAAGGCACAGCTAGTCCACAGCTCTTCTGAGGAAGCATCTTCTCTGATCGTCTCATCTAACATGAATAAGCAGCTCACCAATTTACAACATTAAGTGGTTGATATTTTTCACTAGTGCTATATGAGAGTAAAAGTCAGTTGTCACAGCTGGTATTTTTCCCAACGCTTCAATATTAAAGTCAAATCAATTTCATTGGCCATTTACCCTGAAAAACACATTGGAAATATTTGCATTGGTCTGAATCTCAGCTAGTAAAAATGGCAGCAGTTCCACTGATCTTAATAGAGATATGATGAGCAAAACTAACTAGGGACCAAGTTCCTTAATGATATATCCCACTGCACTCCTGTAGTTTGCTAAACCATGTTTAATGTTCTGCCACAGCCTATTGCAATATCTGTGAATATTGGCCAGTTTCGGAATACTGCAAGTGCATTATTTATATCATCAAAAGTCTTTTATAAAATACAAAGCAAATTGTACAGACAACCTTCATTATTTCCTTGTGGCTGGAAGGCAAATCTCTCACTTTCTTTTAACAGAATAGAACTTCCATTGATTTATGGGTTTGCAGATCATTCGTTGTGTGATTGTTGAATTCACTGTCCAACAGGGACTAGAGAAGCTGTGTGTTTTGGCAGGTGCTATTCATCTTCTATGCTTCAATCTCCCCTGTTACATTATTCTGATGTCTATGTACCACAGTAGCAATGATCACTGTAGATGAACAGGAGGCTGAGATTAGCAGTCCCTCCTCACACATGGAAAAACACTGGTTTTCGGAGCCTCTGGGAATTTGTAAACCCCATGAGCAAAATGCTCAGCGCTCCTGCCTGAGATGCGTGATAACATCATTGCTACAAGACTTTGGGGACAGAGGTGGACTTGCAGTTTAGCTTCCCTGGCAGTCCCACAACCAGATAGCAGCTTTTTCTCCAGGCAAGCTGTTCATCTCTTTGGGCTAAGCTAGGGATATAAAATCTGACAGCAGCAGTGGTGGATACCCAAACAGCTTGCGAGTTCCATTCAGCCATTCACATTTTGCACATGGAAAATGCCAAGAAACAGTTGGCCCCTGTGGGGCAAGTATTAGAAAGGGAAATGTGAAGACATGACATCAGTTAACAAATACATGATCTTTAGGGAATGACATTCCCTTTGAATGTACACTGAAATAAGGTTTGGGAAGTTGGGTGCACATATTCAGGGAAATGCTCCAGACTCTACAGACCTTGATGTATAGCTCTAAAAATTCTTCTTGCTGTAAGTTCGTATCTGAAAAAATGCTGAAAGCAACCCTTGCGGTGGGTAATCATTGCTTAGAACACAAAGCATAAAGAAAGCAAATTGCAAATCAGGGCGTTAGGGAGTTAGGGGAAAGCACAGCACAGAGGAAAATTCCGAAATGTTTTAAAATAGATTTCTGTGTCTTGACTGGTTGTTCACTTAGTGTTTTGGATGCTACAGACTCTCTGACTGATACAATGATTTTTCAAAAAATATTTGCTCCAAATGGTTGCCTTTCTAACATCACCAAAGATAATATTGGAGTAGCTTAAATTCCACAACACTGGAACTGAAACATGACTTGGAAAATATGGAGAGCATGTTCTGAGATCTGCTATAAGAACGCAAGGAATAGAACAGTATATTTTCATGCTGGCATAACTTTGCCACAAATAGGTGGTTGTTGCTAATCCTTTGAATGGCTTGTTAGTGCATGGTTCACTGAAATTAAATAATAGCTTCTAAATATGCATCATTCTGCATATTTTTTTCAATAGTTAAACCATTTCAATTCGGAAAGGAAGTCATTTTTTGTTAATTATATGGCAGATAAATACTTGTATTTCACAGTGGGGAGGAATTAGATGTTACTGTCTTCCTAGGATTGGAGATTTTTAGAGAAAACTGTGGGAATAATGCTAGAATAGTAATATCTTAAAATTGAAATCCTGTAGTTTTGTGTTATGGTATGATCATAAAATACAATGTGAACATTTTAACTCATTTATGTAGGTTAATGCACTTCTCAACTGTGACAACTTCAGCCAAACACTTTGAACCTCAGAACCAGAAAAGAGTGGTACTAAAACTCATAGTTAACCACCCTCAAACAGAAGAGAATTGCTCCTTTAATACAGCATATTTGTTTTCAACGTTTCTGTTTTCAGTGGGAGAGCATCACTTCTGTTCTTGCTTACTGTAAAGCTTCATTTTAGATATTTTGCAATAGGAAGGCTTATGAACCTGAGCTGGTTTGCCTGGACATTGTCACAGCACCTCTGTCTGATGACAAAAGAAAAAGAATATGGGTAAAATATCCACTTGAGGGGGGTTTCCATCTTGCAAAGGAAAGATCGCATGTTCCTGTAGCCATCACTTGATATGAGAACAAGGCGTCAGGGCTACATGCCGGATTACTAGGGACCTTGCAGACAAATCAAGGGTAGTCCAGAGGGGTACAGCAGAAAAATGATAAAATACTTGGAAAATGGAAATTGCAAGGGTGATAAAGAGGACTGACCATCTAGCACTTAGAGACATAACTGTCTATACATACATAAAGGGATTTTACGGAGAGAACAGGGACCAATTATTCTCTCGAGTCATCAAGGGCAGAACAAGACTAATGGATTTAGGATATTGCAGGGAAAATGTCAGTTTAACATTAGGAAATACTTTGGGTAGAACAATCAGGACAATGTATGATGCTCTCAAGGGGAGCTGGGTAGGATTTCCATCACTGAACTTGTTCAAGTGTAAGGCTGGACATCAGTCTGAGGTACTGGAGCTTATTGTGCCCTGAAGTTTACCAGAACTAAAAGCCCTTAGTCCTGCACACCTTCATGTAAGAAGTTAATCCTCATAAAGCCAGAAGTCATTGCTTAAGAGCTGCCTGTACAGTGCCATATACTTTAATAAATCTTTAAGGAATGGTGAGATGTCCTAGACACTTTCCCATAAGAAGCAAATTCATGGATAGTAGTTATTTATATGAATTGCAAAACATGGTAAATCTTGTGGGTTATTCCCATCAAAATCCAGAAATGTTTGTCTCTTGCTCATGAAAAAGATGATTCAATCAAGTATCTTCCATTTTCTATGTGCATTTTATGAATTGGTTTACATATTTAAACCCCTCAGAAATCCAACTTTCTGAAATATATATTCAAATGGAATATCTGCCTATTGGTTGTCTGAATTTAGTTCTCTATTATATTTTTTTCATTCACATATAGAGATATTTTAACCTAGGTATATGGTTTTTAAGCCAATCTCCAAAAATGTATCACACAAGACTCTTTCCACAACAGTAATTATGGGAAGAATTTCAATAAATGGGCAGATTAGACTATTTGTATGTAGTGCCATTATAGAGTCCATGTGATTGGTTTGTTCTCTGCATCAGTATTTCAGGAGAATTTTGGTCAAGGACAGTCATCCTGCTTTTATTAGTAATTGCTCAGGCTCAACAGAAACTCCAAGAAATGCTAATGAGTTTAATGAATCAAAACTTTCATTGCCTGCCTGCTGCTACTTGTGTCAAACTCCAGGGAAATTAAGGTGCTGACAGTGTTTGATGAACGGGATAAAATCACAGTCCTCTTAAGAAACCAGACTTACAGCTGCAAACGGATGGAATGACATATCTTTCTTGGCTTAAGGAAAAGAGTAGTGCCTAGCCACCATGATGAAAAGGCATCACATAAATTGCGAAAAAAATATCGTCCTCAGTGTATTATATAGTTCTATGAAATGCAAAGGGTTTTTAGTCAAAACTCTAACACAAATACAGCAGGCCTGGAAATTATCCATTTTCTTACTTGGCATTGTGTGATCTACCCTCTGAACTGGTTATGTTTTTTCATAGGAGATAGGAAAGCTGTGGATGTCTTTGAGTAACCTTAAGATTGAGGATAACACCCTCCTTATTTTGAAATCAGGTATTTCTTTCTGGAAATCAGATCATTTCCTAGAGTGATACAGTCAGTTGGCCTCCTGGCTTTATCTACTTACATCTTATTCTTCTTGCTATTTGAATGTAGGGTGTATCCCTAACCTTAAACTACCTGTAGTAGTATTTACTACTAAAACAACAACAAAAATACGATTATGTTCTTCTTTACATTGTAGCAGAGGGCAACTTTAAGGAGTTTTACTCAAAATTATTTTCTTCTTTGAATCCTAAGTAGCTTATTTGCTCTTCTGATCTAAACAGAGGACTAGAGAGTGCATGCTTCTGTGATAATGATGAAAGGGCTAATGAGATACTAGGGAAATCTTCTGATGCTGTTATAAATAGATGAAAATATGCAAGGACTAATATCCAAAGTTAGATCTCATTTCATATACAGGCATGTTGCCATTTCTAGGAGGTTTTCATGGGTTTCTGGCTGTGATGTGAGAATTGGTATTGCAGGTTTTCTTAAGGAAGTGTGCTACCATGTTGAATTTCAATTCCTAAGCACAGTCCATAGAGCTTAAAATATCAATGTCTACATTTCAACAAGGTATGTAAACACGAGTTTGTCTTTTCTCTTCAAGTGCCCTCTTTATCACAGGGTAAAAGAATTTGCTGTCCCTGATTCACTCTCTGATCTGCCAGTCTCTGACCTCTGTAAGCCACCTGGAGTACAGATTGTCTCTTTCAACATGAATGCAATAATGTGTAGAATAAGAGGGCAAAAAGTGAGTCTGCCTACCTTCCTACCGTGTGACAGTAGGTTCATATGGGGTTTTTTTCAGCTCATTTGACATTCAGATACAGTATTTTCTTGCATTCAGCCATGACTTCTAAGATTTATGCAGAGTACAAGAACAAAATCTACCTACAAAATCCTCCAGCCAAGTATTGCAGAAGACTGCAACTATGCAATAATTTAGGAGACAAATCAGCCACATTAGTCTAGAATGGTCAAAAAGCTGTCACAACAATACCAATACTAAATACAAAAAATTACTTCTGTTCTTCTGTTAATCACATCAGTGATGTTCCTTAGGAAGTCCTCTAGCCAAACTTTACTTCTACATGTAGGAAGACATTACCACCCGGGGACTTGTCAATGGGTCTCCTAATGGATTTCTTTCTGTATGTTGTTCCTGGTGAACCACACCAGACATACTTATTCTCATGCCATTATTTACCATGAAAATAAATGGAAGTGTATCATGGCAGATTTTCTTTTCTGCTGCTCAGACGTGGAAATGTTCATGTAACCTGCCTACATTCATGCTTCACCTATTTTCTCTGTCCAGACGTTCAACTAAGATTCTATAACCTATGAAAAGAAGACAGGGGGAACCTTTGCAATGTGAGTAGAAGTTTTGTCAGACACCGCTATAGTCAGTCACTACTTCATGGTGGCTATACATCCTTTTGAAACAAGGCAACGAGAGTCAAGATTAGTAATTTTAAGCGTAGGTGAAAGCGGTCTATGGGAGATACCTGCAGCAAGAACTCTGGGGTATATGAGCTACTTATGAATTTTTGAGGTTTGACAAAAATCCACTAACCATCTTCCGGTATTTTTTCACGTCAGCATTTATTTTTCCTAGGTCTAAACAGAAATGTAATCTGCTTATGAATGGCTTTTAAGTGTCCTGCTTCCAGTCTGGGTAAAATAATTTGAAAACAGAAAAATTAACAGTCCCTATAAACATTATATTCTTTTTTTATGATCTCTTCTTCAAAATAATCGTAGAATGAAGGTATTGCTTGTCCTAATCCCTATTTCTTTGGAAATGACTGGGATTTGGAATAATATTATGGGTAGACGGCAGAAGAAGTAACTGGTAACATATCTAAGAGTTACACTGAAAGACGCAGCATTCCAGGAACAGTTTTCCTTCTGAAATAACTTTTCCTGCCCTTAGTAACAATTTTGAGAAAATACAATAAAACCTGAGATGGCAGAAATAGTGCTAAGGCAGAGTTAAAGCTGTCCCAACGAAAAAAAAAATCATCATATCTACCCGTAGTTTGAAGGCAAAGCAAGGTGATGAAGATTTGTGAGTGTAAGTCACCAGTAAGTAAAGAATACTTTCAAAGGTATTCCTGAGGAAAACCACAGAAACAGCTTTTCCTAAAAGCTTTATATCCAGTCACCTCAGCTGAATGTTTGAACTTTGGAACCTGGGTGAAAAACACTACTCCAAATACTTTTTACTGCTGGAAAAATATTTACTGATTCCATGAAATGCTTCTCCTCAGCTTTCATGGAGGACTACACCATTGTCTGTGGGTTAAGCATTTCTTTCTGATTTGTTTGCTCATAATCTGTAGGATTTGGAGACAGGAACTTGCTGACTTGCCACTTCTCAGTTCAGGTCTTGGACAGGACAATGAACGAGAGCAACTTCTGAGCCTCTGTTGGAAATGCGTCCGAAAAATATATACATGGGCAAAGCTTTTTCTTGGCTTATCAAAACTTCCCCACTGTGACTGAAGTAACCCTTGAAAACCTAGTTCACTAAATGTCTGCAATGTGAACACTTTGAAATCGTAGCTCCTTGGCTTGATTTTAAAGAGAGCTGTGGATTATTTAACCAGAAATCACGTATTTTGAGAGGAAGCTTGATTTTTAAAGTAGCACTTGTGAGATGAAGGGGGTTTGTTCAAAATGGAAAGAGAGGGAAACAGCTGCTGCCTTCACCAGGCAGTCTTACACGGGAAGAAAGCTACTGGCAACATTGCTGGGCACCCTTTCAGCCACTGAGTTTGTTCTACCTGAGGCAAGTAGGAAACACTTGACCAGTGCTTGATACAAACCTGATTATTTAATTCCAGGAATATTCTCTCTGTACAAAAAGACAGCATAATCTAATTCTTTTTTCTGGCAGTTATTAATGAGCATGTACATATACATGGATAAAGTTTTGATGAGATATGCTAATCTCAATAGAGATAAGAAAATTCGCAGGCTGAATTCATTTATAAGTCTATCAGCAGTACACATTTGTCACTGATACATATCTAATAAACTATGTATGGAAGACATCTTGATAACTCACTTCCAATAACGTTTTTGCAGTGCTGGCATAATGCTTTAACTCATTCCCATTGTACCTTTCTTAATTTACAGCTGAGTTGATCTAACTGGAAAGCTCTCAGAATTCAGGCTAAATAATAAACAGAAGCTGGCTTTTTCTGTGGTATAAATACAACAGTGCAGAGTTTGTAGCTATATTCTACATAGACAGCAAGTTCACAAATCAAGTGTGCCAAGTATATCTAATTCTTATTATGCATTGTATCCTACTGTACAGTGTAAATAAAGTACTTCTTAGCAAGCATGCTTCTCATAGGAGACAAAGCACAAACATGATTAAAGATCTGAACAAATTCTAAGCTAGTCATGTCAGCCCTTCAGACCACAGGGTCCAGAGGAGACAACTCCTACCCCTTCAGAAGTACTCCTCTGACTTCTGCAGTGAACTGTAGCATCTGTTACACAATGTGTTATATTATCCACCTACAATGTAAGAGTCTTTTCTGCTAAAATCCAGTCATGGTATCCAGTTGCTGACAGTTGATTCTGTCTGATTGTGAACTTCTACTGCAGAGCTTGTCTGAGATGTATGGTTCATGACTTACTTATGGATTTATTTTTGTCACAATCTTTATTTTATAATGATGAATTATTGATCAGAAAAAAGTCAGGTCACGTTTAAGAGATAAGGAAATCTGACTTTTTTCACCTTAAAGAGTTTTCCTATTTTATTTATGCAATCTATATTTTGTGGTTCACTGAAGGCCTGTCTTCTTCAGAATTGGCTACCCACGGCCAAAATTGATGCATCAGTGTTCCTGAACACGCAGTTGGGAGTAAAGACTGCTCCAAGTGTAAAAGAACTGATCACTCCTGATTTAATACAAAAAATGCCCAAGTGTAAAAGAACTGATCACTCCTGATTTAATACAAAAAATGCCCAAGTTAACTCAGAATGAATCTAGGCAGGCTCCCTCAAACTTTATAGGTAGGCTGTCATGTCTAGGAGATGTGCTTGGAACAACTTCCAAACTTCAGTGGAAGACAACAGGAAGATTCATACTGATACTGTGGAACTTCGATCAGGGTCCTGGTCTTAAGATTTGACAAAATATGAACTTGTTCTTGCAAAGAGTACTCAAAATAATTCTTGGAGGACCACCAGTTACTTTCAAAAGGTACATGCCTTTATTAGAAAATGTCATTGGCAACAAAAAAGCGCACACAGAAGTGTTTTTAGTCTTACGAACTAACAGAAAGACAAGTATTTCGCTTTCTCAAACTATTTAGAATGTAGGAAGGAGAAAAGAGGGAAAGGTGAGTGTCTGGATGATCTTATACTCGTTCCACTTCTCAAAGGGTTTTAGTGTATCACTTCCATCTCCGATCAAGGAGGATTATCAGGATTTATTTTCAGTGGATGCGCAGTTCTAAAACTATACTCACAGGCATGTGAACACTGAAGAATATTCACCTTCAAAGCCCTAAAGAAGATGCAAAAGAAGGTGCATTTACATTTTAAATTTTTATTCTAAATCCAGCACAGGATACCTGAAGGACTGAGGGCTATTTAAAAATTCATATGAATTTTTAGATCTGGAATCCTAGCATATTTCCTGTTGAGGGAGTGCATACATCACAAAATGTCATCGTCACTTGCCACATTTGTTATGCAGATCATTCTCTCGAAACATGGCAATAGATGATTTCTGCCTCTTGGGATGTTCACGACTTAGACCATGTTGAAAGATAATGGTTTGTGCAGAAACTTGCACTGCTACTGTTCTTACAGCATTGATTTGTGGATGAAGACAGTGACTTTTTCTCCTATAAAAGCTGACAATCAACACTTCCAGAGCACTTAAATTAATACAGAAAAGAAAGTTCAGATGAGTTTTCAGCACAGTTATACATCAAAGTTCTACCCCACTGCATTACGCATTCCTCTTCTCTTCTGAAACTTCCTTACATACCTTCCTCCATACTCCTAAACAGAAATAAATTTCTGCATAAAGGTCATTTTTGTGCAAAAAGGAAAAGAACACTGCAAGCAGATTGCTCTGAATCCTGGATTCTCTACTGTAGGCCATTAACTCATAAATCATATTCAAAATATACATGAATCTACAATATTTGTAGCATTGTATGGGTAGCATGAATTTCACCTTCCTCAGCAATTAATTTTTTTAAACATTTGATTTGATATTAAATTTGTGGTGAGATCTCAAAACCTTTCCAACAATTAAGTTACAGCCAAACTTAAATGTTAGCCTGGCTGCAATGATTTGTATCTTTAAAAGGAAAAATAAATTATTGGCTTAATCAGATGGCTGTTCTGCAAAGAAAACTTTTAAACTAAAGTCTTTAAATGCTAGATAGGTATCTGGAGCATGCAGTGACACAGTGAGCACTTTGAACTGTGCTCCCAGAGTGCTGTTATTATTATTATTTCTTGAAATATCAATTGATCTATTACTGTACCCTGTACATATCTCCATTCCCAGAGCAGGAGTAATTGGGTACATATGCAGAGATATTTGTCTACCTGAGTCTAAAAAATTTTCAGATGGGGACTCCAAGGTTCCTCTGGGTGGCCTGTCCCTGAGCTGCAGAAGTCCTCTAGCCAGTAAGTTTTTTTGTTATGTTTAAGCTGAACATCTCTGGCTGCATCAACTGATAGTAAAAACTCCTGTAACTTGGCATCTTCCGACTCATACGCAGCAAAACCTGAAGCGTGTTACCATGTCTTCAGCCAGGTGCAAAGCATGTTTAAAGAAATGTAAGAAGTTACATGATTGTTTTTTATGATGTAAAAACAGCATTTAGAAGAAACATCCAACACTAAAATCCTGAATTTGGATTCCTCAGATGTGATGTGGTTTTTCTGTGTAGCCTTGGGCAAGGCCCTTCACCTTTAAAGTGAATGAAGTGAATGAAGTGAATGAAGTGAAGTGAATGAAAAGGCACAAAGCACTGTACCAGCCTCTGTGTTTGGTGAGGAAAGATGACAAAATAACCAGGCAGGTAGTAGTACATCCTTCTTTAAATCTCAGCACATCAGTTTCAGTAGCTCACTACTGCCAAGGACTCAGCAGCTGTCCTTGAATCTTTTCTCCCCTTTCCCTTCCTATACTTTTTTCCTCTCCCGATACATGTATTTACGTTGTAAAACATCAAGAGTATTGGAAGTAACAATCAGTTCAAGCGAAATCCCTGGCTGCTAGATCAGCAATTACCTTGTTTTCAGAAGTTCTACATTAGTTCGAAATGTTATTTGAGGTTCAGTGTCTTTCAGATTAAATTGACATTTTAAAAAAGGAGAAATATTCATTCTCTCCTAACCTTTGGAAATAACATCGGGTTCAGACACTACTATCTGCCTCCCTGCTACTTGTTTCTTATCATTTTCTACAGTGCCCAAGCCATTTTTTTTTTAACCTCTGATACGTGTTGATGAGCTGGTCTAGGTGTCAAACACCAAAAGCACCATGGTAAAAGATCAGTAGTGACCCACAATATATTTGATCTTGTTTCTTGGCATTTCTGTCATCATTATTTGACTGCATGAAAATAGTGTTAAAAAAAAAAAAAAGACAGACTCTCAGCCCCTGTGAACAGGAATCCCTTCAAACAGAAATAGCCTGTACTACTTGCAGAGACTCTGCAAAGGACATTGAGCCCAGGGTCCTGCATAAATGCCAAACAGTTAATCACAGGTTCCCTGCCTGGCTTCCCTGCAGTTTGGGGTGGGGTTTTTGTTGGGGTTTTTTTTTTTTTGGTTGTTGTTGTTGGGGGGGGGGTTTTGTTTTTTGGTTTTGGTCTGTTTGTTTGTTGGTTGGTTGGGTTGGGTTTTTTTGTTTGGTTTTTTTTTTCAAGTTGTAAGAGGTGAAATTTTACTCCTCTTTCAACTGTTTTGTTTTGGTTTTTTTAAATCTGATTTTGATTCATTCAATTTCTTAGCAGAAAAAGCCTTTTACCAGTTCATACAGGCTATCCACTATTCAAATTTCAGGCTGCCCCAGAAGTCTTGTTCTTCAGTGAAGAGCAGCTTGACCCTCAGTCCAGGCAAGATGAGTGTTAGAGGGGGAATGTTTCACCCTGCATTGAGGATGTACAACCCACTCCGTGCTAAAGAAGGGAAAAAGCCTTCAAAGCATGGCTTTACATGTCCCCTAAATACCTTAGGAAATGTTTTCCTATCCTTACCATTGAAGATCTGAATTAGATGTCAGCCCTAGTGAATGTCTTCCTCTGGAATGAACAATAAAGTGATCCACTGTATCTGAAAATGACTATGAAGACATGACCAGTTAAGTAGAAAATTAGATTCCTGATGTTATTACAACCCTTTCTTACAGCACTGGAACCACAGCAAGTTACCAAGTGCCATTTGCAGTCTCTTCTTCTCATTTTTGATGTTTAAGACTGAGTGATCAAATTCCAGTGTTTTTTTTAATGAACCATTAAAATCACTGCTGTCCTGGAAGACAAGACAGTTCAGAAGTCCAAGGATGAAGCTCACTAGGGATGTGGGTAAACCTTTCATGTAATTCAAAGGCCTCTTATTACCAAGCCTCTACTAATTCAATTTTGCCAAAAGTATCCAAGCTCAGTTCAAGTATTGACCCTGTACATGGAAAGAGGCTAAACTATCTTTAAAATCCATTAGGACTCTAAAATTGTCTTATGATTTAATTGTCTTCAAAATAGTATCAGTGACATGCTTCCTTTTAATACCATAGATATGGATTATAAGTACCTTAGAACAGGGAGCCCAAAAGCAATAATAACTGCAAAGGGTCAGATGCCCTGTTTTCTGACAGGGTACAATGTTGGCAACACTACTAGCTAAATGTCTGAACTTTTGATACTTTTTCCATCAAGCTGCTACTGTAAATTGTGAACTTGGTGTGCTCTAGTAAATTCTTTAGGAAGGATCTAATTTCTCTAATAACTGCTTTTTGACCAGGTATTAATGTGTTGGAACGTTTTTCTTGCACTTGATAATAGAACTACTACTGCCCTGTAGAACCACAGGAATCTTAAACCTGAACATGAGAAACAAGGAAAAAAAAACCCATGCCTGAAAAACAGCAAAAATCTACCACATTGCTGTGGAATGAGGTAGTAGACAAAATATTCTCTGCACAGGGATGGTAGCAGCCTAACAAACTTTTTCCTTGTGTCTCCCTAATCTTGTTACCTGGAAATCATTTTGCAAATGCAAATACTCCTCACGTAGTACATTCTCCTTGGCTCAGCTCCCTGAATCAGAAAATAAGTCTAGGTCACCATGCAGCTGAGGACAAGAGACTCAGGTTTTTCTTATCCTTGGCATACAATTTATCTTGTTGCTGTGCAGCAAGTGACAACTCCATATAGAAATGTTAGTTGGTTTTTGTTTATTTGTGTTTTACCCTCATGAGTTTGCTTAATTTTTTACTTCCTTCGAAATAAGACACATAAATACGACAGACAGTTCCCCAGATAGACAGGCATGTGTATTAGAGTAGTTGCCTTGTAGTCTTGTAGCTGACTGCTGAATTGTTGAACCTGAGCGGTCCCTGTGAGCAGCGATACATAGAGGAGATGGGACAGTATAAAAAGGGAGTGGTTTTCACTGTCTTGCTGTAACTGACTGAAAAGATTTGACAGCTGGGAGCCAAACCAGGTTTGTTCTTAGTAGTTTTCAAGTTTACGATGATGAAATAAGTAACACTTTCTAGCTGTAGCTTTTTCCATATGTATTCATTGGAATAACACAGCTTTGTAATAGTAAAAACAATGGCAACAAAACCAGCACTGTAATTGGAGCAAAGTATATTTTATAACTTTTGATCCCTAAGATCTTGATTTTCCCCAGGAAACATTACCAGGCTAAGTATTTACTTTCACAGACTCTTTTCTAATGAGTCATTTTCATCCTTCATGCCATGTTTATGGCAATGATTAAATTCATTCATCACTGTTTGAATGTTGTTTTTTGTTTTGTTTTTTTCCTCAACACACTTGCATTACTAATAGAGGCAAAGATATATTTAGTTAATGTCCTATTGTTTTTAAAAATGATTGATCTATAAGCAAATAATAATTTAATTCACCAAAAAATTCTTCCTAAGAAAGGCTGTGGAGTTTCAGGGAAGAACAGATTCAAATTAAGACATGGTATGGAATATAATGGGAACAAAAGACTAAAAGGGTATGAGCAGGAGAAAAAAAGGGTCAAGGGAAGAAAAGAATCTTACATCATCTAATGTCAATTACTGCACACTGACTTTTACCCAATTATTTTTATCTTCAGCTTAGCTTGCATGGATCTCAATGCAATGGCACATGGCCTCTATCAGAGAGAGTTTTCTGGGTCACTATCCACCACAATATGTTCATTTCTGTCTTTGAAATGGCCAACACAGTGAAGTACGTTTAGGCATCACTAATGCTGTAGACTAACCTGTAGAAGGACCTGCTAGTTAACTTTGGACATTAACACTGGAAATCAGAGACCTCACTCCAATTTTTGCCATGTAACATGTGGGCAATCACATGGTCTCACAGCACCTGTATATATTCCTGGTGTCTGCACCATGATCGTAGGCCCTGTCAACATTTTTTACACACTTTTTTAAAATAAAACCCAGCCCCTGGAGAAGGTTCTCCAAAAACTCAATACAAGCTCTTGTTCATGGCCTATGGCATCGCTGGGGCAGAGAGCTGAGGTTTTGTGCTCCAGCCTTCACATCACCACAACACTCTGCTAGGTCCCCTCTCTCATACCCTAATAATGTGCAACCATAGCAAGGCAGGCAGGTATGCATCTTCTCCCTCCTGTGCTAAGCATATGGAGAAGTGTACTTTTCTTTCCACCAGTGATCCAGTGCTCCCAGGGATGGTATTAAATTGCTGGCAACCAAACCCTAGCTACCAATGCTCAGCTGCCAGGGGGGTTTGTTGACTGCCCCAGTGCAAGTCTCCTGTAGGAATATCACAGAGTCACAGAAAGTTAGGGATTGGAAGGGACCTCAAAAGATCATCTAGTCCAATTCGCCTGCCGGAGCAGGAACACCCAGGTGAGGTTACACAGGAAGGCGTCCAGGCGGGTTTTGAATATCTCCAGAGAAGGAGAATCCACAACCTCCCTGGGCAGCCTGTTCCAGTGTTCCGTCACCCTCACTGAGAAGAAGTTTCTTCTCAAATTTAAGTGGAACCTCTTGTGTTCCAGCTTGAACCCATTACCCCTTGTCTTACTGTTGGTTGTCACCGAGAAGAGCCTGGCTCCATCCTCGTGACACCCACCCTTTATATATTTATAAACATTGATGAGGTCACCCCTCAGTCTCCTCTTCTCCAAGCTAAAGAGACCCAGCTCCCTCAGCCTTTCCTCATAAGGGAGATGCTCCACTGCCTTAATCATCTTTGTTGCCCTGCGCTGGACTCTCTCCAGCAGTTCCCTGCCCTTATATGACACAGTACCCACCTCTCCAGAGTTACCTCCAGTTCCTGATCATACCCTGCCCATGCCAGCACTGCCATAATGTGATTTATACTCCCTAGTGAAAGCAAGGAGGGAGCTATAGAAAACATCAGCCTGGTTTTAACACTGCAGCCTTTTGTGTCCATTTCTCTTTTAAAATAAGGCCCTCAGATATCAGCAGAGTGAGTCCTTCTCTATTTCTTCAGGTGCTGCTGCACCTTTGAGACTGACAAGGTTTCTTCTTGAAGCTTATTGGGGTCTGAGATGCCCATCACAGCAGAAGCCCACACCACCTGTGCAAAGCAGTAACTAGCTGACACTGACTCCCCATCAGGCTGAGAAAGAGTGTCTGCTTACCAAGAACGGTGTGGGAGAAGGCAGTGTGAGATATGGTGTTGGTGGTAGGAGGCCACGGAACAGTTAACACTTTTAGTCTTAAAAAAATATTGTCTGGGAACAGGTTGCCCAGAGAAGCTGTAGATACCTCATCAGTGGAAGCGTTCAAGGTCAGGTTGGATGAAGCTTTGAGCAACCTGATCCAGTGAAAGATGTCGCTGCTCATGGCAGGAGGGTTAAACTAGATGATCTTTAAAGATCCCTTCTAACCTAAACCATTCTATGTTTCCATATTTCAGTGTCTTGACTGGTTATTCAGCTTAGCTAAAATAGTTCCATTAGGCAACTTTTTTTTTTTTAACTATGTTTTCCTTTATCAGTACTAACAATCTAAGCAGCCTGAGATCCTGCCTGAGTCACATTATTCATTATATCATTTGACTTGCAGGAGAACTCAGTCACCTCTGTGGTGCTGTGCAAGAGATTCTCACTTGCACCATGGAAGTCAGATGTCCCAGAAATGTTCCCATGTATTGTACTGACAAATTTTTGTTTGGTCTTCCCTGAAAGATGTATGCCATTAAGACCTGCAAGTATTTGCTCAGTATCCTACTTGTTTTGATGATTCTGAACTACTTTTGAGAGCTGAAAGAACAGCTACTAGTTTTCTTGGGTTTTGTCCCATTGTAACGGATGAATTAATGGGTGAATTTTCCATAAACATTTCTTTATTAATAGCTCTTTTTAATTCGGTTTCTCTTATTTTAAGAGTGAATCAAAACTAAGGTTCACTGTACTGAGATGGTGGTTTATTGTGTTTGGTTGGGATTTTTGGTGGTGGTGGTGGTTTTTGTATATATACATCTTTGTTTAACACACAAGCAATATCAGAGAGGGAATTTTTCTCAGAAAACGCAGGCTCAGCCCAGAGCACAAAAGATCTGTGACCTTGGACACAAGACCTGAAAGAGGCTTTGTTGTGATATAGATAACTGCTGCATCTACTGCAAAGAGAAGACAAGAACAGGGAAACAGAGAGCTGATGCTGAACAGGATAGCTAGTAAAAAATCACATCAGTACCTTGTTTGACTTAAATGGAGCATCCTTTGTTTTAAAACTGAAGTACATTTCAGTAGAAGTTTGAAATTCAAAATTTCTAAACACTGTCAATAACTTTGTTAATCTATTAATTGGTCCCTGAATATAATCCCAAGAGGAAAAGTAGTTCGTGATTATTTTGATAGACTGCCATTCTACTCCAGCTCCAAACAGAGCAGACATTTAGACACAAATGAATGGTATAAGATATTCGCAGTCTCGTATTGTTCCCATAGTCACAATAACATCCCATTTCAGAATGCATTAGGATGTGTCTAGCATTACTTATGAGCTAATAATTTCTTAGCAATCATTCAAACCATGTCCTTCATTATGCAGAGGTGTTCTGACAACAATAAACTATGCATTTTTTAAAGTAAACCAAGTCAGGAGTGCTATCAACATTTTAAGGAACATATCCATCTATTGCTGCTGAGTGAAGTGGTCATGTGGAAGGAAACCAGCCAAGTGAATTAACATGTCCCTGCCTTCGGAATTTGCTAGGAGGGTGGTGAGATACAGTAATTACTGTGGCAATATTATATTGTGTAAGAGATAGAAAACTAGGGAAGTGTTAGAGGTGGTGTTTGTTTTTTGATCCTGTCATAAAAGTAATTGACTTTAATTATCATAATAAATGTTCTAGCTGCTTCAGATAATTACATGCAGTGCCTTCCATACAGTCTAAATTTATGAGGGTGTTTGGGTCACCACATCAACACAGTGTACAGCTATATATGAAAAGTGGATTCTGCTGAGAATGCTCTCTTAGAGGTGTTGCTGTCTGAAAATACTCTACTTTTTAAGTAAAACATACCTTGAACTTATTTCTACTGCACCACAGGAAACAAAGATGTTTTTATATATATCCTATACAGGACTATTGGCTCTGCAGATCTAACTTAGCTAGGCTCAGCATACTGAATGGATGAGAACTTAGTTTATTTCTTTGTTGCTCAAAAAGCCACTGTGAATCACACTAAAGTTTTTCTTTCACCTGCCTTATGTGCCAGTAGACAGATGAGAAGGATCCAAACAAGACAGGCATGATCAGGACATGAAAGTCACGATTTCAAAAATGTTGCTTCAACATCCATTTTACTAGCTGACATGTACAAAAGCTGAAGAGTATTTGCAGTTCCTTCAGAGCTATGTACAGTCTTTTCACACAGGTGATATCATTAAATCTGTGCCAAAAGAGCTCTGCACCCTCAGCTCCACTGATTTCACTTGCCCCTACTACATTCTCTCCTGCGCAGCACAAAGAGAGACGCCTCTGTGGACCCCACCTGGGCCATGGGAGGTAGCAGAACTGCCCTGCTCTGCACTCCCAGCACTGCAGGGACCCTGCACAGTCCAGCCACCAGGGCCTTACAAACCCTTCCCAGCCCTGATCCCCTTCGGAGCTGAGCTGGTGACAACCTGCTTCAGTGTAATCACAGATGATTCCTAAGCTGTTTTACAGGCAGCATATCCTTCTGCACACCACTGGTGCTCAGATGCCTGGGGATTAAGTCAACTCTGACCAGCTTACCAATTGTTTTCTCACTTACTCAGCTCTACTGGATTGCCAGTCATTGATCTCTTCCATTACTAGATGATAAGAAAATCAAATGCACACCTGAATCCCCAAGCAACATGTGTGTGTCATATGCAGATTCATTAACGCAGCAATTCTCCATCATAAGATATTTGCAGGCAGGTAGGAGCTCAAGTATTACAAGCTTCATTTTTTTGTTTGTTTTGATTTTCCACTTTTCTTGAACTAATTTATCCTCTGCAATTGTACTTTTCTTAGCATGATGTTACCTTGCTTTTTGGGCTCAGCTTCAAGATGGGGATAAAAGAATTATTTCCATGCAAAGAGGATGCAAACTTATACAGAGCTGTTTTCTTCCACTGTGTGGGCACAGAGCTCAGAATTCTTCTTTAGGAAGGTTTGAGCTGTAAGAACTTCATGGAATCATAAAATGTCCTGAGTTGGAAGGGACCCACAAAGATCGCCAAATCCAACTCCTGTCCCTGCACAGGACAACCCCACAGTTCACACCGTGTGTCTGAGGGCATTGTCCAACCTCTTCTTGAACACTGTCAGGCTTGGGGCCGTGACACCTCCCTGGGGAGCCTGTTCCAGTGCTCCAGTACCCACTAGGGTGAAGAACCTTTTCCTAATGTCCAACCTAAACCTCCCCTGGTACATCTTCCTGCCATTCCCTTGGGTTCTGTCATTGGCCACTAAAGAGAAGATTTCAGCGCCTGCTCCTCCTCCTTCCCTTGTGAGGAAGCTGTAGACCATGATGAGGTCTCCTCTTAGTCTCCTCTTCACCAGGCTGAACAAACCAAATGACTTTATCCACTCGTCATACAGCTTCCCGTCCAAACCCTTCACCAACTTTGTAGCCCTCTTCTAGACACTCTCCAGTAGCCTGATGTACATTTTTTTATCCTGTGGCACCCAGAACTGCACACAGTGCTCCAGGTGAGGCTGCACCAGTGCACAGTAGAGCGGGACAATCACCTCCCTCGAGCAACTGGCAATACTGTACTTCAGAAACAGTCTATCACTAACCTCTGCAATTATTTGGTTTTGCATTTAACTTCACACAGTCCAATACTTTTCCTTCCATTGTACAATCAACCCAGCATTTAAATGGTAGCTTCTCTGGTATTCCCCACATCTTCAGAGCAGAGATTGCCCTGTACAATTTGATTTCCTGCTGAATTCTTTCTCTGTCTCATACTCAATGTGCAGCTGTCTGCTAGTTACACCCTCCAAGGGATCAGCTTTAATCCACCCAGATAAATCATGCCGTAAGTAGGCATGTTCTTTTTTTTTCCTAGAGGTGAGAATTTTAATCATTTAATTTTCTTCTGTTAGAAGTCCTGTTACCTGCAAAGCTTGTAGTATGGTGCATATTTAAACAATAGCTGAAGACATAGCAGAAGGGCCACCATAGGAAATGCCTTCCAAAACCCAATGTCTCATATCTCTTTATTATTTCAGTGATGCCTCCTATCATGGATTTCACAGAATTGTTAAAAGTAGAGTAATACTACAGTGGAGTATAAATGCCTTGCTTTTTAACAAAAACGTTCTTTGTTTATGTATAATCTCCAGTAACCACATTTCCTTCTCCATTCAGTCCTCAACAGGGTTAGTCAAAGAGAACTTTTGCAAGTGAAGATTTAAGTACTCTGTACCATGCAGGACATAGAAATTGGATACTCTCGATTCGCATGCTGTCTCGTGACAAAAGGTGTCACATATTGCAATAATAGCAATTGATCTGCTTCCCTCAAAGAAAAACAAGCTAAGATCAAGTAGAAGATTTATATATTACTTAAAACAGCATAGAGGTGTCTGTAGCTCTTGAAATGTTAGATTACCATCTAATCAGAAATGTATGGCTGGATTTATTGAACTACTGAACAATTTCATGAAATCATTGTGCTTTTTCAGACGAAATAACCTGGTACCAGCCTTCAGGATGTTATGTCAGCGTTAGCAGTCAAGAAAGAGTCTTTCCTACAGCTTTTTACTGTTTGCTACCCTGGCACATCCTGCATAACAGGGTAGGATGATCTGATTGGGCTGTGTCAAATGGTTCAAACTGAACAATTTAATATCAACTTACTTGAAGTTAAAAACTAGTATAAACTACTGAAAGTAAAATCAAGTATGTGTTTATGATTTACATCTTCTGCACAGATCCATGAGGTAGTGCATGATTTAAAATAACCTATTTAGCTAATCTCTGAATCTAGGTAAATGTGCTTTTCTGAAATGCCATCCATCATCTTTTGTTTCTTTTCAGAATTGTATATTTAATAAAAAGCCATTTCAAGACAACTAAAACTAGTCATTAATTTGTGTAGAATTTAGAACAGTTTCAGCCCATGTCAATATATTTCTCATTCATAATTCCATTGTTTCTTAATAAAAATATAAATTAACTTGAAATATATCTTCATTTAGAAATCACCTTACATTTTTGAGAGTATCGGCCTTCCATATTAAAGTGATAATGTAGTCACTGGAGTTTATGATACATAAAGAATATATTTGTTAAAAAATTAAGGTGTTTTTTTAGTTTTAAATTTGCACAAAATTGATTCAGCTAGGTGGAGCAAGAGAACAAACAGAATACTAATTGTTCAGAAAAATCTATACTAAATTTTAATTCTTTATATTTGCAAGCAGTTCACATGAGATTATCCTCATTAGGGTAGGAGATGGAGATACATTTTCTAAACCCAAACATGGAGTCTGACTATACATACTCTTGTGCTCTAGCTTAAGTGCCAAGTTTTCCCACCCAGGTGGGACTTGAATTTTGGAGATACTCAAGTTTCAAAATAAAGCTGTTGGATGATTTAGTTTTGGGAAAGACGACATCACTGAAAACAGATCTGGGGAAATGGGCTCCAGGGAAAACGAGCTAGGGAGCTTCTGCTCAACATACGATCTGCAACAGGCTGAGAGAAAAATATCACACCTTATCATTTATCCCTTCGTCCACATACTCTTTCATGACCTCCTATTTTAACTGACTTGTACTGCTTCCCAAAGGAGAATATAAAGGTATATACACAAGTCACTTTTTGCTAAAATTGTGCTGTTGTCTGTAATGTGACCAAATCAGAGCTGATGGGAAGCAGTAGTTTTTTTTCTGAAAGGTGAGAGAAAAAGGAACAGAGCAGCTGGATGCTAAAGCTTTATGTATCATCTGCACTCATCAGGCACCTGCAGAAAGGACTCTTTCCCCCTTGTATAGGTTCCATTGGGGAGATATAGTCGCATGGAACTTTTTGTAGTAAACTTGGGTGGTATTAGATCCATTCGGAGAATGAATATGTGTCAGTCACAGTATATCTCTTTGAGATGGTAGGATCAAGCTCTATCATGTCAAATCAGATTCCCATCCCTTTTTCAGTACCAGGTGGGAATAGCAGCACTTAACCTGTCCATGCTCACAGGTATTTCCCTCATTTCTCACCTTAAAAGAGACCTGAGATAGATGTCCCTTCGCAAAAGTCCACCTCCATTATTAATAACAATTCTCAGTTCATGATTTGAGTAAAAGCACCATTTCTCAAGAGACTCAGGCTTCATATTTATCCCATGGTCTGAATAACTTTACTACCCAAAACACACAGAAGTGGGAAAAACTTAAGAAAAGAGTCAGAAAGTGACAAAAAACTAAGAGAAGAGAAAGATTTCAAAGCCTTTTTAAAGTTTAACAAAAGTTTTTCTTTGGCTCTCCTCCCCTCCGTGAGATTTTTGCATAACAAGCTTTAGAAGCTGTCTCATTATCTCATGTGGCAGCCAGTACAAGTCATCTCCACTGACATCTGCCTGACCATTTGAATGGCTATGATTAGTTAAGGTTTATCTCTGAGCAAGGTGATACCTTTATAATGATGCCATGTGATAGTGGCCTTAGCAAATGTAAGAAAACCAGGAATTTTCTTGGCGCCTCACTGACTGTAGTTTTAGGATTACAGTCTCTCTTCTATTAAGATTGATGGAGTGATTAGCATAATTAAGTCAGTTGGCCCTAGAGCTTTCCTTTGCAAAAGCAGCAATTACTGATTTTTTTTCATCCTTTCCTGCGTCTTCTCAAAGACATCTATTTTGCATCAAAGAGAAAAGCTATTTTTTACCCCAGAGCAATTTGGCTTTAGATCAAGTTTTTCACAGCTTTGTCTCAGGACTCTGCATAGCTTCACGATAACCAGAGATGGAAAAGAGCAAATACATAATCTAATCCCTAGGCATAGCTGGAGACAACACAGAATTGTTTTAGACAGACTTGCTTATAGTTCTTACCCAGATTTGTTTTAATTGATCTTTTGTTTAAAAAAATCATCCCACAGTCCTCTGACATGCCGAAAACCAAGATTACACCTTCTTTTACTTTTTTACCTCTATATTTCTATCATTTATTAACAATTATAGAAGAAGAAATATAATGTTGGTTTCAATATGACTTGCTGATTCTTATTGAAATAAGAATAGCAATACAGATTCCCTCTGAAATGGAGATTATTCTTTTTTTCTGGAGGTGCACTCTTCAACACATACTCATGCTGCTGCATCCAAGCAAGATCCTTGCTTTGGTCCCCGCTTCAAAATCTTGGTGCAGATTCACCTTAGAGAAACAGTATCTCAGATGTTACAGAAAGATCACAACCTTAAGAACTTACAAGCAATGAAACAAAAGCACATGTTTGACTACTGGACTACACTTTTTGTCCCTGAGATAACTATTGGAAAAGCAAAATGTGTCAAGGTACAAATAAGCCAGCAAAGTTTTTAGCCTTTACAGTACAGGACAGACAAAGGAAGTTATTCACCCTTCCTATGGCCTTGCTATGTATTCCTAGTAGGATAACACAGTAACCTCACTGAAGCTACTGGAGATGTGAGGAGCAACTTGTAGTTTACCAGGTGTTATTTGATACTGAATCCTTTTAAGTCTATCCCACTTATAATACATATTGTTATGAGCATGTCAGAGATTCAATTAGTACTTGTTACTAATGTTTCCATGTCATGATTGCTTAATCTCATTATGGAAGTACAATCACTTATTAAAGCCTTGCTCGGTCATTTGTCAGCTCTTTATGAATAATTTATAAATGGAACCTGACTGCAAACTGACCGGCTCTCACATCTGATAATGCTGCTCCTCTGATTATTAGGATACCTCTGCCTCACAGCCAGCCTATGGTTTGCTCACTAGAAACAGCCCCACTCCCACATTTTACTTCTGCAGGACTAGCCCTGTATGACCATGTTTCGGCTGTAGGGAGCTCTCAGGAACAAAGCACGGATGAGAAGCCCATGGCTGTTCTGCAGGGCAAACATGAGGCACAGCTGGGCTTTTTGAGCTTTTCTAATCAAATAATGTTTTGGGATTAATTGGGAACAAGTTCAATGCTTATGTGGGCACAAATTGAAATTAACACTGTCTATCTTTCTCCATTTCCATGCAACAGAAATAAGATCACATTTTTGTGAGGCTTGGTATATCTTTTCTGTCTCCTTAAAATCGTCACCTTGCCATTTAGGCCAAAAGGATCTGGGCATTGATGTGTTCTCTTTATTCTACATGCCAGTGACTGTATCCACCCTTCCCCTTCTATTAATATGCATTCAATTTCAGCACAGTTCTGAACAGATCAAAACTCTGAGTCTCTTGCCTGAGCAGAGCTCATCCATGACTCTATTCTCTCCTCAGGTTGGGCAAGACCCAAGGACCATCAATAGCTGACAAAGATTTTGAAGATCATGAGCAAATATTGCTCTGTCTTTAGGATGTGGAAATTGTACCTGGCTTCTAAACATGCCATGATGAAGAGACAGATCCCAGCGTAACCATCACGTAAGGCTATTACCTGAAGACCTAAGCTCAAACCATCCTTAATGCTGGTGCTGAATGTAAGGTGCAAGCCTTAACATGGTATAGAAGGGTAAAAGAATTACAGAAACAGAAATGGTGTAAAGAGAGAAAAGATTACAGTTGTCAAGGGTGCTGCTGGATGAATAAAAAGTGGAAATGAATTAAGATCAGAAAGTAAGGAAGGCTGAGAACATAAGGCTGGGGTGTCACAAAAGCAGAGACTGAAAAGTCTGAATGCAGCTGGCAGTTAAGGGACACATGCATACATGTACTCAGTCTTTTTATAAAGCACCTGAAGGTGCTTTGGGAAATCTCAACCAACATTTTTGAAGAAGAATGTGTGTTAGGTACTGGTGGCGTGTCTGTCACATACCTTGTGGCATTCCCTAGTAGGAACGGAACACATTGGATCAGGGTTTCTACGTATTTTCTTTCTCACGGAAATCAATCTGCATGCATGAAGCCAGTGTAGAGATGTGAATGAACACCAAGTTGAGATCCGCAGATTTGTGTTACATGTATATATATGCCTACATACATAGTGTATATATATATATATGCACAAATACAAATATAAATGTAAATAAAAATGTAAATGCAAATATAATTGAAATGTGTACATAAATATAGGTATAAGTACATATATTTGTTTCCTAGCCAAATTGCTAATAAAAACATAGCTTTTATGTTAAAGGTCTAGAATAATCTCTTTAATTACTTTGGATGTCAAGTACATTTGATTAAACTCATGCTTAGAGCCAGAAATGCACATGGACCAGAATGGAGAGGGGAGGGAACGGGAGAAGCTGCAAAATTACTTGGCTTCTCCCAGAAGCCATTACTCGGCTTAAGAGACCTGAGAGATGACAGGATTTAATCAAGTCCTAATCGTCTTGAATTTGAGGGTTATAAAGGATGGTGAAGGCCTCTGTATAGATTGGAAAAGTGAAGTCAAATGGTTTATCCATCTATCATTAAGGGAGAAGAGAATGGAGTTGATTGCTAGGAATTATAGAAGTGCTGGCAGTCAATATTGCATTCATTCCAAACTTATATTGATGGCTTGACTTCTGGGACTTTGGGGTCATTGCAATTGGGTTTTTTGGCTAAGTAAAAGCAAAATCATATAATGATCCGCATGTGGATGAAAAATGGAGCAAAAGATGGCCATGTTGAAAAGACAAAAAGGGAAGGAGAGTGCAGGAAATGGAATCCAGTAAGGAGACGGTGAGACAAAATAACAGAAAGATGAAATGCACCGCCAGGAAGCTAAATTTCCTCTGAAATGGCCGCATTTTTATGAGACTTCAATGCACAAAAAAAAAAAAAGCGCACTGAGTTGAGCCAAGGAGTTGTCAGCAAAGGTTTTCCTTGAAACACAAGACTTTTAAACCTAGTGTAGGAATCAGATTAACTTTCTGCTTGTTGCTACATATGAAATGTCAACAGTTTCTATGGCAGAATATGGCACAGAGGTGTGCACCAAGGCTTTTTTTCCCAGTATTGAATGAATTTCTGACTGAAAAAGCAGGTTGTCTGGGCTGTCTTAACCTTTCCTGATTTTTATAATTGTGTACTCTGTTTATAAAATTTCTAAATCTAACACATAACAGACAACTTATAATTATCTCTTTTCCCTCCCTCCTTTTTAAATAGAAATAAGCATTAAAGGGAAACATTCTGTTTCTTGCCCTTCCTGCACACCTCCCCGGGGAGCAGAGGTCATGGCAAATCCTGCTCCTGCTACCCCTCACAGATGTCTGCTGGACCAGGGCTCCTAGTGCCTGCTTCTCTTCCTTAATTTTTTCCCCTGCTTGGAACAAGCTTATACCTCTAGAATGTATTCTAGTAATTGCCCCTAGAAGTGAGCTCTTTTACCTGGTTTAAAAAAACATATCTACCTAGTTTATTAACAGAAAAAAAATTAAGAAACCATTTTCAAACTGAATTTTGCCCTAAATCTATGGGTGCTGCCAATTCACTGACAGGAAAGAAGAAGGGTAAGTTTATTCCTACCTCAGTGTCCAGATTATAAAGAGCTGAAACTGCCTCCAGCTGTCTTCTGTGGCATACTTCACTTGTAAATCCTCCATGATGACAGTTTCCATGTACACAGCCCCTAGCACCAAAAATTCCTCTTGGTTGTTTAATACAAATCCTCTGGAAACTGATCTGATAACAAATAAAAGGGGGAACAATATTTTCTGAATCCCACAGGTGGGCTGTGATGGTTGCAAATGCCCAGATAGTGTGGTCTTGTTAGTTAACAAAAATTGCAGAGGAGGATTTTGTTCTTTTTTCCTCTTTGAATGAATGTTGATGCCTTTTTAGAATGATGGGGAATTAATTTAAAGAAGAAGGGATGGAGCCAGGTTGAGTATCTCAGCCAGACTTATCAGCCTAGGAGTCCTCGATCATCTGGAAATGCAGAAGTTGAAATATCTGAAAAGGCAAAGTTGTAGCCTTTTAAACACCAATCATGGTATCCCATTAAGAAATATGGAGAAAATTTCCTAGCTAACTTGAAATCCTACTTTATATAACTGTACCATGCACAGGGCAAAGAGTCAGTATTCCCACCCTGTTGCTACGTAGGATAAATCTAATATCTGTGTAGTTAGTGCCCTGACAACTTTAAGCTAGACATTTGAGGTGATCAGGCCTCAGAAAGCTTAGAGGAGAGTTAGCTGGAGACTTAGACTTGGCACCTTCCATAGCAGAGTTCCAAACCACAGACTCTACTTTGCATGTAGGGCAGTGAAGTCCCCACAGTAGCCCAAAGACTTAGGATTTTTATGTTAGGTTTAACAACTGGAATATAGAGGGAAGTGCAGCATAGGGAGAGGGAGAGACTTTTTCTTAAAAAGTGTTAAATTACTGCCTTCCCATCTTCCTCTCTAGAACACAGCCATTTGCCTTAATGCTTATTTAACTGATGCTGTTACAGAATAGCAATAGCAGTCTCACTGAAGCCCAACAAATCTCTAACCCATCTGTTTGCACAGAATAAATCCTGTGCTCCAACCAGCAGGACTGAGCAAGCAGCGCAGTGCTGTCTGCAGCAGCATCACAAATGTTAAGCGTTAAACGAGATCTCTAGCCCTGGGCTGACCTATAGCAGACACAACTGGAAGATTCATCAGCAGACACTTAATTAGCAACTTTAAAATAATTTATGTTTACATTTTCCCTTTTCTCAGTGAATATTCCCTTTCACAACTGGTCTTAGTTCCTTTCTTTGTTAAGGTATTCACCCGCAATTTTAGCCAAAGTGACTTGACTCCTCTCTGTGTTCAAACTATCTGAACCAAAGTCACCTCTAGCTCAGAATCCTGCTTCTGTCAATGGTCAAAAGTGGAATCTGAAGGAAGGTTTACTGTCACCCAATTTAGTTATTTTGACATAACATCTTACTTTCATGTTATCCTCAGTTGAGCATCAGCAAACATACACTTGCACTTATTATAGTACAGTTAAATTCTTAAAAGTCTAAGCAACCTCCATGAAACTACTGTATTTTATGGGACCCTTGGGGTAAGTTAAGGTATCTGCAGTCAGCTGATAGGTGTTACGTGCTGTGCTGTCATAAAATGAATATAATAAAAGCTGCAGCTAGATACCACTTCAAATACTGACACTCAAGACTGGAGTTGGAATACAATATTATGGAATAAAAATCTTCCCCAATCATTCACTTTTTATTACAGCAGCTGCAATAGCACAGCTGGGACCAGAACAGCAGCCAGATGAAGACAAACGGAAAAGTCTCATTACCTGCAGTTGTCAGGAAAGGGTGACTGCATTCATGGATCCTCTCCTACCACAGAAAGGCTTTCTTAATCTACGACCTTAAGCAGTGCCAAACCATCTGAAATTTGCATCCCATTTTAGGAGGGATCCTGAGTTCAGGATGGTTCAGATCCAAAGTTTTGCTTTGGTGAAATTCAGAGACACATAATTCAGAAATTATTTTAATTTCAGGACCTGATCATTGTGAAGCTTTGAAATTATTAGATATCCTGGCTTTTCTGTCTATCCTCAGTTTTATTTATATTGCTAGTTACTGCATTGGTAGCTGGGTTTTTTTTTCGTTTCTGTGCACATTAAATCCTCACAGGCAGACAGAAACCTCCTTGCTCATGCTGAATATTCTTCTGCATGACAGACTTTGGACAGAGATTTCAGTCTGAATGAAAACTTATAGGGAGCTGATTGTAGTTTGTGTGCCAACAGACTTCTACACAAATACAGACCTCCCACTGCCATTATTTCTGCCTAGTCTCTTTCAAAATACGCTGCAATTTCTTTAAATATGTTTGCCAACACACATTAATCTAGAATACTTGGCTTGCTGAAGCAACTTGTAACAATCCATAACAATTAAATGGCCACAGGGTGAGTGAGAAAGATCAAGCTGCCTTTAAACCATGCTGATATAGATGAGAAATGATATTGTCAAGCAGGGACATCCTTTCTTGTTTTCAGTTGTCTGCTATAGGTTTTGTTGCTGCAGACCTATTGGGCCAGATTCTGATTTTGCTTTGAATGGCAAAAGAAAAAACTAAGTGTGAGAGAGATCAGAAGCTACACCAATGTGCACAGTTTATTTGGATGTATTTATTCCTTTATTTCCTCCACTGTAGGTAGGAAGTTAATTTAGCCTGCAACTTTTTAATAGGCTTTAGGAAACTGGACACAAACCCGAAAAATCATCAGGAGAGCTGAGTTTCTAAATGCCTTGTAGTTTGTCTGGGCCAGAGCTTTGGATGAAGCAACAGCAGCACATGAGCTGAGGCAAAAGAGGACTCTACATGGTCCATCCCTGTGTCGAAAGATGTAGTTTAAGGGTACTTCGAATATTCCCTCTGCTGAATCAGGGCCTGCCATAAGATTCTTCTTAAACATCTGTGTATTCTACAATCATGAAGGACAACTATAGCTAATATGTGTAAAACAAGCATTTAAATTTTATTTGGGAAATTCTTTGTTGATTCTGGTTTATTACTGTAGCATTTCCTAGCTAGCACTAGAAAAACTGCTGTATTTCCTCTGCCAATTGATCTACTGGTTAACCACCATCACTGCAAAAATCAGTAATTTAGTCCTAGTCTAAATTTCTGTTAGCTGGATCTACCAGCTGGATCTCATGGTGCTTTTCTGCAGTAAATGATTCTGATCCAGTTCCTTCAGATACTAGAAACCGTCCTTCATGTGTGCGCAAAAGAGTCTATGTCATATCACAGTTACGCTGCTTATAAGGTTAAGGGCTGAGCTGTTGCCAGCTGATGCTGTGTGAGTTAAGTGACAACTCAGATCTCCTATTATAAATACTAACTCCAGCAAAAACTGATTCAATTTGGTTTACCAAGGAAACAAAAGCCCCAGGACAGTCTGCTGTCCAGTGCAACTCTAGAACATTAAGACTAGAAACCAACTTTTGCAGTTACTTTTACTGCAGTTTGCACATTCATAGCAAAAATCAGAGCAAATGTATATAGCATTATTGGTGTTATGACACTTGCTCTCAAGAGATCATTCTCTTCAGGATTTGCCCTCAGTGCATGTTGGTCTGTGTGTGCAGATCTCCCCTTCCTATCTCATGTACTTAAAGGTCTACAGTACTAAAGGAGACCTTTTCTAGTTAATGCAGAAATGTTCTGCTGGCTCTAGTTTTTACCCAAGAATTTAGGGTGCGGCAGGCACTTATTTCAAAGTTTTATTTAGATTTAAAAAAAAGACACTGGGCCAGAATTTTCAGTTGCTGGACAGTGCAGTAGTAGAAAAGCAGATGTCTTAATATCCCCAGGTCCCAGAAACGGGGACACATTCATTGTGCTGATGCTGTACCAAGTTTCCTAGGCAGCATTTTGCAAGTGCTAGTCCTGCAGAAGAGTAGGATTTTTTTGTTTGTTTCACACATTTATAAGTGCAATGGATGTACTTGTTTTTACACCTAAGCTCTTTCCTCAAGAACTGCTCTGAGGGGAAAAAAAAAAAAAAAAAAAAAAAGAGAAACTACTGCCAAGAAAGCCATTACTGTAATGTATTAAATATACTTTTCTGAGTCAACTGCTGAAGTTGTAGAGATTCTCATGCCTCTACCAGCAAAAGGCCTGTAAGATAGCTAAATCTAGCAAATCAAAGCACTGAGAGCACCCACTTGTCTCAAGGAATCAAAGCTTCTGACAAAGACATAAGACGTAGCGTTCAATTCTTGCAGAACAGAGGTATTCCCTTCATTGTTCAGTCTTGACAGATTTGAGGTATTCTGCTCCTACTTCGCCAAAAAAAAAAACCCTTAAAAACACAGTATGTGCTCTTCCCAGTTTCTGAAATTATCTTTTATTTAATCAAATGTTTTCTATACTTGGCTCAGACATTTCCTGGCTTTCACGAGAGCTTCACAGCTCTGGGCAGGAGACTGCTGTGCTGGCCTTTCCACAGATTTTCTGGCTTAATGCATGGAGATGTGAAAATTTCACTGGAATTGCCAGACAACACTCCAGGCCTGGGAAGCTTTAAGGGATATTCTTAAACATGAAACCAAGTTGATTTCAGTGAAAATATTCAGGCTTATTCAACTTGAATTTGAACATATAAAACTGTGGCGTGGTGTCCAGGAAAGCAAATTTCAGAGGTGTCACACTTAATATATCTATCCTTATTCTAAGCTGGAAATAAAGCTGGCCCTCCTCTTGCAGGTGGATCCATGCACCTACAGAGCTCTGTAAAAGTTCAGCTATCAACTTGAATTTCACAGCTTTACTCTACATTTATCAGAAGATACCAAAATTCAGATTGATTCTTCAAGCCAAATTCCTGCCTGAGCTGGTGAACTGAATGTGTAGGTCTAGATCTGCACTTCATGACCCCATCATCTATATCCATTTCCTAATTTAAAACAAGAGCTTTACCATGTCACAATCTACAATGACAGAAAACGAAGAGTAGTTTTGTAGTTAATTACCTGTCAACTCTTTTAAAAGGGAAATAGAAGATCCATGTTTAAAATATGTTAAATGATTCAGTCACCTTTGTTAATTGGGTGTCTCAACTAGAAAAATCTTTCACCTTATGGTGCAGATTCCCTTTTAAACCAAGCCACCTGCACTATTCATTTTGTTGACAAGAGGAAGAGGCTCATCTCTCATGACGACTTGCTGCTGTGGTAGCCATTTTCTGCAGGACACCCGCATTTTTCTTGAGACATTTCTCGTCTATCTTTAGCAACACAGCCAAGGCCCATGATCATTTACCTTGTTGAGCTGTTTGCCTCCTTGGTAGGAGAACATCAATAATCCACCAACCCTGGAATTATTTATCTCCAAACTTGCTGAGCCCTTGGTTACTAAATGGAGAGTTATGAAAAACATCTACCTCCTGACACCATGTAATTCTCCATGCTGTTCATGTCAGGCACTTTCCGTAAGAGAGAGGGAGACACTGCTTCCACAGTGGATACCAAAGCAATGATAGAAAAGGAAGCATTGGGACACAGTGCAACACGTCATAGTTATCAGGACTGCTGCAGCTGTTCCTAATAAAATAGATTCCTTGCTGAAGAATGACACAAGCCTATGTAGGAAAAAAAGAAAAAAGAGAAAAAAGAAAAAGTGTTTTCCCTAAGTATTTTATATCATGGTAATAGGAGATTATCGCAGGACCAAACTTGTGACTTTTAAGACACACATGCTTACATCAGTTGTGTTCATAAGCTATTCCTGTTTATTGCTGTTCATAGCTCGTTTTTAAGTCACTACAAAGGGAAAGTGGAGTATGATGGTATGGACCACACGCAAGTCTGCCCCATCTACCTATCCTTTATTTTCAGTCCCAGTCTCTACCTTGTAACTGAATTCATCCTCCTCTTTGCCCTGGGCTATGTTTGGTACATTCTTTGTGCTTGAAACAATCTTGTAGGCTCACTCAGATGCTTTCCCTACCTGCAGCCCAGTCTCTGAGGCAGTGCATTAGCTTTTCGTTTCTGCAAGAGATTCAGGTTGAAATCTATTCAGGATAGTCCAGGTGTAGTGGCTGCAATCCCAGCTGTTCCCCCTCACCCTTCATGGTCCTGCAACTGGAAGACCTTTTTGACTCAATGCACATCAGGATTAGGTTTGTCCAGGGTAGGTTCAGAGTACTTCAGTCAAATCCTTTAATATTGCTGTCAAGGAAAGAGCACTTAACTGTCAAGACGGATACTTAACTAGATGGGTAAATAAGATGCTGGGGGATCTGCATTGCAAAATGGGTTGCCAAGTCACTTAGAAAGACAAAGCCAATTGGAGAAAATAAAGGGAACAAGAGGGAACTCGTTCGAAAGGTCACGACAGATCTCTGCAAAAGATGGGGAACAATGTCAGAGGCCTAGCCTCTCACCCAAGAGACTGACTTTTTTACTCTTTCACCTCTTCCCTAAGTTCCTTCCATCACTCAGACATTTTCAGTGCATACATGCACGTATCTATCTGACATGGATAAGACAGCTCTGGAAAGTAGCAAAATGGCTGCAAAGACGATGTTGGATTCCAGCCTTGCTGCTGCAGCTCCAGGCAATCAGCATTCAGGGGAGCCACGTCCACTTCTGCCAGACTCAACCCTGCTTAATTTACACAGCTACGAAGATCTAATGAGACATTTCAGAAAGTCACCAACACTATGGGGTATTCATGTTGTCACAAGGCATTTTGATTTGCTAACATGATACATGAGCGCGGATTATCATTCTGTGCATCCCATTAACATCTGAATGGGATAAGAGCCAGGTTCAGGTGGCCACCAGGGCCTTCCTGTCCTGGCCCTGACTCTGCTGTCCTAGTTAATCACTACAGACAGGCGTGAAACCCAAAAGCATGTTTTGAATTCTCTAATAAACTACTTTGAGTTTGAACCAATGGTTAAAAAGAAATCAGTGTTTAAAAAAGAAAAAAAATAAATAAACAGTAACATCAGTTAAATATTGAGTTTCAGTTCTTAAGACTGAGATGGTTTCTCTCCTCCATCAAGGACTTTGTCTATTTTTTTTTTCTCCCTTTTTCATTCACAGCTAATCTCCAACACACATCCCATTCTGTCTCCCCTTATGCCAGCTCCCATGGATAACACAAGCATCCCCACTTTTTTTCCTCTGAGCCTAACACAGGTTGTTGTGCTCTTATGAGAAAAGAACTTCCAGATAAATGATTAAGATTAGGAAAGGAGAGGAAGAAAATGGCTTGTGTTGGGGGATTAGATCCAGCTAAGCAGCTTAGTCTGATTCTAGCCTCCCTCCTCTATGGGCTGCCCCTTTGGGAGAATTCTCAATCCATCAGATACCCAGAAATTTGACACACAAAACTTAATTATCAAGCCACATAATATCTGTTATTAAGAAATAGACATGAATGTATTATAAATGGAACATGTCACTTCCATGTACCTTTGTGTGATGGTTACAAAGTTATGTGAGTGATGTCATGACAGCCAAGCCCCCAGGTGCCAAAGATCTCATGGGAGAGGGATTCAGAGACAGCTGTGTCTGGGGAAGGTGCCTTCTAACAGTATATTCAGCCTGCAATAACAAGGTATTAAAGTCCTTTTTCCAGAAACCCTCCAAAAGGGTTGGGCAGCTGGCAGCTGAAATCCCAGAAGAGAGAATTAGCAGCACAGCTCTGCAAAGGTGTGACGGAAGAAAGAGAAACAAGAGGGTCCGTTCAAAGCTGTGGCTGGCAGAACAGGTCTCACATGGACAAAGAGCCTGATCTGAACAAAGCACAACTTATCAAACTTCCTTTTGGAAGTGCAAAGTGCTGACTTCTTGCACATTGCACTTTGTGGTCTCACTGTTTTCCCTTGAGACTTGCTGAGAATAAAACAGCCTTCAGATCTGACACCAAGACAGACAGATACATGTTAGAACTACTCCATTACAGCTGCTAAGCATACTGAGATGGAGCTCACACTCACGCAACTTACAGCTGCCATTATCACACAAACTTTCCAACTGATATCTGTCTGTTATGAACACACATAAGTGTCTGATGTGTCATATAAATGACAAAAAACTACTAAAAAAAAAAAAACAACCCAAATTTCAAGGCTACAGAGGTGTTAGGAGGGAGTGATAACCACAAAATGAAAATTCTGAATATACATTTTTTTATTTCTGTGAAAAAAGTTGTACTACTTGCCTTCCTTCCCTACCCTTCACCAAATCTAAACAGCCAAAGAAACATAATATATAGCAGATCTATTGTAGAGATCAAATCTTTGCGTAAATACAGAAATTCAAGTTTTTGAACAAAATGAAACTATGTTTCTCATTTTGGAATGATCTAGTCAGTTCCAGAACATGCACTGATATAGGACAGTCATAATCTTGTGTCTGGACAGAAAGTAACAAAATAATTTTTAAAATGTATTGGTATTCAGAAGAAAAAAAAATTGTGTGACAATACAGGAGAAAAATCTATTAAATGGGAAAGTAAGAAGTTAGCATGTCACTAAATTTCCTGTTGTCTTAGTTATGCTCTGGACTTACTGTCACACTGCTGGCTTGTTCAAAGAGAGTGATCTGGAAGTTCAGATTTAAGGAGATGCATTCTGCAGTTTTGAGCTTAATTAAGCCATTAAGATTCTTTTTTTTTTTTTTTTAGGGGTTTAAGCACAAGCAATTTGAATGCATAATTCAGCATGCACACTGGCTAGCCTTGTACTTCTCTTGTGAGGTGAAACAGATTGTGAAGGGGGAGACAGCTGTGAGAACATCCTGTGGAGTCAAACCAAGCCAGTCCCTAATTTACATTGTGGCCTCCGAGACTTTTCTAGCTTGAAGTTGGCAATAAACTCCTAGTGTGGATCTGGCACTCTGGAGCAGGAGGAATTGATCTGACTGCTCATGGACATTATCTGTAGCCTTCTGAAAATGAAGGGAACTGGGGGAGAACTGTTATTAACTGCTCTGTTGGGAAGCGCTGAAGTGACCTTTGTGCATGTGGGACTGCAGTACAGCAGCTGCTTTCACAGCACTGGGAAAATAAGTGATGAAGTTGTGGCTTTTGCCATCCTTAAAGTACAGGTCACAGTGGATAATGTGCAAAAACTGGGTGAGAGGCAGAAGCTCCATTGCTTTACCTAAGGACAAAACAAGAAAAATCCACAGGTGCACGTGAGCTCTCACGTGTGTGTGTGCATGCGCATATATGGAAAGAATGAACAATACATAAGTGGGTGTAAAACTGTTGTGTTTTCTTTCCTACCAAAATATAAAAGCATACAATTATACTTCATTTGGTATAAAAGTTTTCCATTTTCATGATAAGCAAAATTTTATTTCTGACAACGTAAAAAGGAACAAAGCAAGTAAAGATCTAGCTTTCCTTTTACAATCTTTGCATGTTGCTTAGAAGCAATATGGAGCTTGCTTAATAGAATTTTTTTTTCTCTGTCCCATGAAGCGTTTGTTCTGGAAACATAACAGAAGTTAAAGCAGAAAGCACTCACTTTACTTCGTCAATAGTAAGGAAAGCAAAACTTACATTTTCTCTTTAGAAGTTAACACTTACTATGGACTGTAAAAATTCCCTCCACATTTTTTTTCTCACCCATGCTCTGTGCCAGTCCAAAACCTAAAAGACATCTACTGAAATACCATATAGCTCCTGTGTTGGGTAGAATACAAAGAAATTGAATGTAATTCATTATGGAGAAAGATCATAGTTGATACATTGGTGACATCTTAAATCATTAATGACTTCCACTAAGAACAGGCTTATCTTTTTTTTTTTCTTTTTCCCTCCCTATTTCTGCTTGAAGTTCCAGCCAAACTAGAAAACCAATGTTTTTGTTTTGAACTAGGAAAAAAAAAAAAAATCAGCTAATGATAGTATTTGTTTTCAATTACTTTACACTTCTGGGTTTCAAATCAGCAAAAACACTTAAGTTTCCAGTTCCCTTCCCATTACTAGGAGGATCAGACAAGCTTGCAGTGAAAATGCATTCTGGGCAGCAATTGATTTCTGCTAACAGTCACTATACTAATGAACAATCTCTGGTTTTATTCTACCTATTTATGTCACTTTGAATTACCACTCCTCCTAATACCTTTGGAAATAGGTGTTTCTCCATATTCCTCTTCTGAGAAAAAAATAAATGCAGTCTCTGACAAAACTACTGCTGTGGCATACACATGATGCAACTGTGTGCTATGTCTGCAGTCTTGGGGATTTCTGTGACATACTCATGGTTCTGTCAAAGTTTCTCCTTATTTTTAAACACACAGCATAAAACTACTCAACTTTCTTCCAAATGTTTGTTCCCTGGCAACTGCTGAGTTTTCATCAGCAGTTTTAATGCAGAAGATTAGCTAAAACCAATGAGCCCAGTGATGGGTAACAGAAGCAACTGGTTGTTCTGGCAAGTCCATCCAAGCAGCTTTATTAGCAATTGTCAAGATTACTGACTCCAATTTTTCTACAGCAAAAGACCTTTTGAACAAAGCTCTGTGTGTGGGTGGTGGTGTGACAAGGTAAGAATTAAAGGAGAAAGGACTCTGGTATCAGGAGCACTGAGTGCTGGCTGCGGAACTTCCAAGAGCTTTACAAATGCCAGCTGCCAGTGTGGGAGGATCATGCAGCCAATTGCAACTAGCTCATGGGATTATCTAGGTTTTGAGGGATCACTGAGCTTTTCAAACATGATGTTATTGCTTGTCAGAGAGCAGCCAGCAAAGCACCAGGAGATGAAAGGAATATTTCCTCCTGATAGTCTTTTTCAGAAGTTGTGACTATTTATATACAATCAGTAGTCACAAAAGCAGACCTCTCTTAGAATTATGGTTTGAGACATCTGAAACTTGGAAACAAGTAAACAAGTGGAAGGGTGATTGTTTTGGTTAAACTACTCTGTGCTCTAAGCACAGTTCTGCAAAGCTTTTGAGTCTGTCTGCATCTGATACAATCGCTTCAAACAAAACACATCACTTAAGTAGTATAGTCAGTAAGTAAAGTGTTCTGCTCTTCTTCTAAGACAAGATGAACATTCAGAAGATCTGGCTTTTGTATTCCACACATTTCTTACACCTGCAAAATACACCAAATATTTTTCTCATCTTTTTTCCTGCATATACAGACAGTAAAATTTCTGGGAAATAGACTGACTCTTTTTGTACATGTTTGTCAACAAACATTTCTGAGTTTTGGTTTGGACTTAGAGATGGTGCTACACTGCAAATGAATTCAAAAATTGTTATCTAATTCCAGTCAGTTAAAATCCAGTGTTTATGGGTTAAGTCTTGACCATCTGCATCACTCAGACTGCTGCTGAACACCTACCTGGGATCATTCAAGACTGCCCACTCAGAAGCTCTCCTTTATGTAGCCCACAACAGCCTCTCTCACACACCATACTGACTAAATGTGTATTGCATTGATAGCACCAAGATTTCACCCCTGCTGCTGCTTAGCCTACTAAGCCAGTTATACATGGAAGCTGCAGTTATTTTTTGAGATATCTTTTTTTCTTTAACAAGAAAATTATCCCACCAATGAAGTCTGAGTATGACAAACCACCTGTTAAACAGAACAGATTAGGCATGGAAGGCCATTCGTTATCATCAAGGCTGCCAATGTTGGTTTATGCATAAAGAAACTCTAGCCTTTGTGGCTGTTATGTTTCTACACCTATTAAATTTTACTTTTTAATAATCAAGTTACAGCTGCTACAAACAATTCTCCCTCATGGGTACTCTGGGGTTGTTTGCCTGTATTCCCACTTACTGTACACAAATACTTGCTCTAAATGATCTGTCATGAAAATGTGATTCTTATTTTGAGATACATGAATTGATGGGTTCCCTTTTATGCAAATGTAGCAGGTTGATGAGGCAGGGTTTTAAGAGGGAGGAGTAGTAGAATATTGGATAGGATAAAGTGGCAAACAGTCTGATTGAGGCTATTGTGGTAACCCACAGTATTTATTAATTTTAAAAAAAGCTTTACTAAGCAAAGGCATGCACTCTGGGATATTATACACTTGCTTGGGCAAATGCAAGGTGATTGCTTTACAAAATCAGAATAATAATATAGACGAATAATGGAATGTAAAATTATGCAAAAGCGCTTATTTTTGGCTAACACTTGCACTCATGTTGAAAAGAAGCTTAGTCTCATTCTTTACTATGAAAAAAAAAAAACAACCAACATGTCTATTAGGGTAAGGCTCAAAGCTGTTGAGTTTTTTTACCTGGTTTTCCTTTTAGCTAAATCTCAACGTCCTGTTCTGAATACATAATAACTAGGGCTTTTCCATCAAAGGCTATATAATAGTGTTTGCATTCTCATTTGATCAGCTATGGTTTCTTTATTTTGAGAAACAGACATTTCCTCAGGAAAGAACCTTCTCTGTTAAGTAATCAAATCCTAACTGGCTTCCTGTTGCCATTTTGTTGCTACACCACACATCCATCCACCTTCAATTTTGTTCAGTGTCCAAAGAGAATTTTGGCACAAACTTGGTCCAAAGCCTGCAGGAGGTGCTGCTGGTACATCCAGGTCAGTATTAAGGATCATCCATCACCACCCAGATTCTAATTTTCAGCTACACTAAATGGCTCTAAAGCTATGCAGGTTTTGATTTTTCTCTGGAAAGTGGATATTTTAAAACTAACAAGCCAGTTTCCTGCCCAAATGTTCAACAAAGCTTCCAGAATCATAAAGTTGACCAGTGAATTCCAGGCTAACAGGGTAGGGGTGATCTACTAGTTAAGCCAATCATAAAATCATGTAGAAGCCCATAAAATTTCCAGGAAAGAAACTACAGCAAATATTCCTTTCTTTGACTTGGACAGGTTTCTGCAATACACTGAGGCACATTTGCAATGATAGAAATGGACAGAGCTTGCCAAAATCTTGTAGCCTAATTAGGCTGAAATTCAAATGAGAGAAGTCCAGCTGGTAAAAGGAAAACTGTAAAGCTGAAGAGCTAGAAACAATCACAGGTAAGTTAGAGATCCCTGCTCATATTGCTGAAAGCAAATCTGGCTAGCTGGCAAACCTTAAAGAGAATTGCTCACTGACTGTTCATCCTACTGGAAGATTTTACCCCAGGCTGAAACGCTTCCAAAATCTGCAGCAACACAAGTGTCTGTCTCACAAATAGAGAGGCCTGGGGCAAGTGTGTCTTACACGCTTCATAGGACAGAAAGTTTGATGTTTACTCCAAACTTGTATTCTCTTTGGTCAGCTTCATTTAATTTTTTCATTTTTGTAAGTTTTCTTTCCATCTTTTATTCTTACCCCAAAAATAGACTGGGTGTTCATGCTGTAACAAACTCAAACTGATTCAGAGCTACAGCAAAGAATCTTCCCATCAGCCGTGAAATCTGTCTTTCTGTTGCCTGTCTAGTGCATTTTACCCAAATTCTCCAAATGTAATCTCTGTTCACATATAGATGTCTGTATACGTATATATGCATATACACCCATATTAGGTATACACAATAAATATAATTAACTGTATCTGGTTTTCCTATTTTTACTACTTTAAATTCATGATGTTTTAATATACCCAAACACTTCTCACTTTCATATCCAGAGATACGAGTGTAGAAAGATCAAGTTTACTTTGCATTAGACCATTACTCACATTACATATCTGCACATCTTGATTTTTTTTCTTTTTCTAATCCTGGCATGCCCACATATGGAGATTATTTATAGCTACACTTACTTTAATCATCCACCTTTGGAGGAGTTAATATTGCCAAGCTCAGCTTTCAACAATCACGTTGTAGATCTCTGAAGAACAAATGTCTTAAAAATCACTAGTTTTAAGTAGGTTTTATTTTTCATCTGACTTTTAATGCTCAAAAGACATTGTAATAGGAGAGGAATAATGGCAAAAAACTAACCTGGCTCTTAAAGTGTAGCTGTTCTGGTTAGGATAATGTCTGTTGGAGATTTTGAGCAGACTACATACAGTACCCCCATAAAGAAGTGATTTACAAGGCATAAGCCTCTTCGAAATAGAAGTAACCTCTGTCATGATCACTTAGGAGGAAAACATTGAGCTTAGGAAAACTGTGAGAAAGTTTACTAAGAGTATAAACAAAGTAAATCTTTGCCAAAGTCTCACACGTGTCCATTAATTTAGCAGTTCTATTATATGGCTGATGGAAACCTTTCACAGTGTTAAACAGCAATAAATAATTAATGGATTATCTAATTTTCAGCATGACATGAACAAATCTTGCAGTCAAGTCCTGCAGAAATGCAGCACAGATTTACTGTTTCTGCATAGAAACAGGTGGGTTTTCTGGTTTGGGTTGTTTGGTTTTTGTGGGTTTTGTTTGTTTGTTTTACTGCAGTTACTTCCTCAAAATACTATTAAAACCTGGCAAGTGGTTATGAACTCACTAGGTTGATTAACAAGTTAGGAATTAGGCACCATGGCTTCAGGCAATTGTGTCCCAGACCAAGCTGCACCCACCAATTCTTCCTATTTTCTATCTACTCATAGGTCAGTCTGTGCACTGCAGCTGAAGAGAAATGACTGATCGCCAATAACAGAGATAACTATCATGAACTGATTCATGTTATTGCTATAACTTAAGACCAGAAGAGTTGCCCTTGGCTTTTGCTATGTCCTTTGCTATTGGCATCAGAAGCAAATTTTAGTTTTTCCATGTAGCCCTGCAGGCACCCTGCACAATTCCCATTATCACATCTTAGCTTTGATTTCTCAGTTCTAAACATAACAGCCATCAGATCAGTTTTCAGAGGGCATCCTTGTATCCCTCCATGTGCATTGCTGGTCACCACCTTGCTTAAACTCTTTTCTGCCTTACATTTTCATTGGCTGTTTGCTACTGGTTTCTCTTTCCACACTATCTCTGATCATAAAATATTGACCACAAAGTTGCTTTTATTCAAATGCACATGAAATACATAATACTTTTTTAGTATTGCAACTTACACCTTTGAAAACTTACTTCCGTGTGCAGCAGGCAACTTTTTTTCCTTCTGCTGGTAAAAGTTCAACTGCCTTTGCAGTGTCAGAGCACCCTATTGTATCCCTCTGCTCTTGAGACTGTGATTCTCCTGGGCTGGTGACCTCTCACCATGCTTTGTTTACCCATGCCTGCCTGGGTAAAGAATTGTGTTTTGATTAGACTAAATCTACATGCCAGCAAGAAGTAATACTGCTCTCACTAACTCAGAATTACTTCAAAATTTGGCATGCATCTCTTGAAGCTATTGGCAGGGCAAATTCAGGTCCCAGATTCAAAGCAATCTCAACTTTTAGGGAAAGCTTGGTTTGGGAACCAGACTCTTACTTGCTGTGTAAACAGGTTTACTTACTTTTCAAATTAATTAAGAAACATTTTTCAGTAATTAAAACCCATTGGTGAGCAAAGACTAAACAACTTCTTCAGTGAGTTCAAATGTAGAGCAATGATACAGAATAGAGAGTGAATAGCCAAAAAAGTTTCACACTTAAAAAAACCAGCACTGAATGCATGTGTTGATACTGATGATCAGAAGCATCTGTCTGGATTAGCTCTTTCAGCTTTTTAATAGGACAGAATCCACCTACTCATACTTCTAGTTTCATCTCTGAGAGTTTCTCAGGAATGAGAAATACCAAATTTTCAGTTACGTTGTCATGCTCCAAAATCACAAAGGAATCAACTCTTTCACCAAGAAGTGTAACACTGCCCCTCTTGTGCTCACCATGCAGATAAAACATTGTGCCCTAAAGAGAACACTTCTCTTGAAATAAGTATAAAGTCTTATACTTTTAAAGTTTGTCTGGTAAGCATGCATATATAACATCTGTTTCAGTGATGTGGCACAGAATAGATTTTAGTAAAAGCTGACAGTGGTAAAGCAGGGATGCAGGTCACCATTCTGTCTCACTTTCTGGTGTGAAGCCGATTGTGAAGGTAGAAAAAATCAATATACAATAAAGGTGGTGCATGTTGAAACTGAATTGAAATGATTGATTTTTTCCCAAGGATCATTAGATTCTCCCTCAAAATCTTTGTTTCTGGTTGTGGAGAAATATTTACTCTTCACTTAAAGTTCATGATGTAGTTCATTTATGTGCAGTTTTTTTTCAGAAAGAGTGAGACATTACTTGTGCAGGAAACAAATGCTGGAAATCATTGTATTTCAGAAGGATTCCCAGAGGTCCCTGTAAACACATGGTACTTAGAGGGGTGGATTTCCTTTTATATCCATGAACATCTTTAGCTGATGTAAATTCCCCTTTGCACCCCCGGGAAAGTAAACAATGCAGTCCATTAGTGCAGTGTCATTTTCCATCAGAAGACTTTGGGTATCATTCTGACTTGAGGCAGAGTTGGCCTGGGGCATATTATGAGCTTAACTGCAGGATGAGAAAAGAACCATATTCGTATTATAGCACCTCGCCTAGATACTGCTCACCTGCTACGTATACACACACCAAGAACAAGTTTGTTAATAAATCATGTTCTGTGGTCACACTCCAGGTTAGACAGCAGGAAAAGCACTGACACTGCTAAAGGATAATTCAAAGAAAAGTCTTGCTTATCTTTGGGAGACTAACATCTAACTTCTCCACATTTCAGGAATCTAATGACTGGCAATTAGAAACATGCTACTATATATCCAAAGTAATCAAGTCCTTTCTGCTGTCTTGCATTTAACATATGCTTATGTATCAGCTGTGGTATATAAATTATTAGAACTGCCTACATGTTGCTACTTAAAGAAAATGAGACCTTCAGTGAACCTCGGTAATGTTGGTAGAAATAGACTATTGATATCAACTCCACGTAGATTTTTACCCCAAAAGAAAAACTGGTTATTCGAGAGTAACAGAGCAAACCATAACTGGCCATGAAAAATCCCTTAGCAGAAATCTGCCAGGTTTAGTTCAGTCCTATGTTCAGTGACCTTTGCTATGAGGCTTCTATAAATTCCCCACATTCATGTTTCACTTTCTAATTAGTTTCACCATCTGGAAGTGTTTCCTTCTATTCATTACATGTAGTCCTTTCTTAATGCTTTCCCATTACTGATAATCGCATTTCTGAGGCTAACCAACTGCAGTCCCAATTTTTTTGAGAACCTGCAGAGTGTGATCACCAAAGAAAGCAACAGCTGCACTTAGAACAGAAGCATCCACATCCCTCGCTCTGTCCTCACACTGATCTCCCTTAGGTTTTTTCCATTGGGTTTCATAAACTTTTTTTCATCTACTTAGTTTCTCATTCTTACTCTTTCTATACAATCCCAGGCTGAAAAGATCTTTCTGTTCCACTGACCTCACAGTGATTGTTTTCTTAATTTAATATCCTGGAAACCGCCTTAACTCTGACCTCCACCTTCACTAAGCAAGTTATAACCTTTTTACAGTAAAAAACTGATAATAAATCTCTGTGCCTAATTTCTCATATGTAGGTCACAATACTATTACAATCTAAAAATCAAATTATCACCCTTTCAATAGTCCCTAACACTCCTATTTAAATCTATACATGACCTTTTTATCTTACTAATTTAAGATTTATGCTTGACAAAATTTTCCAAAGCACTATCTATTGAGTGTTTACCCTACAGCAACAGACATAAAAGTCTGAAATGTCAAATTGTGAAACACTCATTTAACATTTTTAGGATTACCCCCCAATAGCCTTTTTCCCTAGACCAAAAAATCCCAAGAGACAGGGTTTTTTTTTCTTTCAATATTGTCTCTGTATATCCTCTACCTCTTCTCTCTTTTCAGTAGCAAGATGCAAGAAGTGGAAGAATCATGGGAGAAAAATGCTCTTCCTTATCCTTACCACCATTATAAAGGGGAAAAAATTATATCTTTATATGGAAATAATCAAGATAATATCTGAATTCATTAATGACTACTACATTTCCAAGTTTCCATATTAAAGCATCATTTAAAATTGCAAGCATTCTTTGTGAAATAAGTTACTGGTTTTCAACCTGCTCTGTTAGTAGTGCTTTGAGAAAACATAAATGTTTATGGATGAAAATAGAGGTTCTGTAATTCCTCTCTGGTGTTACTGGAGTAACAAAGCTGTAACTCACAGCTTTCTGACCATGACAAAGATTAATATTTAGATTCTAAGATATTGTCTACTCTTTTTTATGCGTTTCTTAACAACAAACAAGATGTGTTGATGTTTTTGATCACAGAATGAAGGGAAATGAGATCGGAGGGAAAACATCACAACAGCAGTGCTTTATTTCAGGTCAGTCTCCATTCAACTCTGATGAATGTCTGCAGCATAGAACAGGGTCACCCCATGGACTGCTCCAGTCCCAGTCATTTCCTTGAAGTTCAGCTACAGCTAAAGAGGCTCTCAAGACCAGTGTGAGAACAGGTCCTTGAAAAGAAAAAGTCAAACATCTTCCATTTTTGAAGTAGAAAAAAAAAAATCTGCAGGAGGAACATTCTGTTACAGTTATGAGTGCCCTGAGAATCAACTGAAGACAAACCATTACTAGGAAAATGGTGTTAGCTGTTACCCATGTGACCTGAGGACAAACTTAACCAGCACAGTTAGAGGTAAATTCTTACTTTCATCTGCTGCATACTTGCAAACAGTACATGCCTTTCCTTAGAGCACTGGTGTAGGGAACAAAAGCTTCTGCTCCCAGCTGTGCTGCCAGCTGGCTGTGGTTCTGCAGGTAAAGGTGCTAATTGTCCATTTGCTCCCCTGGTGCAAAATCTGCTTCTTTGGATTAAAAAATTTAAGTTTACACTATTGCAGCTTTCTGAATTTTCAGATACCCACTGAGGACTGTTAGTAGATGGAGGATCCTTTTTCTTCCTGTCACAGATGCAAACTGAAACAGAGCATCTCAGAGGCTTTGCACTGGTATGTGTGTGTGATACCTCATTGAGCTCTGCTTCTCCAGTAATGCACCTGAGCCACATTGTTGTGCAAACAGGAACTTGTTTTCTTAGTAAGTTCCTAACCGTTCTTATAGTGTATGCATTTCACTTTGAGAAGACCAAGGATCTTTATAGCCACCAGTTTATAGCTGAGCAATCATCTTCTCAAGTTGGAGAATCCTGCAACAGGGGCCATTCCTGCTTCTGGTCTTTATATGACCAGTATCAAGCTTACAAAGGCACAGAACAGGGATGTTATATCTGGCTATGTCTTATGGATGGCTGTGATCTGCAGCTAATTATCATTTGTAAAGCACTTTCCAGTCCCCAGAAGAAAAGGCCTTGATGCTTCCCAGCAGAGAGCTATCAGCCCATGCTGGGACACAGCTGGCTGAGTGCCCTGCTCCAGGGAGATTTCCTCATGGTTATTTTAAGATAATTAGCTGATCCAATACCTAGTGAGCTTCATAATCCTTATCTAACATGACCAATTTGCAAACGCACATACTTCTGTGCATGCACAGCTCTAATTGAAGCAGATCCGGAGGGCAGACTGCTGAAGCCACAGCGACAGCAGCCGTGCCGATACCACCACAAAATAAGCAGCAGCTGGTAACAAAACCTTCTTGAAAAGCAGAATGTCACCATACTGCCCAGGTGCAGGATCCAGACAAGGGAAGGGGAAGCTGTTATTCAATGTTTTTTTTCTAAAATGTCATCTCAGGTATACAAATATGTGTTAAAGCACTAGACAAACTGCACCGCTCTCGCTGGAGAAGGCGCTCACCCCTTCACGCCTGGCGACACAGCACTGTGGAGTGTGAGACAATTCAGCTGAAATTTAGCAGCAGCTGTTGCATCAGGGGTTGTTTAAAGCCATTTTTTTCCAAGAAGTCATTATACGAAATAAATCTTGTCGATTAAAGAGACATGCTTGAGCAGTTACATAATGCAGCATAAGGTTTTTTTAAACTAGAAAAGCACAGGATATTCAAAAGCCTAATCTGGATAGAAAAATGATTATGTGATTTTACAATGAAGCATCTATGTATCTGAAGAATCTCTATGTTTTTCTAAAGCCAACCTTTAGCTTCTTAAAAGCTTATTTTTCCACTGTTGGGCACCCAAAAAAACCCCAAAAACCAAAAAAATAAAACCCCATCAAAATAGATACAGCTCTAATAAGGATATATTTTCTTTTAAAATGCATAGTCTGCTTTTTATGTTTTTAATTTGCATTTTCAGAACCATCTGCCCTATGCACAAGAACATGAATTTGAAGGTAAAGCTCAGAAACAACAAACGAACCAAAACCAGTCTGAAAATAAAACTCAAAAAATCTATGGGATTTGAGTAAAAGAGAAATGTTTACATATTAACAGTATCTCCATACATAAAACAAACACTTGAAAACCCCTAGTTTGATGTACTACTACAAGTCCTTACTTGGGACAAATTCTCAGCAGTAACAGGCAATTGAAAACCAATTGTTGCTTACAGGTGAGCTTCAGGGGTTTTATTATACTTGGGGACTGGTATAATCAAACATATCCATCAAAAATCAATTCAGAAGCAAAAAGCAAGTGAAACCAAAAACTGTATTGTTAACATTGCTTGGGTTTTTAAGCTGTTATGGTTCACATGTTCTTGACACAAGGATTGAAACAGTTATTTTTAATGAAAATCAAAAGTCTCATATTTATGGACTTTCAGCAACCTAGACTTTGTGATGCAAATGGAGGCATTTGATCCAGCCAGATAACATGAATTTGAATTAAAAATGCTATTTCGCCTGCTTTGCACTAAAGCTCTTCTGCAGTTACTACTCCTGTTATAGCAGAGTGAATCAGGTTGTCTCCCACTCTTCTCACCACACTGGATGGCCAAGGCTATATTTTTAGGTAGAACACAGCAAATTTAAGTGGCATGTCCAACATCACAGCAGAAGTCTGCTGGCAGTCCCACATTGGAATTCATCCACTGCAAACTCCCTTCTAAGTTTCCTCTTGCTTGGATTCCCCATTGCCCTGAAACTGCCTTCCATTAGTTGACACAACATATTACATCTCATGCATTACACTGGTGATTGTGTACTACAGCTAAGTATGAATATTATCTGGCAATATAGCTTATGATTGGTGCACATAAGCAGAGCCCAGAAGGTTTGCTTCTATTTTCAGCTGTGCTACCACTGCCTCTGATCCATGACAAGGTCGCTTGAGTCAATGAAATCCCTGGGTGCTTGTCTACAGTAATTAAGTGGTGAAACTTCTAAATGCACACCCCAAATTGGGAGGTCACTATGTTCGTTGTCTGTGTAAGCTCTTTCATCTAGGAAAAAAAGTCTACAGTGAACTGAGAGCTGGCAGTTTAGAGCTGGACATATCTGAATGAGAAGCAAGACAAAGATTTTGAGTGCTGAAGCTGAATATCCATTTGTAGAAATTATGAAGGTAAATGATAGATTCTGCAGTTCTGCAAGTCATTTGTCTGAAGACCTGGATATCTTTCCAGGCAAGATTACCTCAACTGAGAACTGGTTAGTGGGTTCAGTTCAGGAACAACTCCAGTTATTTGTCATGCCTATTAGATGTCACTAGTGGTCTAACAGCCCTTCTACTTTAGCCACTTAAACTGCCAGCTGCATTGTCTAGGAAACGAGAAAAACAAGGTTATCCTAAAAATCTTATGACAATTTTTTGTGTTTTCAGTACAATTGGAGATGACAGATCATACAAGAAAGGAAGACTGTTTCAATCTAACTGTCCAATTGTGGCAGTCTGCAAGTGAGATTCTTTTTGAAGAATAATTCTGCATGATTTTCCAGGAATAAATCTGTTGCCTTTAGATATATAGAGTAAAGAGCAACCTCTTCCAAAAGGATTCCAGATGGGTAGAATTGGAGAAGTGCTCAGCTGATATTAGGCAGAAACCAGAGGGGAGGCCTCAGAGACTTTCAAAATGTGTCATCATCTTATAGAAAACCCTCAACTGACCTAACGAGGCCCAGTGTGTCCCAGGTGTATAGTCACCCAAAACCATCCCAGTAGTTTGTAACTTTTATCCAAAAGTATTTTAGGTGAAGAAAGAAAATATCTTTTACCTAGGAATGCTCTCTTCTGTGGCAGTGGCTATGATTTCTGCTGTTTACTAACAAATGCATTTGGGCATCCTGTTTGGGGACATTAGCACCTGCCTTAGCTTTGGTGATGGCCAACCACCACATCTGAGGAATACGTTGCTATAGGCCAACATATCAGTCAGATGTCATTACCACAGAAAAGTAATTATCAGCTGCTATAGAGACTTCTTCCAAAGAAGATGACTCAAGCTATCATTTACCTGTGGCTGGAAGACAAAAGAAAGGGGAAATACTTTTCTAAATATGATTTTAGTTTCCCCAAACACCTCTTCCCCAATAACAGCTGAACCCAACAGTTTAATTCATTAATAGCATATCTGGAAGTCTAGTTTACAGAGGTGATTTGGGTTGATTTCCCACCTTCTAAAGGAGGCCTGGAGTGTGATGTAATGAAGACCCTTGAAATCATCTTTGCTATTGCTAATGAAAGCCAGGAAGAGGAGCTATACATAGTCACATCATCAAAACGTTGATCTGCCATTTGGCCATCAGTCAGGGAACCACAGCATCATCTATCTAATCACTGTTGAGAAAGTGATATTTGAGACATTTCTAAACATTTCTATGTTCTGTGCTTTTATTCCTTTTTCTTTTTTTTAATGTTGGGACCATATGCAAATGGCTGACATTTTTGCACCATGCTGACTTTGGCACAGGGTTTTACTTTTACTTCAAATGTTTCTCTTTGTATAATGCATGGGCTCTGAAGAAAAACATGATTGCCTTTGATGAAGGGCTTCTTGGAATAACAGTTGTGACTGGTAGAATATGAGTTGCTACTATTGATCCCAACAAGCTGAAACACTTCTATGAAGTACAAAATAAATAGGATCAATGGAGTCAGATTTCTTCTGAACTGTAAAGTGACAGTGTTTTCCTCACATCAAATCACCAGTTGTCAGGTATTTGTTTCCTGGTGGATGTTTGTTTTCTTGAATAATCTCTGTATAATGTCTTTTCAAAACACTCAGTGATCTTCTGTCTTCCCTAATAATTTAATATAAACAGTCTGCATATAAGCAAGTATGTAATTTTCACTCATAGGCCTCCTCAAAGAAGAATTTCAAAGAATTTAAAAACAGTAAAGAGAATGATTTGTAAAGGTTTGGTCAGAGACTTGCCTTAGTTTTATAAAGAAACAGCACTAAGTGACTCAGAAGAACAGGACCTCAGTTGCAAAGTGGTGAACCGGTGAGAATCACTTAGAGAAAAAGCTGGACATGGAGAAATAGTATCTGCAAAAAGGCAGATTGAACTAGGAAAGACAACACTTCAGTTGTGTTCACTGGGAAATTTGGTAAACAATGACTTCTGTGATTACTCGATCTTTTCATTTAATAGTTTGAGGCCACCGTCCTTCACTGTTAATGGTTTTTGTCATTCTTAGCTATTTGCCACTCAGCAATATGACACCTTTTATAAATGTTCCGACATCCCATGAAATGTTAACTAACGGGAAAAGACATGTCTTTTGAGGGTAATATGGGAATTCAACAGCTCCTGGAGAAGAACTAACATAATGTATCACCTTTTAAGACAGCTGAAGATCTCAATCAGCCACCTGTTATTTTGGAAGTGATCATTAAGCATTAACAGAGGCAATTTGCAGCTTTTAAAGTTCATTTTCAAGCTTTTACTCATGGTTAATATTAATTCACTGTCAGTAACTAATGAATATAAGGAAACTCTGAAAGGATCTGATCTTTGGTCTCAAGTTTCTTCTTCCAAAGCTCTGAGAACACCCCCCATGAGAATGGCTTAATTGAATTAAGGATGGGGAAGGTTTCTTTAGCTGGCCTTTCATCCAGGCTGTAGAATATTTGAGAAGCCTGCCTTCAGCTTCCTTTGAACTTTGCAGATGAACCCATCATTTCAGGTAGACCAGGAGAAGTAACACAGCTAAAGTGCAGAGAAGAGCAGACAGCATCTTCCCAGCACCCTCCAAATATTGGACCTTAGTTAGGAATTCCTTAGTTTTCATGAAACCTAAGAGGATTTTCTTAGAATAAGGCAGCATTGTATTAGGACTGTTCTCATTTAAGTCTTCTCTCACTCAAGACATCTTCCTGAGCTGGCACAAGTTCAGAAGGATCAAGACAAGTTTAGGAACCCAAGAATTCACTATATTATTAGGAGTATAGCAAGAAGAAAAGAATCACTACAGAGCACTAGGAAGAGATTTTGGCTTTGAGGGTGTTTGGTATAAGTTACTATGCATGTTTCTGTTTTTTAAGGAACAACATGGCAGCTTTTTTTTATTGAAGGGGTGAGAGAAATAAAAGGTGGATCATTCATGCAGTATTGGAATTACATATAAAAGTCAAACCTTATACAGAATCTGTACCTGTTACTTATTTTCTTTGCACCTGGCCAGAAGTGTCAATAACAGTTTTGCCATAATTCCTTTCTGATGGGTCTTTTTGTGGAAGGAGAATGTAATAGGACCAAAAAAAATACAAACATATGCACATACTGAAAGAAAAAAGAAGCAGCTTACTATGAAATAAAGTTCCAACAAAAAAATTTAGCTAAACATTAAATTCTATATTCCAAATTATTTCTTTAAAAATCTGTAACAGGAAATAAAATTAAAGTATATAAATTAAGTAATTTTAAAATCAAAATGTTCCAATCCAGACATATTTGAATGGAATTGTGTGAAATTATCATGACTTTCTATTAGAGTTTATATAGATCGGATTTTGTTAGGATTGCCAAGTCTTTTTACGACCATTTTGCTGCTTAGTAATAGCTTTTTTTAAGGGCTATTAGGGAACTGAAAAATGGGGATTTTTAAAGGGCAATAGTCATTGCAGGAAATTCCTGGCCTAATATAAATAACCATCAGTCAGCACAGAAAACAAATGAGAGATTAGCACTAGTGGTGCAAGAAGAAATAGTGTAATATAAAGCAGATGGGTTGAAGATGATACATATTCTGTGATGGGTTATTCTACAGAAGCCAACAGAGTTACATAATTAAATGTTAACGAATCTAGGTCTGGAGGCTACAGGATGTATTTAAAGAAGCAGGCTGCCCTTTAACAAAAGAGTTAAAAAAAATCCAACCTAAAATAATTGGTTTCAAGGGAGAAAAATCCATAAACTCAGCCTGGTTTTGTAAAATGCAGCAAATTCACAAGGGTCTCAGAAACTATCAACTGACCTGACTTTTACTACACATGTAAATAAAATAATTTTAATCTCTTTGCAAAGGAGAAGTTCCCAGGGGATAAGAAGAGGAGGGTCATACTACATCTTTTAGGAGGTATAATAGTGTTGTTAATATGCAAAGCCACAGGAATTGAGACATTCTGGTTTACCGGTAGCACAGGAGAGACTGCTCCAGAGACAGCTCTAGGCTCAAGCCCAGCAAGTCATGGCCTGGTGGGACAGACAGCTGAGATGGCAAAATGGCAGTTCCTCCTGCTGCATACGTTAAAACCTTAAAGCCCAGGTTGGAGGTGCCAAGGGAAGAGTTGGGCTGTGCTGACAGCCTCCCTTTCTGGGAAGGAAGCAAAGTAAAAGACAGGCAATCATCCTTTGAAATACAAGTGGCCATCCTCAACCCTGGACAGTAGCAGCAAGTCTCTCTAGCTCCTCACTCCTATCCCACAGCAGAAGACGTCCAGACCCGGCTCTTCATTCCCAGCAGCATGGTTTTGCCTGCATTACTCAAACAGTGAGAAGCAGGGGGGTCCCATGTGTTTAATTTTGGTAGCTACTTTCTGCACCATTTCTGTGTCCATAGCCAAATCTGACCTCTCTCTCTGGGGGCCCCTTCAGTCATGCTCAGACAACTATGGCAGAGCAGTTCCAAAGCTAAAGCTGGTGCAGCTACTTGATCCACATGGGACAGATGGAACCTGCATTGTCCCTGTTGCAGGAGTAGCAGCTTAAATCACAGTGAGGCTGTGACTATGCAGCATCTCAGGATGGTTAGGATGCTGCTGCCTCCAGCTCCCTCTGCTCTTCCCCACGGCTATTTCCAAAGTCAGTGTAGACAGAGGCAGTTTAGTCCTGTGCACCTCCACTGTTCTGAATGTCATCAGGGAAGGTACCATCTTGAATAAAGGCTTTGACTCAAAAAAAAAAATCCATCACAGCCTTTACTGGTTCATTTTCCACAGGGCTGTAAACTAGGTTATTTGATTTAAGCTGTGGTGCACATGCTTACAGCTAAACATCATAAATCCCACATCCCATTCTGTATTACAGGCATCCTCCTCATGACACACAACTGACTCAAAAAAAAAAAAAAACCCACACACCCACAAAAAACTGGAAATGGAGGTGCTGGAAGTTCTAATGAAGAGTCACTGAGGATGGAAGTGCAGCCAGATAGTTATTTTGTTGCAATTTCAGAAGTGACCTCTGAAGTGACCCACAATAGCAATTTATGTTAGAGAATATAAGTTTACACCAGGTAGCAAATTTGCTTTATCCCTATGGCAGGGAAAGCCCTGCTTTGGCTATTTTGTTCATTTGGGGTTTTTTTATTTGGCCACAGACTTCATCAGTTGCAGGTGGTATGTGCAATGGGAAAGCAGAAAATAGGACAATAAAGGAATGATGACCTGCATAACTTGCTCAGCTATCCCTCTTAGAGATATGCAATATAGTTCATTTTCCACTTTGCTTGACATTCACTGCTGCTGCCTGCTCCTAACATCCAGCACTCTGTTCTTCTTTGCAGCATGAAGTTTTTTTCTTTTCTCACACGCACCACTTACCTCTCAAAACAAACCTCTCCTTCCTGACCTTTTTTCCACAAGACTTTCAGGGAGTCCTGTAATACAACAGGTTTACAAGCCCTATTGCTTTTAATGATTTATTGGGGAGGAGAGGAGGAAATGAGGAGGGTGAGCAAACTGCAGGCGAAATTTTGTAGGCAAGAATATAGCCATAAAATGTGGGAATGCAGATTTTATCTTTCCATATATTCCACAACATATTAAGTCAGGAATGGATATTGCTTTTATAAAAGAGAAATGCCAGTTTTCTCTTAATATTTATGTGGGCATATTACTATTTCCTTTTATATTGCCTTTTGTATCTGGAAGGCTCATAAGGTGCTTTATGTACTTACTCAATGGCTATATGAGGAATATTGTACTCATCACCAAGATACATCTTCTTCAGGTGTGAGAGACATGGTCATTGTTTCATAGCTCACAGTGAAGTAATGATAAAGCTGGAGATAAGAGGTGAAAGGAAATAGTCCCTAGGCTATGCCAGTACATATTACTGTAGGGCTATTGATGGCTGTGTTGATTTATGTTGGGTTATATTTACTCACTGGATCTGGTTGAATTTATATGGCAAGCTAAGGGAGGTTGAAGTCAGAGGACAAAACATTTGATATGTTTTTTAGAAGGAGGAGGGAAATGGAGCCACACTCATATTACACCCTGGTGTATTTTAGGAAGTGGTTAGTTTGGAATTTGTAGTACTGGTGACCACAGTCTCCACTACAGCCCTACACAGTCAAGAAGATGCCTGCTAAATTTTCATTCAGTAGTGTGGTACCCCTCTAGCACCAAGAAAGGTTATGAGATTTAATACTAGTACACAGACAATCACTGTTGCTGTTCCCATAGAGCATCACTTATCTCTCTTCCAGCCCACATGACTCCTCCGTACATCTGTTGCAGAATTTCAGATACCCACAGAGCTGGGGGCAGTTTCCAAGGATCACCTTGCTGAAAGAAGGATCAGCTCCAAAACCAGTCCTGAAGGGTGTTAAAACTGATCTTTTCCTAAAGATTCCCAAGAACTGGGGGTTTCTCCCCTGCTTTCTTCGGCAATCCGTTCAATTGCTACATAATACACATATCTGCAGGCAAATTGAAGTGTAGGAGTCAGAAACCTAGAGGGTGTTTGGCACCAGCCTCCCAGTGCAGGAAAATTGGACTTTTAAATAGCAAAGTTCATACACCCTGCTTTCCTTCTGCTTTAACAATCCTGACTTTCTCTAGCACCGACTTCCCCAGGGCACCACTTTGCTAAATCCTCCCCATCAAAATTCTGGGCATTCTCAGGAGCACATGGTAACATTTTATAATTCATAATGTGGATTTATCTCTACTCTCCTGTTTAATTTAACCTTTTAAAATAAACATAAAGGAAAACAATGATGTGCCAAGAAGAGGACATTATTAAGAGATACTGTGTGTAATTGACTCAGTGGGATCTTTCAAGCACTTTGGAAAGAAAAATAAAGGAAGACATAGCGGGCAATAAAATCTCTCTGGGATATAATCTTCATGAGATAATAGTCCAGCCAAGCACCTGAGATTAGCACTGACAGGAGGCATTTTTAAAACATATGTGTATGTTTTTGGATATATTACATTACTTTGAAACTTAACTATTAATATTGCACAGGCGCTACTCTTTTTCAGTTCTGAAGATGCAATAATCTCACCTGTGGCAATGTAAACATGGCATAACTTTGAAGCAGGTGTGTAGTGGCAGTAAAATCAACCCCTGGACATTTTTGACTCGGGTCAAATCCCCAGGTGGCATAAAGGAGGGTATTTTCCTGTAATTTGAAGGCTATGATGGTCCAGTCTACATCGCAACCAAGTCAACTACAGTAATTCCTGATTCACAGGGATTCAGAAGAGCTGTGTCAATTTTACACCTTCAAAAGGCAAAACACTCAGATAAATTTTTATATTGTTTACATACAAGAAACCCTGCAAATAAATGGTTCCTGCCAATGTAAATGAGGAATTATTTTGGTGAGGGATCGGAAGTTGCCCTTTGATGTAAATCAGAGTAGGGCTTAACCCCTTCAGACAGCTTTACAAATAAATGAAACAACCTTTCATCTAAAGCCATGCAGCAAATCCCCTTCTTTCATTTTTCAGCCTCCTCTTATAAAGAGAAAAAGCAGGAGCATTAATGAGCTATTCAAATATTCAAACCTTACCAAAGGAGAAAGGATCCTTCAGTCATCATGAGCTCAACCTGATAAAACCTTTTTAATTAGTGTATATGCAAACATTTTATAAAGCACCCATGAAATGGAGACCCCACAATGCAAATGTAGAGGCAACATAGTATGAGTAAGAGGAACTGCAGCCTCAAATATGCATGCTTTGGTTTTCAGAGAGCATAGAAAGCATGCTTATTAATTGGTTAAGTCCATCATTAATAAGCTCTCAGCTATGTTCAGTCTGTTCCCCAGCACCTTACACAATGTCTGAGCAGAAATAAGCTGATAGAAAGGGCATTTTCTGGTAGCTGATAGTGGGGCAGCAAAGCAAGAAAACTGAAAGCAAGGAGTGTAATGGATGCACTTTCCTTCTTATTTTGGGTGGTGACTCTCAGCTACCCAGCTAAGGCATTGACTCTATTGGGGGGTTTCTCCACAGGGACCTTATTTGCCCCCTGTAAGGATTGGTTGGTGCATTTGGGACTGTCAAGCATGGAGGCAGAGGGCTGCCATTGGAGTGGCTTGTTGCTGTCTTTGGATAATTCAAGGTTTTTCATGCCAGCACTGAGAGTACTGACACACTTGAAGCCTTTTGGCTAATCGCCCTCTTTGACTGAGTTTTCTCAGTCAGCCCAACAGACCTCACTGGAAGCAGCAGTGTTTGAAAATCAAAAGCATTCACAAGCAAGGCTTAAATTGCTATTTCTTTATCTTAAAGGGTGAGAACTGTATGCTTTTAGGTGAAATTGACTGCTAATTTAGGACCTTTTGTGATCAAACTTTCACTGTTAAGGTGAACCACCTGATGAAAAAGAGTGTCTCAAAATACCCTCTTTTCCCCAAAAATAAGACAGGGTCTTATATTCATTCTTGCTCCAAAAGATGCCCTTTTTTTACACATATAGCTGCGTGGACACTATTTAAATTGACTTTTTTAATGAACTGTAACTAGGGACTATTTTTGGAGTAGGGCTTTTATTTCAAACACCCTCAAAAATCATGCTACGGCTTATTTTCAGGGTAGGTCTTATTTTCAGGGAAACAGGGTAAAATAATTCAAACAATTAAATTCTATGCAGACAACAGTCATGAAAACAATGTTCATAATAAAGCTGAGAGCTGGCCATGCTGCAAAGCCTGCTGTACATCATTGTGAGGGACAACCTAGTAAAAGGGACATATTTTTGGCTGTTATAAATTGATGTAGCTCTTCTGCTTTTGCAGGAAATACACAACTTAAACCATGTCCTCAGCTGGCATGTGAAAATCTGTAATGATCATAAGAAGTGATGAAGACAGACCACAGTGACTAGTAAGGTTGTTTTCTTTAAACTAAAAACCCCTCTGAAGTAGCAAGACATCAGCTCAGTCAATCCAGTCTCTCTCTCACTGAAGTTGAAAATCATCATTACATCTTCTCACTAATAATTAATGTGCTTGGCAGCTGTAGCTATTATTTTACACATAGGTGGTACCTTCTATCAGAGGTGGACAAAGCAGTTTGCAACATTTAATTTTCTGAGCTTCACTAATGTTCTTGCTGAGCTGTTACAGAGTATTTTGCTATTAGGCCTGGATGAATATGTGAAATGAGATCTGGATGTGCATTTGCCATATTTTAAAATAGCTTCCTTAGGATATAATCAAATTCCTTTTGTGTCTTGCTCTTTGCCATCTGTTACATCATCATAATGCTGTAACATGTTTAGCAACCCTGAGTGTGACAAGCTTCACTGACAAGGTCTATGATCTTAGAGGCTGAGACTGAGGATAAGAGTCTTTATAATTCCTCACCACTGACATGTTAGGAGAGCCAGATAAGACTGATTATGCTTTTGTAGCTTTCTCTCACTTATTCATCACTCTTTTTCACAAGGACTGTGATGAGGTCAGTGCATGATAGATACTAAACACACTTAGATTTTTCTGTGCTTGAAGGGGCACTTCTTGAACACAGCATAAAGCTGATATTTCCCAAACCTGATAAGAAACCACACAGAAAAAGTGATATCGACTCTTCTGGAGTTATAACCATGCAATATATTTGTATCCAACTTCAAATCATTCAAGAGAAAGTATGAGCCAAACCCCTCTAGGCAGATGCCTCATGGAACATATTTCTGAACAAGGGTGACACATGGACAATCTTCTGTCTGTGAGAAAACTTAATTGGCTCACTAAAATCAGCACTTCAAATTGTACCCTAAGCAGAAGCTTCTCTTTCAAAAGCAGTTGTGCATAGGACTTGCTTTATAGGAGAGGAGGCAAAAATCTATGCTGACCAGAGCCAGCTGTGATGAGGTGGCTGCGAGTGCTGAAACGTGCCAGGACAGGCAACCAGAGCAAGCCATGTGGTGACATACCTGGGTTTCTATTTACTTCCATAGCCATCTATGCACACAGAGAACAAAAGTAAAAAGCAGACTGTAGCTTAGAGACAGGCAAGACAAGAAGATGGAGGCACATAAGCGTAGACAAGGCATGAGTTTATTAGACAGACTTTTAAGGAAAATCTCAGGAATTTGAGACATGGAGATGTAGTGTTCGTGCACAGAGTCCTGAGCGAGTGCCAAAAAGGGTTTTCTGGTGCTGTGAAAGTGAGAAGCAAACAAGTGGTGCTATTGAGAGGTTTACAGTGACTCCAAAGTCTAAGAGAGAAGGGTATCTCAACTTGAGTAATAGGAACTAGCACACATTTTAACTCACACACAATGCTGCTTCTAATCCATCTCTGTCCTGTTCAACCTGGGTTTAAAAAAAGTAAAGGCAGTGAAGAGTGTTTATTCCTGGTATTTAAATTCTGTGGGATAATCTACATTAGTAGGGCATGGGATGGCTCATAAAAGGAAAATATAACAGATCTGGCACAGTTAGTGAATTCTATAGTGCTCCCAGGTCTTTGCTTGCAATACAGAAAAATAGATATACAGAATAGATTGCAATATAGAAAAATCAGAGAGGGTGATTAGGGGCATCGGCCAGAAATCAGAGGACATATTAGCTGTCCAGCTCTTATGCTACAGCAATGCAACATACTGCTTCTCAGAGACTGATTTGTCATCCTTTATTTGGAGACTCTGCTAAGCTCTAAACCTCTCAAGAAAAAAAAAATGAAGTTTGTCTATGTTTTGAAAACTGGTTAAGAAATGTGGGTCTGCTCTCATTTATTCTAAGGCTCTTTTCCATGATGGCACTAAAGTGGGCTATAAAGCAGGCATAAATGCAATTTATGTCCATTACATGTAAAGAGGGATGAGTTCAAATGGTGACGTAGCCGTGGATCATCCACCGCTGACTAGTGAATGGAATTGTTACAGGGCAGTGACTCTGTCCAGGGTGCTGAAACTTCACCCTGCCTGACAAATCGCAGGGGGGCATTTTATGATTGTTTTTGAGGTTTGTTGTGTTTTGTTTTTTCATATATATTTCATACCTTCCCATTGACTAAGAAATATTTTTTCCCCTCACTGGGTTATGTTCTATTATATTTCTGCAGTAACACTTTAGATTAACAGCCTAGTTAATTAATATGGAATCCAAGAGGAAATGCTATAGAAGCACTTGTGACATTCACATAAATAATGGAAGGTTCATCAAAATTAATGCTATTGCAGTAAATACCAAGAAAATTAACTGTGATTAGCTCATTACTTTAAATCATCCTCCCATCTGCATTTGGCTCTTCTAGACAGTTGTATGAAATAGGTATGGTGATGATTCAGGACTTGGAATCAGAAAGCAAACAGAAAGCACAATGAGCTGTGCTCAGTATTCAAGAAAGACTTTGATCACAGCTCAGGCTCACTTCACTATATAAGGCCGTTCAATAAGACTTGGAAGCCTCCTTTCCTATGTCCCTATCCAACATATCTAGGATGTTTTGGTAGCAGGATAATAGAAATTTTGATTTATTAGTAAATGAGAAGAGATTTCAACGTAGGAAAAGTTTCTCTGTGCGTGGTGCCATTGTTGTATTAGGAGACAATTCCCACACCAATCAACTCTGAGGCTAAACTCATGTGATGATAGATAAGTTAAGGTACAGAGTGATGATCACATGGAGTGACTTGAGAACTGCCAATTGGAAAAACAGATATTGTATTGAAGTTCTGAGTCTTTATCCAGTATACTGTTAATCCAAAAACGCATTCCACCACTAGCGCAAATATACAGAGAATCTCTTTCTGAATAGAAGTACTATTCTCTATGATCATTGTTGAATGACTAATATAGAAAGCGAATAGGTTATGCTGTGGCTGTCTGTTTTACAGAAGCCTAAGCAAAGGACCCTGGCTTTGTCCATTAGAAAAAGAAAGATGAAAACATCTTTTTGAAGCAAATGGGCCAAATTGAAACATTTGGGTGGCCCACAACAATCAGGAAAATGGGGGGGAAGGAGTTTCACCTCAGAAACCACACAAAATATGAGGGCATGCAGAAAGATATCCATGTGTTCTGCTCTGCAGCAGCAACCTGAGTGTACAGAACCAGGAATGCACAGATTTGCATTTTGCAAAATTGTCTGTTTGTTGTTTTCCATTTCTCGTTTTCATGTTGAGTAGACCACAAGAGATAAATACTCACCTGATGTAAATATTTGTAACTTGGCTTAACTGAAGCCATTTGGTGTGCTACAGAAAAGAAAATGGCCTTCAGAACACTGCATAAATAAGAAATATAACAATAACAACATGTAGGAAATTAAACACTCCCTGTAAATAAAAGTAATGAGAATTAAATCAAAATTATGCAAATAATGGAGGAAATGAGTTAACTACATATATATGTATTGAAGACATTGTAGAAATGACCACTGCAGTGCTTCCTCAGAGGCTGAAGGCATTGTTTTTACAAGTAAAATGTCAAAGCCCATGACACAGCTCAGTTTGATACCATCATCAACTTCAGGGGAGCTGTTCTGGTTTATGCCATTTCAAGACCTCAATGAGAAGCTGGAGTGTCAAAAACAGTTTGCACAACTGAAAATGCACAGCAATTTGGTTCAGTGATGTCTATGCTCTTTCCCAGGTGTGGATTTTTTTCCCAAAGCCTCTGTGATGTCCTTAGTGCTCTCACCATTGCTACATGCTGAGAAGTCTCTTCAATCTGCATGTAACCAATGCAAAAAAAAAATAGAAAGAAATCATCATTCCCGAATTAACTTCCAGTTTCGTCTTAACATTGAGGTTTAATAAAATGCCCCTTTTTGTAAGGAGAATTGCTTTTTTTCTTGTTTTCAATTAAATTTCTTCAAACAGAGAAATGAGTTTTTTGGTTCTGTTGAAGTTGAAGCAGAGAAGACAAAATGAACTGCCTAGCTTTTTAACAGGAAGCCTTACATCCGAAAATACTATTCTGAATAGAATCTGGGAATTTGTACACAGTCATTTATCACAGAGGCCATGAAAGCAGTACCTTCCGTTCCTTTTGGGAGAGAAGGAATGAGCTATCCTAGCAGTGATATTACTGCAAAGTGCAACTAAACATAGGAGATTTCTGAAGTGTACTACCATGGTCCATTTCAAAATCACACAATTTTACTACCATGGTCCATTTCAAAAACAAACAATTTTTTCCCCCTCTAAGGCCTGCTCTGGATCAGGGAAGATATGTCATCTAGCTGGCAGAGAGACCCTTCATTTTGTTTATTGCTTTTAAGTTTGTTTTGCATCTTTAATGGAACCAACAAAAACTAACCAAGAAAATCATTAAGGTTAAATCTGCACAGCTAGAATCACTGTTCTGCTAGAAAATATTTTGGGGTCTGAAAGGAGGAAGTTGAAAGTGTGGCAGACAGGGCTACTGATTGATGCAGCAGGTAACACACAGGTTGGATAAATCAGCATGTGGTGGGGGTTGCAGTCCCAGCCTTTCCACTGTCTCTGGGCATGACAGTGACAATTCAGTCCATGCCTTAGTTCATCCAGCTGTGATAATGACTGTCTTTCTATCAGAGGCAGATGAAGGGCTCTGGTTAGCTCATTAATGCACGTCAAGACTTTTTAGCATGTCCTGAAAGCATTACTGTCATTTACAAGACACACCATTCTTGGTATTAAATTAATCTGCAGCAATAAAGGACGGGGCTGCACACCTCTGACATACTACATCTGTAAAAGTATGTGCAGAGACTACACATATTTTGTGGAAAAATATTTATCACTTTATCCCCATCTATTAGTTTTTTTTAAAAAAAGGATTCTGATACAATGTAACAGGGAAAACAGCCAATTTGTAGTTGTTAATTATACAGATAGCGATCTTCCACACCTGTGTGTATGCACATAGGTACACACACCTTTGTAAAAATGAAAAGGTGAGAAAGGATCGGGAAAATAGACCTCAGGCAACTAAAAGGATTACGAATATATAAAAAGTCTCTTCCTACGTTGGTATCATGCTAATTGTGATGCTTACAGCATTATAAATAATCTTGCTGCATCAAGCTGAATGAACGACTTGGAAACTTACAAAAAAGGAGAAAGAGACAGGAGAGCTGCAACAGGTTGATTGAAAACAAACAAACAAGCACAACAGAACAAAAACCAAAACCCAAACAACTTTCAAAGAAGCATAAGGACAATCTGCGAAACTGCTAAACTTACTCTGAATCAGCTGAGCTACTCTGCTTTGCAGCAGGTGAATCTAATTGTTAAAATTAGGAAAGGGGGATTTTAACAGCCTTTTCCTTTTATGAAACCCAAATTATGATAGAAGCTAAAGTTTAATTCTGCAAGTCCCTCCTCAGCACCTCCAGCTATGGCGTTAGCACCTTGCTGGATTCACCCTGTCACAGAGGCCAAAACAACTCCAAACAAACAATAAGCTTATACCAACTTTAATTCAGAACTGTAACCAAACAACAGACAGAAACCAAACAACAAAAGCCAATACAAGCAGCACAGGGGTAATCCAAAAATCAGTCAGCGCTCCAGCAACACTTAATAAACCGCAGGTTCGACAGACCAGTTGAGGATGTTTTTACCACACAGCCACAAAAGCACGAAGATCCACAGCCCGCACGCACTCACAAGAGGAGGCCGCTCTCACTTGAGGATGTATCCAAAAGAAAATAATCACTCACCGAGGAGGAGATGAGGGCTCTCCATCACGGGAAGTCTCCTTAAACCATGTCCCTGCTTCATGCGGTGGCAGGTTCACAGGCCCGCTCCTCCGAGACAGCCACTCGAAGGGTGCTCTTTGCCAAGGGCCCCGCTTTATAGCCCGGGCGGCTCCGGCTGCGGCCATCGCGAGCACGGCCCAGAAGCTTCTCTGTGCCTGGGCACCTGGTTGGCTGAGCGCCCTGTCTGTTCGCGGGCGCTCCCGCCCCTCCCGCTCCCCCAGCTCGGGGAGGTGTCGCAGGGGGGTCACCGTGCCCCGGGCCGGGGCCGTGAGGGGCGGCACAGGGGCGCACAAAAGGTGCTAAAGGGCCATCGACTGCCCTATTGAAAGCTCCAGACCTCATGGGGGGTGTGCGACTGCCACACAGGGCCGTAAGAGGCACATCCCATTTGGCAGTTTCCCGCAAAGGTACGAGGCTGATCCCTTTGAAAACGACGCCAACATTTTTTGCTGGTGGTCATGGGCTCAAAATGTTCCTTTCGGGGAGGGGGACAGGGCTGTCACCTCCTGTCCTGCTGCTCCAGGTTACATCATGATCAGTAACTGATGGAGGCCGTAACTGTGAAAGGAAAATAGCGCAGAAATACTGAAATGCAATCCATGTGCCATGGGTAACTGTGCCTCTATAAAACTACCCATGGAGGTCAAAATGAGAACCTGTGTCCGTTTCGTCCAAACACACTGTCATGTTTCATTTGAAGGAGAATTGAACCTTTCAGAAGTAGTATCTGTCACCCTTGTGAGCCCGAACATCAGTAGCACCACTCATTTATGGTTTGCCTTACTAGGATCACACGTAATGGAAACAAAATAATTACCTATTTTTTTCTTATTTGCAGAGCAGTACATTAAGGACAAAAATCTCCTCTTTCTTTCTTGCATCCTCTTCATGTCCAAAGATGATGGGGGTGAAGTATCAATTTATCAAAATCCCTGAACTACTGTGTAATTTACTTGAACCAAACGAGAGAGGTTTTCCTGTGACTTTGTATTACAGTCAACATAAGTATGAAAGGAAACAGTGTAAGGAGAATACGCAGTATGATGCAAGTTAATATTCTAGACGATAATGAGATGTAAATTGCTAGTTGCAACAATACCTGCAGGCCCAATTCTTTTTTTTTTTCTTTCCCCAAAGATAGGGGTATTTTTATGCATTAATAATAATTTTCATTTCTTGAGCTCTTTAAAAAGATCAGTGACAAAATGCCTTTGCTTTTCAGAAGAAAAACTAAAGCAAAAAGAGATATGATATACAGAGCTCCTCTGCAGACCAGATACCCATCGCTGTACCACAGACTTCCTGAGTTTCCTTTTAAGTTCTGAAGTATGATGGCTTTTACATACTGTACAGTTTTCAGGCATTAAATACTGACCGTGTGGTTGAGGCAACAGTTTGAATTCAGAAATCAGCTTTCAGGCAAAATTAAATAATCAAGAAACTATCCTAGTCAAAGTGCGTCCGAAAACATTGTTTCACTTTTGCCCTGAATGTTAGCCTAGTGTTTAGGGAACCAGACTGTAAACACCCAGATTCCTATTTTAAATGAGAAGGTGTTGTTTATGGGAAAGAGACATAATTTAGGCATTTTCTGCATTTTGAAAGGGATTTAGACATTTGAGTTAGACATAGCCCTCCTTCTGGCCTAAATGTGTGGTTCAGGGAATAAAGCACTGGATTTTAACTCAGAAGACTTGCAACCTGTTCCTGGCTCAGCCACGTGGCATCTCATGACCTTGGACTTGACAGTGCTTACCTGGGACACCCTTACCTCATCCTCTTAACTGTCTCGAGACAGCTACCTCCACAGTCCTATGTTCCTCCTATTTGCAGACCTCTGTCTTCTCTAACTGTCCGGAAGATCACATTTCTGTCAGAGTCCTGAGACGCAGTCGTTTTGATTTCAAACAATTTTTAAAACTTACTACTTGTTCTGCACCAATAGCTGTGTCCTCCTGGACACTCTTGATCCTACACAGGGAGAATTACGAGAGCCCAGCCAGGCAGCCTGTCGCAGCCACAGACCAATGTGTCGCTGCTCCTTGGCCTCAGAGCAATTCAGCACCAATCATTGGGCCTCTCTTGTTAATGGCTAAAAAAGACCTTCTCTGGTTCTTCTGCTGGGGTCCTGTCATTCAGTAGCAACAAGTCTAACTTCACTGCGAATTGCTTTAATGAGCTGTAGTACAGAGTTACAGACATGGTAGACGTGGGCTCACCAGCTCCCTAATTTGCACTCTGAGAAAGCTGGGATAAAACACTGTCTGCACTTGCCTGGTTTGTGATTTAGTGTTTGCGAAGTGCTTTATGATCTGTGGTGCTGCGCTGCTGCTGTTCTGGAAAAGTGCTGCCACAAACCGAAAACAGTGCTTTTCTGTTCCAGTCACTTGGGGACAAGATAATAGCTGCAACCGTGTCTTTGTGTATGCAGAGCATCACGCAACAACCCTCCATCTGGGGTGGTCTCAGTGTTAATAAGAGTAAGTTGTTGCTTAAAGAGAGTCTTGCCTTCCTGTTTCTTTAGCCTGGCTTCTCCTGCCTATCTGAAAACATCCCCTAACTGTCAGTCTAAAACCTGGATCTCGACAAACAGTTGCTTCTCTAGGCAAATATAATAATCACCAATGTCATAATGACCCAAGCAGGACTTTCAGCTCAATGTTGAGCTGAAATGCCTTTTTCTGTTGTGCATGCCATGGATGAAAGAGTTCCTTTATGTAAGACTGAGAAATGTTTTAATCTTGCTAAGGAAGAGATGAATTTCTTATTTTAAAATAAATGTTTTACAGCACTGTCCTCTGGACAATTGCCATTCTGTCTACTACATACAGATGGTTAACTATGCGAAAGAATATATTCTTTTTCCTTGCTGCTGGGCTCGTAAGAAAACTAGCATGGATACGCAGAAAATAGAAAATCTAAAAGGTTACTCTGTCTTAAAGTCTGGTTAAAAGGGAAAAAAATATATATATTGCTGTAGCAGCCACCCATTTCAGGCCCAAGTTCTGGTGAATATTATTGTGAAATAAATGGTTGTGGTTTTTGATGTGGTTTGTTTTGGTTTTGTTGTTGGGGTTTTTGTTTGTTTTGTTTTTAATTAATTTAGGATGAATCTTAAATTTTGAGTTTACAAAGCCAAAATGTAGAAAAAGTCTTGCGACTTAAATCATTATGGAAAATCCTAGAGGTAGGAGACATTCCTTTTTGACATGGGTCAGACTTTTCACTCAGATTTGGTTTATATTTTTGTATAAATAAATAAGTAAAAAAGAAACCAAACATTATGAAATATTAAATCGTTCTCCTTTAAATGCCTCAAATAGAATGTTTTGACCCCGTTTTCACATCTTATTTCAGTTTTGAAGCTCTTGCAGTTCTGAAGTTAGAGGCAGTGTGTTTCATTGAAGTGGTTTTCATATAACATGTTAGAATTTTCCAATGAGAATAAAATCTCTATCACTTCTCTTTGGAGACAGATCATTGCCATAAGATGTTTGTCATCTTAGCCAGCAGTGGGGACAGAGATAGATACCTCCAGTGGAAGTCATAAGTCTACAGTAAGAACCACAGTGCTGGACGCTCTGAGCTTGGGCCATAATAACTTTTCTATATCTTATTTTGAGTATGTCAAGAACTGACCAGTGATTTAACAACCCTGGAACACCGCAGTGCTGTTATTCTGAACTGGTGAATGGAAACAGAGTTTTTTTGATCACAAGGGTTGGTTGAGAGATCTTTGTGACTGAAATAAGGTTTGCTTCATCTCAGTGTAACTCAATAAAAAACATCTTACTAGGATGCATTAACTGTTCTGGTGCTCACTGACAAAGAAAAACAGTGTTGATGTTTTTGCTTCGTTTCAGAGGATAAGAAATAACAATGCCTTTACCAATAAAATAGAAACCACTGAGAAGTCAACTTGTGACAGCTAGTTGTTGGTAGTAACTTTTAACTCTGTAATGATGGGTTAGAAGTTGGTGGTCATGGTGATGCTGTCCATATAAATAGATTAATATCATACTCATGTTGCTAATTTAAATCCTTTAAAGTAGTCCTTGCTTGGAACAGGATACTAGGAATAAACAAATCTGGCTAACAAAAGCGCAAGAGAAATCAACCAGCCACAATAACTCTTTAGTGTCATTTGCCAGTGGTATAGTAAAAATAAATGTTTGCTGTAAGAACAGATTTTTGCAAAGTTAAGTCGTCCTGAAGGAAGCTGATCAAAGTTTTCTTGGCATCAGTTTGTGGTACACATCACGCTTGTCCCACTGTAGATAAATGTTTCCCCAGAAGTGCAAATTACTGCTGCATCTGCGAGCACAGGCTAAGCTTTTAATTCTGTCCCTGTAATTTTTCCTATTCATCTCCCTTTGGACACACCATTTAATTAGGATTTAGCCAGGAGATTAGAAGATTGGGGTGGAGGAAGAAGCAGCTTTGGGTCTGGTATCTTCAAACATTCTCTACCTGTAGCTCTCTGCCGCTCTGCCAGCTGTGCACATGGGCTACTCGAAAGTGTTTTAATTTTGGCAATGGAGAGACAAGCAAAGAGTAATTTGCAACTCAGGCTGGAATAAAGGTATGGGTCAGTTCATGGATTACTTGCTTATTTTTTTGCTAATGTGCTCTGGGAGAGAATTTACTATCTGACTTTCTCTGAGTATGCCCTGTGTCTGGGCTCAACAGGCCTATTACCAAGAGATAAATTTAAAAAGCAATCTCCTGTCTAGGAGCTTGATTTTAAAAGAACCAGAAGAAAAGAACTATGGTTCAGATTTCTTAAGATCGTCTCATTGAAGGATGAGTTTTAGTGAGGAAAGATTCCTGGGTTTTTTCCTGGTCATAACTTTCAGTTTGACTATATTCACAATTTGTCCCCAAAATGGCCATCAAACTATCAGGCAGCTTTGGAAGAGCTGACCTTTGCTGCTGCATGAATTTTCTGCTCCCAGTTATGCTATATTGCACCTACACTGTCTGTAACAGTTGAAGAGAATGCAGGTTTCTAATATCACCCCCGGACAGGGACACCAGGGCCAGTTTTTTGCATGCTTATCTTGTACAGCTCTCTAACTGTGTTGCCCTGTTACATGTACTGTGCAGTGGATATAGGTAATCCTTGGAGAAACCATCATAATTCATAAACAGCTGGCTTTTACTGACACACCTTGTATGTGTATATGTGTGTGTGTGTTCCTTTAACAAACAAACTAACGGGTGTTCCTTGTGATTTAAGCACAGATTTATAATTACAAAGGAATGGCTAGGGTTGCCAGTGATTTTATGGGAGGAGCTTCATCGTCTTGACAGCTGTAGTATAATGGTTTTCCCCATGGAAGTGTAGAAAAGGACAAAAAGGATGTACTTTATTGCCTTGAACTTTTTTTTCCAACCCAATAACAGCCACAAACCAGACAGCTGAAGGATCCATTGCACATTCATCACTTCTTTCTTCTGCATCACAAAGCTTTGCAGCCTTCAGCCTCCAATTTGATTCCAACCTCGAAGGTACTTTTAGTCACAGGTGACAGGAACAAGACCCTTGGGCAGAGGAGTTGTTGGGTCAGAGCTAGCTTTAGACTCCACCAGCACTGGGTTTTCCTCTCGGCTCTGCTGACACCTTGCATGTTGTTGCGTTGACTTCCTGGCTGGAACACATTAATGATGACATGTACTCCTGTTTGTTTTGACAGAGAGAATGCAGCAGCAGAGCTGGTACAGGGACCGTCTGTGAATTTAAGGGCATGAGGTTAAGCTGAGCTGTGGCCTTGGAATGTAGCTGATCCCCTTCTCTCTTCCCCATCCAGGCAGCCACCTGGACTCCAGGGAGAAAGGCAGGACAGGGGCAGGCAGGCTACAGAAACTGCAGGCCATCTCTAGACAAAGCTTCTTTCAACTGTTTTTTTTTGGCCTGAAGGTATTTTTCAGATGTGTCTTTTGGATAATAATTGTTTTCCTGTCTGTGTGGCCGGTACTTTGAGCTTAGCAGTGCCTGCTGACACAAGTCAAAAACCGAGCCGGAGACCAACCCCATTTTTCCCCCAGCGGCCTGCTGCTCTCACAGTGCCTCTCCGTCTGCATTGATTCACGAGCTGCCCATCTCTAGTTCAGAACAGCCAGGCCTGCAGCAAACCTCTGTTTCTGCCTGTGGCTGTATTTCTGCAGGCTGTGATCATCTCAGATCACACACACGCAAAGGTCAGGCAGCGGAGCACCAAGCCCTCCTAAAGCCCAAGCGTGCTGCAAGCATCAGCAGTGACAGGCCAGCATGCTGCAGGATGGCCCTGGTGTCACAGCGGGACACAGAGGAGAGCTGCAGTGTTGGATATCTCTGTGATCTGTGATGAGAGCTAAAAGCCAGCTCCTTGCTGCTACTGAACATTGCAAATCCCACATGCTTGCTTTCATCAAAGAAGAGATGTATAAATTTGTATGTCCCAGCTGTATTTACCAGCTTGGTTTTTCTAGATGAGTTTATGAAGGGGGAAAGACCTTATGTGATATGACAATGGTTCAGAGAGGGGGGCTGGAGCCCTCTTGTTCTATTCCATGTCTCAGCTCAGGCAACTAAATGCGCTGCCCTAAAGCATTAGCACATACAAATCCACATCCTTCCAAGTTGGTTCCAAAGTCACAACTCCAAACCTCTGGATACAAATGTTTAGGCAGATGATTCAGAGGCTAAAAAGAGCAGTCACTGGAAGTTTTGCCCATGGTGGAAATGGAGCACGGATGTTACCCCAGCTGTAAGCTCTGACGCTAATTAGCCATCGGAGGGAGACAAAGAGCTGTGTTTCTTGCACTTCACCATGGTTGTGCAGAGGCAGTTACGCAATATTACCCAGCTGCTGAATCCAGATGTTTTATTTAGCAGGGAGTAAAGCGACTTCTGAGGAAGTCCTGCGGCCATGGGGATGGGATTTCTGCAGAGCTGCTCCCCATTTCAGGTGACATAGTAGAAGCACCAACTAATACACATGCATTGCCCACAGAAATGAAAAATTAGGCCACCTCTAGATACACGACTCTGGCTCTTGCTGTCTACAGTGGTTCAGATAACCATGCAAGGCTCAAACTACAAACAAACACTGCAGCCCAACTTCCCTTACTTGCCATATAATTTCAGCTAAAGCTCCTAGGTCATGTCTTTCTTTACCATCCAAACAGAAGCTGACACCTCTTCCTTGCCCCAGTACATTTCAGATTTCTGTTGCACAGGAGAAGGATGAAAGGGTTTCCTAATAAACTCCACTTTCTTGTTACCTGTACATTTCTGCAAAGGGAAACCCACAGCTTGGCTGGTGCCCAGCATGCCAACAGTTCCCTCAACCCATCAAATCCCTTCTGTGCCTCTGTTATCCTGAGTGCTACCCCAGGGACAAAGCTTTCCTGAAAGGAGAGAAAGGAATTCCATAACCCATAGAAAAACTTAAAACCTTGGCTTACACCATTGGAAAATGGAAAAATCTTTGATTTTCTTAGACTATTAACACACAGGGTCACTCAGAGATTAGCCTACGCTGCTCAGCTGAGGCTGCTCTCACCTACAGGTTGCCAAGTTAGGCAATATATTAAAAGGCAGGTATATCAGGCACAAACAGAGCTAATGTGGTTATAAATCTCTTGGACCAAAGAGCATGCATTTAGCCCAGAATATCAGTAGTGGGGTTCAGGTCTGTCTGCACACATACAGAGTTGTCTTTTAAGCACTATTATCTCATAATTTTCTAAAATTATTTTCTCAAGGATTCTTTTGACTACCAACATGCTGTGCAAGGCAAGGGACCTGTGATACTCATCATGATTCTTTCTATCAACTCTGTTAAACTGTCTGAGGAAGAAGTGTGAGCAGGGGCAAATGAACAAAACTTGTAAAATTTGAGACCAGAAGTGCAAGCGTGAAACCCCAAAACTTTCTGCTGTTGTATTTTAGTGGTTTAGTTCACCACAGGAAAAAAAAAAAAAAAAAAAAAAAAAAAAAAAAAAAAAAGGCAGGGGGAGAAGGGGGAGATATCAGAAGCTGAGTGCATTGGAAGGTAATACAGAAGGGAAGGAGGTAATATAACTTTTCATATGCTTGACAAGGCTACTTGGGAAGTTTGCAAAATGTCCCTCTCTTTCAGTCTGTGCTCTCCCTTTAATGTTGCTTTTTTGCATCAATATGAAATGGGGCAGGGCACACAAGCAGGTTCCAGCTGGGGATCTGTGGAGGAAGCCTCATTGCTGGGAGAGCAGCAAGCATTACATTCCAAATTGCCCTCAGCAGCAAACCTCTGCTTTAAAGTAACCACATAGGACTTGAACTAAACAAGTAAAATGAAGAGGAAAAGCAGTAAATCTTCTTTATATGAAAGCTTTACATGATGCTCAAACAATATTCTACACAATATTTTAATGAGAAAAATAATGTTTCCGTGGTAAAACAGCAACACAAATATTCAAGCAAGTGAGAAAAGGACTTTTCCACCTCTAGGATTGGTTTCTGCTGAACAAACATGCCTGAAAATGTTCCGTGCCCCTTCTTCCACCTGTGGAACACAGGCAAGGTGTCTCAGGGCCAGATTCTGAACTGGCAGAAATCAGTACAGCTCTGCTGACTCTGGGGGAGGGTTTGATTTTTACCAACTGAAACTGTTATAGGCAAAAAAAATAGTTTGAACAGTGACTGGCAACAGGCAGCAGACAATTGGGTGTACACATGTGAAGGGGCGAATGACCAAAATGGAACTTTTTGGCACTCATGCATCATAGTCTACTGCTCTGCTTGTAGAATATTTAGGCTGGGAAAACAGGGAACTTGGGGGACTGGAAAAAGAACGCTGTTCGAGAAAGTGTTCCCAAAAAGAAGTTGTTTCAGAAAGAGGAAACTGGGCCAGAAAGAAGGTGGTGAAGATTCTGCTGGAGGAAAGATGTGGGATGTGGGAAAGATCAGGAAACTAAATGCTGGGGGACAGTCAGCGACCTTGGCTGGTAATACCACCTCTTTCCAGGGAAGTTGAGCCCTGGTGAATGCAGTGCTGTGGGAGAGTGAGCGTGTGAGTGTGTGTGAGATAATCAAGTAAGGTAAAAACTCTAATCTCACTTGTTCTTAAATAAATGCCAGTATGCACTTTCACTATGGCCTGTCGTTTACTCTGTCTCACCTGTGCCAAAGACCCAATCCCAAAGAGTCATAGTAATTTTGTTGTGCTGTATATAGCTTAGCAAAAGTTGCTTTCTCCCCGGAGTTGTCCCAGTCCCTGTGAAAGGGATGAGCTTAACTGTTAATGCAGCTCACAGCACAATATTGAACTACACAGTCAATCAGAAACACATCAGTTAAGTCTTTTTCTTTCCTTATGTGTCCTCTTTGGGTGGTTTCACACTGATGCAATTCATTGAAAATCAAAACAAGTACAACCCTACACAGGGAAAATGGCATTTGAAGGTTTCCTGAAGACTCAGTGGTGACCAGCACTGAGAGATTACTTTATCAGCCTTGAAAGAAATATTCATCACCATTTTGGCAGCTCTGTCATTCAAGTGACAGGAAGAATTCAGTTTTCCATTCAGCAGGTGCTAATACAGTTATATCAAATCCTAAGCATGGGAGAAAATACACACATACATATACACACACAGTGCTCCTGTGCTTCCCCTGCCACCTCTTCAAAGCTGACCAGCTGAAGGGATCTGACCTGAAGTGTTACAGCCAAGTTGTTATTTCATGCCCTGTAAACATGTGCCAGATGACTACGTCTTCCCCTCAGGCGGAAGGATGGAAAATATCAGGTCCTCACTTGCTAACAAACCTTGGGACTAGCGTGCTTCTATTTTTGAACACCAAATCTGCTGCTTTGTAGCTGAGAGGCTTTTCATGGCTTCCCTTCAGTCCTGCTAAAGATGTGACTTGAGGCTCTGGATGTTGGCACTACTGGGAAGAGCTCCAGATTTCTTTAGGAGGGAAAAGAACTGAATTGAGTAAGGCCCATCAGAGAAAATGTCACTTAAAAGAGGGACACTTGCTCCTTTCAGAGGCTTAGCCCTTGATTTGTCAAGAAAATGGGAGCTTGTTGGAGAAGAAGAAGGTTTCCTTGCAGACAAAGGGATGTCTTGGTGAATGAGATACCAAGACACACTTGATATTATGAGCCCCAGCCATTTGGATTTTTGAGTCATGGGTGAGAAAGTCCACAAACATCTTTCCCCTTCAAATTTCCCCTACCTTGGCTCTGATACTGTAGGAACATTGCTGTCTATGTATGATTATTTTAATAATCATACAGAATTATTTTGACTTTCTTCAGTTTGTAGGGTTGCATAGGCAGCTGAACCATCCAAACAGTGAGAAACAGAGGATCCATCAGAGTGGCTGGGATGGCCAGAGGAGGGCAGGAAATATTACAGCCTTCTCAAGATAAGTTGTTTCTCTCTGTGAACCAGGGAAAAATGTCTTTTAGAATCATAGAACCATTTCGGTTGGAAGAGGCCCTCAGGATCATCGAGTCCAACCATAACCTATCCTAACTCTAGCACTAAACCATGTCCCTAAAAACTTTGTCTAAACACCTTTTAAACACCTCCAGGGATGGTGACTCTACCACTTCCCTAGGCAGCCTGTTCCAATGCCTGACAACCCTTTCCATGAAGAATTTTTTCCTAATATCCAATCTAAACCTCCCCTGGCACAACTTGAGGCCATTTCCTCTTTAGCTGCAAAGGAGAAAAAAAAAAGGTATTTCTCACATACTGAAAAGTAATAAATTGAAAGGGCCTGATTTCTCACAGTAAATTGAAGTAATCTCTGTTGAACTATATAAACTGTGGCACTGGGTCCTGATATGAGGGTTATCTGATAGCCTCGAGGTTTCTAGTAGTAATTGGATGTTGACTGCAGAAATAACAGAGGACAAAGGAACCCTCTAGCTGAGAGACACAAAGCAACGCTCAAGCTTAAGCCCCACTGTTTCTCACACAAAGTTTTGAGGGAATGTACACAACTACCGTTACATGTGTTGTTGATGTAGTTCTGAAGGAACCACTCCACACTGTGTGTATTCACACTGCTTTTTCTGTTGAAAATACCAACTTCATTGATACCTTGAGTGGGAAGATGAATCCACAAATCTCTGAAAGACTCTGCCCTGTCGGGTGAGAGAGACTCAAGCAAGGCTGGAAATCAATATAATAGAGTTGAAGAAATGAAAAATGGGGGATTGGTATACCTGATATGATGGGTTTTGTACTCTCAAGTACATCTTTACTTCAGATGACCCAATTCCAGTTGCCATTGTATTTCCTTGAAAATGTTACCTAGAGGCAGGAAAAGCAGGAGGTCAGTTTTCCTGCCCCCTTTGCATTGTACTCATAATTGATACTTTTGCCACTTGTGTCTGCCTGCAAAATTGTGCATGAAGCTAATTTGTATTGCTTGACTTTATTTTATCCAGAATTGAGCTGTAAATATGTTCTATCAAAAATTCCTGTACTAGAACAGACTACTTGTACATGTGACTGCAATATTCCAAATTTTCATTTAGCTGGTTAGCTATAGCAATTATTTATTATTACTGTACATAGTTAAAACATAGAAATGTAAGCTGTAGGTTGAGGAATAAAGCTGAAAATACCCACAATTTCTGTATTAGTAAAATTTTACGAGGACTGTTTCTTATTAAGAGTTTTTAATAAAATATTTAAAATATTTTTTCTATTAAAATTTTGTGGGAATAGGGAAACAAAATCAAGAAAATGTGAGTTATCTCTAGAATATCTAAGGATGTATCACTCTTCTTAAAATTGCATTCCAGGAAAACATGCATTTTAGGAAAGATGTATTAGTATGTCTCTGCTCTTTCGTATTGCTCTTTCACCTTTCTGAGAGAGAGATGTTTTCTGCATTTCTGATTGTATTTTACCACAACAGACAGGAATAATATGATCTGACAAGTTGTCCCTGAACTGACTTCCATACACACTAAATGGTCTTTGCAGTAGATGACGTTTGACAACATAGATAACCTTAGCACAGTAAAGAGATGTGGCCAGATTCTCCAAAAACATAATTTAGTATAGCTCTACTGAAGAAAAAAAGAGCTAAATCAACTTATACCAGCAAAGAAGTTGTATGATACAGGGTCAAGTTGGTCAAATTATGATTTTCTTGAGTTATTTGCCATAGCTTAAGAAAATTGATTTATTTGTGTTCATTGTGAACACCTTTTCAGTAGTGACTCTGCCTTAAATAATATATTTATAAAAGGTCTAGGAGACTCTTCTTGTATTCTGGTTGGATACAGCAGAGAGTGTTTAGACACTATGAACCAGGCAGTAATACTCCAGCAAATTTTTGTGTTTGCCTCCTGTGGTGATTAATATCACTAGCAAAACCGAAGTGTAATGATGGGAAAAGCTTTTGTTTTAGCAGCGAAACTGTGACAGGGGCAGTAGGCATGAACTTAATTCTGCCACTTTTTCCATGTGCTGCTTAGAAGTGCTTAGCAGAATACTCAGGGTGTGATTTGTCACAGTATTGCCCTAAAATTCGGTGAGAGATGCCTTAGTCATGTTTCTTTTGTAAAGTCTTACACTAGGATGGATAGATGGTACAACAGAAAAGCACAAGTTTGTTTGATATTGAGGTGGTAAAGCACAGGTACAAAGGAGTGGCCTGCAGTCAGGGTTATATACACCCAAGAGAGATTTAGTGTCAGAGACTGTGGCTAGCAACAAATTATCATGTATCAATAGATATAGTACTTGATTAGTTTACACTGAGTAAAACTGTGCCTTACTTATCCAAGACTGTGAAGGTCTGGACATTCCCAGCACAATGGCACATGCTTAGATCAAATGGCTTTGTTATATGGTTATATGGTTATATGGTTATATGGCTTTCAAACAGTTAAAAAGTGTGTCCTCTGAGTAAGACAGAAAAATGTTCAACCATTTTGATCACAGAGAAGACTTTTTTTCGTTTCCTGTTATACGAATCCAAAAAAGATAAATCCAGAGCTGAAGAAATTCACAAGGCACCTAAATTACTATGGTGTCTATACCAGACATCGCATAAGAGAATGCTATAAGCATCATAATGTTACTGATGTCTGTAGTGCTTCAAGGGACAAACTCTGGAAGGTATCTGGGTTGCCTTGACATTAAACCCATGGTGGAGCAACTCAGCTGCTCTACCTCTGCATTGAAGAGTCCTTTCTTCCTTTTAACACCTTTTGTTTTAGGCCTGGATCCCAGGCTAACTCTGCAGCTACAAAGGGGCTCTGGGATATTAGCAGTGTTATGGCTTTTACATGAAAATCAGTCTTCTTTAGCAGAGAAAAGGAAGAATGTTCACAAAAAATCTCTAAAGTATCTGATAAAAACAACTGCTATAAAACTTTAAGGCAGGATCTAAGCTCTGGGCAGATGAATGTTTAGACAGATAAGTCTGTGAAAAGACAAGTTCAGCCAGGGAATTCCCTTTAACTTGATATTGATAGTATTATTATAAGGAAAATAAGAAATAACAAAAAGAAAAGTCTAAAGCACAAAGCTAAGAAGCACATTCCCTAAAGCTAGAAAGCTGTTTCCTTTCAAACTTCTCTAAATAGTCTCTGAGATCAGAATATGATTTGAATTCTAAAAAACTGTCAGCTAGATAGAGAAATTCAAACCACCTCTTGCAGCAAAGAACAGGATGCAGTCAGATGGGGAACGCTGGCTGGGTTCAGAAGGCAGTTAGACAAAATCATTAGGTTTAGCCCACAGAAGTCAAATCTCATGGTCAATTGAGTCCACTGGCTTTGCCTCTGCAAAGCATTTTCAACAGATTAGATCAGGCCAAGAAATGCCTTGCAGTATTATCTTGGTCTTCAAGCTACAGAAACCCTGAGAGTAAAGGGCTGAAATTTTAACTGTGCTTACTGAAACAGGAACTGTGGAGAAAGGTAAATAATATTACCTAGAATAAAGAGTTTGAAAGCCAGATGGTTATGCAAGAGAAAAAGTAAAGAGAGAAAAGCTGCTATTGTAACTGAAGCTGCACAGACTGGCTTCATTCCAGGTAAGAACATCTGAAAAATTTAAAATTTCCTGGGAGGAACAGCTCTACCTGGTGACCAAGAATCATAGAATCATTTAGGTTGGAAAAGACCAGGGATGGTGACTCAACAACTTCCCTGAGCAGCCTGTTTTAATGCTTGAAAATGCTTCATTTTTCAGTGAATAAATTTTTCCTGATATCCTATCTAAACCTCCCCTGGCTCAACTTGAGGCCATTTCATCTTGTCCTATCATTTGTTACTTGAGAAAAGAGACCGACACTCACCTTGCTACAACCTCCTTTCAGGTAGCTGTAGAAAATGATAAGGTCTCCCTGAAGAAGAAGAAGAAGAGGAAGAAGGAGGAGGAGGAGGAGGAGGAAGAGGAGGAGAAGGAGGAGAAGAAGAAGAAGAAGAGTGAATTGTTTGGGATCTTCAGAAATGTTTCATTCCAACAAAACACAAATATTTTCTTGCTGTTTCTATTTGAACTGTTGAATATTTCCCTACAGGAAAAAAACAGTAAAGTGGGCAAGCAGTGACTTCCAAATGAATAAATAAACATCGCATTCTTACAATCTTACTCTTTCTTCTTTAAAAAGGAAATTAAACCGAGTAAAAGTATGTCAATTTCAGTAGAATTAGCTTTACCTGTAATACACATTAGATCCAGAAGTTGTCATATACATTGGCAGCTTTCACAAGTGTTATCTTTAAAGGAGATAAAGAATATTTAGCTATATTTGGAAGGCACTAGATACAGCTGTATTTCTGTAACTAAGTTTATATCCCTTGCATTGCATGTCACTGATACATATGCTAAATAGGAGTCTAGTTATATGCATAAAGAGACATATGCAAAAATACTGCAAAATATTAATAAAGTCTTTGAATTTTGCATTGTGAGTGGAGTATTCCAGCATCCTTGATATAAGCCCAGCACACTGCAGTGACTGATTCCCAGGCAGAACTATTTGAATCACAAGTTAAAATATAGTCAACACAGAATGAGAATGTAATAGGCAATCTCAATGAAAGATGAAATATAAAGGATAAGACTGCCTAGTTGCACCGAAGATTCTGTAATTCAGTGGCATGGCCTAATTTTGTCAGTGGCACATGTATTCGAGAGGAAGACTCATTCACTGAAAGAGCCGCTATGTCAAGTGAAAAGGATTTTCCACCTTTTTAAGTGCTCCCTGCTACCCTTCAGGCCCAGGTCAAGCCTCTATCACTAGCTCTTACAAGTCTTTAAATATAGCTTTATAAAACAATTTGGTTCCCATTCATTCCAGTGTGAGTCCCAGAAAACAGACATTTCATTTTAGGGAAATTTAGCAGTCCATTTATTTTCTGGAAAACTACCTACATCTACATAGAGGTTAGGAGGCCAAATGCCTCACATACTGCAGGCAACAGAAGTCAAATATAGACCACGAGTTAAAGTAATAATAAGAAATTGTATTTTGAGGAGATCAGCAGAAAGAAATTCCTAGGAAAATGCACAGTATATCGTGTTACATTCTGGGAGAACAGTGTAAAGCAAGGGCAGAAATAAGAGGAATTTGCATTCCCTTTACGCCCATTCCATTTCAGCATACACTGAGTGGCAAAAAGGCCCTGGGGTATAAATTAGAGCAAAAGCTGTTTTTAGCTTGCAACACCTCATGTTAAGCTGCCTGCAGACTTCCGTGAAACTCAAGATACCTGAACAACTATTTCAGAAATGTTTAAATTCATATTTTGGCAGAGAATATGCACCCAAATCTGGAACAATCTGTTGCAGGTGCAAAATCTGCCCCACTGAGCCATCGCTAGTTATGCACTTCTGCCTCTCCTTCCCAGCCTTCTCTATTTTTGGAGGAGGCCTTTCCTTTCATCAAGAGTAACTTCTGCTTTGGGACTCTCCTTCATTTTGTAGCAGTTCTCGGGTGGTCTGTTGCTTGCCTGTAGCCTGTTTTTAGCTCCAACAGGTGATGCTGTCCTTCTTCCCTCCTTTGTGGTGCTCCCCTTAGAAAGGCTGTCTCCGTGAAGGCACCTTTCACTGCTCGGCAAGGGACAGGATTGATTTTGTTAATTGTTCTCCTAATGACTATATCACCCAGGACAGAGTTAAATGTTTCTCTCCTAACAGCAGTATTCAGAAGGAGATTTGAGCTGAAGGCAAGCCTGATTTAGCAAAGACAGGGAAGAATAGATTAGTTTCGTGTCAATAGTCCATATTATGTAAGTGGTGGATCATAAACATCAGATAACACTGAAATTAAGTAGCACAGTTGCTGCACCTTATCTCTGGTTTGCTTCTGATCAGTCACACAAAGATCATTAGAGAAAGCCACAGGCTTGCTTAAGCAGAAATCAGGAAGCAGAGTTAAAATTTGTGCATATTTCCAACATCAAAGCAGTTCTGTCTTGTTTATCTGAACACAACCTGCCAGATATGGGGTGCTATGACACCTAGAAATATTGTCCTGTGGAAAACTCCATACAGCCACCCCCTCAGGATTGCCTTTCATACTTTATTGCAGCTCTTTTACATATTTATTTCCTAAGCATCCCTTAACTGTGCTGGCTACCACATTAGGATATAAGTCTTATTGACTACCCAGAAGACTTTTGTTATGCTTACCTCAGCACTTATGATGCTTGGTCTTGTGGTTACCACAACCTGACTTCACAGTTCTCTGTACACATGACAAAAAACAACCTACACTTCCTAAAGGAGCAAAAATATTGTGTCTTTGTTTTCCTTTTCTAAACCAACAGACACTCACCACAGGCTGTCAAGCTAATAGGATAGTTTCTATATATCATTTGACCCAAAATGTAATTTGTTTATGTCAAGCAAACAACACAGATCTACATTTTGCCTGCTTGTGTTTTGTTAAGCAAAAACAGCTTGGGAAGATGAACACGACCTCAGCTCTTGTCCCACGGTGTAGTCCACATTTTGATGAGTGATTTGAAAGATACGTGCAACAGGAAATGTCTGCGTATCTTCCCTGGGATGGTACAGATAGTTTGGGCAATCCATCATGTTGCCAAGGTCAAGAGTAGCCCTGTCAACAGCAGTGCCTTCAAAAATTGCTTCACATCAGGGTGGACCATGTGGTGTGTGTGTTTTTTTTTTCCCTGATGCAATATCTCAGGGACTCTCGGTCCATGTATTAAGACGGAGAAAGGAAATTTTCCCCCTTGGAAACCTTCCGAAAGGCCGAAACTCTGATCTGAAACCATGTGGCCTGGCCAGCATGAGAACACGTGGGTAAACATGACTTAGCTCACAGATGCAATAGAAAGGAGCCTTCCTTTTGGGGCTGCGGTGTTGTTTTAGGATGGGATAGTGTCGAGGCAGCAGGTCCTGAGGTGCTACAGCAATACCACAGGCAGAGGGGAGAGGTGGAGCAGATCTGGAATGACAGCAGATGATACATTGCAGGTACAGAAGCAATTCAGTGGGAGCCACATATATATCATCCCAGAAGTGAGAATGCAGTCTTGAGGTACCCTGAATTTCAAAACTGGAGTAGAAAGGGTGCATTGCAGGTTTAATTACACTATTAAAATTTCTTCTCAGGGGAATTACCATCCATTCTCAGATATTCACAGAAATAGTAAAATCAAGGAATATTTAGAGTGTGGAACAGTTTTAGTACTGGGTAGCAGAGCTCTCACAGGCTCTAATTTTATTCCGAATATTAGAAATTGTTCCCAGGAAACACTTGCTCAACACCTGAGAAGCATAATATTAATCGCTTCTCCCCAGTTCTAGTTTTCAGGTTACTCTTTAGTAAAACAAGCAACCAGGAACAGTATTTTATAGTGGCAAAAATTAAGCATACCTGATTTAGTCTCTGGTTTCTTTCTGAATCACCACCATTAACAGAAGCTATTACTATCTGTGCTGATTCTCCCAGATTTATTCTTCCTAAAGCCTGAGGCTTTATCAACATATTGTTTAAAACAATACATACAGAATCCAAACATCTCAATCCCATGCACCTGTGCATACACACAAATGCACAAAGCACACATGAGCAGCCCCAAAAGTCACTGACAAAAGAAAAGACTATCAAAGATAATGTAATCAGTCTTTGACATCCTGAAGTTATCAGCAAAAATCAAGGAGAAAATGGAGCATGCCACTTAATGAGTAGGGTCCACCATGTCTTGCGGACTTTAAAAACTCAGAGTGCTTTTAGAAGTGAAACTTCTGTCTGCGTTAGTCCTTACTTTCTCCACCCATCTTGACAGCTCCAAGTGGATGAAAATCTCATTAGTTTAAGAGAGGAAAGGCCAGGGAGGGCTCGTGGCTGGCTTGTTGGTCTCTGCTTTTTGAAAGCCCCTCTTCACCAAACATTTTCTTTATGACCTCTGAAATCAGAAGAGAGATGGGGAACATCCTTTGCCTCTTCCTCTGTCCTTCTAGCTCCTCTGAGGCCATTCTGCTGGGCGCTTCTCCCTGGCTGGCTTCTAGGAAACTTCTCCCACTGTCATCCAGGATATGTCAACAGCTCCTTTCAGCACAGCTCTGGTGTGTTGTCCCTCTTGCACCTTTCTGAGGAAAATTAGTGCCCATCTGTAAACAATGAACCAAGGGAAAGTAGAAAGATCTGGACTAGAGCTGGTAATTCGAACTATCTGTCCTCCACCCACTTTCCTACTTCTCAGCTATTTCCAGTCCTGATATTGTCCTTCTCTAGCTGTTTAACTTTGCCCGATTCCCGTGCTCAAATATTTCAGCTGCTTGTTCACAGCTGTGAACCTCGGAGCATCCTGGGGGACACAGGGAAGCTGCCAGGGAGCGGAGTGCACTAATGCTTTAGCACATTGTTTTCCCTTCACTGAGCATCAGACCTTGACCTTGTCTCTATTTGCAGCATCTTTGAGATAGGTCCTGTTCCCAAGTCTAAGGAAACCAACAAATGGGCCTTGGATCAGGTGCTCAAATTCTTAAGAAGATGGACATAACTTTTTCCTATTGATTTTCATTTGTAACTGGGTGCCCGTGCACCTGTAAGAATCTGAGTTTCTATAGCATAACGAATCCTCCCAGAAAACAAAACTCACCTCTACATTGCAAATAAGTCAGCATTAATCCTCCCGTCAACTGTCTGTATCAATTTACAGAGTCAGAAATGAAATATTCTGGGCTTTTTTCTGTCTAAAAAGGGACAGTTTTCATCCACCTATTTTTCATTTTTAATAGGAATTCTGCTTTTTTTCATATGCAGATGAATATATATGCATGTATAAATACATGTGCACATCTACATGTATATGCAAATACCCAAGCCCTTAGTATTTGTGCACACATCTTTTTCTGAATTGCAGTCATGCTAAACAAAATCCCTCCAGGGCTTTTCTCACCACTTCTTTTTACAAGTTTGACAGTTTCCTGGGGAATTTGTCTTAGTGCATTATTGGATATGCGTTCTAAATAATTAAATTTGACAATTATGTGGGAGAAATCTCAGACAAAAATAGCCAAAAACTCTGAATTCAAAAAAAAATAAAAAGGGAGGAAGGTTCTTTCTCTCTAAGATACTCTATCCTTCCCTTTGTCTATATCTTCCATCCCATTAAATGTCATTGCTCATCATGTTGATATGCAGAATCTCATCTCAGCAGATATATTTCATTTATTGAAACATTATTTGAAAACAACTTTATTAAAGATTCAAGATGCCAATACAAGATGACACAGTGCATAGCAGCTTGTAACTTGGAAAGCTTTACGGAATTAAACAACATTCAACAGCAGGCAGGATACAGGTGAATTACAGAAAGGACTGGTGTTAAGCCGATTCATGGCAAATAAATTTAAAGTGTTCAGTCACATGGTCAGTAATGACGACAGGCAGGAGCAGGGATGCACAGGCAAAAGACAAGAAACTGTTTGGGAAGGGATGGGAAGAGGCAGAGAAAGAGGCAAGAAAACTTACTTTAGGTTACAGGAAGTGCAGAGAAGCTGTGGGGTGATACCTGGAAAGGCAAGGGAGTTCTGCTGCCTTACGATTTTCTGGCTGACTGAAGGTTATTGTAAAAGGTGAAACATACCCCATTTAGATTTGGCTATTGGCATCTACTAGGAACGATTCTCAGCTCTGCCTTTGGGGGCCAGAGTTCACAGCACTCTGACGTGTTTCTCCAGTGAAGGACCTGGACCCCACAAATTGCAAGACCTTTGCTCAGCTAAAGCTCTTAAGTAAGTTCATTGCATAATACAACAAAATGTGAACATCAACAACTGAGTATCAGCAACGAAAACATATGATGAATAGCCAGGGAGAAACATAATGAATAATTTTATTTGTAAAGAATACCATTTCACTGGAGCCAGAACTGAGTACTGAGTAAACAGCTTTGCAAATAACACTTTTGAAATACTCTGAGAACAAATTTATCCAAAGCATTAGTAAGCTAAGCTGAATCTTTATGCCCATATCAGGTTTTTTTGGTTTTGTTTTTTACATGCCCTTTTTTAAAAAACCAGGGATGTCCAGAAGAACTATTTAATTGCCAATTAGGGATTTCTCAAGTTTTGTTTACTGTAGAAAAACAGTCTTCAAAGGATGCTCAGGAAAACAAACCTGACTAATACCACTTTCTGACCTTTTGAAAAGAATCCTTGTGAAGTGTTTTTTAAAAGTCTGATAATAAAAAAATAGAAAACCTTGAAAAATACTGAATAAAAATAAAAATATTCCCACATTCTTCTAGAAACAGGGAAACATCCACAACCGACTCATGCTATTGACATTTGTGCTTTCCTTTGCCACTAGTGAAGACTCCTCTGCATCCCTTGAAGTTTCTAGGAAATATGTTCACATTTCCCTAGAATCAAAGAAAATGTTTCAGCATATTTTGTGTAGTAAATAAAGTTCTGTCATTCTGAAACCTCATTTTCCTCCATCCCAGCAAGCCACCCCATAAATCCAAAGGTTTCCCAGTGTCATATGATCTTCCAGTGTATGCCCTTCCAGTGTTGCTACCAGTAACTTCAACCACAAATGACAGCTTTTTCCTTTTGATTGTGTTTCTTTTCCAGCCATTTCTCTTACAGAGCCTATGTCTTTTTCAGATAGGGAAAGAACACCCAATAGGGTAGAAAAAGTAGAGGTTAATGGAGGCGGAAGGAAGTGAGTATGGCCCAATTTGTGAAGGATGACTTCGTAAGCTAAAACATCTGGATCTTTTCCCCAGTTGTGCTTATGAACTTCAACTTCTTGTTTTCATTTGCTCTTGTGCTCAGCCTGAAGCCTGAAGGCCAGACACTTATCCTCAAGCCTTGCTTGTAGCATGCATAGTATAGCAGAGTCTGACATCCTTTAGATGCATGTAATAGGAAAAAATATTAAAAATAAGGTGGATATTTATCCAGTTGATGTGTGTAGAATGTGATGGCTGCTGTCTTCACCACAGAATATTTCAACATAAAGTATTTAAGATTATTTTCTTAGGAGGAGATGTCCTAATGTGGGTGTACTTTTTCCATAACAGGTCCATATCTGGTTTGCTAGTTCACTAACAAGGTGCCCTTCAACTTTATGATGCAAATGCCCACCCTTAAGGAACTGAACTGAAGACATGAAGAAGCCATGTGGCAGATGCTGCTAACCAGTGACCCATGGCCATGTTGAGCACAGGACTCCATGGGAGGTGAAGGATTCCAGTCAGCCCTTTACTGAACCCTCAACTCACAGCAAAGCAGAAGTGAGCCACCACAGGCTCATATCTGAGCTAGAAATATAAATGGGCAAGATGATTCACTGATCTGTTTTCAAGGAAGTTGTTTTCTAGGACACCTGGACGAACTCAGGTAATCTACAAATTTTGGCCCAAATTCATAATGAAATTTCCCACTTGACAGAGGTTTTGAATAAACTTATGAGTACGCAAAAACTTTGCACCTTTTCTGTAGTCATTTTACTCCATTGTTAGATGCAAAGGTAACAAAATGACATGAGAGAACGTGTTCTCCATGTATAAATGCTCATTAACAGAGATGAGAAAGGAAGAGAATGCTCAAGAGAGAGCTTTGTAATGATTTCCAATCTTTTTTGGAGACCTAAAGCAGACTCTTCCGGAGATAGGCTGCAGTCAGACAAACCTATCTTTGTGTCTGGAAAGACCTCAGTCATGAAACTTCAAAACTCGATGGTATTTAGGAGCTAATTCTCATCTCAGAGTTCAGCTCCTGTTGGAATCAGTGCAATGTGCCAGAATCTCTTAAAGAGCTGGATCTTAGTTGGAAAAAAACCTGAATGCAGATCTGAACACTTTTGCACAGTCCCATAGATACGACTGATACATTCTTAGCTGCAAGTTCTTTGCTTGTGTCCTCCTCAACATGCAGTACATGGCTTGGGGTGTATTTACAGAAAGAAATCCTAGGAGACGTAACCTGGGCACAAATAAAAGAGATTTCTACATTGCACTCCTGTAGCTCTGGGACCACGAAGATCCTGAAATATCTACTCCTGGTCACTGACTGATAGTATTCTGTCTGCCTGCAGATAGCTGAGTAGGGTGACTGTTCTGGAATATGATATTACCTGGAGAAATGTCTACTTTGATAGCTGGAGTGGATGCAAGGGAGAACTGGAGAAATTATCTCTAGCAAGAGACCAGCCAGCTGTCAGCATGTAGCTCTATTACTGCCACAGACCACAGGAAACTCCCAAATTGAACTAACACACACCAAAAAAGATCAGTGTCACTTCAGTTCCTTTCTATACTCAGACTGACCCCTGTGTTCCCAGCACAAAGGGGTTCTTCCCTGCAAGAAAGGGAAAAAATAATTACACAATTCCTCCTGTTCTCTTCTGGATTAGGCTAGTGCAGTCTAGACTTGCTATTTAGAAAGCTGTTTATAGGCAGCTGCTTGGCAAAGAGCAGACATCTTTCTTGTAGTCCAATATATTTAAATATTTAAAGGCCAGCTGCACAGAGCAATGTCCCAGAACATTTTCACTGGGACGTGGTGACTCATGCACAGCCGGAGAAACATGAATTGGACTTTCAGCCACAAGATGGGGCTGTGCCTGCCCTGTTTCCCTATATACCCTATTTTATGCTCTGCTTCCTCTCCTGCGTGAAAAATCATTGTTTCCTTGGTTATAATGTGTAGGTTTTTTTCTTCTTGTTTTGCTGTACTGAAGCACATTTATTTTCCATGGCAAGAAAACAACTTTTCTGTCTTGCCCCCAAACAGACACACAAAACTGACAAAGCCTCTAGGATCCCCTTGGCTGAGACAGATGAGCTGTACTTACAGAATTAAAGCAAAACCTTTATTGCAGAGGGAAACGATGCTATAACCAAGCCATCTGTTTCATAGCCTCCTGAAAAGGAAAGTATTTGTGCAGGTTTCCTGCTTATTATTATTTTGAGTGTTTTGCTCCTAACAAGCAGAGGACCAACGACCAGATTCTGATATTTGGTGCTCACTGGAGAAACAGGAACAAGCTGAAGTTGGCAGAACTGTGCTGTATTTTTATCTGGGAATGAATAGCAACCTCAATTTATAGCAAAGAAATTATTAGTGCTGTGGTTGTGCCTGGGGGCTTTCACCAGATCTTCACAATGACTGGTAGTTAACACACACCTGTAAAGGCAATTTGTTCATGGAGGGTCAGCTGGCTGAAAATTGGGCACCATTTCTTTCGTATGGGAGGAGATAGCTTTGAACAGGATTTCTGGTTTGTAACCATTGGGTACCAAATGCCTTAAGTGAATTCCATCACTTCTACTTACTGGTGTGTGAAGATGGTCATACCAGAGCTGCCTGTCAACCTCTATCCATACACTGCTGCAAACCAAGTCACTACAGTCACTACATCAGAGATGATCACCCAGACTCAGCGCACAAGGAGGGGACCTTCCCTTTCCCTGCAGCATGGCATGTTCCTAGGTGATAGGATCTCTGGATGAGCACATCCGAGGATGACCACAAGCAGCTCTGGCACTGCAGGATCCCTCCTCCTGCACTACATCTTCCGTCTTCCACATGTCCCTGTCCACCTCACCCACAAATGTCCTTGTAACTGCTTCTAAGCAGTAACAGGAAAAAATGGCAATCATCGTCATGGCCCTTGGACAATAAGTAGTCAAGTCAAGCCGTGCCTGCCGTGCCTTCTTATACATTATCAAATACTGCAATGTGGTCTGAATACCAGGGTTTCTGGGAAGCCATACTCTGCTTAGAGGAATTTTAAAGTCTCTTTTCCTCCAGCTTGAACTTTTCTTCTTCTCGGAATGTGTTTATTCCCTTAGTACTTCCTTTTCTGCACAGCCATTTCCAGACTAGTTGTCATTAATTATAGGTTTTAGGAACTGTGGCTTAATGAAGATAAATGATCCTGCAGTCTCTGAAATACAAAGCTGTTTGCACGGTACCAAATGATGGGTCAGGCTGGTGGGTCTGCACCCAGTTCAGAGCATCCAGGCAGATGTTTCTACCGTAAGTACTGTCACCAGAGTTGTCACTAGCCATCAGCCTCATTAGTAGCTTCTCTAAACCCAGGCCAAGGACCGATAGGCCACAGAAGGCAAATTTCCCTTAGAGATTATTTTTGCCAAAATAATTTAAAAATGCATTTAGCAATGGGCAGTGTAAGAAAGCTTCCTGTGCTGTTCAGTAGGTAAAAAGATGGCATTTCTTCAGAGCAGTCAGTATGGCACCTCTCACTAGCAACAGTCAGTGCTGGAGGACATATCAGTGGTTGCACCTTCAGAAAAAAGTTGCTTATGCATCTCAGTATGTTAGAAAGGAGGCTGGGGAAAAGGACTTCTTTTTTCCAGGTGACAGTGATGGGCCAACTACCATGAGGGCATGTTTCTTCTGAGTACATAGGTGCTGCCTTTGGAACAAAGTTCTCTTGATGTATAAAGATTGAAAGGAAAAACAAAATAAAAACAAACAACTCAAACCCCCTTAGGAAATTCACAGAAGAACAATGGCAGGATATTTTTTTTAAATTAACATTTTTCCAGTAGTTGGAAAGACTATGACAAAATGCAGCATGAACATTTTATTCCCCTCACCCACTTCTCTAAGTTTCATAAATAGTGTAATATGTTTTGCTGAAATTCTAGAGACTAAACAAAACCAATATCCTCATCCAGAGGAGGAGTCCAACATGACAAGCTCATCACAAAGAGTTAGTGAAACAATTGCAAGCAAGCTCACGAAGGTGAATTTTCAAGGAATCTTATCTTCAGACAGTCCTGCCAACTTAATTTGTACATCCTCTCCTTCCACATATTCTCACTATTCTGCTTTGTTCTACTGATCTCTTTTTTCTCTATTATCCTCTTTTTGAATAATACTGAAATGAGATTTTTTTCTTCTTTCTCTCCCTATCCCTTCTAAATAGAAGCAAACCTCGTAATCAATGAAGTGCAAATCTAGTTTTCCAGCCAATGGTGTCTGAGTGGATTTGAAACTCAAAATATAACCACTTGTTGCATTCTGGCTAAATGATCTGATAAGAAAAGAACTTTGTGCCTTCCCTGGGATAGCTGGTCTTTTGTATGAAAGGTACAAATGCAAACTCATAAACCTGACTGTGGTACACAGACTGCTGCATGACTCTCTGTACAGACTTCCTGCATTTCCTCCTATGCCAAGGCATTAGGAAAACGAAGGGTTAGAGATGTGCATTGTTGTTCGAGGTAATTAAGAAAATAAACAGGCGATCATCATTAGTGGTTCATAACCCAGCAATGAAAACATGATTGCAGCTTAGCCCAAACTGTTAGCTGATGGAGCAGGGCCACTACAGCAGGACTGTGGAGAGATGCTGTATGACAAGAGGTTTGTAATGATTTACAGGGTTTCCCTTAATTGCACAATCAGTTGTTTGTTCCAGTTAATTGAGTTTCCCTTGCAGTAATTACTCTTTGCAGTTCTTTATGCCACTGCATCACAAGCTTAACTTCTCATACAGCTGCCTTAACTCCTTTACCTCCCAGGACAAATGATCAATTTACTTCCTATACAATTTCCTTATATAACATGCATGCCTCTTTGAAGAGTATGGAGGGGTGCAAAAGTGGGTACAGCTGTTTTCCTCCAGGTGCATTACATGTGGAGTCTGGATCTTTACTCCAGAAATAACAGCTACATCCATGGCCAGAATACAGTTCAAACTATTGTCTGCCACATCCTTGACTTCTAAATGTCTGTTTCTGTCACAGAGGGGAAACCAGCACATGTTTATTGGAATCAGAAACTACTATGAGAAGTCTGTGTTTATGTATGTGACTATAAAACTAAGCAAGTAATATTTCATGAGAACACAAACATGAATATGCAAGACTGAAAAGGCTGTGATACCAGAATGAATGGAAGGGATGACAGCTCTGGAGGCTGTCTCACCAGCTACCAAACTCTGCAGATAATCTTGTGTTTCTTCCATCACTCATGAAATGCTAACCACTCCCAGTTGTCTGCTGCTGTTTATTTTTAAACTGGTTTAATGTTTTATGTTAACCAATGTTATATATACACAAGTAACAGTTTTAATTTACATGTTTATGAAAGTCTTTTCTGTACTATCCAATGTTGTGAACCCTTCCTCTGTGTTTGCTTGCACATATACCAAGAGGCATCTATTTAAACTTTCCATTATCTTTTCAGTCTGAAAAAAAAAAAAGCCTTTAGAATGTGTTTATTAAATACGTTACCCCCACACCCATTTGTATTAACTGTGAATTATTTCAGGGGGGAGCCGGGGGGGAGGGTTATGTTTCCACTTTTAGGATTGGCAGACGCATACTAGTAATGATGATTTGTATGTCTCGTACACACTGATATTCCAGGTACTTCTGCTTTTAGCATAAGCAGATGGAAGTTACCTGAATTTCACCAAGTTATGTATCGCAAACAGGTAAGATACAACTAAGGGAGTATGGAACAATGTGCTGAGATGACCCTCATTTTCAGCTCCTCTGTTACCACCACAAGCCAAATATCAGTAACATATGTTCTACATCAATGCTTGCTTGTCTTTTATAGTCTTCAACAATAAACCAGCAGGTAGTGGAATCTCATTACTCTGCTGGGGTTTTACACCATCTAGACACAGCTAATTCTCAGCATGTCTTCTCCTCTGCTCTGTTTTGTTTTCTGTTGAAATCCATTCAAGATATGGATAATCTGGATTAAACTGAGGCACAGAACAGTAGTTCAGCTGCTATATTGATATGGCATCCAACTGGAAAACTGGGTAGCAATAATTGGTTATGGTTGATCTAAAACAAATACTGTGTGTATGAGAGAGAAAAACACCCTTTCTTTGTCAACCTGAGAGCTTTCATTCAAATTACACAACTATGTGATATTTCATTTTGGTGGCTTTCAGCTTTGATTTAGCCATTTAACTTTGAAGTAGTTCAGCTTTAACTTCTCAGAAACATATTTTTTTTGAAGCAAAACACTGAAAACATAAAAGATAAAACTTACTTTGCAAATTAGAAAAAATCTTTTTAATAAATGTCAACACTAGGATTCAAAATCCTTGGAAATTGTAACCTTACTTTGTAAATGGTTGCAAACTTCTTAAAGTACGCCACTCTCAAAAACCTAAATTTACTCTAAAATAAGGGCGGGGGAAGGTATTAACTTGTATTTTAAGAGATCTTTAAAACAAGCTTGTCTGCATAGGACATTCTTCATAGGACCTTAAGTTTGGTAGTCTGAGAGAACTTGCAAAAGATGGTGGATGTCCTGTGCCAAACAAATGAGCCCTAGCCCTGACACTTCTAGAAAGGCAAATAGCCACTACCAAATGAGACAAAGATCATGGTCTAGAGTGTTGTGTAGATCCTGAAGTGTTTAACTGTGGGGTTTGGGGATTCTTTTGGGAGGGAGTTTGTTTTTTATTGAAAATAAGCTTGAATTTGAAAGAAGAAAAATAAAATTTGACTCTGCAGCAGATTCTCTTCCAGTAAGTTTAATTTCCTAATTATTTGTAGGATCATTCCTGAGAGCTGCCAAGGTGTGACTCATTTTTATTAAGCACTGTGCCATCCAACACTGTTCATCAATATCTTTCAGCCATTCATTCCTCTCAGCCAGTGTCCCTTTTAAGCAGAACTCAGAGCACCGGATTCAATTGCTTTAGCTTTAGTGAAAAGCAAGCTCACATCAAATATGCTGAAAAGTCTGTAACCTTTATCATAGAGCTAGTTAGGGGACTCGGATGGAGTCCCTCACTATAGAAGTAAGTGGTCCTGTTGAGCCTTGGAGGATCGTTTAACCTACAGATCCATACTGAGTCAATGTCCAAAGACTGCTATGAGGGACACCTCTTTTGAGTCTATTATCTTTCAGAGAAGCCTTTAAAAAAATGAATTTTTGATTCATGTCATTAAAAGCATATGTCTTTTTTTTGTCTTTTTTTTTTTTTTTTTTTAGGAATAAAGAATTATGCTAAATGTCTGACCAAATTCTGTTCTTCAGTTCTGGTTGTGACCCAGAATAATTTACCTCCTAGTCTATTCTGGTGTACTATCTCCAGTCAAAACTAAATAAATATAGACAAGTGCTCCTCCAGAAGGTAATCCCATTCCTGTATTGGCAGATGTTTTCTTTTTCTAAGCTGAGAACTTGAGGACTGGTGAGAGGGCGGTTAATTCTTTTATTTAATTCTGGATAAAAAGGTGTTTGCTAAATATAGAAAGATTTATTGTTATTTTTTCCATAAAGGCAAAGGAAAGACAGAGAGAAACTGAGCAATGGGTGGTTTAAGAATGCTAAGACTGATTTGGCACTGTTTATTAAGGCTGTTGCATTATAAATGATCGTGAAATGCACTGTTTAGAATTATAATGACCCCAGTAAAGGCAGCACATTTATTTTCAGAGAATTGTTAGGAAAAATGACTTGGTTCTCCTTATAAACGGTAGAAGCTGCAAGTAGAAATTAGCTGCTGTGTAAACACAGTTGGGAGGTATACATATCTGTGTTTTACCTGTATTGCACAGCAGATAAATCTCAGCCAAAAAACTGGTTTTTTTTTCTCTGCTGCAACAAATCCTATAGAAAATGCTCTGCTAGCTGGTGTGATCTGGACAGCCCTCAAGGACATACTGCAGAAGCCCTGAATGCTAAATCCAGGTTGTGACTATCTTGCAGTTGTACTTTCACAGGCCATCAAAACCTCAGTAACCACCAGAAGCCCTCTACCTAGCAGCAGCACTTGTTGAAAGAGTCTTCAGATGAAAAAGATGAAGTCTAGAGACTTCATTTCAATAGAGAATATCACCTGGGAGGTGATCACCTACTGCTGCTGATGCAATGGGGAAATTCAAGTGCTTACATTAGAAGAACTGCTCACTGAGTACCAAAAAGTAGCGGGTAAATTATATGCCTAAATTATGCAGACTAGAATTCATTTTGAATTATTATCACTTAATAATTTATAAAGTTAGCTTGGGCTCATTTCCAGTGTCTTCCCTAAATCTTCCCCACTGTTTAAATTGTGAAACAGTCCATACTTCGCTTCAGTTCAGATGTGTTCTGAATAACGACACATTTTCATAACAACTTATATCCAGCTTCAAGGAGGCTTTCTTTCAGGCACTTGTACACAGTATTTCTAGAGATTTCTTACCCTTTAGGAAAACATCTTCCTTATGCATTTTTTTGAATCTATGCTGCCCTTTATGAGTTTACAAAAACCTTGAAGTTGATATATGCATGCCATATTCAATAAAAGAGGGCCTTCTAAGATTATTTGCAATTTTGTGGTGCACATAGCATTTTACCATTGAGATCTTTGCTTTTTCCTCAAGGTTTTCTGAAGTATATTCTACCTTGAAAACTAAATCACTTCAACTTGGATTTAAATTCATATCTGAGAATGTAAAATTATTCTCAGTTTTGCATAGTCGTGAGGCCGTGATGTGTGGAGGTCATTTAAAAAAACTTTCATTAATCATCAGGAGAAATTTTGTAACAGTGAAGCAGTTTTGTTTATTTGGTTATTTCCCAAGTGAACAGGACAGGGAGAATTGAGTCAGGAAAAGAAAATCTCACCTCTGAAAACAAAACAAACAAAAAAACCCCAACAACAGACTCAAGATCCTATTTTAATAATTCCACCTTAAACCTGAAAAATGTAAACCTCAAAACATCCTCCAAACTGGTCATGCTGAAATGTGTTCTGTCAGGGCCCACTGAAAAGGTTCAGAGTGAAACCCATAAAATATTCATTTAGATGTTGACTTCAAAAAAAAAGCCTTGCCTAAAATTAGCTTAATGTTTAAATACAAAGGCACTTCAAATTGAAACACTTTTTTATTCCTTTTATGAGCGTCAAAACAATTTTTTGGACAACATTGGCCCATTTTTAGCTTAAAAATTCATCCAAACTAATTCTCTGCTGCCAAAAGTACAGTCTCAATAAAGCTGCATTTTAAAATGAAAAAATCTTTCGAGAAAAAATATCTTAACTATGTCATGTTGTGTCATCTCTTGAAAGTGTAGCAATTTGGACAAAGACATTTTAGTGACCAAAGCCATGGAAAGTAGACACAAGAAGGGAAAGTGACTCACGACTGTCAGAAATATCGAGCGTAAAATATGGGCTGAAATATCATTTTGCCTTATAGGAATGTTGTAAGGATAAACATATTGTGGACATGTTCAGATGGCCTTTGATGTGGAAATGGATAAACAGATAAACAGAGTTTTGTTCTGTGATCTGTGAATTGTTTGTGACCTATAGTTATGTCTGAGACACCCGTTAGGTATCTGAAGACACGCCAGGTCATTTATATGCATGTAATGTACGGAAGTGACATATCCACATTGGATCCTCACTTCTAGAGGGCTTTGTTAGGACTTGTGAGTTCAAAAGTGATTGAAAATCACTGCATTAAGCTGCTGAGGAAAGTTTCTAACTGGAGAGCCTCAGAGCATGATTTCCACCCCCTCCCCCCTAATACTTTTTTAACCTCTTTTGATTACTTTGGACTGCTCTTTTCTTCTGTAAATACAAACATTCTGTTCCGCAGTGCTGCCAATTAAGGCATTCCCTGTGTGTTTTGTTTTTCCAGTAGCTGAAGATAAATTTTAATTACCTTTGAAAACTTCGCTGTCATTTCCCCACCAGAAGGGTCTGAAATGAACACCTCCCCCTCTCAAAACCCAGCCCTTAGCAGGTAGATACCCACAGGTATCACCATTTAGGAAGAATAAAACTGTCCCACTCACCGTGGTTTGTTTTCAGAGTGTTTTCTTGGCAGAATCCTTCTCTTTTATGCCCCATTTTTTCAAGGAGATACTGTAACTGAAAAAGGATAGCTTGCAACCTCGTGGATATCTGGAACACAAGTGCTTCCTAAATTTCTCCAAGTGATCACAAGACTGTGTTTCAATTTTAGAGACGTGCAGCTAGGGAGGGCTGCACTTTAGCAAATTCTCTCTGCTCGTCCTGCAGTGCAACACACAACTCCTGTGATTAATAAAAAGTGGCATAAAACCATAGCTTGATGCCTGCCCAGATCTATTAACCCCATATGAAGGTCTACTACAGAGTCAAGGGCTCTTTATGAAACCTTCTATTCTCCCAGCAGCCATATCTTTTCCCTCATTAAGATTACCCACATCTGCTTTTAATCAGGCCCTCTAGAGCTTCATAGGGAAGTTTGATTGCTGATTAGAGAGTGATGCTTGCCCAGATTTCTCTGCTAAGTTTTCCTTACAGGCTCACTTAAAGGGTGAATGTCTTTTTGCGCAGTCTGCTATTGCAAAGGGAATTAGACATTATGAGTTTGGGAGCGTTCTTAGTTATGAAATTTCCAACCAGTCTGGCATGGGTCAACAAATATGTACTGTTTAAGAGTCATGTGCATTGGAGGTAATTGTCCGCTGGCTCATGGCTCAGAGGGAAGCACTTGGCCATCTCCCAGGCCAGTAATTCTTCCTATATCTCAGTAGATATGGGGTCCACAGCAGGGTACGCTGTGTTTCTGCCAGAGGAAGGGAGCAGCCAGCTTTTAGGAGGATGGTTTGTGGGACGTTTTGCCGGAAGGAGCAAGCCTCACATGTGAGACACCTGGAGGCTCTGAGCTTGGTTGCTGATAGTTGCTGCTTGGTGTCTGTCCCTTCCCTGTGTGTGGTCAAGGAGAGATTTTCTGACTCTTCTCTAAAGGAGAAGTGCCATTTATGCTTGGAGAAACTTGGTGTTTCTGGTCCAACAAAGGAATCCGAGATGCTCTATATCAAGAAAACTGTTGGTGAAGTTTTGTCTGACATCATTTATTCAAGAGAGGTCAACTGCAGCTGTACTGAGAAAAGCATATACTAAGATTGAAGAAAGTAAAAAAGCTGGGCTATGAGTTTGTACAGAAGAAAGAAGAAAAGTATCTTTCTGAGTTAAGTTTCTTGCAGGCTGAGTAGTAAAAGATATATTTATCAACCACAGATTTTTCCCTCCTTTGGAGAATTAATTACTTCCTACCAGGAAATTGCCAGCAGGTTCAAGCAGTCGTTGGCAAAGCCGGCCGTGTGTGCAACAACTTATCAGCAGCATGTGCAATAATGCACAAATCTTAATGGAAGAGCTGAGCAACAGCCAAAGAAAACAACCTGAGGAAAGGGGGAACAGGCTGATGTTCGGAACACCTGAATCATGGCTTTGGAGAGCAAAACTGCTTTGCAGCTCTTTGTTTTCTATTCGAGGCATGGAGTTGTGAATGGGGCTAAAGTAGTCCTTAGCCCTATAGGTACTGGCATGAAAAGCGTATTTCTTCCTGTGTCATGGCTCTGTAGCAACATGGTCTCGTTAAATTCAGATCAGGACTTTCTTTCTTTGCTGTGGTCTTTTCTGTCTTCCTCCTTAGTCTTTTGTGATTTCCTTCCCTTCTGCTCGTGGTTTGGTTTTTGGTGCGTGTTTATTTTATTTTTTTGTCCAGACCATATTTATATTTCATTACAGTCATTCTCTTCCAATTCCCTTAACATCTCTTGCAATATTTTTACAAGAGCCAGTCATATATTGATGAAGGACACATCAATATGATGAGGGACATATCAATACAACATCTTGATTTGAAAATGGGTTCATGAACAAAAGCGTATTTATGAAGAGTTCCTGGTTCTACTAGTTAATCTCATGTTTTTGTCAAGAAAATAAAGCATCTTCAGACAAACTCAGATCTGTTTCAGGTATAATGCAGTGCTACAGAATCTCATGGAAACTGTTGTTTTGTTGGTTCCTTAGCTTTTGGGTAAATATTTCCTGTCATGCTTTATATTCTAGATGAGTATCACTTGAAAAAAAAAAGGCTGAATATAACATGGACAATGCTGTGCCCCTATTTTATGGTACACACAGATATTGGGAAAATGATGCTTCCAATAGCACTATTCAAAGGAGTCACTGGAATACAATATTTGCAACTGTTGTAATGTTAAAAATGGATTTTTAGTAATTATTATAAATTTAGGAAAGCCTCATTTACCTCTCATTTCACCTCTATACTTTTCCTTAGCTTCACATTTGTCATTTGATTTCTTAGTCCTTCCTTTAAGTGTGTCTCTGTATTTTTCATCTTTCTTACAAACCCACACAAGAAGAAAGTTTTAATTTGTGACTAGAAGTTAGCAGAAACCTGGTACTCGTAGACACAACCAAATATGTCCAGCAGGGCTCTGACACAAGTCCATCTTTAATACATGAGCAGGCCTAAAATAATTAGCTAAGATAATGATCAATTGTCATTGTAACATGGCTAAAACTCAAGCCTTACCAGCCCATATACAAATTCTGGTAAGGAATCACAGAATCACAGAAAGTTAGGGATTGGAAGGGACCTCAAAAGATCATCGAGTCCAATCCCTCTGCTAGAGCAGGAACACTTAGGTGAGGTTACACAGGAAGGCGTCCAGGCGGGTTTTGAATGTCTCCAGAGAAGAAGACTCCACAACCTCCCTGGGCAGCCTGTTCCAGTGTTCCGTCACCCTGACTGAGAAGAAGTTTCTTCTCAAATTTAAGTGGAACCTCTTGTGTTCCAGCTTGAACCCATTACCCCTTGTCTTACTGTTGGTTGTCACCGAGAAGAGCCTGGCTCCATCCTCGTGACACCCACCCTTTATATATTTATAAACATTAATGAGGTCACCCCTCAGTCTCCTCTTCTCCAAGCTAAAGAGACCCAGCTCCCTCAGCTTTTCCTCATAAGGGAGATGCTGCACTCCCTTAATCATCTTTGTTGCCCTGCGCTGGACTCTCTCCAGCAGTTCCCTGTCCTTCTTGAACTGAGGGGCCCAGAACTGGACACAATATTCCAGATGAGGTCTCACCAGGGCAGAGTAGAGGGGAAGGAGAACCTCTCTCGACCTACTAACCACCCCCCTTCTAATACACCCCAGGATGCCATTGGCCTTCTTGGCCGCAAGGGCACAGTGCTGGCTCATGGTCATCCTGCTGTCCACCAGGACCCCCAGGTCCCTTTCCCCTACTCTGCTCTCTAATAGGTCATTCCCCAACCTATACTGGAACCTGGGGTTGTTCCTGCCCAGATGTAAGACTCTACATTTTCCCTTATTATATTTCATTAAATTTTTCCCCGCCCAACTCTCCAGCCTGTCCAGATCTCGCTGGATGGCAGCACAGCCCTCTGGCGTGTCAGCCACTCCTCCCAGCTTGGTGTCATCAGCAAACTTGCTGATAGTACACTCAATTCCCTCATCCAAGTCATTGATGAATATATTGAATAATACTGGTCGCAGAACTGACCCTTGAGGCACTCCACTAGATACAGGCCTCCAACCAGACTCCGCCCCATTGACCACGACTCTCTGGCTTCTCTCCTTCAGCCAGTTTGCAGTCCACCTCACTACCCGATCATCCAGTCCACACTTCCTCAGTTTAGCTGTGAGGATGCTGTGGGAGACGGTGTCAAATGTTTTACTGAAGTCAAGGTAGACCACATCCACCGCTCTGCCATCGTCAATCCACCTTGTTATGTCTTCATAAAAGGCTATGAGGTTGGTCAAGCATGACTTCCCCTTGGTGAAGCCATGCTGACTGCCCCTGATGACCCTCTTATCCTTGATATGCCTTGAGATGGCACCAAGGATAACGTGTTACATCACTTTCCCAGGGATGGAGGTGAGGCTGACCGGTCTATAGTTGCCCAGGTCCTCCTTCTTGCCCTTTTTGAAGACCGGAGTGACATTTGCTTTCCTCCAGTCCTCAGGCACCTCTCCCATTTCCCAAGACTTGGCAAAGATGATGGAGAGTGGTCCAGCAATGACTTCAGCCAGCTCCCTCAGCACCCGTGGGTGCATCCCATCTGGACCCATGGATTTATGGATGTCCAGATCGCTTAACTGGTCCCTAACCCAGTCCTCATCAACTGAGGCAAACTCCTCCATTGCCCTGCCTTCCTCTGGGGCCTCAGGGGCACGGGGCTCCTCAGGACAGCCTCCGGCAGAGTAGATAGAGACAAAGAAGGCATTCAGTAACTCTGCCTTCTCTGTATCTTCTGTCACCAGGGCACCCATCCCATTCATCAGTGGGCCTACATTGCCTCTGGTGTTAGTTTTATTTGCCATGTATTTGAAGAAGCTCTTCCTGTTGTCCTTGACCCCTCTCACCAGGTTTAACTCTAAGGAGGCCTTGGCTTTCCTAGTTGCTTCCCTACATTCTTTAACAACCGCCTTATATTCTTCCCAAGTGGCCAGCCCCTCCTTCCATGATTTGTAAACTCTCCTCTTCCACTTGAGTTTGCCCAGCAGTTCCCTGTTTAACCATGCAGGTCTCCTGGCTCCCCTCCTTGACCTCCTATGTGTCGGGATGCACTGATCTTGAGCTTGGTAGAAGCAGTCCCTGAATGTTAACCAACTATCTTGGGCCCCTTTACCTTCAAGCAGCCTTGCCCACAGGATTTCCCCCAGCAATTGTTTGAAAAGGCCAAAGTCGGCCCTGCTGAAGTCCAGGGTTGCAATTCTGTTTGGTATTCTGCTCCCACCACACGAGATCCTGAACTCCACCATTTCATGGTTGCTGCAACCAAGGCAGCCCTCCACCTTTACTCCTTCAACCAGACCCTCCTTGTTAGCGAGGATGAGATCCAGCAGTGCACCTCTCCTAGTCAGCTCCTCCACCATTTGCATCAGAAAGTTGTCATCAATGCACTGGAGGAACCTCCTAGACTGAGGCTGGCTGGCTGAGTAGTCCTTCCAGCAAACATCAGGGTAGTTAAAATCCTCCATAACAACCAGAGCCTGTGACTGTGTATGTATTTAACCATGCTTCATGCTCTAGAGACTGGGTACTAATTTTACTCTTTACTAGTAGTGCAAGAGATGACTGAGGAGATTGATTTTGGGCAATCCAGAATAATATCTTGTTTCAGAGAAATGGAATTACTTCAGGAGCCTGAGGACCTCTAAGGCTTTCAGGCATGGCTACAGATCCTTTTCAGCGAACAGAAGGAATTCACCAAAGATCACGTGCACAAGAAAATTGCTCCAGTGTAATTTTGGTCTATCTGAAGGATCTAGATCATTTCCTATGTTAGTAGATGGAACAAGTCAGGCCAAAGGAAACATAGAAGCCTCCCAATCATGGTAAGGAGTGAGAAGGACATAAAAAGGCTAACAGATGGGCTGACAAATCGGGTACCATCACAGTATCAGTGATATGCTGAATGTAACATACAGCCTTGTCAGGAGACCTTCACTGAGGTGTACTCCTGGGCAGAGCTACACAGAGGAGGTGCTGAAAGGAATGTAGTTTCTCTTCTTTTCTGTTGTGCCCCTTTGTCCAAAACATGAGCCTTTTGTTGTGTAACATGGTTGTAGATGAAGTTTGGTTTCAGACCTGCTTGAGGACACATCTCTAGAGTTTTGTCCTCAGATCCTCCATTCTCTATGAGAACTTGTTGTGCTTATCTTTCTATATACTTCATAGGACATATTTCAATTTAAAAATAGAGTTGCAGTTTTTGCAGTCCGGTTTTATTCGTAAAGCTTCTTATTGTCATCATCTGGACCAAGAAGGTCTTTATTTTTTACCTTTTTCCATGAATCACTTTGATTCAGCCAGACTTCTATATTGTTGTTACAAATAAGCAAAAAAACCCAGGTCTTTCCTTCACAAACAGTACAGCTCACAGTTTCAGGGGACAGGTGGTGCTGCTGCTATAAATGTCTGTAATACACAAAGGAATATTCCTTACCTTTGCATTATTACTGAAAGAATTGCCTCCTATGTTAGAATAGTTAACAAGCCTACTGGAAGGTGTTGGTGTTGATTACAGTGTGACATGACTGATCTGTTGTGACAGCAGCTAGAACTAAATGCCCAATTAACCTTAAAAGTCAGTCTGTGGCTCAGCAGTATTTACTTTTTTCCAGTGCAGAGCCTTTCCTCCTCTCTCAGGCACTGTAATGTGCTACAGTGGCTTCAGCTTCATAAAAGCTACTCCAGACTAATGTGACTGATACCAGTGAAATCCCTTGTCATCTGTACTGGGGCTGAAGCCTCCTTATCCATTCTTGCTTGAGCAGGGAGTATTGGTGTATCCGTGAACTTGAGGGCTGTCCTTGTTTTCATCCGAGTTCTTTTTAATTGCAACAAGCGATCAGGCTTTGACTTGAGTTGGTGAGGTCTGCAGTCTTTGTCACTGACAAAACACTCTATCCTGTTCATTGGGTGATCCAAAGGGTGTCCTGTCTCCAGATAGTGTGGGAGTGGTCCCATAAGCAAGTCCCTTGGGACTAGACTTCTCTTTGGACACATCCTAGATCAACTTCTGCCAGTATGTAAAATCAAAGATGGACGTTTTGACCCCGAAAAGCAATCCTGGTGTTGAGCTTGTGTGGCAACTATCTGCAGTGCTTCCATCTCAAGGTGATTACAAATGCTGTCTTACTAGGTGAGATTCTGATCCCCAAAGTATGTCCTCTGAGACAACAAAACCCTTGTCAAAGATTCATATCTAAAAGGCATGCCTCTGTTCAAGGCAAAGTTTTTTAGGGGGAAAATGGCGATTTGGAAGAGATAATTTTTTCCACTATGGATTTTATTTAATAAATTACTACCGAGAATTGATAAATGGGTCATATAACAGCCCTGGATGAACCTTATTTTCCACCTGGAGTCATTAGTAGATCAACATGTTATATCCCCACTATTCCCACTTTCACATAAAGTGAGGAGAAGACTTTGCCAAGACACAACCAAGTTCAACATCTTTCATTCAGTTTCCGTATGCTGGACATCAGCCTTTCAGAAATGAGATTTTGGCATGAGGTACGTCATGAAGGAAGTTCAAGTGCCCCAGTGGTTTTTACATCAAAGCAGCATCTTGACATTGCACCGTGGTTGAAATTTTCATATTCTGTAGAGGGACATAGACAAGTGTCATGGGAAAAAGCAAAACATTATGGTCTACAGTGGTGATTTATCCGCCAACACTGCAAAATATTGACATTGCCATTTTTTAAACTTGGGGCAGAAATCTGCAGAATCAAGTATATCTTGCCATGAAAGCAGCCTCATTTCTAGCTGCTTTTATGCTTTTTCTTGGTTTTGGTCTATTTTGTCAAGAACAAGCTCAGAAAAGCAAAGCCTATCCACTGCTTGCTAAATCACCTCCATCATGCAGTCTATTTTAATTCATACACAGGCACTGCACACCCAGACTTACACTTTGAAGAATCTGTTCTCATATTCTGGATGACAGAAAGATACTCTGGAGGTTGCAAAAAGGAAAGAGCCCAGGAAGCTCATTTCTCCTGTGGCTAAAGTACAAAATTCAATCATCAGTTTTAGATTTTTTTTTCATTAACGTTCTAAATTGTGTAGCACTGCATATTATAGATTATTTTTCATATAAATCTCATAGGAAAAATATGAATATACCTAGATTGCTGTCAACACCACCCTGCTTAAGCAATTTCAGCTATATTTGTTAATGATCTTGATGGCTCTCTACTGCCTTTCTCAAGGTACCATGGTTTCCAGGTTTCCTCTCACTGTCAATAGTAGTTCTGACATTTAAAATGATTTCTTGTGCTCTCTTCCTTTAGCAGCCTACCCCAAATATTGCTCATGTCTTTTTAGTCACTAAAAACACTTGTGACAGGCAATGATATCAGGTTACCACAAGTGGAAAGGCCAAATGTACCCTGCTATTTCTTTCTGGAGCCTAGATTGTGCCATCAACTTCTGAAAGATGATTCTCCTTGAGTTTTGACATTCTGAAGATTTCAGGTTTTTATACTCATGTTCAGCAATGGGAAGGTTCCTTTCACCTTATGTATAAACACTTATTGATATATAAGAGATTAATATATGAATATTAGTGATGGGAGAAGATGCGATAGTTCAGAATTAGACTTCCTTGAATTTCACAGCAAATGCTTCTGGTTTAAGAGTCATGATGCCATCATGCAAACCTTGCTGAAATCAATGTAAATTATCCCATCTTCTGTCATGAAGATCATCTCTGTTCCCTATTACCTTATAGACTTTACCATACTGCCACAGCTGGCTCTTACAAAACAGCCTAACACAGCAGCAGTTTAAACGGAGGATTGATCTTGTTTATGAAGTTTCAAACCCAGAAACCCACTGAATCTGTAAGCCTGTGTCCTGGACATTAAAAGACCTACACACGGAACCAAAGAATCATTCTTTTCTGTAATTATTAGCGCTGCTAACATTCTTTCAATCATCCAGATCCTACCTCATAATTGTTTATTGACTCCCGTAATTTAGTCCTCCCAAGGCACACCTGCTCTATCATTACCTGAAATTCTTACATGTTTAGCTTGAAAATTGCATAAATCCCTGCACATAAGGAGTAAAAAAGATAAGGAGTAAAAAAGATAAGGAGGGAAAAACTTTTCTAATGACTGTTCCTCACTGTAAGAAATACGTGTTCTGTGCTCGAAAAAGGTAACACTACCTCATTATGATGCACAGCCAGTAAATCTGAATAAAATGGACAAAACAAACTGAAAAATCAACCTCCTTTCCTCCCAGGTTTGTGAATCATTCAAAAACTCCTCCTTCTCCCCCATTTACCTGTGGACAAGTAATGATCTCCCTTGGTATTTATTTCTTTCCCATAATTATCACTGGTGTGGTTTTGGCCCCAAAAGCTTTGCTTCTTTTCCATGGCTTTCTTACTTTTTTTTTTTTTCCAAATAACCCAATAAAGGACAAGTAATGCATAGTGAATGCAAACTTGGTGCAAATTCATGGAGCATGGGAATCACGAGCATGCATTTCCATTACTACCCATCAGTTATTTTAATATAACCAGTAAGCAAAGACTGTGCAAATTACACTTGAGTTGTTGGTTCACAAACATGCTAGTGAGTCTGTTTGTTCATTATTCAGACAGTTTTATGAAGTCCTGCTTGAGATGAGGAGGTTTTTAGTTGAGTGTATTTTGGTTTCTCCTTTCCTAAGGGATGCATGCCATATAAAGATTAAGGCTTCAGGTTATTTTACACATCTTTCTACACTCAGGTTTAAAGAGAAATAGGTAACAGCTATGCCTCTCTCTTTGAAAGCCCATCGCCATAGGCTCAGCTTCCCAAGCCTCGTGTTGTGCCTCCTGTCTTATCTTCACATGGCTGCCTTGTGAATCACGAGACTGAGCAACCTGCTGAAATACCAGACGTGGTCAGGAAAGTCCTGAAGAGACTATAGTCTGAAGAAACCAGGCTGAAGAGACTACAATGACACTTCGTCTCAAGCAGAAGCAGCAGAAGTCACTGGTTCTGTAGCCAATATAGTATAATTAGTAGACATCTCAGAGCCCAATTACACCAATCAAGAGATTTAAGATCAGGAAAGATGTTTTCCTTACATTAGGTTAACAATAACAACCTAATTTCTTAGTTTCTTTCACCTTTCTCTGAAGTGTGGACATAGTCTACTTCCTAGGAAGATGAGAGGACTGCAAATTAATAAATTTCCTATTCAGATGGGAATCAGACACACTCGCAATGCTCTTCATTTCTCTTTCTCATTCCCCATGACATGGGATACATCTATGTCGCATGCCAAATCCTGATTAAGACCTAATTACCTACTACGTATTATAAATCTTACCCATCGTGTTCCTTTATAGAAGATCTATAAAACCTCCATAATCATCCAAGTCCAGAAGTCCAGCAAGACTTAGAGAATTGATCGCTAGTTTGGCTGAAGAGAATATGGGCTGTTGTCTTCTCCCAGCTGAGACCCACTATACAAGCAGGCAAGCTTAGATCTGAATGCACAGCTCAGTGTCATCTTGTATGTGTGTTTGACTCTGAAATCCTCTTGTGTATGAATGTATATACATATAGTGTGAGTGGAGGTGAGACTATTTCATGCTAAGTGACTTCAGGTGTCAATGCCGTCTTGCCCCTGCTGTAGAGTTAGTTCTGCCACGTCATAAGGTCAGTTCAGAAGAACCATATCTGGAACAAGCTAGACATGCCAATCACTAAGAGAAATGTATTGTAGCAGTGTGGTAAATCTATGTCTTGTTTTATTTTTAAACGTATATAATTTCCCTGCCTTTGGCAAATACGACTCCCTGTGCTTCAATCTCCTGCAGTTTGTCAGATGCTGAATTCAACAGTGTGGGAGACCCTGCTGGTGCCCTCACTTACAAACCAGCTGCAAATGTGAAAAATAGAGCCAGCTTCAAACTTTATTTCATTTTGCTTATTCAGGTGCAACCCTTTCCTGGGTCCTCTGAAATTATACAGGACTCCAAATGAGGGAATGGGCAGAGAAGAGGAGATTAGGCTTCATCATGATGTTAAACCAACAATTAATTTCTGATTATAATATTTTAGTTACATAGGAGTCATTGCTACTTTAAGACAAAAAAATTATAAATTTGACAGCTCTTTTCACCCCTGCTGCACAGGAGGTTGCTTAGCAACCCTGGGATGTGGGAGAGGGGAGGCTGCAGGAGTCAGATGCAGGAAGAGGAGCAGGTCCGGCACTTCTCTGGATGCCAAGCCAGCCGAGCTGCTGCTGATGACAGGAACCCAACCGCATTATATATCTCACTGCCTGTGAGGGATCCACGCTGCTGTATATCGTCAGCATGAGACCTACCTGTGATGGAGTATACAGCTCCTTTAAAGATCCAGTAGGGTGATTTGTCCTTCTAGCTAATGTTATTATGTACCTCTAATGGGAAACTGCCTTGAGTGGTAGAAGCAATGAGGTTTAATTCCCCACTTAAAGGTTTAAAAGACTTCCTACTTAAGAGGGGAAAACAGAGTTCAGTGAAGGCAGCTGCTTCACTGAGAGTGAGGGAAGTGCTTTGAAGCAGGGCGATATTATATTTTGCTTCATGTTAATAGGGTAAAGAGAGCCTATTTGGAAGTTTTAAGTCTGAGATGCGATGTGAGGAAGCAAAAAAACCCCACCCTGTTACCTATTACAGAGCCAAATTTACCCCCAAAGACAGAGATGAATTGATGAACTGAATTTCAGCCATGAAGCTGATAGAGTTATTCTGAAAATTCGCTGCAATGAGGTGGAGGTAAAGAGAAGCCAGGGAAAGAGCAGATAATCCTTTAGTAAGGTGTAATACCAGGAATAAGAAAGTTTGTAGACCCCTCCTGCGCAAGGCCTGACTGCTGTTGCCGCTTCCAGCAAGCAGAGTTTTTCACAAAGAAGCAGATTTCATGTACTCCTTACATTCTACCCTGTATGTCATCAGATGGCTTTCGCATTTTCTGTACTGATGATGTTCCTGGTCACTGCAGATGCTATTAACCCTATAAGAACCTTTCACAGATACTCCATGAACTGGGGCACAGATTTAGACTCAATGAGAAACTTCTCCTCCATCTGGAACACCGGCATTTCTCTTATCCTGAGAAATCTCTCTCATTCTCCTGCTCTCTGGGACTGAGGTATCACCCCCTACTTCACTTCAGGACAAATTATGATCTCACATGATTTCATTTAAACCAAAGCTGAACTCCATTCTGATGAGGATCAGCATCTGTTTCTAATTTTTCTTTTTCTTGGGCAAAGAACTAGCAGGATAACAAGAGGTGCTGAAGGTACATTTATGTATGGTCTTATGGCTGTATAGGAAGAAACTGGAGGACAGTTAGCCCTTGCTTTCTGACACTCCAAGCTCAAGTACTCCTCAACTACTCTGTTGTTTCCCTTGCTGTGTCTATAGGCTCTAAGATCCTTCCTTCATCACGTCCTCCTAACCTGATGTAGCAATACCACGTGCCACTACATAGGTCAGGTCATCTATCCCAGAGAAAGCTGCTTTCCAGAGTACTCCAAAGCCTTCTTTTCAATGCCGTCACATTGCTGATGATCTTGGGATTAAAAAAGGAACGAAAGTTCCTAGAGTAACTGCAATGTGGTCACAGGTCCATGCTCATATCTTTTGCTCTGAGGTATCATCAGGCCCATGATAAAGTTTTCAGAGTGTTTTAGGGTCCGTCTGAACAGGACTCAGTATGTAACCAGAGAGCAAGCTTAGAGAACCATGTGCTATGTTAACACAGCAATTTCAAAATCAATGCTTTTGCGGGTGGAAATAAGAAGCTGCCAGCGTGCATGTGGCTTTTAGTCTGCAGTAGCATGGAGTAAAACAGCTGCTTGTAATCCATCCTGGATTACTCTGTGGTGTGAGGAGCTGGACATGCAGACATGATCAGTTATTGTGCTTCAGGTGAAGAGGGAAATTCCGCTTCTAGCTGGGGACCAGTGTCTTTCTAAAACACACTGACATGACCGTGTCCTGAATTGGAAATGCACAGTAGATCTGTTGCATTTATCATTTTATCATTTCTCCCTCCCATTCTTATAAAACCAAACTATTTTTCAGGCTGATTCCTGCTCCCTCCCCTCCCACACTCCCCCAGTCTTGGCTTTCTACTAGCTGCTGTAAACCATTGAAATGATTCTCAGGTACTGCGGTGCATGAAAGATGGGTCCCGCCGCGCTGCTGCTCAAAGAACAATGCATCATCTGTCTTACTTGAGATAAACTGGATTATAACTTAGATATCCCTCCTGACCACGTATCTCTACTGCTCCTGACAGCACTGCATCACGAAAGCCAGATAATGTCTACTCACCTGTTGCAACATGCTTTTGTCCTTGACCTTTTGGAATCATATATCACACCTTTGCCTGCTAAAACGTCAGGCAAATAGAGCGAGTCTCGTGCTCCCAAGGCCTTCCAGCCGCAGGAGCCATGGATACAGGAGGAGCTGATGGGCATCTCAGCCAGGACAGAGTGAGGTACTAGACCACACTTAGTGTCAAAGCATCAATCAGCCCACGCGTGAAGTGGATGCTCATATGACCTTAGCAAGGCAGATGCTATATGTTGAGTGCTTCAACAGCACTCAGGGGTTGACAACCAACCATAATGTCTTGGAGGAGAAAGCCAAAGAGAGCAGGATGATGACCAGAAGGGTGTGTAGTTGCCATCCTCTGTAGGAGAACATCAGAATCACTTAACCTAACTTCTTGGTATAAAGATTACCAGGTTCCTGTTTGATTGCTGCATGTTTTTGATCCTTCACGTTCAGGATGAGCCACCCAAAAGCGAATGCATATGAATAATAATTGCCACAATATTAATGAGCTTAGCATTAACCCTGGTGGACAGCCTGAAGAGAACCATATTGGCTTAATCTGTTACTATGTTTAGTTTAACAACTCTTATCTTAGAAAAGTAACTAGCCATCTATCTAGGGACTCTGGAAACAGCAACATTGCTGCTTCCTCCCTGCCGAAGTCCTGGAAAGCCATGCTGACTGCTGCTAGTGTCAAGGAAAGTACTGGGGTCTGCGGGGTGGCAGCTTCTGCTGGGAGACACAGAGGTGATCTATACCAGCAATAGATGTTGCAGCCCCTGATTGCTTCTACCTTGCTGGCAGGAGCAGCAAACATTAATCGTTTTAGCATGTTTTTTCTATGACTCTCTTATTAGCTAGCTACCCTGATTCTCTTGCATTGTATTTCACTTTCATGTAGCAGTCTGGTCCCAGCCCCTTAAATGCGTTGGCAGTATAATTTAATGTTGTCTCCACTACTGAGAAGCTTGTAACTGCCTCTATCGCTTGAGCAGAACTGCGTCTTTCACAGTCTAATTGATCTAGGTTAGGTGTTTATCCACTGCGGAGCAAACTATGAAATCAGAGGGAGATTGTGTGACTTGCTCTACCTAGTACAATCAGCAGGGTTGTAAACAGCCCAGATTCCCTTTCCTCTGGTCTTTATACAGTTTTCTTCCATTGCTGAATCTGTGAAGACTGACAAGAACTCAACAAGGTCCTTTGTTGTGTCTCTAGCTCGGCTCCACAAAAGTAAATTACTCCAAACAAGTTTTTGTTTTGTTTTGTTTTTCAAATAAATTTTGTGCCCAAATGTTTAATATCAAAGAGCTGATTTCCAATGTAGCTTAACTTGTCTGTCCTAATAACAGCCAGCTTTGACTGTTGCAGTGTCAGTTCATGGGACTTGCAATGCCTCTCCTGGCTCTAAGGGATTTCTTATCTTTGAAGACAAAACCGCTGGAGATATTACTCTTGTTTTCTCATGGGCTTCTTAAAGCCAACACCCTGCTGCAGAAACTCCTTTTCCTAAAGCTGCCTAAGACCATTCTCAATGTCCCTGTTACCCCAGAGTGTTCACTAAGATCAGTTATTAAAGGCGTTCCTTTCCACCTTCTCCAAATTCACCTTCCTCCTACATCTTTTTACTATTCAGTATTCCCAGATGGTTCACATACATGGAAAAGCCATTTGTAGTAATTAGATAAAATTACTTACACCTGCTCAGCAACGCACTGCATTTTTATCTGCAGTAAATTACATTTTCCCCAAAGACTGCATTTTACATGAAAAAGGAATCAGAACTTTTCCTCTCCTTTCCCTCTTCCTGTTCCCTCTCAATTCCACTTATTGTTTGTGGCCTCTTAACAGTCACCCAGTAGTTATTTTTTTAGTATTAAATCCAGGAAAGTGTTGGGCTGACAGGTCACCAGCTTTTGTGTGAAAGCAAGTAGGTTAAACTGAGTTAAATGGTGAGAGTGAGTGGCACCCACTATGGCAGTAGGCATGGCACAGTTTCAGCCTTGCAGCTGCACGCTACGCATCGCTTTGTCATTTAGCACTGACTGCAAGGAGAATGATTCATGCCCAAACTGGGCAAAGAGCATCACTCTGCTGCATGGATAGGGTATACTTCCTCAGCACTAGATGTTTTTTTTTCTTGAGTGTCAGAGCAGTAGATGCTGAAGGGTGTTTAAGCAATAGAATACCTGAAGTTGCAGGTAGCAAAAAATTAGAAATCAAATAATAATACACTGAGTTTCCCAGGTAAAATGGCTTGAATCAACCCATACACAGCTCATTAAGTGTTTACATAAATTTAATAATACTAAATCTTTCACTGCAAGTCATTGGTTTCCATTAAATCCAGTGGCAGCTTCCAGAAGGATGATGCTCACAGGGACCCTTTTAAAATGGCAGCTGAAGATCTCATAAACTTTAATGCATTTTTCCCTACAACAACCACTACTATGCCAGGATGTACTTTTATTCACCATTAACTAGATGAGGAACTTTACAGAGCAATTATTTCATTTGCTTAAGGTCATATGAGTACCCGGATGTCGAGACAGAAACTAAACTTGGCTTTCTCATAGCCTGGTCTCCTAACAAGACCATTGAGTTAGTCAGTGGTTGATCTGAACCTTTTTCAGCCACTCCTTTTTAAACAGGCAAGACAGTATCTCTGCCATTTCCTTCTCCTTCCCTTTCCCTGTGATCTGTTAGAGCTTTTTCTATCCTGAGCCAGGAGAACAGGCATGGAAAAACTGCACATGTTCAGTCCTGGGCAGAAAAATGGACGTATTTCTGTCCCTGACTTTGCATTTCCCACTGTATCCGCATCATAATTGCTTCTGGCATCTGATATGGCATGACTTTGTACCCAGATTGTCAGAGACAAAACAGAAAAGACTGACCCTTTAGGGATTTTTCTCCTAGCCTCTCTCCAATCTGATAGCTTTCCTCTGTGCCACATTCATACATATTTGCTTTACAGCTTTCTTATCCATTTAAAAATTTTAAACTTGTAAACTTCCTTTCTAGGAGTTTCTCTGTGCAGGGAAGGGATCAAATCCTTTACAGAGGTGCAGGTATATTACAGTCACAATGTATCCCATATCTATTTAAAAAAAAAACAAAAGCCAAAAACAGTTCTCTTATTAAAAATAACAGAAAGATACCAGGTTTGTCTAGTTTCAATTTACTCTTGAAAAACACGTATTGCATTTTGTCCCCGTTTCCACTAATGTATATGTCTGTCCTTATTTCTTCTTTCAAGCTTTGATCCATCTATTTTGTGTACTATTATACACGAATCAGCACACAATCTACTGACTAATCTACCTCAGGAAGTGACAATCCGGAGACCTCAGCAGCAGAGCAAGTGCCAGGAGATGCCTTTTGGAGCAGACATAAGGCTATTCCAGGCTACAGTGCAAGGCCACCTTTTTGATAAAGCTGGTGAAGATTCACTTTCAAAGCCAGGCCAGCAAGACCCACAGAAAGACCAGATTTTTTCAGGGTATTTAAAGGATCCGATCTTCTGATACTAATTATAATAATTTTGGGACCTTCCACAGGGCCTGTTCCATGTGCCTGGTAGACTGTAGGAGTTGTTGTAAACTTTGATAGAAAATAATGAGCCTTTTTCAGGCCATCTGAGAAATTTACTCATAAATACCTTTTCTCTCCTTTTTTGGTGTTACTTAAACAGATTTGGTGCTTCCCCACAGAGGTGATAGATACTACAGAGACAAAGTAAATGCCATAAACATTCAGTACAAAAAACCAATGACAACTCTGTAATATAATCAGCAATAAGGCCCTTAATTATTGTTATTGAGCCTTGCAGCCATAATAGGTTTCCTTTTATTTTCTGCATTCCCTTCAACAGCTTCAACATTTTCCTTTGGTACTTCTTTGCTGTGTAGTATCTAACAACAAATAATTACAAAACTCTTCTTCTGGCTGTCAAAAAAATAAAATAAAATAAATCCCGAGACGTTATATCCAGAAATAGAGGAATATAAGGAGCCTACAAATTCATTTTCCGATATTAAGTTCCCTAGGCACAACCCTGACTTGGAAATACAAGTCAAGTTACTGAGGGGTGATTGTGAGTGTTGAATTTGTTTATATTTGTGGTTGAATTTGTTTATGTTGCTTTTGGGCTCTTTCCCTTAATGCCTCTGAGAGCTGAACTGGCATACTGTATATCTAAAGAAATGCAATAAAAACAATTTAGCACCTTTCACCTGTGTCTGCATTTGTTATTTTCAACTCATAGGAGAGAATAAATTGTTAATATATATAGTTATTTATCTATTTACTTTAATTTGCATATATACTTTTTTTTCTTTTTTACTAATATAGTCAGGATTTGCTAAGATAGAAGCAAAAACTTTGTCTCTAACAGGGGGAATCATTTTCTCAGAAACAAGATTCACTGAAGTAGGTTCAGGATACTACTATATTCAAAACACATCATCTATTTCCTCTGTAATTTCTCTGTTTCCAGCACCATCACACACTCGAATCCGTAACATTGTCAGTTTTATGGAAATCGAAGTTGAGAGCTGCTGTGGGGAGAAGTGTCACACGTACCAAGAGCAGGAACTCACAGATTCTGTGTTAAAAATCAAATCTTACCCTATCTGTACTTGTTATTGATTTGTATCTTTGGTAAATCAAATGTCAATAAAAGGTCTTCTCCTTCATTCTCAAAAGAGCTGGACAAGCACACGACACACTGTAATGTTTAACTGGCAGACCAGGACTTGCCCTGTTTCTATAATCACAACATGTGAACATGATCAAAACTAGCTACACAGTATGCAGCAGTGGATCCTTAGCACAAACTTTTACAATGAGCTGCACTGTGAGCAGGAGCATTAGTAAAGTTGGATCTCCCAGAGGATTAGTCTTGTGGTTGTGGTCTCTGCTGTCTACCCGTGAGCTCCAGGTAAAGACTCTCCATGGCTGGGACTCTCACAGCTCTCTACTACATATATTTTCTGGTTTCTAAGAAAACTCAAAATCATCTGGCGGCACTTCCTCAGCTGAGGATACTTTCTGATCTATCAATACTTGTAGTAATTAAATCCTCGAGACTTTTACCATTTGACATTTTGTTTAATCTCGTTGTAGTTTATGAATTAATTAAAAAATATTAGGGAGGCTGGCCAAACAGATGGACACTTCATCCCCAAAGAGTGAATACATAAACCTTGTTTCATTAGGCAACCAATATAAAAATCCATTTTGGTTCACTGAAACAAAATTCATAGATTTATTATTTTTACTACAAGACCTTAATTCACAACCCTGCTGTTGTTATCTGTTGAGCATGGCAGCTAAAAGCAGTTTATCATAGGTAGACATAGAACTGATTTGGAAAAGCAAGCAGACATTTAGTCCAGCAGTATGATGCATTGAACAACTTCGAGTCAATATGTCACATGACAAATTATATATGAGTATTTTCACATTATGTGTATAAACAGAGAAAGTTATATTGGTCCTTTATCTGGGACCTAAAAGGACAGAACAGTTCATGTGAGTAGACAAAGAAAGGGAAAATATTATAACATAAATCACAGAATAGTTTAGGTTGGAAGGGATCTCTGGAGGTCTGTAACCCAGCCGTATGTGCAAAGCAGAGGTAACTGCAAACTTAAATGCAGATGCCCAAGGCCTTATCCAGTCCAGTTTCGCAACTTTCCAAAGACACAGAATTCAGTGTCTCTGGGCAGTCTGACAAACTGGGCAAAACTGACAGATGCTCTTGTACCCATTTCCTGACAAAGTCCAAGTCTGCTTACCAGGTACCCAAAGTCTTTATGTTGTTATTTGCTTTCCTCACTTCCATCAGGATCTGAAACTCCGTTGCCACTGCACCTAAGGCTTCCCTGGACATCACATCCCTGACCCATTCTGTCACATTCACAAGTAAAAGGAATAATATATATAAAAATATTATGCATGACTCCTTCCTTTTGGAAGTCCCTGTTTTGCAATTCATGCAGGACACCTACCTTCCTCCTGGCAGGCTATTCCATCTCTTAAAAAAACCTCTCATAGCTGAGTAGTCTTTTTAACTAACATGGCAACTATCACGTTGTTGTGCTCCAGTAATGGATGTTTTCTTTATCATGGAAATAGGCAAGGATGGTGCAAATTTGCATAAAATATTGGGGAAAGAACAGTTCAAAACACAACTCGAAGAGGGAACATCAGTAAACAATAGACCAAATTGTCCCTAATTGATCCATGTCCTCTCCTTCAATTCAATAGAGGCCTGCATCAAACAGTCCAGGATTATGGGTCAATTCACACCACTTAGAACTTTTTAAAAATTATATACCATGCATCCTCAGGACTGTTCTTATGTCTCCATGAACCACCAAGAAGTACTTTTTATTATAACAAGTAACTTAGCTGAGTACAAGAGATTTAAATACAATTTCTGGCCCTTCTATTAGGTCCTGGCATGAAGCCAGTGAATCACTTCACCACTGCCTCTCAGGCAATAGGGATATGGGGACTTGCTGTCTCAAACTGGGACAAAAGTTACATTGTATGCTTTAGTAAAAAACCCAGTGAACTGGGAAATGGTCTTGACAGTTTATACTGGTAATGATCGCACATGATGCAATTAATGGTTTATGCTTTGCTATCCCCAGTAATGTCTACAGCACCATATTGATTGTTTCTATTTCAAATAACAGAAACAGATAGCTGAGGACGACCCATGTGAGCTCAAATGAAACCAGCTGTTTAGCTCCACTGATTTGAATCAGTAGTGCTGACAGTCATAGAATCATAGAATAGTTTGGGTTGGAAGGGAGCTTCAAGTGTCCTTCAGAGGACATCTAGTCCATCTTATTCAAACTCTGTCAGCTAAGATCACCATGTCATGATAGTTACTGTACAACCTTTTACTCAGCAAGTCTCTATTTTAAAGCTTTTGCACTCCCAGAGTTAACAGTTATCTTTTCAATTATATGAACTTCAGCTTACTGGTCCACAAAGCAGAAGAGTGAGAAGTATAATTACACAGCAAAGCCGGAGGCTGAAAAAAACAAACCAGTTTGCATAAAAGCATATTAATAGGCTGACAGTGTGCATCTAGGTATTCTGAGGGGTGTATTTTTTCTTCAAGGAGGATCTTATGGGATTTGTTAAATCACTGATAGCTATTTCATTGTATTTTGTGGTAAGGGAGATATCTGTTCCCCCGTGGCAAGGGAAGATCTAAGTGTGGAACTGAGAAGCTGTGAAGAAGTTATAACAAAACATTCAGTGGCTTAGCTTTGCCGGTTATTTTATTCTGTGACAAAAAGTTCCTTAATATACAAAGATGACAGTATCTATGGATTTTTTAGAATGCACAGCATTGAGGTGCATTAGGAGAGCAGCTCAGCAAAATTTTCTTAAAAGTATGTAGTCATCCTTCCTACTGTGTATTGCTTAATGTACCTTTTCCGTACCTGTTTATGTCATCCTGGCACTGCATTCCTACACAGTGTCTTAATTCACCTAAGTGGTGATATTGTGATGTTTGTCTCATGAGAATAATGTACAGAAACAGACAAGAACCTTTGGTGTTACCTCCCCCCATGTGATATGAGGACACTGAGAAAGCAGCAGTGGTAGGAAAGAAGCTATAAAACAATTTAATTTTCTGCCTCATTTCTTATAGTCTTACAAGTCTACATGCTATCAAGTATATAATAGTATATAATTTGCCATATGCGAACTTCCAGTAATTATACGTAAAACAGTGGGTGGAGGTGAGAGGTGGTGAGAAGTTATGAGAATGTGAAGTAAGAAAGGGAAATTACTCAGGGTTTCCTCAGGGCTACTTTCATAGAAAATGAAAACGTGACCTTTGTTGGAAGATACAATAAAGGCTTAGGAAATTGGAATGCCAAACCAAGCACCTTTGAGGAAAAAAACCAAACCATAACAAAACATAGGAGCCAGGGTTACTATACTGGGTTTACGCCAGTCTGCTTTCAAGGGAATTATAACTCCTCTTAGTCACTTACTATGTTATAGAATTATAACACCTATTAGTCACTTACTAAAACTAAAGACACTCTCCCTTTTTTTAGTACAGCACAGATGAATGATTACCTGCATTTTCTTGTGGAAAAATAAAGCCATTTGAAATACAGGGTATATCACCTTTTGTTGTCTTTCAAACAACCTTCCAAATGAAGATATTGCTCAATAGATTGAGTGATGGGTACAGGGGTGGCAAAGCAGCTAGCAGTGTGGTAATCTGGCATAGCACCTCTAACAAATTCAGGACAATATCTAAATGATATTTCTGTGTGATAGATGCATAAGGGTTAGTTTAAATCCTGTACCTAATAAAGCCTTCCAGATATTCTAGCATCTCTGCTATTTTAAAAAGTTAATGAAGTTGTGCAGAGGGTATAGGAAATAATTTCAGAGGTGAATGAGAATTCTTGTGGGCAGTCAATGGGAACAGTCTATTTAGTTTGTGAAATATATGATGGAGAGGTACCTTGTTTACAAAAAGTGAACAATTTTGGGAGAAGAAAATACAAGATAATAAAAAGCTCTTTGTTCTGATGGAGAACAACAAATAGTTGAAAACACATTCATTGATATTCAAGGTCTAAATGGCTTACGCTGATAGTGGCAAAATACTGGAATAACTATACAAGAATGGGAAGGTTTTCCATTTCTAGGTGACTTCATTAGTGTGGTTGCTGTTGCCAAAGACTGGCTTTAACAGCCTGTCACAAGTTCTGGTAGCATGGGTAGAATGTGTTAAGGCTGCTGTGGTCATACCAGATGAGCTAATGGTCCCTCTTGGCTTCAGAGTCTATCAACCTATTAATTAGCTGCTAATTAGCAGCTGGTAGCAATAATAGGCTATTATCTTGTAGCAAATCAGCCAGTAGAAGAACAAGTAATACACACATTCATACATTATATGACTGAGTAATACTCATTTTTAATAGCCTTACTTCTGCTATTTAAAAGTAAGTGACATAGGTCCTCTGAGATGTACAGATGAATAAACAGATTTAGCCACATAGTAAAGTTAGTCAAATGTTAGGAGAGCTCCCCTGCCACCGCTTTGTCCTCAAATTATAACAGAGATACGGAGGAAAAAAGCCATACATAGTCTTTCCTTTAGAAAGTTTTCAGGTTCTCTTTTGAGAGAGAAATACAAAGTCCACTTTAGTACTTTAAAATTCATAATAAACATAAGAGGATACAGACCATGCAAAATGTACGCTTGAGTGAACATTTTTAATGTTGCCATGTTATTTCTTGTAACTTAATAGGTTTTTAGTAACCTAAAAAACTAGGTTAAGGTTTTGAGTTTTGAAGTTTTTCTTGGAAACATTAGCAAAAACCCTTTATTCAGTTTTCTCAAAATTCTCTGGTGGAGAACACCATATTGTTCACCCACGTCTGATAACACTTTCTGTTTGCTTTCCTTAATTGAAGTTATCTTCTGAATACACCCTGTCAGTTGTCATCCTGGAAATCTAGGGACAGAGCCAGGAAAAGAAATCTTATCTTAGGTTACTCCCGAAATCTACCTCCTACACTCTTCCCTTTGACAAAAGGAAGATAGAAACTCCCCTAAAGAGTCACCCTGAAAACCCATGCTAAATTAATATTATCCTTGTGGGAGTAGCCTTTGTGAATGCCTCGACTAACAGCTACTTTTCTCATCTATAGAAAGCAGCACTAATAGTCTCCTCACTCGTTAACAGACTTCAAGGCAGATGTCCTCCAGAAGCATCAAACTAAATCCACGGTACTAATGGGCATTGAATAGCCTCCAGATTTTTTTCTGATTCTGCATTTGTGGTCTAAATATTCGTACCAAAAAAGCGGGGATTTGTGCACACAATAGCTCTGAATTTTGTGTGTGGACTGAGAGAGACAGGTTGATGCAGCTTCCTCGTCTATTTATACCCTAACTTTATTCCGTATGAAAAGAGAAAGAAACAATGGAGAGATAAGAGACAGAAGTCATTTGTGCTGGGTCCTGGCCCTATTGCTTCCTTATAGATGTTGCAGATGATATACCTTTGCAATCCTTCTGTTAGTATGAAACGGAAGAGTAAAAACAAAACAAAAAAACCCAAAACAAAACAACAAAAAAACCCCAACACCACCACTAAAAAAACCCACAAAAAACCAACCCCAAAACAATATTAGAGAGGCCACAGAGGGACCTAGAAAGGGAATAAAACAGAATAGGAAAAGTCCTGAGCAAAAGGAGCATCGCTTTGGATCATACAAGGGCTCTGACCTAGAGCAATAGTAAACTAGTGACAAGCTAGTAAGAAAAACTCTTTGGTGGGAAGTGCTCCTGATCTTCAATATTAGTTACCTGGAAGATGTGATAAAAATCTATTGTTTCATCCCATGTAGCTTTAAATAATTCAGACAATACAAAAAAATCAGCAGAGAATTATTCTTCATTGAGTGAATATTCTGCATCGTTGATATGTTTCCCTTCAGAAAATCTTATCTCTCCTCTGACTTCAAACTTGCAAGTTCAGGGAGGGTCCATCATCTCTGTGCAGATTTAGATATTCTAGTAATTTCCTGGCTGCTCGCACAGTTTCCTCAACTCCTTCCAGGTTCATTAGACAGCAAAGAGGGAAGGTAGTTGCTATAGTTGTGTGATCTGTCTGTCAGGTGTTTTACTGGATTTATCTGATAGAAATGTCCATAATGAAGACTTTGATTTCTTCTTTGTTGTCTGTAAAGAAAAAAAAAGCCAACAACACAATGCATAGACTTTTATTAATCCACATTCTGCTCAGATGTGGAAGTAAGATTCTAATTAAAGGCTCTGGGCAATCCTGTTTGTCTCTATACTAAGGCTCCTACCAAGTCTGATGTTTTGCATTTTATTATTGGAGAGTAAAGGTGAGGTGTAGGAGGAAAAAAAGGGAGGGCAGAATGGGGTGTTTTATTTCTCTTAGGTGAGGACTGAATAAAGGAAAAGAGAATATTTCAAAGACAAATGAGATGGGAGAAATGAAGAGAGAGATGAAAAAGTAAACATGAAGTGACAGGACAGAAGCAAAGGTATTATTATTGCGTGCCCATTTTTAGTATATGTAGCTACCATCATTAGTGTGATCTAAGGAAGATGAAAGCCAGATTTCTAACTTTGGCTAAGAAAGATAGTCTTACACTATTTTTAATACCAATAGAGTTCAGTTTCAGTTGACCTGAAAAATGGTGTGAGGGGAATATAAAAAATGAAATTCTGAAAAAAACCCAACACACATTACAGAATCACAAAATTAATTGCTGCACAGCATGAAAATATTAGGCTAGAATATCCAGTAGATAGACCGGAGAGATACCAAATCTGTGAACACAATTATTCCAGGGTGAAAATGTCAGAGCCTATTGTACTAAAATAAAAATTCCATCGGTTATGGCAAATAACCACCAATCGAATCAGAAATATTCTGTCTGTTATCCCACTGTATAAACATCACATTCATTCCATCATTGGAATGTATAATCACTGCCCTTGTTTACATAGCTTCCTTTGGGCAGAATGGGATATTTTTTGCCAAAATATAAAGCCCTACAGGCTTATTAAATCCTAGCTATAAACACTTTCTTGAGGAATAAAAACAAGCTGGTTTGAAAGGCTAAAATGGCTGTTGGCTCACCCGAAGTGATTTGTAGGGAAGACGGGAACATGCACAGAATGTGGTATTGCACAGAGAGCAGCACCTGCCTTCGCAGCTGAGCCAAGGCTGGGTGGATGGGAGCTGTAGATCACACCGTAGCGAGGACTGAGCAAGACCAGGAAGACTCTTCTGCTTCCTCAGAAAACTTCTAGGCAGATTCACTGGTGAGCTTTGCCTGAGCAATGGCCTTGCTAGCTGTTCATGAGCCTGCTATTCCCCTGAAAGTCTGAACAGCCATTTCCATTTGTGCAAGTCTTCACTCATTCCAGCAAATGCATCATTTTGATTATTTATTGTTACAGCAGTGCCTGGTGGCTGGGGACTGAGGAGGCAGCTATTTCAAACCAGGCTACATAAACTTATACGACGAGAGAGGTCTGTGTTATTTCTGCCTCTTCCCCACAAGCCAAGGCAGCATTCGCTTTGGGTGGCATGACAGGGATTAGGCCATTTTCTGGCTTTCAATCATGTTATGATTTCATCTGGCTCTGAATCACTTCTCTTCTTGTAACGCAAAAGGTAGGAAAGCAAACAGAAAAGTGCCATTCCCAAGGTCAAACTATAAATCTGTGACAGACTTTGGAATAGCAAGTAGTCTCTTGCCTGTTGGTCTATGCTCACAAAGCCAGACTGCACAGGACATTTATATTTTCCTTTCATCACGAGTTTCCTAGAATATTCACTTTCTTACCCATGCAGTGTTGTATATCATAATGAAGAGACCTTCTGTGGTTACTGTCAATTTTGTCAAGTATCAACAGCTGTCTAAGTGCACATGGATTACCATGATTGAGTAATCCCTGTCAGGAGTGTGGTGGATGCTATGTCTCTGGCATTGAGCTACAAGCATGCTCTTTTTGCCCTACTTTGTGTTCTTTCTGTAGATTTTGCAATTAAAAGCTTGAAATATAGAGCACAGAAAAGGAGATTATTTATTCAATGATCTCACATTCTAAAATATCATAATTATGTACAACATAAATAGAAATTGGTAATATAATTTAATATTCAATTGGTTTGGCCTTAAGAATATTATATACGCCCTTTGACCATGGAAAGCCATGCACTGTTCACATGAACATTTGCATTAAAATAAATCACGTAGTGCTATGTGAGACGTATGTAAAACATAGGTCACCACATCAAGGGTCTTTGGCAAAGCCATGTTTCCTTGTGGTTACTGCTGGAGAACGGGTAGTGAGACACCCCCATTCTCAGTACTGGTCTGTCACTTATCTGCACTGCTTGCTTTAAGACTGGATGCTCTTATCTCTAAGAGGGGATAATAATGCTAGTGGATCAGGATCAGTTTAATGAACCTAAAAGTCCTTCAGAGCTTCTTGGATGAAAGAGACCACAGAAATTCAAAATATTGCAAAATTCTCTAATGCCTGCTCCACTGGGGAGATCATCTGAAAAGTCTTTTTTCCCCTCTCAATCCACTGTAGAGTAAGTGACTGAGCAAGAGGCTTCAAAGGGTGGAGTCAGCAGGTGAAAGAACTAGAGAAGGCCTTTGCAGTCAGTATGAAGAAAGGAAGGTGCCCTACTAGCTCAGCAACCTTTGCAGCATCTTCAAAGAAGGGCAGGAGTCACCTCAGGCACACGGATAGGTCTCCCATCTGCCTGACTGATGCAGTGTCAGGAGAGTAGCACAAAATGATGAGCCAGGGCCTTTGGAAGAGGCAAATCAGAGCAACGAGTTGGAACTAGAGACTGTGGGGAAAGCGAAGATGTTATGAAAAGGTTTGTAACACTTTCAGCCACAGACTCTTCTCCCCCGACGGGTTGCCAGAGAAAACAAAAAGGCAACCCCCTCTCCCAAAATTCGTGGACACCCTGTCTTGAGCCTTTCAGTCAGACTGAGGTTACCTGGCTCACTATTTTCTTCCAGTGGGCTGATCACATTGAATTGACTGTGCAGTTTTTCCTGAACACAGCACATCATCTACCTTCTGCAGAAATGTTTGCATAGCAGGGCATACGCATTTCCCTTTCCCCTCCAGAAACAACAGGTAAAATGAATCTTCTGTCCTGCATACAAGAAGTGACTTGTTTCCCCTTGAGTGATGAAGGTCACTGCTCTAGGGAATCTCTCTGTTTTAAAGCTTCAAAATGTGTTTTAGGCTTAAGAGTTGGTTTATGACGTATTGGGCCCCGATCATTTACCACCCAGCAGTAGGCTCTTCTCAAAGTTATTCAACAGCTTTATTAATAGATTCCTTGGGTCAAATATCATTTAAATATGTGTAAAACTCGACTAATTCATATGAAAGCAGTGACAATAAAGCATTCATTTTATAGCAAATTAGCCGCAATTAGAACTAGGGCTTGTCTGCTTGTTTGTTCTCTGAAGGATAGTTAAAACTTTGCGATCAGAGATGAACATTCATAATGTACCAATAATGTTTTCCTTCTTTTTTTTTCCCTCCAGGAGGTTAGTACTTTTAACCCTATAGGAGTCTAACAATCTCCAATAGAGTGCAGTATTACAGAATCTAAAAGGAGACATCTTTAGCTGAAACTGCAGGGGACATTTTAGACGGACAAACTACTTGTACTCAAACGTGCCAAGGGCCCTGGGAGTAGCATAGCATCTTTACTGATCAGTAAGGCAGAGGGACTCTCGTTTTGCTCACCTCCAGCAGCAGAGCTGTCTCTAATGACAAGCTGCAGACCCAAGCTAGGGCTTTCAGAAGTCTCTTTGTCTCAGATTCACAAAGGAGTTTAGATTTCATAATCCTGAGCTACTCTTTGTAACGTACTGTGAATTGCTCTAGGCCGATCGTCATATAAGTAACGGCCTGATTAAACCCTTGACATGTGGAGGTTGTCACATATTCAGCAAAAGGCTGTGGGTTTCTTTTGATAACGTGGAAAACAGAGACCAGAGTTGTTCTGTGTTAGTAAACCCTTCTAATGGAACATACTCCTCTCTGCCCCCCTCTTCCACACCCAGATGATGGAAAATGGTCTCGGACAAGAGGACTGACTTTGTAGAAAAGTGAGGACCAGTGAGAAAAATTCATCTCAACTTGCTTCCTTGTAGCCAGACTGGACAGATAGAGACTGGATGGGTGGAATACAAAGTGGTTGCAAAACTGGCTGGGCTGTTCAAACAATACAAGAGTCTGAAGACTAAAGCCTACAGGATTCCCAGATAAGAGTGGAGGTGTTCTTCAGGTGTCCTAGGCCAATACTGTTTAACATCTACATTGACAACCTGCTTGATAGGAGAGAATGTACCCTCAGCAGAGTCACAAGCCATGAGGCAGGGGAGAGGGAGCTGTTGGTAGCCTGGAGGGTAGGGCTACTCTTCAAAGGGACCTTGACAAGCAGGAAAAGTAGGCCAACGGGAACTTTAGCAAGTTTAAATGTTTCAAATGCAAAGTCCTACACCCAGGAGAGAATAATTCCATGCAACAGCGTAAGCAGGGCACTGACTGCACAAGGAGCAGTTCTGCAGAAAAAGGCGCACATGCTGGTGGACAACAAACTGAACATGTGTCAGCAAGGCACCCTTATAGCAATGAAAGCTGATTATTGCTCTGTGTTAAAGAGACCATACATAGCAGATTTAAGGAATTAATTATTCCTGCTAGTTGGCACTTGGTTATTTTGGCCTCTGGAGTAGTATCTGGTTTTGGGCCACCCGTGCAAGTCAGACATTGACATGCTGATGCAAGTCCATGAGAGGGAGATGGATCTGTCAAGCCTGCACAAGGGAAGGCTAAGAAGAGAGCTAACTTGCTTCCATCAAGAGTTGGACAGGCATTCCTTTCAGCAGGAGAAGCAGCCAGGCTTCAAAGTGTAGAGAAAGAACAAGAGACAGCAGCCACAAGCTGCAGAAATGGGAGTTTCTCTTATAAAGAGGGAAAAATAAAATCTGCCACGGCAGTAGCCTTGGATCAGGCTGGCTGAGAGGCTCTGGATTATCCTTCCATGGGGATTTTTGGAATTTAGCTAGACAACATCTTGAGCAAGCTTTTCTAACACTGAGCCTTGCTTTTCCAGTTCGAGCCTTGCTTTGAGCAGGAGTTTAGAACAGAGACATCCAAAGGTCTCTTCCAAGCTGATCAGTGATTCTTAAAAAAAAAAAAAAAAAAAAAAAAGACATGTTTCTCTCCTTTTCATCCTGTTTTTTAGCTCAACCACTTCAAAGTTTGCAAGGCAAAATTCTACCATTAACAGAGGCAACTGTATGAACTAATTGGATAGCCAGAATGAAAGCTCCATTTCTAAACCAAAAGATAATTAAGGCAGGTAACTACTCACCTCTATGATCACTGGAGGAAGGACATAGAATGGAAAGTTATTTACCCATAAGATAGTATCTTGCTTAATCCGGCAAGTAGACTTCTTTCTTATGTACAGAACTTCAAATGTTTGTGTAAATATACATGGGTTCCTGATGAGCTTTATTCTCACTGCTTCACACAATTTGGTATAAAATCCCCACTGGAACAAGGCAGGGCTTCTGAAATTTGAGAATAATGTTGCCTTTCTCTGATTTAAGTAACATTGATTTTGAACACAATGACTCATATTCTACTCCAAAGTAGCTCCATTATTTCAGTATTATTGTACTAGTACGAGCATTTTTTTCTTCTCAGAAGAAGAAATAGTTTGACAACATGGGCCTACCACAAGATACAAAGTCTTACATCATTAAAGGCAGGCATCTATTGTAAAGCAATTGTAAGGTGAAGAACCTCTGTAGGCTGATCCATCCTATTCTAAAATAAATGTCTAAGTTGAGAGGAACCTACTCCCATTCGCTGAAAAGGGAACCTTGACAGCTAGCCCATATTTTACACTCAAGATTTAGGTAGCTATGCAGAAGTGTTACAAAGATAAATTTCACTGTAATAGTAGTGAAGTGGTTGATGAAAAAGTGAGTAAACCTACCAACCTGTTGTTCTCAAACAAGCAGTGAGAAGCTCCATTTCATTTATATATTGCCAAAATTAAACATGGGTGAGCTGCATTATTCTGCATTTACCCTTGATTACACCATTGATTTGATGTCGGTTGCCAGTGCAGCTTAATAATGAACTAAAATATTTATCACCAGAATTGAGTGAAATGAGTTCACTAGCTCTGTTCCAAACTTGGTTCATAACACACAGGTTCTCCTCATTGCAATTTACATTATTTGCATTATTGGCAGTTCTCCCAACAATACCATATTAGGCTGAGAATTGCAAGTCAAGCGTATATTTGTTTTAGTATCACCTAAGCAATTATTCACTGCAAGGAAGGATTTGCTTTCTCTGTTTAGATTTTTTAAAAAATCTACTTTAAAAAAATCTACTTGAAATTGAACTCCTAAATTCACTGCTAGGCAGAAGATCAGAGCCAGAAGCTAAGGAGTTGATTCATGAATGCAAGCCAAAAATTGATACCCTTATATTGAGCCTGTCAAATCTATTGATGCTTGTTAATACCATATAAATCTTAGTTAACAGGTTTTCTAATTTTTTTTTTAAATCCTCCATGGTAATCTGAAGTTATCATCAGCATCTGTCTCCAAAACATGTAAGGAGACAGAAAAAAAATAAGTCTAGAGGTTGAGAAATAACCATAAATGAAACTTTCACTCACCTTACATGGTCTTAGCATTCAAGATGGGTTTGAACTGGTAGCTTTTCATTTGGAGTCAAAACGTTCCCAGGTCAAAACAAGCATCTTCTAGCAAAATTGTAACAAGCCATTTTATCTTTGCTACAGCAGAGAAAGAAAATCTATTTGTTTCCCCACTGCTATAAGTTTTAAAGACCTAATTATTTGCTGTGACTCAAGATCTGAAGAATGCATTCTGGGGAGCTGTTGGAGGACTAAATGATTCCACGCAGAGGTGTCACCTTCTCCCGTGTTACGCCTAACCGTGGCTTCCAGTTGTCTTAGGACCTCTAGAATGACTGGTAAGAGTTGTGTCCCACATCCAGGGCTTGATTTGGAAAGCTGCCTGAAGCTGTGCACTCACAAACAGTTACAGATTATAATTAACTAAATCAGTAATCCTAACATCCCTATTTTGTTTGTTTCCCTTTTATTCCCCCCTGCACCCTCCCTTCTGTGTAAACACGGTATTGCTTAATCAGGAACTGGTTTACCTTGATTTTCTTTTTATAATAGATCAGCGTCAGTGAACAAAGCGGAGGTAACAGATGAGTATACTAATTGGAGATGTCAGGGCACTGGGGATTTCATTAATGACTGAGAAATGGACTGAGAAACATCAAACACTTCCTCTCGCCTCATCCTGCTCCTTATCTGTGGAAAATGAAAAGCTGTTTAAGCCCTTTTGTATTTTAGTGGAGCTTAAAAGTTGGCACCAAAGGAGGCATCTTGTCAGATCAAGTAACATAGAGACTGACTTTATTTTGTCAAACAAAATATTAGGATAGAACCAAAAACAATCTGTGAGAGTGCTTTACTCCAAGATTGAATTTTACTTAGCCAAAAATAACCAAAATCTCTCCAGAGAAGAATTTGCCAGGTAAGATATCTGCTCAAGAATATATTTTAATGCTTTACAAACCTTTCAAAAGTCTCTTGGCCACTCACATAATGGAGGAATTGAGAGAGCAATACAGTATTTCATAAAACTCCGCTGAAGCAAATAACTGGGAGGCAGGACTCCTGGGTTGCTCTGTGAGCTCCACTGCTGCCTGACTGTCAGCAAAATGCCATTCTGTTCCTAAACTGCCACTCTTCACTTTCTAATAATAAAACATTGATTCTCCACTCTCCTTTTTATAAAATGTTTTGATATTTGAAGAGAAAAGGCATTGCACAGGCTGGATTCTGCAAACCTCCGGTGTATAAGATTCTCTACAATGTGTGCTTTATTGGAAAAAATCTGATTCACTAAAACTGATTGCTTTTGTTGAAATATGTCAATTGGACAAAAGTTCCCTCAAGTCAGATGGAATTTCAGATAAGTGAGCATGAAAGAGATCTCCTTCACCCTTTTTCAGTGCCGGAGCTGCTTGCCTTTATATGAATAATGGATTGCAGCAGGCTGACTTGACCATCAGCTGGCTGAGACACTCAGATGGGTGCCCACAATGAAGTTCTCCTATGAAAAAGGACAGAAAGGGATTAAGTCCTGCATTTCCCTGTTCACAGCTGTGCACATTAACTTGACCATCTTGATATAGTTTGCTCTCATAGTGTTCCCAGTCTTGGGCAGGAGATGAGCTCTCACCAACCTTTATTTCAGCTGCACAGTGAAAGGTACGGTTGAGTGCGTTTCTGGTTTGAGTGCTCTCTGAAGGATCCACTGCTCATCATGTCAATTTACTGTTGCTGTCCTTATTAATAAGACATGTATTTCTACTCTGGTATGTCTAGGACATCCTCAGAAGGAAAAATACCCTTTTCTATCCAGCAGAATTACTGAATGAATGCCCATAAAGATAGAGAGTTATTGTGAGATTTTGTTTTGGAATGGAACTTCTATAAAGTTATTTGAGAGTTTATTTTAGACAGCCTTGGATAGTGTCTCATTATCATTGACATTTCTGTGGTAACAAAATGAGCCAAGAGTACTGATTCACTATAAAATTAATTGGAAAATAAGATTTATTTCTTTTCATAAAGGTCTGTCTTAAGTTCAGAGGAAGCTTAGTAATGGGAATTCAAATCTTCTGATGTTTTGGTTGATCTTCTCTAGTTGAAATTACTTGTTGGATGCTCTTTTAACACAGGGTGGTGCTACACAGAACTCAGTTGCAGATTCTTAACCAGCAGATAGATTTGCTTCCAACTGTAGGATAATATTAGATCTGTTCTTGGAAAGTGATCATTCAAAATATCCTGGTCCCTTCTACAAGATAGTATTGTTCACTTTTTAAGTATCACACTCTGCTCCAGAGCTCTATTAAAACTTTACCTCAGTTACAAACTGTCTCCTTTCTGAGGTAATGTAACTGTCACCGTTTGATTGCAGGGCAACAGTAAACCATGGCAGATGCTTTGTTAACCCCTCCCTTTCCCCTCCTCCCGCAACCCCCTCCCCACTAAGGAAAGGCAACAGGAGGGCATAGAGAGGCAAAGAGAGAGAGAGGACTTGCAAGTCGGAAAAAGTTAAAAATGTTTTACTAATGCTACTAATAAAATAGAGAAAATAATACAAAATATACAAAACCAATCTTGAAATTCCCAGCACAGCTCAGCACTGCTCCAGCAGCTGCAGGGCAGACACCCGGAAGTCCTGGGTTGGACTCCGCAGCAAACTGGAACTGGATTCAAGGATGCAGGATCTGTCACTAGCCCTCAGGTCACAGGGACAGCAGACAGGGTCCTCCCCAGATGCTGGCCATAGTCAAAGAGAGAGCGAGACCCTTGTGATCTCCTACTTTTATATGAAGTATCATGTGGATGGGATGGAATACTTAGTTGGTCAGTATTAGCCACCTGTTCAGTTCACTCCTCCTTGCCCCTCTCACTTACTGGGTGTGCATCCTTATCAGCGACCTTGCATTCCATTGCTATGTCTACCAAAATATGTGTCCAGCTTCAGAAAAGTGCAGTTACTTAGAAGAACTTAGCTGAAAGGAAAATTCACTAAAAGAGAAACCGGTCATGTTTTTAACAAAACCAGGACAGTAACAGATTTTGTCCCAGAATCTTGCTGAGATTACCATCACAGCATTTCATTTTTTTTCAAAGAGAAAGCTCAGAGCTTAACTGATAAATTATTTTCTGCTATGACATAATGAACATTTTAAAAAGGAAATGCTTTTTGACTGAAAGTAAATTTCTCTGGGGAAAAATGTTAATTTCTAACTTGAGATTTTCAGTGAAAAGAAGAGAATTGTAATAATACATTTTTTTCTTCCAAAAATTAAAGAAAAAAACCCCTACCTTTAAATATTTTTTTCCCCAAATGTCCCCAAATGACACCTGTTTGCTGGCTGGCTTAATGACAAAACAATATTTTTCCATTGAGGTTTTGTTACAGAACTAATCAAACCATATTGGTAAAATTATTTAAAATTCCCTTGGATCGAAACTGATACTGTGGAATCCTGTCACCAGTGAATAATGTTGTTGCTTACGGAGATTTTTTTTTTTGGCTAGGTTTTTTTTCTAACTTACAGTTCCAATTTTTACAGCTAGTTAATAATTGCTATGTTAAGATTTATTGGAAAGATTAATAGTTATTTTGATGAGTCTTCCTCTACAAATATTTTTTTTCTCCTAATAGTAACTGAAATGTTTAAAATATCCAACTGAGATAAAGAGAAAAGGAAAAAAAGGCCACACATCATTGAACAGTTTATCACCATGGAAAATGTCACAAAATAGCCCATAATTATGGAAAATCAAATATAAGCGAGCCCATAAAGCTAACTTCTTTCTTTCAACATGCAGTCAGGGGAAAAAGAAAAAAAAACCAAAACAAACCCACATGAGCTGAAAAATACATTAATGTTGCAATTCAACAAAGCTAAACTTTGTAAGGCACATGATTAAAATTTTTTGGGAGTCTAAACACAGCTATAATTTTTTCAAACTGGATAAAAGTATGTAATAAAAACTACATAAAATAAGAAGACCCTAGTTTTGATACGTTGGTGAGTCCATGAGTGTATCTGTACCTGTTCCTTTATTAACAATTCAGGCTTCTTTTGTAGTTGAATAATACATTATGGTTTCAGATTAAAATCACGATGTGAAGGAAAAACATCACTGTAAGATACAAAATCAACAATTTATAACACAGATGACCCGCAGCCCTGTACACCTACCATTTTTGGGGTTAGCAGTTATGAGAACTGTTTTCAGTATGCAAATTCAGTCAGGCCAAACATGGGATTTTGATACAAAAATGCAGCCCTCCCCAATGTAGGACTTATCTGCATAGTATCAAGTGTTAAAGCACTGAGTTATTTTCGTCTTTGTTTTTTATGATGCATATATAAAACACAGAAAATAAGAGAAAGATCTCCACTCCTCACTTCAAAAATAATTTCATCTTAATTGTGAACTTTTATTGTCCTCCTGTCAAAAGGGTCTTTCTTCAAAGAAGGTGTTCCCAGCCATCTGTTCACAAGGGACATTGTCAGCTGGCAAATTTGGTTGGGTTTTTTGCTTTAATTCAGTTTCAAAAATTCAGGCTTTCCAAAATCTGGCAGCAGATGCAGAGCAACAAATTTGTGTCTGTCAGCCCACTATTCCACGACGAGATGCCTGTGAGCATGCTGATTATATACATGCAACTAATTAGGACCATGGTTACGGCAAGTTAATGGATTGATTTACCTCCAGATCCAGCTAAGTGCAAACCTCATGCCCACACAGAGTAGCAGACACTGCCCCGCGATGTCCCTCTGAGTCTTGTCAGCCAGCCTGGTGAAGCCAGACTGCCCATCTCCTCGGTCAGATTGCCTCCCAGAAGCTGTGAAAAAGGAAAGTTATTTGAACATAGGTGGTTGGGGGGAATAGCACTCTTTTCTGGCAGGAAAGGATGGCTTTTTCTGAGTGTAAACCCCATTTTGCTGCTTTCTTTCCTTTTCATGAAGTGCTAAAGGCCTCTGGCACTGTTTTAATGATCTGTCTGATCATAAGCAGCAAACTTTTGGCAGCGTCTAGAAGCCAGCTCTTCATTTATAAAGGCCATTATCTCTGTGGTGCCAACTATCCCTCTACATATAGTCCTCCTTCAGCAAGGTCCCTGCACCAGGCTATGGCCGGAGAGGTTTGGTCAGGTCCAAGCGCAGCAGCCACCTTTTTGAGAGGCAGGAAGGTTAGGATGGAGGAAACATGATCAGCAAGGACAACATGTCTAGCGCTCCTGGCATTTGTTGTTAAAGTTCAAAGTAGTACTTGCCAGACTGGGACAAGAGAAATGTTCCCTGCGTAAGACAGTAGTGCACATAAAAAGCACTTCTGTGTTGCTTCTGTGCAGTCCTCCCAGCGTCAAGATGCAGCTTCCCCAGCTGAGATTCAAAAGTCTGCAGCTGCAGTCCTCATACATGGAGACTTGTACAGATTCCCCTTGGTGGGACCCACATTGATTCTTCAGAGACACAATTTCTCTCGGAGTAAAGGAAATAGGGTATGTAACGTAAGTAAGATGAGGGATCTTTGTGGGTATCAGCAGCTGCAGACCCCCAGACTTCCTCCCCTCTTCGCTCTATGCTGTAGAACTGAAGTCTCACAGAGGAGGAACCACCATGGGAGTTAAATCAGGGAAATAGTTTTAATGGACTCTAGATGCCTGGCAGGGAGAGCCCCAAGTGTTCCTAATAAGTTTATCATGAAACACAGAATGGATGTTCTTCCTATATGGCCAATAGTGGAAAATTCAGCTATGGTATCTTCCACAGACACTCAGCCTTTCTCTCAGCATACAGTTCTAGTAAGGAACTGAAGAATCAAATGTGTTTTTGTACAATATGTGTATAAACACATAGAGTTGTATGTGCACATGTCATATCCTGCTAACTTGGTTTTCCATTCTCACCAATAACTTTCTAATATACTGATCAAGTCCATTCAAATTTGACAGAAGGAAAGTGATCTCACTGCCAATTCACAAGGAGCAAAGAAACTTTGTAGAAGACCATCTCTCAGGTCTTTGTTTATTCAATAAGTAAGTCAAGTGGTACAAATTAATGGTGACTCAATCTTTGCTCTGGTTGTCATTAAAGTATTTGTTTGTGACGATCTGGTGTGGCTCACTCTTAGAGAGCAGATTCAAAGATCAGAGAGCCAATGGGTTTGTATAATTTGATATCCAGTATGAGTTTTTTCAAGCATTATCACATGTAATGTCAATTCTCAGTTCCTTGTGCTTTGAGTGGGGAAGAACAGCGTTTGCAAATGATCCATAGTGGTGTGATTTCAAGGATCACATTTAGTCTCTAATGAGCAAACTTCTGCAAATGAACGAAACCACTGTCATATCACGCAGGCTGTAGAACTGCATCTGCCTTTTTGCCCCAGACATTGGCAGTTTCTGGTCAGTGTTTCATTGGAGTGATGTGATGGTCAAACCCCGACAAGGAGCAGTATTGTGGGTCCTTTGAAGTTGAGCGCTTCTGAGTGAAGCATTTCAAAAGCTAAGGTAGAAGAATAAAAACACAACCTCAGAAGATGTGGTGTACATTAAAAGCTTCATAAAATGTCTACTGAAAAAATAAACTTACAGTTTCCCTCTCTACTGCAAAACAGTGCTTACGTGTATCTTCTGTGGACACATTGTCCCACACTGTCCTATGTGATCTATTTATCAGGGCTGAAGTTGTCATGTTAATATTTAAATATTGCACTGAAACATCATATTGTAGCAACACATTTTAAAGGATTTAGAGCACTAGAAGGACTGCAGGATGATTAGTAGACCAGTTTGCAGAATGATTTAGGAAAATACCTTCATCAAAGAATTTCATAACTGCAGACCTAAGATACATCCCTAACTGCTTTATTCAACCAGGTCTTCTACAGAAGTACTTGCCTATCTCAATGTGTATTAGATGCAATACAGAGTTAATTGAATTATTTGTAGGCTTCGCATTAAATTTGTGCTAAAGGACATTGCTGAATCAGGGATTTAATGGGCAAACAGTTAAACAAAGGAATCATGTGCATGGCTTGAGCTAGGAAGCAGGAGGCAAGAATCCTGAGCTTTTTTCACAGCTCTGCCTTTGGGAAAGTGAGATTAATCTTTATACTTGTAATGATTTTGAGCTCTCCTTATATACTGTTGTACCTCAGGCATACCAGATATAATTAGAAATAGTAATCAAGTGTCAGCTTCATGCTCATTGTACTTAGCAATTGTGAGATTTAGTTAATTAGTATGTTTCATGTGCTTTGGGGTCCTTGGACAATGAAGGTCATGTATCTACTTAGATAGATATTTAGAAAAACGTAGGCCATTATTATTCAAATCAACTTGAAACCTTAAGTATTTTCAGTCAGTTATAGAGATATGAGGAGGACTGAAGCTGTGATAACCACTCCAGCTGTTAGTGTGGCCACCAGTTCTTCGAGAAGATGGATTCAACTTTTCCCCTATCAAACTTACAATAATTTTTTTTTTTTAAAGAGGGAAAACAATTACACATCTAAAAGTTCCTTTTAGAAGTTAGGATAAGCTGTGCTGAAGACAGTAGAAGCAAAATAGCCAGGTTGCTTGTGACAGGTCCTGGACATAGATTCTTTGGTGCCTTGAGCACATAGCCAAAGCTTTTCCTACCATTTGGGATACACATATGTTTTATCTTTTCCATTATCTCTTAAGCCTCTAAAACATGCAGGCCAACATTCCCATCTTTAGCATGTGGGATACTGTGGAAGAACCTCTGTCTCACATTTATATGGCCACTTATCATGAAATTTCTCCCTGAGATTTTTCAGTCAAATGTGGTTAATATTAAGCAATGTATTCAGCAACGTCAGTGGGGGGAGAGATGAGAACGGAGACAGACATGCTAGAGAGAACTCCTTTCCCTCAAAGAAAGCAGTGAAAGAAATCTATTAGCCTTTCTCTTTATCCATCAGTGTTTCAGATCTCTTGGTCATTTGAATGACTATTTAGCTTTATAAAAAACGTCATATGCACTTGGTTTAGTTCCAAAATTCGGTTTTTATGTTAAAACCAGAAGAAACTACGACCAGAAAGCCAGGGAAGGACGTGCAGGGGGACAGAAACACTTAGCATTTTCTTTCCCAGCTAGTAAGTAACACTGGTTGCAAAGCCAAATAGTGGAACAACTCAGCAGAAAAAAAATATAACCAGTCAGCATCATTTCCTCCTCCAGGGCTAATATCTGATAATGATAATCAAATGTGTACAGGAGTTCATATGGGTCCAGTCTTAATTTTGGTGAAAAAGGCAAGGATTGCAAGATGCAAAACAGAAGAAGGAATCAAATATCGATGGGAAGGTGGCAGCAAATTCAGTTCTTTGATTTTTTTCTATTTTTTGCTACTTTGAGCCTTGGTCCAGAAAAGGCTTATGCATATTAGTGGTCTACTTAGGCTCATCAATTTCCAGATTTTAGGATTGAAATGGCCCATTATTATCATTCAGTGTGACCCACAGAACACAAGCCAGAGAATTCCAGCCGATAATTTCTGCATTTCAATAAGCTGCTTGATCTTCCAAAATGCTGAGCTTTCTGGCTCCAGTCGAGCCAACCGTTTGAAAGTGAGCCACTTTGAGAGGGAGGCAAGATGACTACTCCCAGCTCAAAGTTACCCACAAACATGTCTTACTTGAATGGAGTCCAAAGTAGTTTCCTAATAAAGGACTTAATCCTTCATGGCAGTAAGAAGGCGATTTAGGCGTGAAGTGCTGGACCCATAACCAAGGTAGATGAAAGCGCACACATTTTCACTCAGCTTACACAGAGAAGATCACTTACAAGGCTGTAATAAACTCAAAATTTGTCATTCCTTAAATGTTGCTTTGTTGGAATCAAACCAGGTTTTGAAAATGTGTTGATCAATGCCACTGTTGATGGAAATATTGCTAAGACCTGGAGAAGACACATTGGATGATTCCAAGGACCTTGAAGCTCACTCAAACCACAGCCTTCTTACTTTGGAAAGGGGCATTTTAACAAAATTCTATTTCATTAAAGCTTTGGATTGAATTATAATGCAGAAATAAAACAGTGGTGAAATCTCTCAAGTCATTTAAGAAGGGAATAACCAGACTCCTGAAAAAGTAGACTCCTTGTTTTCTTTCTTCTCTGCCCTTTTAAAATGGGTTGTTGAACTCACTGACTGCTCTCTGGGACTGTGCCTCCTGCTTTCTTTGAGCACTTTTACAAAAACAAGAAAGGAAAAAATCCTTGTCATTCTTTAATCCTTGAGTTCAACAGACAATCTAGGATTCCAGTCTGAAATGTCAAACCACTTACGTCCACCTGCAGAACAAAGTTGAATTTTCAAATCTTTTATTTATTTATCTATTTTGCTGGGTTAAAAGTTTTCCTAGTACCTGTCATATTCCTCGTTAAAGCCTTTTGGTGAAAGGACTTTGAAGCACTATTCAATAATCTCATTCTTAAATAGCATTCCTTTGAGGTAAAAAAAAAAAAAGACAAACAAAGCTCTTTATTTTTCACTGCTGATTAGATTTTCATATCTGGACTGAGCATGTGGCTTTGAAAGGAACAAAAGGAAATCAGCAACTCCAATTGCCTGCAATATCTCAATGACTGTCCCTATGTATACATTAAGTTCCCATCCTAACACACTGCACTCATGTTCAGTGCTTAAAAACACGTGGGTAATCTCTATGAATCAGTTGTGAGTTTTGTCCATCAGAAGTATACATGTGTAACGGCCTGAATCCAGCTTCGTCACATGTTATTGTCCAGAGGCCAGTAGCTTCTCCAATTTGTTTGGCTTATAAAATGGGGCATATCAGCCGTGGAAGATCTGATCTTTCTTTGGACTCCAAGGAAAGTCAAAGCCACACTCTAGACATGAATGCTGCAGAGAACTGAAGCTAGTGAGTTTATTCCTGCTTCCTTTGAAAAACCTCATGATTGTCTTTAGTTTCAGTTGAAGAAAAACAATAACAACAAAAAAAACCACCATAAAAAACCTGCAATTAACTGTTTTCCTTTTTCTCCACTATTTTTAAAGATAGATGCTCACTAGATGTGAAACTTAGATCCAGTTTACATCTCTGAAAACGAAACATCCGTGACAAAATTTGCAGAAATAAAAAGTTATTTCAACACTTCTATTTTAAATAATTGGAAGAAGTTTAATTTTTAAAAGTTAACATTTTCTGTAATCTTTGTACTACAGTCACTAATTCATTTTTCTGGAGTATGTAAATATTATTTAATTTTTAAAAAATGATACATTAACATATAATCTCAAAATTTTAAAGTTCGACATTTAAAAAATATTTAGAAAAAATAATTGATAAGAAATACCCATATTGCAGTTTTTCATTTTGAACAGAATAGCAGAAATTGCTGGGGAGAAGAAATACGTTTTTCAGACTAGACTTTAGATGTTTTGGGTAGCACTGCTCAGATTTCAGAGACCAGCATAAAAATTTATTGTTGTCATGTTAGCAATCATCTCTGTATTTAGCATCATGACAAGTCAGGCACAAGCTTACTTGCACGGTGGTCTGAGAGTGCAGCTACAACAACAGAAGCACTGAGTTAACAGTGCCATAGCATAACAAGTTATGTCTCATCAGTGAGTGTCAATAACTGTGTGTAGTCTGTGTGTCTGTATGTGTTCACAGCTCTTTGCAATCGGGATGAAAGGCCTGCTTAGCAGATGGAAACCTGTCAGTTCCTTTTTACTAAACTGCTTTCTGTTGTCATTGATCCTTCATGGCATTCTTTAAAAAAAAAAAAAATCCAACCGCTTCAATAAAATCACAGGGTGAGTCAAACAGGAACCATTTTTCAAAGTATTTGTTAGCTCCTATTGTAAATGTCAATTGTTCCTGAGAGGTTGCCTTCTGTCCAGGAGCTTGGCATCTCCTAATATCCTGCTTAACTTGAATGCTAGAAACAGAGATGAAAAAGTAAAAAGTCCAGCCCTTGAGACTCCAGACCATTGGTAATTTAACATTGTGAGTTTTACAGCATATTTATTTTCTTTGTCATTGTAATGGTCAGTGGGCTTGTATAACTGTGGAAGGAAAAAAATCCCTCTTCAAACTCATCATGGTGCAGGCTGCCATCAGTAGAGATGGTTTCCCCTCACATCTGCATGTTCTCTCCTTGTGTTGGCCACATGTGGCACGTACCACGACAGCTCAGGCCACTGCCATAGCACAGGTGAGAGGTGGAAAAGCTGTTTTTTCGACAGCAGCTCTGACAGCAACTGCTGTTGGTCTCTAGATGAACTTCATTCATCCAAAACTACATGTATGGACTTTACCACCTGTTTAAGACTTTTGGTCCAAAACCCATAAAAACCCAAACAGCACAATTAGTGACAATGCCTTACAGGCATCCAGTATAACCATGGATGTCAGTGAATCAGCCAAAGAAACAATATTTTTGCATTCTCAGTGAGACCCGGTAAAACTGACTGACTGACTTTTCCCTTCTGGGAGAGCAACCGCACTCATATTCAGCTTGAAAAAAACCCTAACTTGCATTGGTAATAAATCCCAGGTTCAACAGGCTTGTCATCTGGTGGTGAGTCACCACCCACCTTATAATGAATGGCATTAATTTGGTTTTGAAGGAACAGCATTTGCATGCTATGTCTCACGGGGTTTTAAATAAAGAATGAATCTGATATGTGCTGTACAGACAGCTCACGTGGGCAAATAAAGCAGATTTTATTCATGGAGGAAATCCCAGAGGGAGCTGGGAATTTGTGCTAATGCCAGTTAATCTCAGGGTTTAGGAACTGGAAAAGAACAAGGGGAAATAGTTTAAGAACCTGTCCCAGCTGGCGGTAGTGTCTGTGCTTTGGGAGGATATGTGCACACATAGTAATCCATCCCCTGCCCAAACACCGACACACACACACCCCCCAAGATCTTCAGAAATGTTGCACAATAGCAACTCCTATGAAACCGGGGGAACATCTGTTCACCCGACTTTTTATCAGTCAGGCCCGCTTTTGGGCCTAGTGTGTGTACACGTGACACTTCCTCCTCTTCTGCCTTTACTGTCTTCTCCATCTGGGAGCCATCTCTCCTTCCTGTTTTCCCAGATTACAGGTGTCTTTGCAGACAACTGGTTCGCCGTAGTCCCCTTGCATGGCAGCAGGAAAAGTACAAGAACAGCTAAGACATCTTTTGCTCCCTGTTTTCTTTCCGGTTCTGCCTTTGCTAAGATTGTGAGTACGAGGGTTCAGTGCACATGCGTATCCATATATGTTATGTGATGTGGTCAAAAAACGTGTTATGACACTGATCTCTGATGGGACCCCTACCACCTAAGTCTACTCCTCTAACAAATGAAAAATCAAGGTGGAAAACTGTTTGTGTCCCTGGAACTGAGAGTGGAAAAAGACAGGTAGCCGAGGTGTCTCAAAAAACCCAAGCTATTTTTGTCTCATTGTAAAATAGGCATAGGCATACAGACATATACAGCAGTTAAGCACACACACATACAGAGAGTGAGCTTTGAATTTTTTTTTAAGAAAGATCTCACACTATGAGTTAAAAACAAACAGGGAAATGAACACAGTCATTTAAAATTGAAATTATTTTTTTTTACTGCCTCTCCATCACTGCTGTTCCAAGTAGCTGTTGAACATTGCCCTGTCAACTCTTCAAGTATTTAACTACAAAATACTCTTCATAAATAATGTAGGCAGATTAACTAAATGGTACATAATTGCTGCAAATTTAGAGTCCCATTGCAGAATATATTTTATCCATGATTACAGTGCTTACAGACTTTCCAAACACTCTCTTGTATATGTGACAGTAAGCTATACAAAAATTTCAGCTGTCTATAACTGCATTTCAGAATCTATAATAACTTAGATTAACATGTTATTAAAGACTTTGATTTAGGAAACACCTAATACATTTTTCTATTTTTTTCCCTTCCAACTTAAAAAAAAAAAAAGACAGAAAACACTAAATTGGACTTGTAAAGTGGAAGTTTTCAAAGTTGATTGCAGGTTCATAACTCTGTAACAAGGTACTTTAACTCTGGCAGAGACTCAAACGAGACAATTAACAGGAGCAATGAAGCAATTCAAAGAGAGAGTTGCGAAGCTTTTTAATTGGTGCTTCAGAAAGCCAAAGTTCCCTCCACACAGAAAAGACAGGAGCCAGGGAGTAATTGCCTAGCCATTTCTGTAAAAAGGGCTTGAAATCTCAGTTAAATAAGATCTTGATCTTAGCACAGGAAGGTCATGATTCTCTGAAATTGTAAAGATGTTCCTCCTCTGCAGTGGTCCATTAGTGATTTGAAAGATTTTACACTGGTCATTACAAGGTACTGAATGAATGCCAAAATAAAAGCTAAAATGTAGACTCAGTACAGTTCCTGTTGTGTAACAAGGGAAAATCTCCACTGACTGCAACAGCAGCTGTGCCTGTCTCTATTGTTAATGAAATGGCCATCTTAGATCTGAGCATTTACAGTCTTCACTGTGTTGATGCTCACAGTACAAATGTGATGTAGGTAAGGACAATATATTCACTTCTGATAGTCTGAATAGAAGTTGAGTTTCTGGTCCCACAGCAATAGATGCTTTTCAGACTAAGTGGCTGCGATTAAGTTTTCAGAGTCCTGGGCAGGCAACAAAAGCACCATCATTCACGCCCAGGGTCCAGTGTTGTATTCTGCCCTCAAAAGTACACAAACGTAAAAGTTTCAGCCATGTAGGCACAATTCAATTTTGTTCTCATTCTCAAGCTAGCTCACTTCACCATTCACTCTGTATGTCTTCTCTGTTCTCCCCATGCAGCTTGGGAAAGCAAAGGCAACAGCAGACAGATTGCCTTGAATGCCTGTTGCTATTTGATGCCTTCAGTGTCCAAGTTAGGATGGTACCATGCAGAATTATCTTGTTCCCACCTCAGTTTTGTTGCTCATTAGCAGCTACCTACTCTGCATACGCCTCAAGTTGGTCAACCTTCTTCAGAAAGAAATCCTGGCTTGAGTAAGTTGTAGGCCTGCAGTGAGTGACTTACAGAACATTTCCATTTCCTCTTGAATTCTGTGGGAATTTGAGGTTCAAACTTCCCTTCTCAACTGTGCATTGACCTCAATGTTGTGCTTCACTGCCTTGGGTTCATGAATGCTCTCATGAACTCATAAGCTCTTCCCTTGGTACTGAAGGCTGCAGGTGTGAAGGAGCTCAGTGTCTCACAATACTAGCATATAATTGAGTCAATGAAAGTGGGATAAATCCTTATGAGAACAAAACCTCATCTTTTATTTGCTGTTAACCTTGAGATTTTTATAGCTATAATAACAGTAATGGAAAGAACAACTTCTGAGTACGTTAGATGGACATAAGGAAATAAACTGGACCACTTCTGCCAAATAAATGATTTCTAGGCAATATACCTCTTAAGAAACACCAGGTTCTCAAAGAGATTCATTTGCATTGTGTCGGACAAAATGCTCACACTGTTCCCAAGGCAACCTCTCTGATGTACTGCAGAGTAAGGACTTCAGAGATACACTGGGAAAAAAGTAAGTCTGAAATGGAATTTCACCCTCAGTCACTGCAAGAGATAATGATAAATTTGGGGCTGTCTTATCCAAAGGTACTTGCCCTTCTCACCAAATGTGGAGACTTGGGATGTGGAACCCATACCTTGAAATGCTGTGTAAATTACCTCTCCACAGACAACTCTTATTTTACATGAAGAAGGAACTTACTGGTGTATGGTAATTTGAAAGCCCATTTGCTGTTCCCCATGCAGTACTGGTAAAATAAGGTGACAGTTTAAGCTGATGTTAGGGTAATCTTCCTTGTATGGCCTGCTTTTCATATGTAATCTTGTAAAGTCATCTGTTCTCTCTGTGCTTTAATTTTTGATCTGTAAGATAAAGGCACTATGGTTGTCTTCAGGTAACCCTGGTAAGATCACAGCTAGATCAGAAAGAAGAGCGAATCTTTTATTCAGTGTTGACTTGAAAAATCAGAAAAAAATTGCTGTAGATTAAATAAAAGTGGAGATATCTTCTCCGTCTTTTTTATTTTTCATAAAGCCCATCCCTATATATTGTGTTCATTCCCAAGCAAAGCGATTCATTTGGTTTGGGCTTTTAGCAACTCCTTTTTTTCTTTTTATAAAAATACATTTCAATACATTTAATGTTACCAAGTTTTCATTTAACCCTGCCCCACAATATTTTATTTTAAAATTCTCAAAATGTGATTGTATTAGCATCCAGGTTAATATTCTTGATTTTAACAGAAGTGAAGTAATACAAACTTAATTTTTAAAAATAAATTGTCCACAAACATTTTAACCTCTTTTTCAGTGCAGAGGAAAAGTGCTCATAAAATCATAGATTCATGGCATCATAGAATAGTTTGCATTGGAAGGGACCTTCAAAGATCATCTAGTCCAACCCCCCTGCCATGAGCAGGGACATCTTCAACCAGATCATGTTGCTCAGAGCCCCGTCCAGCCAGGCCTTGAATGTCTCCAGGGACAGGGCATCTACCACCTCTCTGGGCAACCTGTGTCAATGTTTCGCCACCCTCATCGTAAAACATTTCTTCCTTATATCTAGTCTAAATATATCCTCTTTTAATTTAAAAGTGTTACCCCTTGTCCTATCGCAACAGGCCCTGCTAAATATTTGTCCCCATCTTTCTCATAGACTCCCTTGAAGTACTGAAAGGCCGCAATAAGGTCTCCCCAGAGACAACCACCCCAACTCTTTCAGCCTTTCCTCATAGGAGAGGTGTTCCAGCCCTCTGACCATTTTTGTGGCCTCCTCTGGACCTGCTCCAACAGGTCCATGTCTTTCGTCTGCTTAGGACTCCAGAGCTGGATGCAATACTCCAAGTGGGGTCTCATACTATCCACCAAATTTGAAACAATTTCACAAATAATTGTGGTCCTTCCACTTTTTGTCTTCTATTTTTTGTCTGTTTTTTACTTCGGCTCAGCTCAATATACAGTCCCTGGTACAATGAGTGCCCAGTCTCAATGGAATCACTTTTAACTTGGCTAATTGCTTGTTTTTTCTAGAGAAGGAAGGAATGCCATCAGTGACATAAAGCAGGCAGACCTGCTGCAAACACTGACAATCTCACATATAGCAGTGAATTGTGTATTCCTGTCAATTAATCCTCATGTTTACTAGCTGAAAAAAATGATGATGTTGGGATGGAGAAGACAGTTCATCACTCATCCCAGCCTGGTTTGTCTTTGATCATCTTTGCTTTATGTTCTACAAAACCCCAGACTTCACCTGGAATAGGTCTCACCTCACTTTCTTCCACTCTCAGTCATGGCGGCAAGCAGATCTTTTATGATTTGAGCATTTCAACTCATTTGTTTCAGTTGTGCCTCTGGTTCTGCCAGAGGAGAAAAACCCATGACAACAACAATTTCTCTTCTTGACATTCAGACTGCTGCATAGCTCTACACTGGCTCATATCACATCTCTCACCCCTTCCTCTCTGCTCAAACCTCATATCTTTCTGAGCCTTGCCAGGGATTTCTGATCCAATCATCTGCTTCTGTTGCCTTTCCACTTCCTTCTTCCACGCTTCTATGATGCACACAAGAGATTTTTGAGCCTTAACCCCCACGCTTGCAGCAACATTAAACAATAACTACGAACAGTGAAAATGGAAAATTTTGATTAATTATTCTTCACTACCATCACTGAAGACCTACTTTTGAATTTGGTAAATAAACAATAATGTCGAGGTTTCCTTTTAACATACTATTTAATTGTTCTGTGCAGGATAGGAACGAAGCTCCACCTCTGATTCTGGCTTATCTGCATTCATTTATTGCAGAGGTTTTCAAATTTTATATTTGCATACCCTTCTAAATGGACCTGCTCATGGCAGGTCTCTAATCAGCTGTGTTACAGGGAGGACTTAGAGGGGAGCCCAGACTCCAGCAAATTGCAAAGCAATGCTTCACTGAAGTCCAGTGATAATTTTTCTTATATCTAGAATGACTTTGAAGGGTTGAAGTTCTTGTGGTTGGGTGTTTAGCTGAATGCTGAACAACATAGGTCAAAGTCAGGTTGAATAGATATATACATGTCTTGTATGATACTCCATGTCATACAATTATGGTGCTGCCTTTGTTAAGGGAGATGACACCTTCATGGCATGCAGAGCAAACGAGAACTACTTTTTTAAGCTTAGTGGTTTAGAGTTCACACAACGTTATCTTACAGAGCTTTACAGCGCAACAGTTTTTTGTGTTCTGTAAAGTCTGCTAATTTTTGTTTTCATGGATCTTAAAAAGCAAGAATATCACTTCTCCGTAAATCTCCCTGTGCTACATCTTCTTTCTGAGCATTTTGGAATAAGTATTTCTCATTGCCACATACATTTGAAATGCCAAGACATTATTACCCCCTGTGGAAGCTGGGGAAACCAGGCACAGAAAGTGTGATTTCCTCAAGATGGCATAAGTATTCTGGAAAAACAAAGAATCAAGATTTCTGCTATTTGAGAGAACACACTAACTACTGTTCCCTATTTCTAACATTTTCATGTACATCTGCCACAAAAATGGCACCAATTGGTATTTCTTGTTAGAAAAAAAAGCCTTGAAATAAAGAGGCAGAGTTTGAGCTTGTGTTTGTACAAAGTTGAATTGTCTCTATCACACCAGAGAGAATCCACCTGGGTTTGAAACTTGTGCTGCTGATGTCCTCATGCCCAAGTATTGTAATGAATGGATGGAGTTAAACCTGCTAGCAAGAGGTCTGACAGGTACTTACTTCTGTCTCCACAAAAGAAACAACTTGAAATGTGAGTTATAAACAGGCTGTATGTTCTGCACCTCCTGCTGCTTAATTAATACCTTGCCTTGGCAAAGAGGAGTTGATAGACTCCCCACCTCCAACAAATCAGGTACAACTACAAACACTTGTAAAAGAAAGTAGTTTTCCTCATGTTTACAGTACATTTTACAGCTTGTCAGGAAGTGGAATTTCTGCTTTGCAAGATCTGCCAATATTTCCACATTTGTTTTCTGCTCATGCTAAGTCAAAAAAACACGTTGGTTTTTTTTTTTCAGAGAAATGGGGAAATCTGGTGTCTCCGTGCCATTTGGTTTCTCTGAAACATTGCAGCTTGCTTTGACACTGAGCAACATCTGCCCGTCCTGCTGCAGTGCCTGTTAATATCATCCTCCAGATGACTCACGTCCTCCAGGACCTGGGCTGGACTAGTCTACATTTCCCAGGATCTCTGTGGCATTTGATCCTCGGAAGGTGTGGCAGATACACTCCATCCCACCCTCCCCACCCTGAAAGCTGCAGAAGCTTCTAGGCTGATGGACCACTGTGGTCATGCACATGCCTCTTGTTTGACAGACAGGGCCTTTGACCAATGACACACCTCAGTTGAGAGAAGTTTCCGGACAACTACCATAAATGGTCACAGCTCGGATTCAACTAGGTATAAATGGAGAACGCCATGGGGTGGTGTTTTTTTGGAGGAGTGGGTCTGCAGTCAGGGACCTTCTTTGCTAGACTGGTCATCTGAGGAACATTCGTTGAGGACTGAGACACCTTACTGACCTGGTAAGTGATCTGGGTACCCTTGAGAGTCCTCACTTCGTAAGAGTGGGAAGATGTGCATTTTCAATCATTGCTCTAGAGTTTTGGGATATGATCCCTTGAATTTGAATCAGCTGTGTAGTAATTAACACCTAACCTATCTGAACGTGTGTTTTGTAATGTTGGTGGAGTGCTGATTAATTTTGGATAAACCTTGATTCTAGTTGGTATTCTGCTAAACAGTTGTGGTTAGAATAACATCTGTTTGGAGCTTATTGCCTGTCTAAATTGAGTTTTGGGGTGCCTCCCTGGCAGAAGGGAACTGTGTGGTTCAACGGTGGTCAACACAAAATAAAAGTAGAAGGCATGCACTTGCCATAGGGCAATACACTGATCCAAGTAGTTGCTAATTTAGGCAAAGATTGAACTGAAAGAAAAAGAAGAAAACAAAATATTTTACTTTGGTTTTGACCAAGCCAAACTCGTCAGCTCAGAAGTCTTGTATCCTCCACAAAGGAATTTTTTTGTTTGGAAGATGTCAACTTTAAGTGCCTTCCCCACTGAGCACTATCGCTGTCTTTCAGAGGAAGAACTACAGCCAAATGCACCGCCATTGAGACATGTTGATTTTTTTTTTTCCTCCTGATCCACAGTCCCAGTAGCTCAGCTCTCCCCAGGAGTCAGTGAGTCCCTCCAGCATAAGTGGGAATCACAGAGATCTCTTACTCCATTTCCTGTAATATTTCTATTCTTTTCCTAAACGTTGTCCATCTAAACTCCATTGCTGTCATTGGTGGAAAAAAATCTTTTTAACAATATTGGCAGTAATGCAGGCTGGCACTAAGACCTCCTTTTCTTTGAAAGCTTTGAGCATCATGGGATGCCAGTCAAACAGATTGTGTAGCAGCTCAGTGGTCATCCATTCAGTCACCTACAGCACTGGCAGCAAGTGGCTCCTAATTCCACATCTGATACAAGCACACCAAGGGAAGAGTCTGCCTTTGCGGACAATTAAAAGAACAGCAGCACCTTATACTGATTAAATCACATAGTGCTGTGGGTATTAAGCTGCAATGAAAAAAAGGACAAATGCTCTTTTCCTTCCTTTTCTCCTGCATGTTTTCTTTCAAAGCATCAAAATCTTTCTATTAAGGATCATTTAAACAAAAATAGGGTTTTTTTCTTGTATGGGACATTGCTGTTATTGCTAAACCCTTTTGAAACTGTTTTACCTAGTCTATTGCTGAAAAAAAAAAAAACAACAAAACAAAAAAACCACAACAAACCAAACAAACCCACACAAAACACAAACCAACCAAACAAAAACCATCCAACAAACACAAAAAATCCCTTTGTGTTACTCACAGACACAAGCCATCTGCAGCCAGACTGCCTTGGGCTAGGATCTCTGATCAGACTGAGACATGCTGCCCATGAAGTAGCACCTGATTCTCTCTGTAAATGCAAAACCTAGTAAGTCAGGCAGTTTCCTTAAATTCTGAACTGTATATTTGCATTAGGACTGGGTCATGCTTTCCTTCCAAATGTGATCAGATACTGTTTGGGAAACATGTTAGTTACTTTCCCAGAATCTATATATTTTAGGAAATCTCTTTTCTACTTGTGACAGCTATTGGAATATCTTAATGAGATTATTTTTTTCAAGGTCTCAAATACCTGAAAAGCCAAAGGAAGAAATTTGTGAGATTGACTTGAAACCTCCATGTTACTTGTTTCATCCCTGCCCATCAGTCTAGGTTATTAACCTGCTGCTGTGATTTGGGGACCCTAACTCTCACTCTTTACAACAGTACCAAGTCTATAAGGAAACCATATGTGTCCCATCACAAAGGGGATTAGTAAAGGATGTCTTTCATTTCTGGTATCTGTCCACCCAAGGAATCAGCTTTTCTGAGGGAAAAAAAAAAAGGTTAGAAATGAACAGGACAGATAAATAAAGCTGACAACCAGAGTGCGAGAAATAATGAAAGTTCAAGTTAGGTACTCCTTTTGAAAAGGGGCCTTCTAGCTACCAACTGCTTCCTGAATAAGCCCTTACTCTCAGAGTATAAGTTATAATGCCTTCTACTTACCGATACCAATCACTCTCCACTTTTGTGGTATCTATGCAAAAATCAGAGCAAGTTGAAGTCCCTCCCCAAAACTAAAGGAGGCTATGAATACTGAAATCAATAGGAGAGCCCTCATCTGAGCCATTAGAGTTCTCACAAGTAATGATCTAGCAATTAAAAATGAACTATTCCTCCTCCTTGCTTATCTCTCTACTGCCCTCTTCAAGTTGTTGAAGGCCTAATGGACATTATTTTATTTCTGGAGATAAAATGTAATGGTACCAGAGAGTTTCACTCTGCCCAGCACTACAATTGCATTGGCTGTAGCTCTCATTATGAGTGAATGAACAGCAATGACTGAGATTATTTTCCCCACTGAACTGCCACTGCTGACATTTATGACTCCAATGGGTAGCACCAAGTTTTCTTTCAGTGTTGTTACGTAAACTAAAACTTCGGTGTCCACAAGACAGCAATAATTTTTGTTAGAAGAGATGACATTCAGTTGTCATGTCCTACCATGTCCAGGCAACATCAAGCAGGATTAAGAGTTGGCATGAAGGTGGAAGTGTTGATGAATGATAATCACTGAAGAATGTCTGTGAACATGAGTTTGACTGTGCTCTGCCATGACTAGTAATGGATATTTATGGTTCTATCTAGACAGGCTATTTAAAAATCTTAGTGATTGCTTTGGGATGTAGAAAGGGAAGATTCTTCCTTGTCAGAAGCCAGAATTGCTGGTTGCATTGATGTTTCTGAGGCATTCCTGTATTGCCCATTAATAGTAAAGCTTAGTATCACAATTTTTTTAAGTATTTATCTTCATAATACAACTGTGAGGCAAAGTTCCTTGTTTTTAAAAAATAAGCGGAACAAAGGTTCAGGGTGTCTGGTAAAACGTGTGGATATTTCAGATGTTATATTTTCCAGCAGTACTCCCTGTCCTATCTGGAGGTTTCTGTATCACCAGCAGTCTATGACAATTTCTCCTTCTCTTTTGCTGTAGCTCACAGTCTGGTGTACCCACTAAAATACTGAACAGTCAACAGGAGCAGGCATGCATTTCTTTCTGCTGATGCTGTGTCAGAGACTGTAACTCCTGGCAGGGACCTGTTAATTCCCTGCCTCACTGAAGTGGAGGAAGAATCTTGGGAAATTTAAGCAATAACTGTTGTTAGTAACCTGTCTGACAGTATATGAAAGAGCTGGAGCAAAATGAGACATTTCAGTAGGGCCTGTTAAATTCCAGCTAAATCCACAGGGCGTGTCTGTAGTTAGTGGATGATGGTGACAGCAAAAATACAGATCACAGAAGTGTGGCAGGGGCAGCCCTGACCCCTTCAGTTCCCTCATAATTCCATGCTGCTCACCTGTAAGACAACCTTCCTGTACCTTCAGGAGTATATCTGAATTTAAATATTGTGTCTGTATCTGAATATCATAACTGTATCTGTCTTGCCAAACCTTTTCCCCCATCCATGTTTACAGGAACACCTGTGTGTGTATGCACACATATACATATTTTATCTTCACATTAAATATATGCTTTTTTTTTCAGTAAGCAGACAAGTAGATTTTTCTTTCTGACTCTGTTCAATATTAAAGTGTTTTGGTTCGGGGTTGGTTTTTTTTTGTTTTTTGTTTTTTAAGCAAGACTTGCTCTGTGTTTGTGAGAATGCTTGTGTGTGGAGGGGCTTAAACATTCAGAATTTATATACTTCAAGAAGTAGAGAGAAAAGAAGAGCAGGACTGGATTTAACAAGAACCATTGTTGATTTGCATCCTAAAAGGTGTCTGACAGGTGTGGTGTTGATTTGAACACAGCCCAGTCTCACTAAAGTGTTCCTCCATTCTTTGCCCACTCAAAATGACAAAACCATCACAAAGAGAGGTCTTCAGAGATATCACCGCTGAAGTTGTTACCCAAGGCACAAAAATCTTTAGAAGGACAAGTATTCTTTCTCCTGACACCTTTGACACTCAGTACACCAGCCTAGTGTCACAAGCCATATATAAGGTCAGTGCACAGGAGCTTCTTCAAGACAAGAGGCTTGAAAATAAATCTGCCATGAATGTCACTGTTCTTTTGATTGTGTTGTACTGAATCTCTGTAAAGATTCCTCATCTGCGAAACAGGTCCTGTTCCCATTGACACAATTCTTCTGGCTGCAGGTTTTTATTCCCCCTTGAAAGGCTGCAATGTTTCAGTCCTGGAATAGTTAGCATAAACACAGAGGCAACAAGAGAGGCCAATCTCAACCAATTTTGATCACACCGAAAAACTTGTCTATGGTGTTTGACCAGAAGCAGTCAGGTTTCAGTGAAATGTGCATGAATCAGGTGGAAATAATTGTATCTCTGTAAGCCAGGCAAAGTTACCCATGCAGAGCAGCTGAGAGTTCCAGGGACAGGAAGGAAGAGCCTCGCTCTATCTTGAAAGCTCGGCAGTGTTAGTCACAGGCTGGATTAAGCAACATGTGCATAGATATGTATGTAGAAGCATACATGTATGTAGAATAGAATAATTTCAGTTAGAAGGGATGCAACGATCATCCAGTCCCGCTGCCTGACCACTTCAAGGCTGACCAAAAGTTAAAGCAAATTATTAAGGTCATTAAATGACTCTTAAACACAGACAGGCATGGGGCACTGGCCACATCTCTAGGAATCCTGTTCAGTGTTTGACCACCCTCTCAGTAAAAAATGTTTCCTAATGTCAAGTTCGAACCCCCCTTGACACAGCTGTAAACTGTTTCCATGTGTCCTGTCACTGGATACTAGGAGGTCAGCACCTCCGTCCCCTCCTCAGAAAGCTGTAGAGAGCAATGAGGTCACCTCTCAGCCTCCTTTTCTCCAGACTAGACAAATGCAATGTCCTCAGCATGTGTAGATACAGGAATATAATGGGAGAAAGAGGAAAAGAAGAAAAAAAAAAAGGAAGATTCAGCAATATGATTCGCTTACAAAAATTCTACTTAATACCCAGGAGACTGAGCTTATTCACCTTACACTCCTTGTAGAGGTAATGAAGAGAGACAGGTACCTCCAGAGGCTAATTTAGTCCATTGCTCTCTTATAAAGTAATTAGGCTTCATCAGAAAAGGAGAAATCTGGGCCCTCAAGTTGCCAATAATCTTTTAAGATGAGCACTTGAACTCCTGCTGCAGTTTGAGGTCTACAAAATGCTTCTTCAGCTCCTATCCAAAATGTTTGCATGTTGTGTTACACAGCTGCCTGGAAGAATATTGCTGCCACTGTTTCTGGCAAAAAAAATCAGGCAAAAATAGCTTTCAGACTGTTAACTTCCTTCAGGCTTTTTTAATGCTTCCTGGGGAAAAAAAACCCCATACCATTCCTACATTCAGAATTCTCGTCAGCTTTGAAATATACTTAGATTTTATTTTTAAATGTGGTTAATCCATCAGGACTCAAACAGTGGGTTACTCTGCCTAGAAAGATTTTGTTTTGCATTCTGGACTTAAAAGTAAAACAAATTTAACTTTAGATTAATGTCATGTTTCTGTTAAAATAGATTCAATTCTGACCCATGGACAAAGTAAAATATAGATATTTAAAGAAAAACAACCAAACAATCCATCTATCCCATTTTTTATGTAGTTTAAATGTCACATACTCTTTACCTGCTTCTTTCTTTATAATTTTTTAAAATTTAAACAGAAATCCCTTTCTTCTATGTCAAAAATGCTGCCTAGTTAGTTGGAAACAGCTTGGCAATGACATTCAAAGTACAACAATTCCGTTTTGAAAAATCTGTCATTTTCACATCTGATATAGTTTCACCTGGAAGATTTTGAGTGCAGTCGTGGCCCCTCTGCAGCAGTGGGGCATTGAGGACCTGATCTGCTTAGGCACTTCAGAAAATCTCTAGACATCTACCTCCATCATTACATAGCTAAATAGCTCTAAAAATCTGAGCTGTGGAGGCTGTTGAAGCAATTATGCAGGGTCCAGTGATATTAGTTGTTCTTTAATCAGTCAGGACTACAGGATTGGGCTTGCATGTAACAGCCAATTGTCCATCGTGTACATCATTGTAGAAGAGGATCCCAAAAGCAGAGAAATGCTGCTTCTCTTTTGGCAGCCATGACCTTCTTTTGTCAATCTGACTGTGAAGTATATGTTGAAAATATTTCACTCAAAACATATTTCTTCACTAGCTATTGCGAGTAAATAATCTCTTTAACTGAGAAGTTTTAAGGACTAGCACTAGAAGAAGAAACCATAGGACTGTGACGTTACAGCCATGGTTCCATTAACAGAGAGGGAAATGCACTACATTTTATAGCTCACAAGTATTTGGGCATTCATTGATTAACAAATGAACTGGAGCTGCACTTAGGTGCCCATGGAGAAAAGTGCAGCATAAATGGGAATTAAAAGAGAGCTCTACACTGTGTGAAGTGAGGCTTTCGCCTTGCAGATGTGTGCATATGTATGTATGTCTGAAGGTACTGCTGGTCATTACTGAGGACATGTAAATATTAAAGGAACAGAAATAATTTCTTAAGCAAGCCTAAGACAAAGGTAGTGAGTGTGTCATCCGCTTTTGCAGCTGTTGCTCAAAAAAGAAGGTAGGGCTTACACAATTAAGGTGCATATGAGGAACCTTTCTAGTACTAGTAAGGTTAAGACAGTCTAAGTGGACAGCACTTTTAGAATTTTTTTTTATTCCTGAAAATTCAGGTTGAAGTAAAAGCTTGAGGTTAGTGGATTCATTTTAATTTAATCTAATTACCTCATTAAAAAAATACACTAAAAGGGACATTTGAAAGAAGTCAAAACATCTCAGCAGTCATTTAACAACATTCTCTTTTTTATTATTATATTATTTTGCTGTTATACTGTCACTTTTGACATTATAGTTTAATTTTGTGTATGTGTGTATATATATAACCTTTTCATTATGGTTAAATTTAAAAAACCCCACAGAAATAGTGTTTCTAGTTGAACAGAAAAAAAATTTCCTTTTCTTCATTTTTATTCATCTTCTGAATCTGAAAGTCAGTTATTTTTACAGGTATCATTTTCACTGAGAAGATGGGAAGCTGTTCTCTAAAACCTGAGTCCATTGTTTGAAATGAAGGCTAAGAGATATGTGGATTTATTTAGCTGGAAACTAAATTAAACACTTTTCCTGCAACACTAATGGCTATGAAATTTATCCATCCCATTGTTACATCTACTTTCCCTCTTTAAACTACAGACAATGACCATTGGAATCAAATCTCTGCCTGATTTAGGAGGACTGAATTGAACCAAATGGCAATTTTCCTCTATTCCCAAGCATGCTGGTACTACCCAGAGCAGCTTGTCCTTCTTGTGAGGGTGAGATCCCCTGTAGTTCAGTAGCATACCAGTATTTCAGGTACATGGTGAGCTCCCTTCAGCTCTTCATCCATTAAAGTAAACAGATTTACTTAATACTCAGGTCAGATCCAGGACCTCAGTCCCTGTATTAGTTGTCTTTCTTGCTTGTGAAAAGACTGGATATTGCTTTCTGTGTCCTGAGTACATCAGTTCTAGTCCTGTGAATAGGAAGATGTTTGACTGTGTCCCCTCTGGTATAAAACGCACACCATCATTACTGTGCAGTAATGATGCATAATTTGAAACTAATGGTCAAAAGTAACAAACTGCCATCAAAACACATAACCACATCCTGTTTCCTCAGTAGTACAGTCCTCTAAAATGAATAAATGTAAGCTCCTTGATGTTTTCTTTTCTTATGTTCGCAAGTTAAAGATCAGCAAAAAAATGGCCATAATAGCTAAAATTCAAGTGATAATTGAAGGTTTATATTTTTAATTTATTTGTTCAGTTTTAAAAAAAGCTTTTGTCCCAATTTATTACTACTATAATCTAGATTGTGCTAGTTTTTACATGAGAAATATCAGGATGAGAAATCATAAATGGCATGATTTTTGTTTCTGTGGAGTTCAGAATGTTAATGTATATCCAAGGAAGCTGACTTAGGAACAGATAATCCTTTTTTCAGGAGTTTTTCTACAGGTGAATTAATAAAAAGAGACTAACTTCCTTGTTTAGTTGATTTAGAGGAAATGCACTTCTGTGGCAAAAGCAAATACCTAGGACACTTGTAGGCGGGGGGCTTGAGGGACCTTCTGGAGGTGCATTCACATCGGATAAGTATGTAAGTCTCTTTGTGTTCTTAGACTTTGCTTTTAGTTCATATCTTCTTTTTTTTATTTTCTTTTTTTTTCCACCCCCCCGAGCATCAAAAAATGTTTCACACATCTATTTTGCACATTCACATGCTAGAGGGGCATGGAACTCCATGTAAAGTAAAACCTTTGTTTTTGATAGAGATGATTAATGGGTGCTACACTTACGCATATAAAAGCACCTATCACATTACATATTTATGATTTTAACACATGCCATTAATGCAATGTATGTTTAATATTCCTTCAGAAATACAGGATATGCTGTGCATCCTGCTTCCATCACTTTCCCAATCAAAGGAAAGTAACTTACAGTTTCATACCTACATTTCTACCTAATTAGTGAATGAACAGTGAGAGATTCTTTCCTTTCTGATTTATGCATTAATCATCTAATACTCTGAAGCATGAGATTTGATTCACCAGGTCTCTGAGTGCAGACAAAGACCTGTCTGCACTATAGAAGTCTCTATTTAGGTAAAATCCTCTACTCTCTCTCCAAGCTCATCAATTCATTCCTGAAGTCTTTTCTCAGCAAGAAATCTCTTGTCCACAGTCGGTATGAAAAAACATATTTGAGAAGATTCAATATACCTCTTCTATACTCTGAGAACTCTCCATGCAGCCTATTGGCATACATGCTTTTCACTGTGAGGTTGGAAAATACACCAGAAGTAGGACACGATGAAATGGGGATACAGAACAATCCTGACCATGGAAGTGGTCAGATTCTTTGAAGGAATGAGATACCATACTGGGAGAAAGCTGATACTTGTTTTAGTTTTCTTATTAAAATATTGACTAATACTGAAGTCTGGTTATACAGTTTATACATGCAAGAAAAGTTGTTACTTCCCCAGTCACGGACCCTTTGTTCTTCTGTTAACATCTTCTGTGTTCAGAATCCTGTGTTACAATATTCGACACTTGTCCATTCACTTTGTAGTTGCATCCAGACCTATCCTTACCTTGAAGCTTTTACAGTTAAAGGAAGTGATAATGAAAAGGTGGGGAAAGGAAGTGCCTTTGTCCCCATTTTACAGACAGAACTGAGAGAGTAAACCCACCTCACCAGCAGTACCTGAAGTCAGTCTTGCAGTCAGTATGTGGTTAGGTTTCAGTCCTGAAACATATTAAGGGACTTGACTAAGGTCATACAGAAATTGCCTGGAAGATCCCCAGTCCTCCACAACCTCTCATAGTGCTCCAGTGAAGGAACACTCTTCCTTTCCCTTCTAGTGTTGTTCAGTGGGCTAAACCACCTTCAGACAAGTCACTATGTCCTTTATGCATCACCAAGACTTGTAAGTGTATGCTGACACTGACCTGTCTTAGAGCAGCACGAAAAGAACACTTAGTAGTTTTATCCGCTTCCTCATTGTTGATATGTCAGGGCAGTGATACAAATTCATTGCTGCTTGTCAGCTGTCTGGCATCTGCTGACAATGTCTGCAGGAAAAGTGAGTGGTTATATTTAAATATCTGTCAGCAAATATGACAAAAGACATGAATACTTCTCTGGGATTTGCAATGACCTTTTCATTTGCCGTGAAGAGTTGTCTTCCTCTGATCAAGAAACTAATTAGATTGCTGAATCTTGCTGTACATCTCTATCACTGCACTGTGGAAATTCATTTCTCCATTTGACAGTGACTCTGCAGGATACCTCCATTCTGCCTAGAAGCCTGTAGCTACAAATAGTTACACTTTCTCCATAGCTGAGGCCTGGGTTTCATACTGTGATGGTGATAGCAGACTGACAAACCCTGGTTGTAAAAAAACTGCATTGTTTTGCAAAGCTAAATTACCTTGGAAGCTCATCATCTTGAGTTTCTACAATCCACTGGTACAGTCCCGTAATGGGCCCCAAGCTGGTAGTTCTTGAAAGCAGGCTGAAGGAGTTAAAAGCAGTCACAGCTTTCCATATACCAAGAAGATAATGTTCTCTAATGCTACCACAATGTCGTGATTTGCTGATGACAATTGGGAAATTGAAGGGGTGCTAGGAGCACAGTCAAGCTTCAGGCAGAGTAATCTCAGTTATACTGGAAAAGAAAAGTAGATTCAAACTGTTACATGTTCACCACATGTCCTGGTTTCAGCTGGGATAGAGTTAATTTTCTTCCTAGTAGCTGGTATAGTGATGTGGTTTTGATTTAGGATAAGAATAATGTAGATAATACACCCGTGTTTTAGTTGTTGCTAAGTAGTCAAGGACTTTTCAGCGCCTCATGCCGTGCCAGGTGCACAAGAAGCTGGAAGGGGGCACAGCCAGGACAGCTGACCCAAATTTTTAATAGAGGCATATTCTGGATTTGGCTTAATTGAATTTTGTATGCTTTTTCCTCCCCTTTCTCTGTAAATTATCTTCTGGTTTATGGAGAAAAAAAAAAAAATCACTCTCTGAAGTTGAGGTACTCTTTCTATGCCTAAATTTTAATATTACTCTAACTTTCTCCTTCTGCACTTCCCTTTACTTGGCAGATGGAAGGGAGGGAAGTGAAGGGGGAGGAGAAGTAAAAATACTCCAAAATATCCCTAGGAAAAAACCAAGTGTCTTCTCTGAAAATTTAAATCCTTTGAAAGCATTTTTTGTAATAATTTCTAAGGTACAAAACCTATTTACATTATCACCTATCAAACCACTTCATCAATTTCAGAAATTTTTGACTATTTTCCAGGAGAGCTCTGATTCAGAAGTCCCCAGGCCATGAATTTTAAGGGCTATGAGGTGTTTTCTTGCCATTTTATACCACAGAGCCCTCATATTTTCTGAAGTCATTACATTGGTTTTGCAAATACAAAATCATCACTACACTGGCATTCCCAATCTGGACCTGCTCAATGGGCCAGTCCTCTCTCAACAACCATGAACAGAACCAGCTGTTCTCAATAGCAGAAGCAAAAACTCAGCTTCTGAAATAACCTACCCAGGATGAATGCTACTGCCTAGCCACCATTAGTTAGTTAATCTACTATAACAATTGTAAAAAGCATGTAATGAAGAATGGGTCAAATGACTTTGAGAATGCTGCATCACTAAAAGCTCCCATTTAGTCAGCTGCAGTGGAGCAATACAGGTGATCAGTGAGAGCACCACAAATTAATGAATTCACAGTACGATACAACACTGTAGTTCTTTTCCTTTCTTACAAATTCTTGCTGGATCACTTTGACAAGCAAGATGTGTCAGACTAGAAAATGGCCATGGTATCATTGCCCACAGGAGCAGACACGTCTGTTTGGTTATGATCATATTCTAGTAATTTCCCAAAAGTCATGAAGCTGAGCATAGTGATCTTTGATAGATGCATTTAATGGACTGGAATGGATCGAAGAGAGATTGTGAGTTAGGTATTATGAGTATGGGTCTAACTGGGATTCATTAGAAGATGCAATAGTCTCATGGGTTAGACGCTCCATCAAACAAGTCACTTAACACCAGGCTGCAGAGAAGCACTGAACTGTTCAAATGCTCTACTGGTGGGTGAATAGATACGCAGGAACTGAAGGAAATATCCATGTTATTCAGTGCATCCAGCACTTCACTTGCAGGGAACAGTCATTTAGAGTGGGAATCAACTCCAGATCAAGGCATTTAAATAGAGATAACTATGTCTGGGTGCCTACACTGGGGCCAGGTATTTAAATAGCTACTGCAGTCCCTGGAGACTCAGGTCTCCCTGCAGCAGATGGTGGCTGGTCAGCTGGATGAACAGCTCTCCAGCCTTCATAACAAGTTCTTTATTGAATACCCTGGCAGGTCAGATGTCAGCTCACATCTAGATATGCAGGATGAAGTTCTTAATCCTCATCTGAATTCGAAGTCTTTTCTAAGAGGAACTGTCATTCTGTGAACAACCAGTAAAACAAACAACATATGCTCCTACAAATCTGCACTGTGAAAGACATGTACTTTACAAGGAGAATGATGGTTCGATTTAGTGTTCTGAATGAATTCCTGTAGAGCCATTTGAAATGTCCCGAGGTATCCAAGGCACTCACACAGGTTTGACAGATATGACACATGACTCAGGAAAGAGCAGTGACATTCTAGAACAGTAGCAGGCGAGCAGCCATGATGCGCTAGCATATCTTAAGTGGCACCAAATTCCTGTGCTTAGACAACAAAACTGAGCTCATAGTGACCTAAGCAAGAACAGAGCTCCAAATTTCTTTACATGGTGTCTAGCACAGCAGTGTTTTCTGATCATTGTAACCTTCAACACAGTTATTGGCAGAAATGCCTCTTCTGTTCTCTCACTGCAGGACCATAGTTCTTCAGATAGTATGTCATGTCCAAACTGGTAAGGATGAGGATCCTTGATTTCCACAAATGATCTCAGCTTAACATTCACTAAGTGTGGATATGGAATCTCTTCAGTGCTGCTTTTTGGTCTTTAAAATATGGTTTAGGTCAACTTAAACCAACCCTTGTTCATGTCAAAATCAAAAAGAGAAAGAGAAATATTAAAAAGGAAACAAAAGTGCACATGGCCTAATCACCTTGGTCTGCTTTCAGCTTTCTTGGTCAAAGGTATATTACCAGTTTCATTCTGGATCTTGGTAGACATGTGTTTAGTTAAAATCATCACTGGTAGATGAAAAAAAAAATCTTTAAAATCAAGGAAAAAAAAAGTAGGAGTCCATTTGTAAAGGCCAGAAAGTATGGTGCAGAATTAGAAAGACAGATCTCCACCTGATCTTTTAGTTTCATTTCCCAATATGGGATATTGCTGTCTTTTATTAGTGCTTAATTCATCTGTTGACAAGGAATCATTTTTTATATTTCAGGTAAGGGAGATACAATCAGTTTAATCTATTCAGACTTCAGAACTGCGTTTGATAAGGTACAGCATGGGAATATAGTAGTTACATTGCAGAATACTGTTATTAGTAGAATTAAATACAAGGCAAGTCATGATTAGAGAAGAGATTACAACAGCATGTGCTAAAATGAGAAATACTTAGCTGAAGGGATGTTATCTCTGGAATTCCCTAGAACTGGCATCAGGATGATATTTCTTCAGAAATTTAGCTTAAAAAGATGGTGTTAATGAAATTTGATATGACAGAGTGAGAGGCATTAGACAAAATCAAAGAAAATATGAATATTACATACTATGAACGAGATGACAGCAAGGTCTGGATTAACTGAAATCAGATTACCTCTGAAGTTCAAGAACATTTTCCCAGAAACTATAGTCAATGTTCATTATAGAATATGTCATATTTATACTTGAATCCTCATTAGGAAATGACCGAGGAAAAGTAATATTTAGGTAAATAAGTCAACAATAGGATGACCAACAGCCACTGGGGTGATATGACCAAAAAAAGACAAATAGTAATTTAAATATGTCAAGTGAGATTCGTCCAGGAGAAACACAGGGAAGTATTTAATGTCTCTGGAAAAGACATTAGACAAACTGCATAGGCTTATGTCAGCTGGTTCCCAGAAACATCATTTGTGCTGGACTACAGATACAGAAGGGAGATGGGAATGAGCAGAGGAATGCAGAAGCAGTTGTAAGAGAGACTAAAGGTAATAGAGAGACTAAGTTCGCTTTGCTTCATCTGGTGGAACAAAGTCCAAGAGGAGGTAGAATAAGTCCTCTGAGATAAACACCTGGGAACAGTCATAGACTCATTTGTTGGAAGACATCGCTGGGGGTCCTCTCGTCCAGCCCCACCTTGAGTCAGTACTGTCACCATTAGTAGCTCAGGTCAACCATGGTTCTGTACAAACATCTTAAAAATATTCTAGGAAGGAGATGCCACAACTTCTGTGGTGGTCATTGCCAATACACTCAGGAAAATATTTTCCTAATGTCCAGAGTGAACCTCTCCAGCTGCAGTTTGTGACTGTTTCCCATTGTTATATTCTCTGTCACTACTAATAGCATTTACAAAAATGTAAATGCTCCATCTCAGAAAAAGAAGCATTTCCACTAAAGAAGATGTGATTCTAAATAGATATAAATGTCTTGAGTAACTCAAAGTTAGAGGAACTTTTTCTTTGTTACTGGACTGGGGCTCCAGGGCCAATTTTGGTCAGGAAGGCTGGGGATCAGAGGAAGGTAAGACCGTCAGTCAACTTTAAGGTGAAGCTTTAATAAATTCCTTAATGGGAATCAGTTATCTCTTGGTTATGATGTGGAAGAGTCTTGGATGCTGTGATGTCTTTCCAGTTCACTATTCTGCAGTCACAAGTTTCTCCTCTAATTTTTCCCATCTAATAGAACACGGACTTGCAAATGTTTGCACGTTTCGCTATTGGTGCAACGGTTAAAGGTTATATTGCCAATTATTGTTAGTAATTGTAGAACAGTCCAATTACTGTTTGCTAAAAGTCCCACCAGCCAACTAGATCGTGAGTCTGCCAGAGTTACACAGGGGTATAAAGGTAAATCCGTATCGGAGGGTTGGACTGGATCACTGTTACAGTAAATAGTCCCTTGGAATTCCTCACAAACTCTGTGTGGAGATAAATGCTAATTGTGAGAATAGATGGAGGAACCTCATTCTTTGTCAAGGATATTTTCTACAAAGCTGAGAAGTTTCTTAATATCAGTCATAAAATGCATACAGAATTCCTTTTACAGGCAGGGATATGATTGTTTCTAGGAATGATTTTTTTTTCATGGGTGACTTTGTACAGTATTATTCAAGACAAGTTTTTTCAACACTGAGGTAGAGTTGTAAACATGTCTGAGCTTAATATATATATATAGGTATTACAAAAAATAATAATTCTGATGATGGCTTTGAATGGAAAGAAAATCAACTTTGATTACTTGCCAAGTGCTACTGGAGTATTAAAAGCCATAGAAGTTATTTCTTCGTAGCAAATTTCCTCATTTTATTGTCTCTCAGCAAAGAAATTCAGGTTTTTCGGCACTCTCCTTTTCCTGCTTCTCTTTCTGTTAGTCTCCTCTTATCTCTGGCACTAAAACATTCTCTTTTCAGAGCCATTATTTTATTAATGCATGATTATGCATTTTCGACACTACTTTCCTCAGTTTCTGTCTGAATACCATTATTCAAGTCACTTTCTCACATTTTGAAATTACAATATAGAACTGAAAAAGAACAGGTTTTGCATTTTTCCTATTGAAGAAATAAAATAAATAAATAGGTCAGACAACACGGTGTGCAGGTGGTCCTATATGAAACAATCGATATTATTATATAAAAGGAAATGGAATGAGATGAGTTTTACTGATTCCCTTAGGGAAATCATTCAATATGCACTCTTACCAAAGTCTCATAATGGCCCACTGCTGCTTGTTTGCTTTGATGAAGCTGATAATATCAGAAATCTACATTTATTTGCATTTTTTTCTGCTAGAATTCACTGAGGCTTCTCTAATGTAATTTTAAAGTATTAATCTAACACATGTAGATTTTCAAGTCACATGAAGTAGAAAGAGATGAGACACAAACTCATGAGACAGAGTTCTTCTGGGGGCTGTGCTTCACCACGATGACCATTAGTGTACATTCCTTCTGGAAGGCATCAAATGTGTGTCTTGCCTCATTTTCTAAAGTATCTGGTCAGTGTCAATGCACCAAGGATGCACCAAGTGTAGGGACAAAGAGTGAAGCTACTGAGGGTAATGCTTTTGCAGATTTATTGAGGGAAGCTATGAAGATGTAATAAGAAGGTACAGAGACCTGGAATTTAACTAAGGATGTCTAGTAGCTCCCTTCTCCAGGACCATGCCTCTGGCTAGAGATAGAGTTGCTTCCCTTATGTCTAAAACTCAGAATCCAGATATGGCCCCACAACTCAAGTTTCCAAAAGTCTGACATAGGGGGCAGAGGACCGTAACAGGGACCAAGTTCTGGTTCAAGCCCTATCATCAACTAACAACTGATGTGACTCCTGCCAAAACCTGAAAGAATCAGAAGCAAATGTGTATGCCCTAATTTTTTCTGCTTTGCATATCCTCGTTCTCCGTTTGAAAAAATACAACTTTCTGAACAAGGAAGAAAGCTGATTTCATTATTGCAATGGATGTGAAGAAAATTATGGAAATTTTCTATTTTGGAAAACCCCTGTTCTCAGCAGAATGCCAAGGTGTTTGGACACTCTGCTCAGATTTTAAGATGGCTTCAAAGACAGAGTCTAAAAGAAACTAGGCCTTACCGTTCCACAACTGACATAGCCACATCCTTCTTACCAAGAATTTAGCATAAAATTTTCCATAATCCACATCATCAGTTCTTTGTTCCAATACTTTCTTTTATTTACTGTAAATCTTTCCTTGTCACGCAGTTTATTCTGTTACTCCAGTGAGGACTCTATATTGACTCAGTTCTCACCTACTCAGGAGCCTCAGACAAACTTAGTGGCTTCCAAAAACTTCCCCAATCAATACCTCCTAAGGTTCCTGAAGTGCTATAATCTGAATTAAGGTCTGTGAAGCAAAACTGAAAATGAGCTTAGCAGGGTTTAGCTGCAGCCTGTTATCTGTCACAGGAGGGTTTGGGTTTTTTTCTGTGTTTTTTGTTGTTGTTGCTGTTTGCTTGTTTGTTTTTTAACTTTTACTTCTCAAAAGTCAGCTCCTCTTTCTGAATCTGCAAGCTGTCGCCATGCACCAGGTAGATGCCACTCAGACTTTGAGATGAGTAATGAAATAGTTCTGATTTCTTCACTTTTCCCAGAAACAAAAGATGAATCCAGGCTGAAAGGATCTCATTTTATTTGTTTAACTTCATTCTTCTCTTTTGTAGCAATTTTAAATAATTGTTGGAGCAGAGACATAGTTGCTGGTAGAGTGATGCAGCTTTCCAAGGCAAAGCCAAATTTCAAGCGATTTTTTTCTGTATCCCTTAAGGAATTATTTATTCATTTTAAGGCCTGATCAAGGAGTTTCCCTGTAGCATCTTATTATTTCTATCCAATCCAATAGCCACAGCTGACAAAATCAATTAGATGTTAGTAAAGGCAAAACATTTTCCAATAAGAAAAGCCACTTTGCTGGTATACATTTTTATTAACAAAAGTACAGCTTGAGAATATATTCACAATGGAATTATATTTTTATTTTACATGCATAGTTAAGAGATGGCTGCTGGGCTCAGGAACATTCATGCTCAATATTATTATTTGGTGAAAGAATCATATTTATATTTTGCCATTGCTTTGATCCCTGGGAAATACATTTTGGGTATTGCTGAATTGTCTCAGGAGCAGACAAAGAACCACTGGGAGATTCTCCTATATCATCTGTAAAGTTTGCCTTTATTCCCTGGGTACGTGTAAGTCATCTTGTGCTATCAGATGGGAGATGGCAGTATTCTGTTTCCTCTCTATCTGACGCAGATGGATTTGCATAAGTTAAATTATGTAGTCTGTACGCGTAATTGTTCACAGACACAAAGTAAACCAAGGAGTGATGCTTTCCGCCCTGCTTACCTGCTGTACGGAACCAGAGCAGAATACAAGGAGACCCTTACGTCCCTCTGAAATGTGGATTCTGTGGCTTTAATAGGAAAGGAGTCATGGATGTTTATGCAGGGCTCAACAGATAAGTTTCCATCTCGTTTGAGAGTTAGGAAAGAATAATACAGTCAATATTTTATTTTCTTGAAAAATCTCAGTTCAGTGAAAACGAAATTTTTCAAAGTGAAAATCCATTTGACACCAGTCTTTTGAGGAAGGGTATGAAGTAAGGGCTTGCTATTTTTAATTTCGGAAATTAGAATTTCCAGGGATTCTTCTGTCCGAAGCTGTTTCGATTTTGGTAATTACTTGCATGTTTGTAGTGCAATAAGTTGGAAACAGAATTTCAGACTGAAATAATTAAACCAAAACTTTTTATTGAGCTGAATTTTTTTAAAATAGATTTATAAAAAAATCTGAAGGTATCAATTTTATGGTCCAGTCCAGTACTAGGTCAGGATATAACCATTCTCATGAGCAAAAGGATGAATTGGCACCTGTCTTTCATAAATTAGAAAGCCTTTTCTCTCTTCAAGAGTCCTTCAGAATAAAATTAAATATGATGGAAAAATGAGAGAGAATCTTGCAATACCATTGCTGAGCACTGGCTATAGCTAAATCTAAAACTTGACCGTCACCATTTTTTTTTTTTTAATTTAAATTCAACAGTTTCTAAAATCAGACTGTTGCTGGAACTAGAGTTCTGGAGCTAGAGTTCTGGAATCAGAGTTCAAAAACAGAAAACAACTTGGAGCAAATTCATCAAGAGCAACAAAAGGCAGTGTTTATAACAAGTGATACTACTGCAGTCAGTAGGGCTTAAATAATGCTGAGTGAAGGTGGTGCTATTTCAGTATTGGAGTCTACCCATCTTCCTCTCCTACGAATAGTTTTAATGGAAAAAAAATAATGTTTAGATTTGTATGTGCTTCTTCCTGTGTGGTGCCTGTATTTTGTACATCTGTAGGTGTCACTGGAAATGGCTAATTCATGTGCTGTCTGCCTGAAATCTACGGCAACAAATGTAAGTGTACTGAAACAAATGTTACGGCTGTAATATAAATCCCATTTGATGGGTTTTAGTAACAGAAGCAGAACAGGGAGGGTGTTGCCAGCTGCAAGCCCAGCTTTGATAAAAACTTCAATGGCTGACTTTACTCATGTTCAAAGCAGAGATTTAACAGCAACCAGAATTAGCCACATGGAACTCGTCTTTAGGTTCAGTCTAGGTGAAATATTAAGGAAGATGCACGCTGAGTCTAGTTTTAGTGATATGGAACAGCAGGAGCTGATGGGTTACCTCAAGGTGTTACCCCAGGCAGAAGTGGTTCAGGGAATGTAAAAACTGGGTCTCACCACCAACTCATCTTCCTGTTGCCCTCCCTGGTGCACCATCTCCTTTTTCCCCATTTTCTTCCTCTTCCCTATGCAGATGTCTCAAGAAAGCTTTAACAGAGATTTATATACACTCAGCTTGTTAGAGGCACAACTGTGAATCTAATGAAATAATTCCTTTACAACATGAGCTAATACACCTGCATGGGCTTAACAGGGAAGGTCTGCGAAAGGGTGTGTTGCTCTTTTTTGTGAATGCACAGTGAGGACAACACTCCTTAGCATGGTAAGCTGGGAGATGGATGTGGAAGGAGCCACAGCAATTACATAGGCTCTGACTTTTATTCAAGTCCATAACTCACAACCCAGAAGGATGTGATAATAGCTAAAAAATACCGGTACATTATAGGCTGGACCCATTCTCAGTACTAAAGCAGATAATATTTTGCTGCCTTTGTTAGGGATTACAAAAGCTGAGCTGAGGATTCCTGTTCTCACTCCAGACACTAAAAATCAAGGCTGCCTATTTCTCACTAAAACTAGCCTGTAGCAAGAGGATCGTCAGGGAATATTTTTCCTTGCTTGCCTGAGTGCTGAGGCACCAAACATTAGTCTCAAGTTGAGAATTCATATCCCAAGTCCCAGGTTGCCTTCACTGGCGGTAAAGTGGGAACACATGTAAGTGAAGTAGGGATGGCTGGGTGGACTACAGAGGGTTTTCTACTGGAGGAAAACTGACTGCCCCAGCACCCAGTGTGAGAATGGAGAAGACAACTGGTCAGCCAGCTGCCAGGGCTCATCTTTTGTCTTTCCTGTTTTGGGGCTGAGTCCTGTAGCTCCCTCACATTAGAGACCCTCTTTTCCCATGGATATCTGAAAGCTATCTCTTAGCTGCAATTAATAATGAAACTGTGGATTGTAGGCACATACAGGGAATTTTTACCCTGGTTTCTATGCAGTATGTGTGAGTTTCATTTCACTTATCTAAAAGTTAGATGATTGGGCTGCACTGTCTGCATATGATGGTACATACAAGACTTCCTTAAGCAACTTGTCTAACTTTTAGGCAGATAGCTCCAACTCAGTGTCGTTGTTATTTTCTAAATGCTCCAATAGAGATTGTAAAGCAGTTTCACACATCTCTCAACTCCCACCACATTTATAGAAAAGAGCAGCCCTGCATTTTCGAGAGAACTCCTTCCAGATTTCCCAAGAATGGCAAAAGGTCCCTTTAAGGTAGCCAATAAAAAAGTACAGTTAAAGGAGAGAGAATGTGTGTGGATTGATTCATTGGGAAATAGAAACATGTTTTATTCATTTCTTCTAGTGTTTCCAAGCTCCCCATGGGATTTTCTGTTCGTAATTTCTTTGGCGAAGGCTTAGAAATCTATTTGGCCACTGTCAGATACCATGGGCTAAAAAAGATACATACCTGTGGTTATGATTAATTTGTCTCATATAATCAACCACCTTCCCTTGTTTGCTGAGAGGAATGGACTATTGTATGTTGACTGAAAAAGCACATTGTATTTTTTTTTGTACTTGCTGTTTGATTTGTGTTGATTTCTGTTCTCTAAGCCTGGCATATATATCATATATGAGTACGCATAACTTGACAGCCTTTGTCTGACTTGGAAACAAATGTTTGATTGTTGCTCTAACAGTTTGTGGGACAGAAATTCAAGTAAAATAAATCAGTTTAGCTTCACAGACTGGAAAAAAAAACCCAAACCGAACAGTTCTGTTATATAGAATTAAAATATATAAAGTCAAATATATAAAGTCATACACCTTGGACCTTGATCCTTTCTCTCTCTCTTTTTTTTTTTTTAAGAAAAGCAACACAATTCAACACAGTGTTACTTTTCTGAATACCTGTTTACAAGGACACACTTGACAGCAGCAACTGACTTGTTCCAACTGAATCACTGGCTGGAGCAGATAAGATATATTGAATTTTTAATTGTATTTCATCATGAATACAGCTGTTTTGCATCAGTCACCATAGAAGCCCCATTTAACTATTCTCTGCTGGTTTCCAAACAAGAGGAACCTCAAATTTAATTAGAAGTGTGAGATGCGGCCAAGAATTTGATAACTAACAGCAATTCTGATGGAAATAAAAACCCTGAAAGTATGAACAGTGAGAGATAAGATTGCTTTTACATAGAGGTAGTAAATGCATTTTTGCTTTTGGGGCTGTGAGTTGCAAAGGTAAATGCGATGTGTACCCACAATTCCCAAGTTAGTCTGCATGGTGGCAACAAAATTTCAGTCATCTTGAGGCACTTTCTCTTCAGATTCCTGCCTCATCATGAAATGAAATACAAATTTCTTTGGACAGCTGGTGAAATATTAGGGATCTGATCTCACTTGATATGGTGACTCAGTGATCATGGCATTCAGATTTCAAATTTTGGACATGCTAAGGAAATGTGCACAAGGAACATTTTAGCTATTTAGCAGTTGTTAAATTTAGGTAGAGACTGGCAGAGTAGAAGGTAAAGAGTTCATGGGAAAGCAGGACTGTCAAAACTTGAGGAACAAGTGAATTTACTAGGAAAAATAAACCTTGTAAAGAAATTTTTAAAAGTATTTCTGGTAAGCATCATAAAGATAAATGATTATAGATACCTGAAACAGTGATCTTAATCTTGGAGATAATTTTGCCTTGCACACAGGAATACCTGAACTTGCTATATACCATTTAGCTTGGGAGTTGATGGACACCAAGTCACATCACCGACACACAGGCAGACCCTGTACAAACCCTTTGGAGCTCCTTGATGTGGAGCTGGAAATCTGGTCCACCGTGCAGCCCGTGTTGTCATGACTACTGGTACCTTGGTAGTCAGATTAAAATTGACTTGGGTATATAAAGGCCTAAACTGCTGTAAAATTAAGGTTTTAACAGTAGGCACAGTCATCAAACTCCTCAAAACCTTCCTTTTTCCTGGAAATCAGCTTTATTTGGTGGCATCCAAATCCAGGGGAGTGTCTATAATCCCCTCATCCTCCCTTTGAAAGAAGCTTCATTCTGTTGATGAAATTAGCAGTGCTATCCCTGCTGCTGGAAGGGGGAAACAAAAAGGAAAGATTGCCTGTGATTCAATATGTAGTTTCTAAATAAGCACTAACACCATTGGCACTAGGGAACCCATCTGCTACCTTATTTCTTTACCACTACAAAATCTACGATATGATTGTAACAGATGTTTCATGTCTACAAACCATGATATGATATATTATTAAACCAAGAGGGTCATTAAACTGAGTTGTATGCATTTTTTCAGTCTATAACTGCAAGATCATCAACATATAACTTCAGGGTTATAGAAACAGAAACTCTTCTCATCCTTCCCCTGACTCCGTGTGTACCTTACACAGCAAACTGCTCAGCAAATATCATTAATATCTCCATTAAATCTTGGTTATGCAGAAGTGCCTGTAGGCATCTGTACCACTGTCGGAGTGCCAGAAGCACTTCTTAGGTTAAGCTGCAACTCGAACTAGTCAAAAGCCAGTTGCCAGCCTAGATAAGAATGCAAATTCTCTCTTGTTTTAGGTAATAATAGCCAATTGGCCTATTCTGTGGCATCCGAGAAATAAAAAGGAGCCTCCATTTGAGCAAAGTGTCTTCATTTACTATCATTATTATTATTTCTGAATTCTTTTTCTCTTTACCTTTAATCAACATGTCAGGACAAAGGGCTTTTCACAAGTAGCTCCCTTAATTGCACTTCTATTCACACAGTCTTCTTTCATACTGGAACTGTATAGAAATACACTATAGTAACATAGATTTCCACAAATACATATATTTTTGGCTCCCCTTGAGTTGAAATGTCTGTTTTCCGTTTCCAGATATTATATAAGAAGCTGAACATTTTGCTTTGTCTCTGAAGAATGACTGACAGAGTAATATGAGCCTCAGAGTGAAACAGTTTTTATTGAAGGATAAGATTTCTTTATTGAAAAATTAAAAAAAAAAAGAAAAAAATGGCTTGAGTATTTCAGAGATCAATTTAAAGTCTTTAATTAAAATATTTCCTTAATCAGCAGGATCCTTGAGATTCCTACCCATAAGTTTTTGTTGTAAATTTTCATAAATGCAACAATAATATGTGTAGAGTTGTTGGGAAGTCCAAGGAGAATGGACAAATATTATTTAAGGACACTATATTCAGTCCAAGCAAGTGGAGTTAAATTCATGTGGAAGGTATGAACACTCTGAGTTAAAGATGGGTCCAATCAAATAATCGAATAAAACATTCTTCTAATTACATTAGTATGTCTGTTTGCCTGCATGTACTGGACATGGCAGTATTGCTAAAAGGGACAGAGAATAAATAATTGTCCTTTTGTCCTCAGCTACTCAAAACTATTCCTTCCATATGAATCCTTGCTGGAAAAAACAACATTTTTGAATCCACCTTTCAGTAGTACATCTGTTTACTAATATCTCAAGAAAGCCATTGATTTTTGCAAAATATTCACAGTTTGAAAGTATGTGAGACTGCACAGGCTTTCACAGGGAAGGATAGCAGTATAGAAATGCCCAGTAATTTTAACCCTGAATATGAACTGCACCTTGAGCCTAAGTTTAGCCTTTTTCATGGCAGGAAAGAACAGGTATAAACATTGGGAGCTTTTGGAGAAAGACGAGGCAGTAAAACTATGTATGCATGTTTCAAATATATGATGATAACGTGCAAGCAGCTGCAAGACTCTTACACACATTTCTGATTAATTTAGCAGATGTAATTCCTAAAGGTGTTTTCTTCGCTAATTTAAGAACTCAAAATGCTAATAATGCTAGTGACAGAAGGGAAGAGAAGAAAAAATGTTAGGGGAGAGGGAGTTTTTGGAAGGTTCTACAAAGAGTTACTAAAATTACTATTTATCTGCTTATTTAACGTGGGTCAAGGTTGGACATCTGCCCAAGCCAAGCGGGCTTCTTGGGCTAACAGCAGGCTAGCAGATTTGGTAGCCAGAGCAGCGAACATTGCATCTGCCTGTCGTTTATTCCCCACTAGAAAAAAAAGCCATGTTCCATAAACAGCCCAGACAACAGGGTGCAGCTTTAAGCACAGATATACACACATACCGTACAGAGGCAGTTAGACACGTTTTCCATTTCTTCTCCTGTAGCTGTAGACATTCATTTGTTATTCTGATGCTCTAACTTCTGGTTGTAAAACAATCAACTGTTAATTCAAAAACACTTGGCTGTAAAACTTTGCAAGGTTTTGCTTGAATTAGAAATTTTATTTCACATGTATTATGTACTTACAGATATTTTGAGTTTTCCTCTGGAAATCTGATAGACATTCAAAAAAGGAATAATTTCTAATCCTCACATGGGGCTCTTTCTATTCCACTAGGTTGCCCAAACAGTTTAAATGTCTCTTTGCTTAAGTGGACTTACAGTGATTCAGCTGAGTGGGACTCAGACGTTTTATGCGAGGTCAGCTTTCTGTTCTCAGCAGCTCAACCACTCCTAATACAAGCGTATGGAGTTCCTCTAAACTTGTTCAAGAGCAACATCTGTGCTACAGATAACATACAGTATTGAAGGATCACATTGAAATTTGATGCGATTGATGCCCTGTTGTATTGAAGCAGGACGTTACCAGAGCCTTGAACATCGAGGAATTGAATTCAAATTTGTCTCCAGCTGATATTGATTAAAACAAAACAAAAGTAACATATTTTCAATTCAACAGAGCATTCAGTCCTGTACTTAAGTATTTTCTTGACTCAGAGCACAAAGCCTAATATCTCTTCCAGACTTCACAGGCACAAAATAAGTTGCTGTTTTCTAGCCAGCAATTGCCTGGGTCACAATGTCATCCTCTCCTCCACTGATACATCTTTTCGCATATACTTCCTTTCCAAATATCTGATAATTCACTCTAGGTGGCAGTCTGTTTTGTCAGAATGGCCAGAGCAAGCAAAGATTGAATCTAACTGATCATCTTTGCTCTGTAGTAGCTCATCCCACAGAGGAGAGGAAAAAGATCATTGAAAAAGTGCAGGGAAAGTACCACTTACATTTCAGTTTTGTTGTTCTGAATTGGCTCCTATCTGGTTATGAAAAAGCATTCCTAACTAGTAGATCTCAAAGCTGTTTGTCAGAAACTGCCAGTATCCTGGGGGGAAATTCGGACATTGGGGAAAAAAAAAAAAAAGATGCTGAGTTGTGAAGAGCAGGGAGATCTCTGAACTCCTCACCTAGCATATTGTCTTCTAGATTGAACTGTCCCTCCTGAGAACATCAGGGACATGAATCTGTCATCATGGTTGATGGGCAGAAATCAGATAAGCAGTGCTATTGTTTCACTGCAAAATATTTTTGAATAATTATTTCTGTTTCCCCATCTGCACTCCTTTGTTATGCACAGAAGGAAATGTCTCTTTTGTGGGCTAATTCATGGATGACTCCTTGGTCTCGACTATCTTTCTTGATATCTACTCCTACTATATCTCTCTGGAAGGGCTGATCCCTGTTGTAGACACAGCACTTTCAAGAGGCCTTAACACATGTATGATTTCCTCATCCTGATGCACAAATTTCTCCATGTGTGCTGTAGTCATACAGTCACTTTTCAAGGAAAAAAATAAAGCAGCCATTGCCCAGTCAGTATTTAATGTTGAAGCTATATGAGAAACATTTTACCTGCCAGTACCGAGTATGTTATCCTGGACTACTACAACTGGATCTTGTGTCTTTCCCACCTTCCTCCATAAGGAAAAATACTAATATCTCTGACCATGAAAACACAGCCTATAAGTACATTCAAAAAAGCATGTGAATTCAAAGTTACACAGGCCTAATGTTCAAAAGACTACTCTATGACTCAGTTTTATCTATACCTGATCTCAGTAAAAGGAGAGTCAACTCCATCTTACTGAGAATTTTCTGGAGCTGTAGAGTCAAGGTATGTAGATTTTTCAAATATTCCATCTAGTTAATATCCCTATTATCTGAACCACTGGGTGTTACTGTAGCTGACCAGATGGCAGGCATTTATATTTACCAGGATTTTTAAAAAGATTCTATGTGGTTGGCTGATGAAAAAATTTGATTCAAAGTGTATTTACATGCAAAATCTTAGGCAGTATTTCTCCCATGTCTCTTGGAAGAACTGAAATGTTTCCATTTTCTTTTTTTACAATTGTCATGTTGTGATTTGCCTTTGAGTGAGGTTTTTTATTATTGTTATTTTTCTTTTTGAAGTTGCTGTCTGTCTAAGAGATTGTATTTAAGATCAATAGCACTGGACTAAATGAGCCTCTCTGCTTTGATATTGAAGCTAATCGGCTCTCGTTTGGCTTTCCAAACCTTTCAGGAGGCTTCTCTGCAGCATTATAATGACAGACTCCTTAATATGAAACTTCTAATCTGTTAGAAAGTGGATTTCCTAGTCTTTGTGTGACTAACTGGGAAGTTTGTTTGTATATTGCACCAAACTTAGCTACTATCTATTCTTCCTCTACATGTTCTGGCTGCAGAAAACAATTAAATTCCCATGTCCAGATATGTACAAATGCTGCAAATTCACTAGGACACAGGTGCCCAGGTGATGTGCCTTCCTTTTTTATTTCAAGACTTCTTTTGCTGCTCAGGTGCTGTAGCTCCCCAAGTAGTGCCACAGCCCCATAACCAAAGCTGCCTGTCCTCTAACCCAGAGTGCAGAAAACTACTGCACTGTCCATCACTGCAGTGTTCAAACAGAAAGGTGGATATATCCTGGGCACTTCACACTGGCCACCATTGTTTCTGTAGGAACTCTCAGTCAGACGTCCAATATCATGCTGTGAGTCTACAGCAGAGCAAGGCACAGACCCCAGGAGACCTTAATTATGTTCTGGCCCATTTTAGTATGTCTCATGTCTTTCCAGGCAGGCTTGTCTTGAGGAGCTCAAACAGCACTGGTGTATTCACAAGGGTGACAACTTTTCCTTTTTTTCATTCGCTTCCTTTCCCTAGACAGAAGCTTTTACAGGCCCTAGGATTCCCTAGGGTCCTCTCCAAAGTGTTTGCTGTTATCAGGAGTTTTTCCTGAGTTGCCAGGGTAAAGTCCATCCTTTTTCAGTGCTACATATAGCTTCCCACTGCAGAGATGTCTCTGGAGTTGCAGGCCAGAAGGATCAGCCTCCAGTGGGGATTCTTAGCATCCCATGCCCAAAATAGGGAATTTGGGGTCAGTTTTCAGGTGTTGGAGATATACCCAATCTGATTTATACCCTATAAACCTGATTTGCAATCCAGGTATTGTTTTTCAGTAGTAAAAGGAAATAAGATTGGGCTGGCTTCTGTTAGGAGAGAGCAACACAGTGATAATGTGGCTTTTCAGGGACTGTGGAAGTTGCTTCTTCATCAGCTTTACCTTTGCTCTCCACACTCTGTCCTGACAAAGGGACAACCGAGGCAAAAAACAGCAAAGAAAGATGATTGAAGAGAAATTGATTCTGCAGGCAAGAGTTAAGTTATGGTGCCTGACATCTATTCAAACATCAAGGTCATATATTCCTTGGACTCCCATGCCTAAATTTGGAGAGGAAATCACTGAGCTGATGAAATGTCAGACCTGTGAATTCCATGTCTATTTTGGGGAGGAAATAGCTCAAATATAACTGGATCTGCTTGGAACTCATGTAAGCTTGGACCTTGAGACTTCCTAGGCTATAAGATTGAAACACAGTGATGTTGCTGGATCTAAAGGCCTGGAAGCTTCACTTGACTCCTAATCTTCACTCATGGAGGTACAGGCTTTCCTAGCATGGGTTTTGCAAAGATTTCTCAAATTCAACATCACTACATATTTGTTTTTCGAGTCGGCATGCAGCCATGAACAGATTTTATTATATATGTAATTTGTGTAATTACCTGTTATGAGAGAATTACTGCATTTACAACAGAAATGCTCAGCTCCAGAACACTGTTGTCATGCATCCTAAAGTAGTATCACACCAGTAGTCAGATTCTTATCCAGCTGAAACAGAAGAGAGATTGCTTTGCATCTAGTTATCTCATGGGATTTGTCCAGTGTACCTGAAGGTTCAAAAATGAGGATGTTTTTGAGGAGGAAAAAGAGAAATAAAATTGTAATAGTTTCTAAGTTGTTACAGTTTCCTGACACACTGTATAAACTAGCTGCTGGAAGTTAATCCCTAAGAAAATCTGAGCTATCTTTGACAAAAAATATTTAACTCTTTCAAGGGGCATTTCTGTGGCTTTCCACTGCAGGATTTGTCTTTGTTTCTGAAATGTGGATGTCAGAATTCCTCTCCAATTGAACTGTCACCCCAAAGCAGCACAGTGCTATTGATCTGATACCAGAAGGCCACTGACAGCAGTGACCATGTTTTGAGCAATTCTGCCTGATGTGAAAAGCAGCTGATATGTCCAGAATGAGGGGCAGATATACTGCCACAAGCTCCTTTGACTGCCAGGGTTGGCAGATGGTGCTTCACTGTTACTTTGGTGCCAAGCAGAAGCAGAATATTGAAGAGGCTGGGGTGTCTTTTCTGCTTCATCTTTGAGCTCTGTGTTATGTTAAAAAGTCACACATCTTATCTCACTGTCAGATCAGGCTTACACTGTCAAATTTCATGGACAATTTCTCTCTTTACAATCACACAACATTTTGGCCCAAAAGACAGTGAACATCTTGTCAAGTGAAGTTACCCTAATGACAGCAGCAAAGATCACTGTAGTATCTAACATTGCCCCTTCTCATCCTCCTTCATCTGGGGATGTGAGGACTGGTCCGTAATGACAGGTGTGATGCCACTTCAGTGAATACTTCGGAGATTCTTTTAATTTCTTAGATAGTTGAACTCTTCTTAGTTCTTGAGGGTCAGTACTGAAGAATTAAGTCACTTCATGGAGATATTCTATCAGGAAGGCTTTTTTAATGCTGGGTTTTATTTTACTTAGAGTTTTGGATGAATCCTACCTTCCTCTTGAAATACCTAAGGAGCTCCTTGCTCGAGGATTTCCTTGGGAAGCTTTTTTTCTGCCTGCCATTCTCCATTGCTTACATATGGTTATTCTTGTCTTTTGCAAAGAATGCATTGGTTTTGTTGCCTTTTTTCTTTTTCTTTTTCTTTTCTTTTTCTCTTTTTTTTTTTTTCCTCTGGGAGTCTTTTTAGGACAAAACGTAACTTAATACTTCCATTAACATGTACTTCCTATTTTTGATTGTATTGCCTGCTTTTTTTCCCTTAGTAACAAAGGAATAATTCTAGATAATTCGGTTCCTCCTGATTTGTGCTGATTGTTGGGACCAGGCTCAGGCCAAGTTTTTTAACAGCTGCAACAACTAATCAAGCAGAACAAAGCTCCAACATCTGTAGGTAATGTCTTTGTAAATGAGAGCAAGCTTTTCCTTTCCAAGTTGAGTTTTGTCCTATTCCTCTGTATTTCACAAGAATCATAAAATCACTAATGAATGTTAATACTATGGATGTTAATAGGCACAGGCACTTCCTTGCAGGATGGTGGAATAACCTAGACAGTGAATGGAATGAGTTTGATTTGTGTCACTTAGAATTAGCCTAACCAACATCAGCAGAGACTATTAATACTGAAGCCATGACATTTACAGATACTTTCAATCAAAGCTTCTGGGAAAGGTGTTTATTGCATTTAAAAAGACCTTGCTTAGTTTTTCTGTGGGTGATGATTTCTTAAGCCAGAGGCTCATGGACATGTGAAGCCTGAAGGGACTGTAAGTATTTACTGTAACTCCCTGTTGGCTAGGCAGACTTCATAAATGGACTTTTTTGCTATAAGCTTGAGACAAAAGCCTTATTGCAGAGTATCAGATAAGAGCACACTAAGTGTTGGAATAGGGTGCTATGACTCTGATACGCTGTATTGTCAGCCAGTGTATCCTAACCTTCAGAAATCTTCCCAGACTCACTCTCTGCATAGCCAGGACTGGCGGTGCTGAATTTCTCATGTGATCAGAGCTGTTACGCTCGCTGAGGCACCAGAAATATAAAATATCACTGAATAGAAGGAGCAGCAGACACCTCCTCTTATGCTCCCCTTTACCGTGCTCCTGGCCAGAATGTTCAGTGTGTGAAATATCTCAAAAAAATACAGAGGTATTAAATGATACCATGTCTACACTCCAGTTAACATCAATGCTTTCTCTTTTTGCTAGCTCACTGTCCAAGAAAGCTTTTTCTTTGCTTTCAAAACTTCCAACAAACTCAGATGATATGTCAAAGAGATGTATGAGCCATTAAAATCCACAATTACATTACTTCAAGCCATAATTAAAAAGTTGGATCCCCACTCCAGTCCTCAGCCATTGATTTCTAAGGGTAGAATGTTTCAGTGGTGATGTAAACCCAAATGAATCACCAGACTTCAAGCAGAAAAGAAAAATATTTAGCCCCTCCCAAACCATCTCATATAATGAGCTTTGCTGAGGAAAAAAAGGGCAGTGGTGAAGAAAGGGTAAGTGATTGTAAATTCGGATTGTGCTTTTATAACCATTTCAGACTGAAGTCAAGTATAATTTGACATTTTATTGATACTTCCAGTATTTAAAGCTGACAAGTACTGCATTAAATTTTACCATGTAAATCTGATATCACAATAAAACTTCTCTCCCACTTTGCTTAGGAACTGTTGCAACACAATGCAAATAGAATTGCAACGCAAAAAATTGTCCACTACTGTCCACTCATCCTTCCAAGTTTTCTGAAGCTTTTTTTCAATTACCTGAACAAGTTTTGCTACCTTCTTTTTCCGGTTTGCAATTTCCTCTCCATGCCAGGAATTTTATTTAAAAAACGGTGATGAAGCCAGCCAATGCTTGCTCCATGTTTCTTTTTTTCTTTTCACTAGCTTTTGTGTTTGTCCTGATGAAACAAACTGAAACCGCAAGGCTCCCCCTATGCTTCATGTGCTTTGTGGCCCTTCAAGAGATAACTGCAAAACTGTGAGCCTTGTTTGAGTACCACTTCTATCTTCCCATATCTTTATCACAATCTGACTGTCCTGAGCAAGAGGAGCAACAGAGGAATTGTACAGCAATGATAGCATGCTTGCCATCCTTTGTATTATGCTTCAGTGCATCTGTACAGTTCTTCATGTTTGGTTTGTTGTTTGCTTTTCTTCTAAAGAATCTCTCTGTTGCTCCTTACTACGGAGAAACCAAGTTACCAACAGGTTAAAAAAACCAAATTTTTGTTAACAGATTTGCCTTCCATAGAATGAAAAAAATGAATAAATAAATAATGCATCATAATTTTGACAATTCAGATGTCTCCTTAAGAAACAAACATCAGTTGAAGCTATAAGCTTGCTAGGAGTCTAAACACCTGGGAGATCAAAAAGTCAAGTACAATAAGAACTGAACAGGTTAAAAGACTAAATCTGTTAAATGAATAGATTTCCTCACTGGTTTCACACCAAGTAGATTTTCATTAAATGCCTTTGAAAAGAAAGACCTCTTAAAAATATATAGAGAAATAAACCTGACATGAGGACTGATGTGCCCAGGGAAAGACTGATTTTTGTTATTTAACTAAAAAGAAGCATTGCATGAATATCTGGAATAAACCTCTAGAGAGCAGGGTTCACAAACAGAGATCGAAAGAACGTATGAGGTTCAGCAAAGGCTACCTCTGTCCTTAAGCCACTATTTATCTGTGTTATAGGGCTGTTAAGAAAATGACATTTTGTACACCAGTGCAATCTGTTTAACAGGCTTCTACTGCATTGGAAAATCTTTTCTGCTGTTCATTAGATTTGCTATAGAGCTTCTGACTAATAGATCAATGGATCACTTTCTTCATCATTTTCTAGTCAAAGATTCTCACTGCTGATGTGGCTGGAAAGATAGCAAACTTTTAATCGTGGTCTTAAAGCACTAGGGTGGGATTGTGAAGGTTTTTAAGATATTTGGGCATTTGAAAGTCAGTTTTCCTGGGGCTCCTTCCACTTGCTGTTTTGTGCTCATCCTGCCACCATCAGCCTACCAGCACTCTGCCTGGGGGCAACACAGAAATGTCTGAGGAATATTTGTTCCCAGTGGGTACCAAGCGGGATTGCCATGAGCCAGCATGCTAGATCGGGAAACACCCTCTACAGCTAATACGAAATACTGAGTAGCAGGATGAATGGGATGTGGACTTCATCCCAGTGAAGATCTCAGGGAATGAAACCCAGAGATGATAAGATACTTCTGCCCAATGCCTTAAGGTTCAGTGATTCAAAATTAAAATATAATGGTTTAGAGGAGAAGAGGAATCCAGATATTCCACAACTTCCACCACTGCACTTTTTCACACCCAAGAGAGCAGCACTTCATGGACAATGAGGATACTGCAGAAGTTATAATAAGTGTCAGTTCAAAAGTAGCTGTAAGAATTTGATTTTCAGTCAGTCCTACCTTAAAGCACTTAAGGATCTTTTGCAATAAAAGGTACAATAAAAAATGAATTTTAAATTCTACAGAATTTAGCCACCCCTTTTCACGCATGTGTGAAAATAACAGTGATTCCTTTGGATTTGGGGTTGGTTTTTTTTAGAAATGCCTAGTAAATGCCTAGAGAGAAAATTCAGATATATGACAGGACAGCTAAAAATATAAAGAAAATGCAAATGAACATGCAAATATCAGTCATGACTGTAAAATAGCCCACTAAAATGAGCATCATGATATGTATAGTATGAACACAATATGTACCCATTCCTCATTTTAATCCACTTCTGACATCAAGAGAGTTTCTCTGGAAATGATGACGTATGTGAAGGTACCTGAGTAGGAAAACTAAAGTTCATCCATTACTGAGATATATCACCTCCTTCTAGATAGAGTTATATAAACACAGCATGTTTCTCTTCAATTCACCATCAGGCATTAAAATATTCGAATCAGCTTTGGTGGGGTGGATTTACCTGATCACAGGAGCTGACAGAACATGGTACACTGACTGAGGAACTGATCTGGAGATGTTTTTCATTGTTAATAATAAAGTTATAAAGAAAAAGCAGATTCACAGAGGGCAGGAAGCAACCCTCCCCATACATTAAAAAGACAGGATTCAGAAACTGTAATACTTTTCATTACATGATTGTTGTCTATCTGACTTATGTTCAACAAATCAAGGCAAATCCCACTGAGGCATACCTAATGCTCTCAGCAACAGATGTTGACAAGTGCATTAATAAATCATGATCATCATTAGAATTTTTAAACCAATATTTTGCTGCCAGACATGCTGTTTATTAAAAGTTCTATTTTTGGCTAGTTTATTTATTTATTCAGATTGTACTAAACTTTGCATAAGACATTAATTGCTCAAATGGCTGTAGCAGATTAGTTTACAGAGGTCACAACCAACACAATTAGGGTGTGGAACAAACAGCTGATGCTTTGACATGCAAAATTAAAGTCAGGATTCTGGAGGCAGTAATAATAAGAGTTAGTTGAGAAATGTTGTGTGTTGAGAGTCAAGCTCAGACAGACCTGGTTTCTGGATTGCAGTAATATTAGGCCTTGGGTGACAGAAATGGAAAGACTTTGGAGTAAATACATTTGAAAATAAGACTGCTGTAGTGGGTTGCACAACTATTCCGCCATCTCTAGTTCGAAATTTCTCCTTCCTCTGTGTTAGATGATGGACAGCAGACCTTAGTAGTAGTAACCTCCCTCAGCACAGCATCCCTCATAGGTTTTTACCCAAAGCTGCTTGCAGTAATTTTGCATTAAGCAGCTATCTAGTTTAATGGTCTTGCTACCAGCTAGGTCACAGTGTGCCCTCAATGTCCACCCCACCTTCATAGTGTCCTGAGTTAATGCAGGTTTCTTCTCATTTCGCCTTTCCACAGATCCTGCTCATCAAGAAACTGGACAAGCTGGAATCACCATCTCATAGATAGCATTATTCCCTGAAATTTAGGAATAGCTTTGCCTTTATAAGCTCAAAAAGAGCTGCAGGGGTGTGTGTACTCCACATTTTATACCAAGTATCTACGGAAAAATAAGAGATAAGATCCTATGTCCACTGTTCTGGTTACCAACAGAAAAGCCTGGAAGAAGAAATGCTCTGAGGTGGTTCACTTCTGAATTCAGGTTACTTCTTGGCACAACAGTGATGCATTTTGTCTCAGCATCCACCATGTGGCTTCCTTAGAGTTTCCTTAGATAAGACCCACAGTCACTGGTACCTCCTATCAATGACCTGAGTGATAAAGCCAGCTGCCTCCTCCAACTCCCATGTCCGGTCAGAGGAGGGAGACAATACACTACAGAGCTGAGGTATCTCAGGGACCATGAGGGCAATGAGTACTAACTTGTGATTCTTGTTGAAGTGCATAAGCCATCTGTATTTTGTCTTTGTATATTTTGGTCCTGCAGAAGCATCTTCATGCAATCCTATTGTCCTTAACAGATGCAGACCCCAGAGCAAGTAGACCAGTATCACAGTGTTGCCTCTTCTCATATAACAAACAAGACATAATTCAAGTGCCTTGGGTAGTGTCAGCTGCTCTGAAATGATACTGAGGAGACAGGTTAGATCCTGCGAGAACCTTCCCTGTTCTGCAGCAGCCATGCTTAAAATGGGCAAAGCTCAGACAGTGACTTCAGATTACTCAGTTGTGTTTAAGAATGTCTACTGACCAGGGCTCTGAAGGCTCCAGAAAAATAGCGACACGAGAGAAGAAGGTTCCTTCCATGTAAGTGCTATATCTGGACAGCAATGCCCTTTTAATAATTATTTAAATTTTTACCTAAATACTGATTTATTTGTCAAAGCTGTAAGCACTCCATTGATCCGGTAAATATAGAGCTAAGGATTGCTTAGCACAACAGACTTGGTGGCTGTTACGGTCTATCAGACAAATGCATATTTAGCCCAAAGTTGAAGCATGCATTATTTACTTGGTTGACAGTAGCAGCTTGATGAAGCTGCTCTGGGAGCTGTTACGAGACAGAATTGCAATCCAGAGCAGTGGAAATGCTGGCAAATGAAACCCTGACATAATGCCTTGTAGCAGCTGTGTAGGGTCAGCTCGTGGCTTGGTTCAGAGATGAGTGTGGATGTGTGGGCAGAAAGCAGGTGCAGGTGTTTCCTGGGAGAGCTCAGGAGCTGTTCTGCTGTACGGCGTTGTTCCTTCTGTCTCCTGAAGACTACGTGAAGCTGCCACATGATTGGAAAGCTAAATAGCTTGTGACAGAGAGAAAAGGTCCCTTCCAAAAACCAAGCTGTGTTTGTTTTGTAATTGATCTAGGAGCCAGCTTTTCAAAAAGGATCAACTCTAAAGAAAAAAGGTGATTATCAGGTAGTTAGATATGAAAAGAGACTGCTTCCCTAGTGTCTTCTTGATTAGGTTTTAGCAAGTGACTGAAGTAACCAACAAACCAACTGTTTGGGGGAAAGCAATCCCAAGATGAAAAAGCTTCCACTCTTTAGCTAATGTGATACATTTTTTCCTCCACAAATTCACTATTTATCCTTTCCTGATCCTACTTCACAGTTTTCAACGTCAGACACACCTGTACAAAATCCCCCTTTCCTTCTTCCTTTCGTCTCTCTGTCTCCACTGTGATACAGGATACTCAGGACAAGTATATTTATTTTGCCTTATAAATTTAGATACATCTGCAGGCAGTGCACTTTCCCTAATGCATCCAGTGGTGGCCTGTCAGTACCAGTCATGTATACTGGGAACAAATGGAGACTTCAGTGCAAAGGAAAAATCCTGGTTCTGAGTCATTATTGTTAATCAGACTCATAGCCTATGGCTTTTCATGGCATAGCCTCCAGAGTAAGTTACTCTGCAGGGCTTTCTGGCTTTCTTATTACTACCCATAAAGATATTCTTTAAGGAAGTACAGCGCTTACATGTGGTTCTGATTGCACTGAAAGCTTGATGATATCAATCATTTTCCTTCCCTCCCATGAGCAGCGCACTACCATCAGCATCCAGCTCCACAATACCCGCACTTAGGCACTTCTCTCTCCCAGCTTTTGTGAAGCCTTAACCAGCTCAGGGAGAGGTACGGGCAACTGACTTCTCTTGAGGATCTAACATCTGTCTCTTAAAATAAGTAGACCAGCACGCACACTGTCAAGCTCAGACAAGGATAAATCCCGAGTCAAACCCTTGGCACATTGTGATCTTTTCACTTGTTTTCTGTTGTTCATGTGGAGAATGGAGAGGCAGATTAGAGTTTTTCAAACTTTTACCTGAAATGTTGAAACTAAAGAGTGTGTGTGTGAGTGAAAGTGTAGGAGTCACAAAATCAGATATTTCCAGGATCCTGAGCTTTCAAGGGGAAAAAAAAAGGCTTACGAAGAATACCATATGTTGCAAATGTGGCAATACTATTCAATATTCCCTTGTCTATATGAAAGATGGAGCTAAAATATACACTATAAGCAACAAGTCTGCAAATATTTTAACCTGATTTAACTATCTTCAGAGCAAGATGCTCGCCTAGCACTGCGCACAGTTTGTTGTGGTAAAGCCTTTGCTTTTGTTCTTTCTCTCTAAACCCCAATTTGCGTCTTAAATTTCATTTTACTTCAGATAACTAGATAGTACACAAATATGATCACAAGACGGGTGATCTGACTGGCTGAGCTCAGTCTGCCCTGCAGTGTGGCTGAGAGTGAAGGGGAGGTTGAGGCCTGGTTTTGGGGACAGAGGTTGTGGTTTTTATGTGTTTTATCACCTTCTACTCACACCGATGAATATCTAATTCAAGCTAAGCTCTCTCTTACAACCTGCCTTCTGTTGTCATGATATTTACAGCTTTTTAAAAGACTTCTGAAAGGATAGGAGCTATATTGATTCATTTGCCTCTCTCCTAATGTGTCTCTCTCCAAATATTTGTCTCATTTTTTTTAACCTCAGATGAATTATGAGTTGATGAACGGTGAAAATCAGCTGGCAGAAGGGGATTATTCAAAGACTTGCACTCCTTTAGACTCATGCACCATTTTAGATAGAGAGGCTCAGCGTGGGTAGGTTATTACTCACAGACTGAAATCCTGAAGACCCTGCCACAGACCAAAGCCACCCAGACAGACATGTCCTACTGATACGCCGATCACACAGAACAGGTGGGCCATGTAGAGTGACCAAAACATGTACCATGGATATGGAGACAGTTTCATACTATTGCTATATGTACTTTAGGTCGACTGTGAATGTCCCATCACTAAATGCACCCCAAAGACAGAAGTTTTTTGTGCATCAGCTGAGTTCCTTTGTAGAAATTACTTGGATTTCAGCAACAAGGTAGCACACGTGAGATGGAAGAAGATTGAGTTTCCTTCCACTTCGAATGCTTAGACTTTTTAATACAAATGAGACCCTAAAGCTGAAAATAATGATTCACATGTTTTCTTTCTTTGCTATTCTGCCCACATACTATGAAATGGTAAAGTATTTCCAGTATCCACAGAAACCTCAAGCGTGATAAGAAATGAGATTTCTATAAGGCAATATTTTCCCTCTGATTATGTAGTATATTAGTTCGTGTACCCAGCTGAGAAAAAGTATTAAGCCTAGTATACAGAGAAAACAAATAGGAGGGTGATACTTAGCCTTAGGGCTGGAGGAGTTCTTAATTTCTTCCATTTCCTCAGCTCTTATTTATACCAGAGTCAGTTGTGTTGCACAGTCACAGTTGGCTTGGGAGACCTGAAAGTGGGGTGAAGGGCAGCAGGAAGAAATGAACTTTTCAACTGATGAATGAAGAAGTGTTTCCATGTATACAGCATATTAAAAAAGACTATACAGAAAGAAACAGTGGTTCCTTCTCACCCTGTGGTGGCATCTGTCAAACTTAAAGGGAATAGGTATTTTTCTAGTGTCTGTTATAAAATGAAGAGGGGTTAGAGGAGGAATTGATTTCCGTGTAAAATAGAAGCTTTCAACAAATCAACCATGAGATTTTATTTCTCAAAATAAGGGAAAGAAACAGTCATTTTTTGTCCTAATGTTGAACCAGTTTCATATTCAGCTGCTGAAAAAGGGGAGAGAAACTAGGGCAGGAGGGCACAGAGAAAGAAAATTATTTCAGGGGAATTTTTTGATGGAGGCAATCCTACAGGAAAATTACAGTTTTCAAAGGATATGCATGGGAGCAAGCAATTCCTTTTCCCTCCTTCCATCCAGGTGGTGAAGCAGAAGATGGTGAAACCAAGATCCATCCTGTTCCTCAGCAGTGAGACTGCTCTGCTACCCAGGGAGGGGAGAGGTTTTCATGATGTGCTTGTTACACTATGAGGTTTGGCAACACCCCTATGGAGATCCTTAACCAGGGGACAGTGGACTGTAGCTGGAAGCCCAGTTATTTTCAATCAGAAGGAAAAAGCTTCCCTTTTTTCAGGTTGAAATACTCTGTCCTCCATTACCGCTATCACTTTCGCCAAATCTATGCCAGACTCTCATTCCTGCTGCTTTCCCCATGTCATTTCTCTCCAAAAGGGCCTTCTAAAAGTAAAGAGTGGACACCTCTGCTCTGGCACCATTTTAGATACGGACACATGCTCTCTCCAGCCTGCTCAGCTGGGCCCAGTCCTCCAGCAGTGCAGCCCAAGCATCATATGGATACCCAAAGTGAAAAGAGATCAATCCGGCCACGAGGTTGCTGAGTGCCTGCCATGCCCTGAGGTGGGTTTGCTGCAGCAGTGCACATGGCAGCACGGAGCGGGGAAGCCGCCCATTTTAATGGAGACCAGCTTAGGCGGGAAGCTCGTCTCCTCTGCTGCATTTGCTGCTGTTTGGAGATGGCTGCTTTTCTTCACTTGCCAGATTCAGCTGGGCCAGCTTTTTTCCTTCCAGTCTGACACCTTTTCATCAGAAAATGCAACATTTTACGAATAGTTTTGTAAGAATTTTATTCTGAATGGAGCTTTATCCTAAATGGTTAGTGTTTCCCCAGAACAGAGGCCGACTTTTGTTTCTGCCTCTACTGTCATTTCTCCCTGTGGCAGTTGCACTCCCCTCCAATCCCTCCCTGCTCCCCAAGAGATCCGGAGCTTTCAACAGGGCAGTTTATGGCTCTTCAGCACCTTTAGTGCCCCTCTGTGCCTGTCCTCACACACACACCTTGGTGGGCGCCAGCAGCCAGTCCCCCAGCCCCGGGCACGGTGTGAAGTTGCCTCCCCACCGCGGCTGGGGGAGCAGGAGGGGCAGGACCCTTGGTCAACAGACAGGGTGCTCAGCCAACCAGGTGCCCAGGCCCAGACAAGCTTCTGGACCATGCTCGTAATGACCACAGCCAGATCCGCCCAGGCGATAAAACAGGGCCCCCACTGAAGACATCCCTTTGAGTGGTCTTCGCGGAGCAGCAGGACTGTGATCAGAGCCCTCCACTGAGACCAGAACACTGTTTAAGGAGACTCCTGGGACTGAGAGCTCTCACGTTCTCCCTGGTGAGTGATTATTTTCTTCTGGATATATCCTTGAGTGAGCCCGTGCTCCCCTCAGGCAAGTGATTATTTCTTCTGGGTGCTCGTGAGTGAGAGAGGCCTCTTCTTGTGAGTGCATGTGTATGGGCTGAGGATCATCATCCTGCTGTGGTCGTACAGTAACAATATCCCCAACTGGTACATCCAACCTGCAGTTTAGTAAATGTTGTCGGAGTGCTGAATAATTTTGGATAAACCCTATTTCTAGTTGGTTCTCCGCTGGACAGTTCTGATTATAATAAAGTCTGTTTGGAGCTTAATAAGCTCCTGACCACGTTGATTTCTGGGGTGCCTCCGTGACACTCCCTTTAGCCATCTGGATCTGAAGCTCTGGGGCCAGAGATGCTTCTTACTCCATGAAATGACTGTAGCCTGTCCAGCAGAGCTCTGATGCCCTGGGACAAGTCTGGATGTGATTGTAGTACAAACAGCAGCAATAGCTCTCATAGAAAGCAATACTATGTCTATGGAAACAGAGTCCATCCTACTGAGATGCTCTTTTGCTCCAGACCATCTTGTTTTGGAGGGATATATCAACATTATTTCTGACATGGCTCTCTCCTGTCAGAGCTGTAAACAGCAGGTAGCTCTCTGCATTCTAAGGTGATGGGCTGTGTAGTGGCAGGATCTCTGCATCCTACCACTTGGCACTCCTCAGAGGATAGCCAATTTACAAATCTTTGAGAAAAGTGACTCTCAGTCTCTAGAAAGTGAAGTGTTTTAAAAAATAACCCCATGCACCATCTTGTGCCAGAATAGATTTCACTTTCAATCAAGTAAAACTTAGTTGTAGATTTTGCCTCTTCATTTATTTTCCTTTATTTTGATTTTGTGTTGTTATGCGTAGACGTATTTTTGGTTGGTTAAAAGGGACTTGCCATCATTCTGTGGAACACCTGAGGCTAAACCATGGATCATTATTGATGTACTGACCACTGGAAAAGAAATGTGACTTGAAAACCTTATGCCAGCATCAATCAGTTAATGCAGTGGGAGAGACCCAGTGTTTCAGTTCCCTGAAGTCAGCATTGTTGAGGCTTCTAGCATAACAAGGACATGAAAGAGTATTGGACATGAGCTCAGTTTCAGAAATAAGAATATTTCACTGGAGTAGCAACCACAGTTGTTTTAGACTATAATTTTCCTACAGGCCAAAGAGAGGCAGTGCTTTCTGGACAGGTCACTGCACTACACGTAAGTCTTAAATTGTATTTCAGCTGTGGCACTGTTTTCCAGGACAAGATACTGTGTTTGTCTCTGCCTCAGTTTCTCTGCTTGTGAAATGATAATGTAATACGAAGTGTACGGACGGAAAGTGCTCCAGAAGAGCCACACATGTTATTAATAGTAACAAAACAAACACTGCTATTTTTAATATGAGTATTGTATTCTCAGAGTGCACTGCATTTACATCTGCACACAGAAAATTTCCATTAAAGAAACACAGAAACCTCACACAGTCACAGACTCCTATGGCACGAAAAAAAAATGGACCTTGAAAGAAACCAATAGCTCTTGTGATCAGAGCAGTCCAGCAAGACAATAGCCAACCAAGTCCCTCCAATGAGGCTGGGCCAGCATGGAGGCTCTCAGATTTACCACACAGAGACCAGAGGCATAAAAGTCCAGACAAACAGGGCAGACTTGCTTGCTCCTGTGGTTACTCTGATAATTAAGGCTTACAGAGAGTGCATGTCCATACTCAAATAATGCCCGAAAGGAGTCGGCCAGAACACAGCCTCCCTCTGGAACGGTTTGATTCACATGCTGCTGAGTTATTCGTGGCATGTGAGCTGTGTGGAAGGGATCTTTCTATTTTGTTTTGGTTTAATGTTGATGGGAGAATCTTTTCTTTTGAAAACAGCCTCCTAATGCATCAGGACAGCTGCCTGGGATACACCTCATTTAGCGGCAATTGTCTCTGTAATGTTTATAACCCTCCCACCACCATCCAATATATAGTCATCATTTATCCTCTCATTTGCCTAACACAGTGTTAAAATGCCCTTCCAGTGTTTTGTTTTGCTTACTTTTCCATTCCCTTGCTGTCCTAATGTCAGAGATGTTAAAACCTCTTTTGAACAACTGACATCTCTGTGTCAAGGATTTGTGACTGAAGGATGCTTTCTCTGCTCTTTACTGTGCAGCCTCTCCTTTCTTTTTAATTGCAAGCTTGGGAGTGTGAGACACCATCTATCATTCCTTGTTCATTATATTTAATGGATGCACATTTTGGGCTCTTCAACAAACTGACTAGACATATGGAGCATGTTAATCTGCTTGTGAAGTCTGGCCTTTACAAAACAAAAAACAACAAAAAAAAACCCCAAACAAACAAAAACAAAACCACCAGCAACAACAACAAAACCCACCTGAACTACAAAGCTCCTAGTATAATTCTTAAAGATCACTTGTGCAGTAGTTTGACAGTGTCAAAACATGACAGCTCTGTTGTGGAAGCCTTTGCACACGCGACACAACCTTACATCTTTGCAACTCGTAAACTGCTCTGTGACTTTTGTTCCTATTAGAAGATGCAATAATTTCACAGATGAGTGAGTTCACTCATAGTCATAACGTTTGTGGGGCTGGGCTACAGTGCTGATGTATTTTGTCTCTACGTACTGCTGCACACCCTGCCCTCATCATCTACACCATTTAATGCAGTGGCCTTCCTAAGTATCAACCCCATTTTAATGTTGATTTCAGTTAGGTCTCTGCTTACTCACTTGAGAAGCCATTGAATCTATGTACTGCATTTACTGCATCTTTCTAGCTTGGCTTGTGTGGTGCTTATCATAGTGTTTCCAACTGGACCCTATGCTAGGGTCATGGGACTCTCCTCCATCTCGAAGAAGACACAGACAATTCTGGTGATCAGATACACAAACTATGGTATATTTGGGGCCTTCTGTGTGATGAGAGTTGGGTGAGGACATAGCCAGAAATTCATGCAATGATACATAAAACCCTAAGCCTCCAAGAACTAAATCAAGAATACAGGCAGCTTCCCAGACAACTTTCCTCAAGGTGATGATCTTGAAAGAGAATTGAAGCACGAGCCTGCTTTTTGATTTAGCCACAAGTGACATGTGTGGCATTGATACTTTTCACACACGTAAGATTGAAAGCAAGAGCTTTCCCCTTCATGCAAGTGGTTCAGGGACCCCAATAAAAACTGGTCTGAATGAACAGGCCCCGAACTATGTTTGGCCTGACAGCAGGGAGATCTCTTACACTAATGGTTCATCTGATACAGATGATCCCAGCCATTAGGAGAACATTTTCTAGGACACTGCTGTAGTTCAGTAAATGCGGCTCAGGTTGAATGATCCAGAACAAAGTGTTTAGTTTCTATTTTTCCTGTTTCTTAACTTTTCCTGGAATAAAACAGATGCACAGTCAGCTCAATGATTTTGAGTAGTTCCTTGAGATTTAGAGTTCACTTGAGCAATAAAGTTACTCTGGGGCATTAAGAGCACACAAGACTGAAGAAGAAAAGTTTGTAGAGAGTATGGCAAGCATGAAAACTGGAATAAGAACTATGCTGGTAGTGGATTTATACTGTTCACCTCTGAGTAATCATAGAGGTAGCTTGAATAGTTCTCTGTCCTTTTGGTATTGTTTTCAGTGTGTAAAGCGCCTGTGCCATCTGACAAGTGAGAGCTTCACCTGTAAGTGTATTGGTGGCGCTAGAAGTAGATCAAAAAGAAGCATGTGGCACTGTTGAAATCTATGTGCGTGAAGATTTTGTTCTAGGAAAGATCCCAGGGTGGGGCAGAAAAGATCTTAGAGCTTTGATGAAGAGTGATCCTCCAAGAATGCAGTGGATGGACCGAAAATGTAAATTGCAAGGTGATGCAGCCAGGTATTCCTTCCTGACCCAGCCTGTTTTCAAGGCACTGAAAACTGGTTCTTTACAATGTGCAGTAATGCAAATGCATCTGCTTCAAGGGTGTTGCAGCCTATGCTGAAAAAAAAAAAAGGCAAGGACAAAAATCAAAGACATTGGACACTTTGTTACAGCTGCATGTGATTGATAATTACTCTGGCTGAATAAGCATTTATCTTCCATGCTGAGTAACAGTCATTCTTTGGTCAAAAGCTAGACTTATGGGGGGCTTCAGCTGTAGTGTTTGTACCACCATTCTGCTGGGGGAGGCTGCTTAGTTTATAAGGTGTAAACCAATGCTTTCTACTACTTTCAGTGAGTTTGACACTGTGTGTTGGCTGCTGGCCAAGCATTAATAGTACATAAGAATAGCTGATCAAAGGACCGCCTGACCTAGCAACCACAGAGTAACAGAGACAATAAGAGCTAGACAAACATATATGGCGTTCCCTTGATGTAACCACCCTGCAGTCTGCAGCCCAGGGACCTCCTGAATCAGAGACTGTATCCACATCTCAGTGCTGAATAGCCCTCAGGAGACCTATCATGCTCTCCAAATGCATCTAATTACTTTCTGAATCCAGTTATATTTTGCTCCTTGGCATGTTCAAAAGCTTCATTTGTTACAGGCTAATGAGCTTAATAAGCTGAAGCTGTGTTTTTATTGAAAGGTTAATGGTTGCAAACAATTAAACAGTTAAATCAACTCCTTAGCTGGGACTGGAGTTACATTGGAAGGGAACAACAATCCCAACTCTTCTGGCAAGGCTGCTGAGGGTTTTTTTAGGTATTGTGGGTCTTATGTACTTCCCAATTGCTAGGTCTTAACTTACCACTGAGATGTGCCAACTCACACTGTTTCTGCTTTCACTTATGTCGTGCTGGCTTTAGGTCACATTAAGTCCAGAACTGGGATGATTTTTCTTTTTTCCCCACAGGTTGTTTGTGTCTCAAGCTGCAGTTAGTTTTGCAGTTCTTTAATATCTGTTGCTTAATATTACATGACTAATTTATCTGCATGGATCATCACTTGAGTTTCTACTGTCTGTAATATTGGTGGATTGATCCATCGACAACAGCTTTGTTTACTTCTTACAGTGTATTGTTTTGCCCACGTCTTATGATGTAGTGTTCTCATTACTACAAACAAAATTATTGCTTTCCAACTGTAAAATAGAGCTGTGCCTTGTGACGCTTGAGAAAAACTATAAAAAGTTAGAATGAGGGACCCTAATGTGTTGGATGGCAATCAAAAAAGAGCTACATTTTAGAAATAGTCAAATATCATTAATGATGATGTCACCTTTGGAAAATTAGAGGGTTTCCCTCTTCCAGGTGATTTAAAACAAAACAAAACAAACCAGAAAGGGACTTGAAAGGAGCATTTTGTGTATTGTTCATCTGTTCATCCCAGGAACATTGGTGGTTTAATGTAGTGCCCAAGTGAGCAGAGGAGTGAAATGAAGACAAATGGCAGTAAAATAATTCCAGAGGTGGCTTCATGATAGTGCCTTCATAAAGAAGTGCTCCACTGCGCTCGCTTATAAGTTTAGTGCCTTTCCTGTTGGCCGTTAGACCTCACTTGTTATTGAAATGTTGGATATTCTGCCTCCCTGTCTTTTCTGTCCTGAACTAGCCAGCAAAATCTGGTAAATGAAAGATTCTGAAACCTGTAAGTTGCAGTACGATTTTGTTAGGCACACTGTTTTATCAACATAGACCTTTTATATCCAGCCTACTACAGACCTATAAAGGGCCTATAAAGGCCCACTTGGAAAGCACACTGAACTCAACAGAGACTCCTGTTGACTTAAATGAGCTCTAGACCAGATCTGAAATGAAATTTGTCTCAAATTGCCAGCTGACAAAGATCCAGGATGGTGGTTTTATTTGGAAGAAGCTGTGAAACATAGAAGTAAAATGGGCAGGAGAAAAGCAACGGCAAAGTAAAAGTAATAATTTAGGCTAGTAATTGGGAGAAAGCTGCTAACTAGCAGAGAAGAGCTCTGGAAAAGTCTATCAGAACGACAAGCAAAAGGAAGAAACCTAACAGGATTCAGGATGAATATTGATAACTATTGCCTTCTTTTATGTTGAGTTTTTTCTGATCAGCTTTTGTTGGTTTTACTATGTGGAAGAAGCACAGCACACTAGATAGGACACATTGCTGGGATCTTTGCTATGCTCCAGTTTTTTTCACTATGACTGTGGACAAGTCAGATAAATCTTGCCATGTCATATCACCTACCCTATGAAAACACAGTAGAGATACTCTCTCCTCCAAGAAGCTCCAGGGACATTCTAAGTGTCTACAATCTATAAAAACTGAAATATTAAGACTTAAATAATGACAGTGCAGCTGCCTCCCATTTATTACTCATGTTGAGAGAACAGAAATACAACTTCCATAACCATGACTTGTTCCTGACACAGTGCTCCACCCCAGAGGCCTCTGGTTTGGTTTTTCACTGCTAACTAGACTGCAAGACTGAGAGGCATATCCCATTTGATTTGTCTAAATGGAAGTTGCAGAACTCAAGAAAAAAGCATTACTTGGAAGGGGAACCATTTCATTGGGAAACCTGCAGAAGGATTTTGGCAGGCACTAAAACTCAGGCTCTTTCAAATAAGGCAGCAAGGTGAGTTGTGCACCAAGGCTGAAACATTATTTTTAGATCTAGATGAATGGTGTTAAAACCTAATCATGTTCTGAAAAGAGGGTACTTGAAGTATTGCACTGAAGGCCACTGAAAATGGGAGGAAAGAAATGGAGAAATGAGGAGAATATTAGTCCTTAAAAGGATGGAGGGGCTAAAAGGGTAGCTCTTTTTCCTCTAGCTAAGGAATAGAGAGGAGGCTGTCTAATCTTGCAAAGAAGAAAAGCCTGAAATATCCTGAGAGGCAATGATGCCTTTTTAATGTACATAGCCAGCTGATAGCCAAAGGCAACAGAAGAAACAGTAAAGGGGAACAGCAGAAAGCTGAGATGCAGTGTGAACAGATACCTAAAAGTAAGGGAGCCTGCGGGTATGTGGTTTAACCAGACCACTAAGGATTTTTCCATGGCAGAGCCTCAGATGCCAAATGAAATCAGCACACATAACATCAAGCTGTGGCCATTGTCTTTAGGCACTTATTTTTGCCCACTGCAAATGCAAGTTAAGCTGACTAGTCTTAACCCTTTTCTTCTGTTGGCTAAGCTACATTAAAATGCAAATTCCTTTGCATTTTCTGCAGGCACACTAGCAGCAGTCACTGAAGCGTGGCTTTGTGAGCCATGAATCTTAGGCATGTGATAGAGCCATCAGTCAGAGAATCCCATAATCACTTCACTCCCTGGTTCTGGAGGAGCGCCTGGCACCACATGGGGCTTAGCAAATGGTCAGTGCTCCGCGTGCTTGGAAGAGATTCATTTTACTGCAAGTCCAATGGGCTGTGCCTAACTGCAGAAGAACATCACAGGGTTTCTCCTGGTTTCTGTGTCTGGGAAACACAGGTCTTAATGGAACAGTCCCCAGTATTACTGGGAGCAGCAAATTTGACATGTATGTAGTTTGGCAAGTTTTCCTCTTGTATAAATGAGTATGGAATTTGCTTTAGCACCTGCTGCTCTTTTTACAGTGCCAATTTATACCTCAGCAGGAACGTTTCCATATAATGCAGTTGTTTAAGGAATTATTTTAATTTTGCAGTGCTTATCTATCCACCATCCAGATCATGCAAAAGTTATGAATGTTGCTCCAGTCAAATCCATCCCATCCATTGAATTATTCTGATACACAAATGTTTAATAACCTCAGTTTTATTTCTTTTAATAACACCCTTATCCACAGCATTATTTGACAAATTAAAAATCAAAACAAGTCATACAAAAACCCATTGAATAAGTTATTCTTTTAACTTCCATATATACTCCTGAGAGCTCCTTTAGCTGGGTTTCTTTTAAAATATTATTTAAAGGCATACAGATTAGGAATATTCTACCTGAAAAAGACTAATATAATTAAAAAGCAATTATGTAAATGCAGGTGTTGAGCTTCCCACTTAACCCCATGTTGCAGTCTGAAAACTGTCTGAAACCATCAACTTAAGTACTTTTGGCTGTCCTAGAACTGGGAAGTCTTGGCTGAATTGTAACCATGTTTGTTAAATGGAGATTGTGTACAAAATGAACATTTCCACTGATAGGGCTTTAAAAGTGAATCAAAAGCTCTTAAGAAACTTGGTTCCTGCAGATGTTGGAGACACAGAGGAAGATACTGACCCCAGCAAGCACTGAGTGTGTTGGACAATGTGTTACAGAAGAGCTGGACACTTATGTCAAGATCCCAGCACAGGTCATTACGATCATCGCTGATACAAGGCTCCCCACAGGCCCAAAACACAACCCTGCACTTCCAATAATCCCATTTCTAGGGACTTACTATGACTGAAGGTGGAGAACTCCTCCTATAAAAGGTTTCTGTTTGATGACAGGCTGTTTGTAATGTTTGCCAGCTTCCTCCAACTAATGTTCACAGTAGTGTGACTTGCAGTGAAAGAATCATAGTAAATCAGGCGTTATTTTCAGTCAGAACCACCAGAACATGGTAGGCTTACTTCGCTTAGCCTAGATTTCTTATCAGTTGCTCTTAGCTACACTTACATCAAATCATCACCAAGCACACCTTAAAAATTGGAGGAAAAGTAAGTAAGAATGAAAATGTAATTTAAAGCTCTTCCAGGAATATTGCACTTTTCCTTATTCTCTGACATGACAGATCCCTTATAAGTGTAGACACTCAAGGTCTTTCCCATCTATCTGTTGCATCTACCAAGGAATTAACTTCATGTAATGATCTTTTTTACTCTAACTGCTTGAGACACAGGCCATACAGCATTTCTCTGGTGAACAGCATTATGCACAAAAACTCTCTCAAATCAAAGAGACAGGAGTAAAATAAAAGCAACTGCTGTCAGGCCCATAAATACCTTTTCCACAAAGAAATAAACATGTAGATATCAAACCAGGAGATCATACAGTCATTATTAGTGCTTATTTTAAGTGAGCTATTTTTCTTGTTGCTGGGTGGTTTGTTGTGTGGTTTGTGGTGTGGTGGGGTTTTTTGTTGGGTTGGGTTTTTTTGTTTTTCTGGGAAGTAGGAGATCTGACACCGAAAAGCTGTAGGGACACTTGCTTCTGCAATAATAAGGAAAAAAACTAAATGACTGTTTGTTTTGGAAGAGTCTAGGAAGTATATTTGAAGAGACATCATTTTTAGACAGTGAAGGCAAAACTACGGCTGCTCATCAGAAACACTCAGATGTTTCTTGAAATGTTTTCCCAGTGATTTTTCGAGTCATCCATAAAATCCTAAGCACAGGAAAGGCCTGGATGTGTCTGAAGCATACTGTTCAAATCTTGTTTGTTGATTTTTCCAGTCTCCTGTAGTTCTATGCCCTGTGGAATTGAAACACTTCTCAGGGAAACTGAGACTTACAAAGCTCCCTGATGACTCTACATAGCTTTCTATTTTGCCTTGCTTTAATTAATTAAGCTCCTGCATGGCTGGATACCAGGTTCCTGAACCAACCCCCTCCACCAAGTCTCTTCTGCCACTTTTTTCCCCTCATATTGCCCATGCATTCAATACATCACTGTAATTGACCCAGTTGTGGTTCAGTCCCAGAATGAGCTTAGATAGTTCTGTACAGCTGCTCACTGTTATCTCCTCCCCTTGTTGCATTTATTTGAAAAAGAGCTGGGGCACACAGACCACAAGGAGGACATCAGATATTCCATATGGTGGTTCAAAAAAGCAAATATAAAGAACCATCTTCTATGCAAAAGTCTATCAAGGGATATATGTTAATTTTTAATAAGGGTTAACTTGTTCATATTGGAAGAACAGGTACTTCTTCTGAGGTTTGAGGAGGGAAGAGGTTATGTTTTAACATGTAAATAGGTTTGCAAGAAAAATTGAAACCTTTGGGTGTATAGGGTTTTGTTGTTGTGGTTTTGTTTGTTTGTTTTTAATTATATACAATTGGTGACCTAAGTTCTTGACTGTGTGCTTTTCTGCTGTCCGCTTTTCAGAGCCTCACATGCATTGCTTCTCTTGTAGGTTCTTCTGTCTAGAGTTCTTCATGCCATGCACTCGAATCTCTTATTTTTTGTCATAATAACTCCATCGCACCACTTAATTAAAAAGAAATAATCCATCTCATCTTCCAGGTTGTTTCTACCTAAGTCAGAATCTTTTATTTTGAATCAGCCTCCCCAGTGACTCAAGGTCATGGTACATCCTTTAGGTCTGCAGTGGGTATCAGAGACTATGGGGAAAACACATGAGAGGTAGCTGAATGCCAGTGTCCACAGCAGACAAACGTAAGTGGATTATGTGCAGGTGAATGGATATGCAATCAGTGGTCCCCAAGACGCTTCGGGGAAGCTGGCAAAGTCATCTCGATCTTGCTCGACTTGCCAAGACTAAGGGCATTTTGTTAGAAATCCAGTGAAAAAGACAGGCAGACAAGCTGAACAAATTATTCGCATTTATAGAAAATAGCTAGGGAATGGGTTATAACAACTAGATTTGTGTGTCCATAGAGTTCCCATGGTATTAACAAAGCATTACCTTTTTTTTCCTTGTTTGTGTGGTTCCTTATGATTTACCAACAATGCTCCTCAAAGCTATCCTTTTATCATGGATGCATAATTTAAAAAGTGTTCTTATCTAGCCTGCGACACACCATGTTTTTCACTTTTCTATGTCCAGAATATGTGGTACACGTTGAGTTAGCCACACCAGCAGTTCTTCCCTTGTCACCTGCTCCAAATCCCATTTGTCTCTACAAATGAATGTGTAAAACCTAGCCACACAAATCACTGAACTCCCTACTTGGTGCATTCAGGCACTCATTTATTCTGAAGTGATGCTATCCAAGCAAAGGGTTTGAAACATGCCATGCTGTCCTCCACCAGATGTTGGGCAGGTTTAAATGCAAATAGACACCCAAAGGGAAAACAAGATGATGGAATATAATATACTGCTGAGGTACGGGCTAGATTTGTGCACAACCAAACTTTATTGTGGTTTCGGAATTTTTTGAAGTTTCTTTCCAGCACAATTTCATTCTTAGCCCCTTGTTATATGTCCTGCTGAGTGCGATATTCTTGCAAAGTTGCTGTTTTCCCCTTGAATTGCTCATATATATCCTCAGAGTAACAAGGATATATATTTGTTTCCAAATTTTTACTTTCCCTGCTGGTAACATTTATGCTCCCTGCGCAGAGCAGAGCAGCAGCTCTTCACTGCCGCTGAGTCTGCAGAGGAGAGGACACAGAGATGAAAGCAGTGGGCTTTCTGCTGTCTACCATCAGTACTATCACTCAGGTGAACCTCCAAATTTTTCACACAATATCTTTTCTCAGATGGCTGCCAAAAGCCCTACCTAAGATTGATCAGTCTTGGAAGACTAAAAATTGGACTGAAACTTGGGTGAATATCTGGAGACCCTTTACATGAGCACATAGGCTTAGGGCACATGGGAGGAGAAGCCAAAAGATCACATTCCTTCACTGTAGTTTTCTTCCATGCACCAGAAAGGAAGGACAAGGTGAAAAGAGGAGGTTTCCCTTCGTATCTCTTTGTTCTTCCCTCAAAAATATCCTTTCTTCCCTCTCCCCACCATATTACAGTTTCATAAATGTGCTTTTGACTCTTCTGACTTTTGTACACTTTCTGGTCCTTTGCTCTCTCCCGCCCTGCCCCCAGTTATGTATGCACAAAAGCCCTGTTGTTCAGCTCTCTCTTCCTCCTCCTCATTCAATCTGTCCCCAGGTTTCTATTTATTTCCCTTCTCTAGTCTTAGACCCTCCATCTGCAAAATCGATCCCCCTCTCGTTGATGAAATACCTATCAGGAGGTTTACAATTAGGATTGCAGATATTTGAGGAAGACGTCTGGCTGTCAAGACAATTCAGACCAAAGAAAGACATTGATCACCGTGAAACTTCCTCTAACCACACAGAGAAAAACCTCATATGTGTGAAAACTAAGCTGAGATAATTTCAGTCATTGTTAATGACTGAAAGAAGTCTTAAGAGATACAAAGAACACGATGATTTGCAATGGGAAGAAATACTTAACGCTGCTTCTAATGCTGGGTTTCTGCAGGAATAAACTGAACAAGCTACAAAAATAATCACTCGAGAGTAAAGAAAGTTAGCAAGGGTTTCTAACCATGCCTAACCAGGATCCAGTGCAACAGCATTTCAGTTCTGTGATACTTTCTAGGTTTGCGATTAAAAGACTTCCATCACTTGGATGATTTCAGACAGGCACACATGGAACATTATTCTAATGGAAAGGGGAATTAAAGCAGAAGTACATCACTCCATTCTCTTGTCTAAAAGAAAATCCTGAATTCCTGCTGTGGCACTGAGCTGACTTATCTCAATTATAGAAACAAACAACTTCATGGTGAAAGGACAGGCTCCCTCTTAATCTCTGTTTATTGAGGAAGTCATGAAACAAATAGAAATCAGGAGAAAAATAACATGATTTATTTTCTTTTTATTACTAGTAAGAAATACAATACAGTATAATGTTTTGCAAAGTTTTAGATGGCATCTTGCTAAGGATAGTATTTCAAGCATTCTAGAAAGGCTTGAACAAATAGAACTGTTAAGTAAACAGATATGCATAGATTTATTTTTAAAATTATGAAGTATCTCTTAGAGAGCCATGAGTAAATGAGTGTGACTCCTTGATCAAATTCCTGAAAAAAAAAAATCTTATTTAGGCCAGATTTGCCTTTTAGCTGATATGTCCCCCACAACACAGTGTGGTTTGTCCTCTTGAAGAGGGTGGTTGGGTTACACAGAAGGATGGTTTGTGCAAATCGTCTTGTTCTGGAGCATAAAATGCAGAAGAAAAGCACAGGAGCTGGATCACCTGGGAAGCAGGGCAGAGCAAAATCACCAACTCAAACCCCAGAGCTACTTTGTTTTTTCAGGGGAGGATTATTTTGCAGATTTTTTTATCAAAATAGGTGTATACAAAACCCCTAATCAAACTTTTTGCTAGACATGCTTTCATTTCGTAGAAATTCCCTGTTCTCTCTTCAAAAATGTGTGAGCTTGCTGTTAGAAACACAGAAAAAAATACAAATTAAAGCAATCATTGTGGCTTGCAGAGCCACTGGGCATTCTGCCTTAGGGGGTTTGCCAGGAAAGGAGCAAATTCAGAGTCTCAATTAATTGAGGTCTTAGAGGTAAGATGAAACAGAGAAGCCTAACAGACAAATACATGGGGATACAATAGGAAAAGAAAATGCAACTGCATGAATAACTATCTCTTCTGGTTGTTAAACTATCTCTGCTGGCATTTCAAATGGTTTGTCAGATGGATGTGTCTGATCTTTGGCTACCAACTGTGATCTAACACCCCTTTAAGGTGGAGTTATTATTTTAACCAGATACTTTCACAAGGGAATGTGCTTTCTGAAGGGAAATGAAATGATTATAATAAGGCTGTCTCTGAAATATTTTGAGTTGCTATGAATTTTGCATAAAAGTGAAAAGGGGTTAATTTTTGAAAGAGAAAAAAGAGCACAGTTTCTGTTACATTGCTGAGTTCTTTCTTCTTGACCAAACGAAGGCTCAGCAGAGAACGCAGGTTAACACTGAGAGGTTTCAACACTCACCTCCCTCCAGTCATTACTGAAATAAATAATCTCTCTGCAAATATTGAAAGAGCAAGTTTCATGGTTGTTTCATTGCATCTTGCATTATTACATCTACTGCAATCTGTTTTCATGCTAGGAAGTTGCTCAGAGCGTGACTGTGCTGCAGACTCTCCTGGGTGATGCACCATGCCAGGCATATCCTCCAAAGGGTATTTCTTTGTTTGCTATGAGAAAACATTGGCACAAAAGGACTGAAAGATATGGACAGTTTCCTAAGCAATGTCTTGGCTCCTTTTCTCACTGAGGATTAAACTCCCCCTAGTGAGTTTTGAAGTCATCTGCGGGAATTAGTCATTTGATGGAAGGCTTTTCTCTTTGGGTTTTGTTAAAGGGGGAATTGAGCCGCAAATCACTCTCCTCAGTTCCAGTGTGTGGAAGTGAGGATTTCATACCGGGGAAAAAGTATTTTATTTATGCTTACAGAAGGGATGGAGCATGGAAGCGAGGACAGCACCTATGCGTGTCTTCATTTTGGTTGTTGCTGGAGGAGTTGACACTCTGCCCCTGATCACTTCTCCACCGCAGGACTCCTCCATGTCCCATAGGGCTCCCTCCAGCTGCTGCTGGCTCCCCACCGGTTCTGTGTCCCCATTTCCAGCCACTGAGACCACCCAGCTCAGTTCTGTTTGCAAATCAAGAAAAAAGGAGTAGGGTTTTACAGTTTTCACTCGAGTTTTGTCACTATCTTTCATGCCAACCTGATGAAGGATGTAGTTCAGAAATATTCAGTGCATAAATAGGGATCTTGAGGCATGTCACTTAGAAATGAAGCCTGACGCCTTCTAGACATTAAATAGATCAACAAAAAATTCAGTGAAACTTTAAAAACTTGACAGGTTAGCCCTATATATTATTCTCCTTCTCCTCCTTTTTTTTTTTTTCTTTTTTTTTTTTTAGGTGGGAAAATTATTCCTTTACTGCATCTTGAAATCTTCTGCAGATATCTTACAGTAGAGCAAACTTTGCTATTTCTCCATGCTGTTGGTGGTTGTAATTGTGCAGCACCTTAGCAGGTGGCAAATTCATATGACCAGGAAAAAAAAGGGTAAGAGAAAGAGAATAATTCATGGTCTCACTAAAGGAAACAGCCTCAGAAACAGCTTGCTAGGGGACGACTGCCATGGACTCCCAGCCTATGTCGTACATATTTCAGATCCATCAATATTTTCCTTTACAGAGGCACCAGCGTGGGAGTGCTGAAAAAAAGAGGAAATAAACAGGCTGTGTTAGTTTGTCTGGCTTCCTGGAAAGTGCTAAATTGCTCAAACGCTGCTGGGGCCTTTGCTGAGCACACAGCTCTGGGGAACCAGCTCAGCCTGTCTCGGTGATGGACTGACTCTCTGTGGGTACCAGTGCACCCATTTTATAAATACAGCATAACAACATTGGCACCTATGAGGCAGGTGCTCCAGAAACTTAGGTGGTTTTTTTACATTACGTGATGCTTCTTTATTTGAAATTAATTACAGAGTATTTCATGGGTCTTCTAGTTTTATGTCTTTAAGATACAATGACCATTTTTTAACAGCTTTTTCCCCAAACAACGAGAATTATTGAGTCTATACATTGTAAAAGAGTGAATCACGTGAAATTCACATGACTCCTGGAGGGGAAGTTTTATGGAAATCATCAAATTACTCTGAGATTCATTAGTATTAAGAGTTTTCACAGGATAAGTCTCTTTAATCCTGTCAGTAAATTTAAGGCCAGGTCTAAGGTCAAGCAAACTAAGCAATTGCTTTAGGAAGGAGCCTGCAGAGGGTTATAAAATGGTTATTGCCTACTCAGACAATGTCAGTGTCATGTGGCAGCCCTGGGAAAAGCCAGCAGTTGCCTGTGGGTGACTCAGCTCCCGGTTGTGTTAAATGAGAATAGGGTTTAGCCAGCGGGTCCTCACCTGACCCCCCCCCGACAAATCTGAGCAAGAGCATCTCCTGAGAAAGGTCTTCCCTTAGCTCTGCTTCTGCTGCTCAGTAAAACCAAATGTTTCTTCCTTTGTTGCTTTCCCCCCATAATTTAAGTTCATTTTGATGTGTGTAGTAGAGGAAAGTCGTGTTCACAACAACAGGTAGATTGAAGGTATGTAGAACAAGTAGATGTTTTTTGTCCTGTTCATCCTGAAAGGAAAACAGAAAATATATCTGTAAAAGAGAGAAGTGGGACTAGTGGGTGTATTTCTCTCAGTTGCATGGAGACTAAAGCTGTTTCTGTGAGAAATCTCTCAGTGCCTTCCTCTTGGGCAGCAAACAAGCAAAGTGACAGGCTGTGAAACACAAAGTACTGTTTGTTTTCATTAGGGTTTATTACCCATTACACCTTATTGGAGAACAACTTGGTAATTCAAAATGGCACGGGCAGAGCTGTAGAGTGTTTCCTCATACTCCTAAAGTAAGATTTTGGGTTTTCTTTTGGCTTGCTCTTCCTCACAAATTTTGGACCTGTTAAACACAGATTCACAAGGCATTATTACTGCTCTGCTCTGCAGGCATCTGTGAATTCTGTAGCTACTCCACTAGCTGTACCTTATCTTTCTCCCAGGTAATCTGAGCTACACAGACAAGCCGTAGCAATCAAACTATGCTCTTAAACTCACGTGGCAAAGGTAAGGTATCCACCATCTTCCTACAGTGGCCAAGCCTCCCTGCTAGGGCACAGAGGAAAATACCAAAGCCTTTGCTTGCAGCTTGGCATTTGCTTTTCCGTTTGGCCACAGCCCAGACCTTGCTGTCACCTGAACTGGCCATGGATCCTAGTTCACACTGTCTGGCGTGTGGCCCTGGATTCTTGCACATGATGTCAGGCTGCCACAGAGGGGAAGCCAACACACGGCCAGGGCAGCACAGCTCCCTCCAGACATGCCTGCTTGGTGAGAAGCCTTGAGATGGCTCTACCTGAGAGAGGTGAAGGCGTGTCTAAAACATAACCTGTGAAATACCTAATAGTCTTTAAATCATGCAAAGTAGCATGGAAGTAATTACTGCTAACGCTTCCTGAGGTTTTCCTTCAGACATCAGCACTGCAATGGATGTTTTTGCAATGCAAATGCAAGTGGTGGTGATTGCAACAATTGCAATATGCGCTGGTATTTCTATTAGCAAGTGTCCTAGTGATGTTTTAAGTAAGCAAGTTTCAACAGAATGTCTTACAGTTAACAGTGGCCAGCGCCTTATTTTGTTTAAAACTACAAAAACATCTGGTTGCAAACTTGATTTTGCTAAAAAGAAGAATCTATGATCAACACAAATCAAAACTGTTTTGATGAAAAAATGCTGAGTTTATGTCAGAAAACTAAATGCTTGATTTTTCTGGATTTCCATCCAATTTAAAATGGAAATGTCTGTGTAATCAAGAAAATATTTGGGGAAAAAATTCTCAACCATCTGTATTTAAGTCTCCTTGATGACAGGTTCTTTTCTTGCCTGAAGAGTTTGTCTTAACATCGAATTCTGCTGGAATAAGTTATTCAGGACCAGCCACTTCTTTCCAGATAGTACCATGTGTGAATATTCTTGCTCAGTAAGAGCCCTACACAGATCTTAATTCCAAAATTCATGTAGCCGGGACAGGAATAGAGGTCCTTCATGACCAGTAGGAGACTAGGCTGCAGAATGAATTCTCTTTCATGATGAAAGGTTAAAAGAAGATGGGACAAGAGGACTCCAGAAAGCATAGAGGAAGCTTTTTCTTCTCCTCGACATGAGAAAGCAGAGTTAGCCTCTGATCCTTTCCTACATATTGATGAGGCAGAGCTTGAGAGAGCATTTGGGCCCCTTAAAAACAGCGTGTGCTCCTCTGAAAGAGCTCCCTTTCTGCAAAAATCTCTCTTGGGTCTCTCTCTTCTGTGTTAGAAATGGAGTTACCCTGCTCTATGCCATCCCCTCTCTTTCCCATGCTGTTCCCTTTGTCTTCATCCGCTCGTGAAAGCAATTGCTCTGGTAGTGACTGTGTAAGCGAGGGCAGCCCGAGGTGGCTCCTGCTGTGACAGCAAAGTTGAGGGTGTTCCCAGCCATGTCCCTAGCACATGAACGGGCCTTTCTGATCTAAACTTCTCACCACTCAGGGAGAAGGATGGGGCATGAAACCTCATGGCATTGTCCACTCCATGAAGTGCCAGCATGGCAGTGTCCAGGAGCAGGTCCTTGGTGGCTGATTGTCACCCACTGCGGCCTCCTCAGACCTTCCATGCAAATGGTCAGTGGTCATCTGCTCTACCAGGTCACCCTGATGCTGAGACTGGGCATCCCAACTGCTTCGAAAGTGCTCTCCAGACATGCCCAGGATTTCTCCTCCAGCAGCAACACCCCGACATGCAGAAAGTTAGGTTTTAGGACATATTCTCACAGTGCTTCAGAAATGCAAATGGAGGTATCCTTTCTGCATCTAATCTCTTGTACCACCACTTAAATCCTCCACAATATCACTTGGTCAGAGAACTCAGTTGTTCTGTTACAAACACAATCTGAAAGAGAAACATATGTTTTATATTATTTACTTTCATTATATTATTTACTTTACATTAGATATTGACCAGAGCGTCCTGCCATTTTGACATGCAAACGTATCACCTCCCTTTTAAACTTACCTCCCTCTCTCCCAAAAAATGACTCTGATAATCACAAAAGCAAGAAAATACACACTTTCAGTTAGCTTAATTTCTAATAACATTTTTTGCTCTGATTTTATTTTTTAGCCTCTTTTTACATTTACTTTGGCATCTGACCAGTTGAAATTATGCTCTATTTATGCTTTTTAGCAAATGGTTTTGGCTTTGAATTCTTAACATTTCATTTGTGGTTATTTGTTCTTGAATTTAGTACATATCCAGCTTGTCTGCTTTGTAACTTCCAAATGAGAATATCAGAAATGCTAGGAGACTTATTAGATCTTGGGCTCTTTTTTTTTTTTTTTTTAATTCAAACACGACACACACTTGTAATATTCAATTTTCCATGCATCTGAACCAATGACTTACCAGGGTGCATTGTGGCTAATGTACTGAGGAAAATATTTGCTCTGTATGATGATCTCAGGGAGAGTGTGTGTGTGTTTCTACATGTTTGTGTGTCTGTTGGTTACTCTTGAATACCTGTCACTTCAGATATGAACCCGATATTGGTATAGGCATATCTACTCAGTCTCTTTCTCTAAGGAAAGGATCTGATATCCAGCAAAGCACTTGCAGCTGTCCAAGGCCAAGTACATTGAAAAAGTTAACAAAACCCCTAAAATATGACCGTGGAGCAAAAATTACTAAGTGAAATGGCCTGTTCTGAAACAAGATAGACATGAAGGTCCCTTCTGACATCAGCTTATATGCATGTGGGAAATCCTGCACCTTGCTAATTGTGAGCCATGCTTTTCTGTAAAACTGTCTTCATTAATCTCTGGAACAAGCAAGAAAGCAACATGTAGGAAAGCTCAGCCCTACTCGTCTTCAGAAGCATCTTATTCTAATATTCCCCCGTGACCTAGGAGAGCTGCTGCTACAACTATACTTCAGAAAAGTTCTAGAACTTCAAGAATGATTTTGTAAAAAGTTACTGGGGAAAAAGTTATGAGAAATAGGGACTTCCGAAATGTCCTTTGAAAGGTTTTCCTGATTTATCATACAGGCAGCATGACGCTGTCATGGCAGTGATGTAAAAATATCTTTGCTGTCTTGTGGGGTTGAACAGTACTTGTTAATCACATCCTTTCCTTAGAATCTGTGGTGGTTTTAATTGGTGTAATTAATAGTTTAATGTCTTAAAATCCTCCCCCAAGTTTGCATGCAAAATGCCTCATTTTCAATCCTAAATTGTCATGTCCTACTAACAAATGAAGTTGACTACATCATGTCCTGTCACTTTCAGAAAACATGTAAGCTCTGTCCACGATGTTGAGAGCATTTGACATTGTAGAGAGCTATCATTACAAACCTCTGCTACTTTTTCAGTTTAAATAGACCCTCATTTCTGTTGCCTTTCTCTGTTTCCCCAAGATCTTACTACCCATGTTGCTTTCCTTTGGATTTTCTTCATTTTGTCTAAATGTCTGTTAATGTAGGATGTCTAAAATAATACCCTACCGTGGGACCTCATGAGGGCATTGAAATAATTATAGTGCAGATTTTGCAAATTCAGCAGCAGGAAAAAAAAGAGGTCCGGTGAAGGTTATTAAGTACAGAGAGACCACCTTCCCTGAACTTCAAATTGGTGGCGGCCAAGAGCCTGTTTTGGAAAGCAGTCCACCTTTTTAACAGCAGTGTGCTGCTGAATGCCATTCATCTTGTGGCCTGCAGAAATCCTCAGAGCCTGATCTGCAGCCCGGCTGCACAGCCAGCTCCTTTTCATTGCACTTCACTGAGTCTGCTTTTTTCTTTCTCACTGGGATATCTTGCACGTATCTGTTCTGAATTTAATCTGATTAATTATAGTCCAGCTCCCTCCCATATAAACATCATCTGCCAAGGACAGAGAAATAAGCTGCTTCTTTCCATAGGGCGATTGTTCCCCTGTCACACATTTGACATATCTTTTTAAGCCTCAGTTGTGCACACAGTGAAAGTCCTAAAACACAGAGCTTTTCCAATTAGATCAGTAAATATTCTGTGTAATTAAGATGTGTAAAACAAAGATCTACAGGTCTGGCCATCTGTTTTGACTTGTCTGGCTAGGACAAGTGCCCCACAACAAGCCTATGTTTAATGCTTGGATGTGATCTCTGGTTTATCAATGCTCATGTCTATCTGTTTGGAGGGCATGGTGCCCATTACATGTTGCTGAGGCACTTGGCACTGCTTTGGGCACAGAGAATTGTGCAGGCAGTCATTGCTGGGTTGCATCTGTTCTTCCGGATCTCCCACTGATGTGTTTTCTGGCTATGCCAGCACATCTGTCGCATGCCTAGTGTTCGCCTCACGTCTGCTGAAAGGCCCATGCCAAGGAAAACCAACAAGGAGCAGAGAGAGGCTTGGAAAGTGAGACAGAGCTCTGGCAACTGGCTTTCTTGGACTGGGCTACAGGGAAGTCAGCTAAGTGAGTTAAACCAAGAAACACCCTCCCTGAAAGCATTGGTGCTGTACCAGGCTCGATAGAAGGGCTGAGTGTTGGGAGAGAAGACAGCAGAGCCTTCAGAGCAGTCACCCCAGAGGGAACCTTGTCACTGTAGCAGAGACCTATGTAGTCGTGTTGGCTTTATACCTACAAAGCATGTCCCAAGGGCTTTTCTGCGTATCCAGCCTCTGCTCTAAGAAGGTGCATTGTGGGACTGATTTTGTGCTCCTTGGTTCTGCCTGAATTAGTGTGGATATACTTGAAATTGTAAGAATGACCATAAGGGATCAGACAACAAGGCCATCAAACCTGGTATCTTTCCTTTATCCCCATGCCTAGATGTGAATAAAAGCAGTGAGCTCAGGATACTGCTGGCCAGGAAGTCTTGCCTTCCAGTGACTGGCAGCACAGCCACTCCTTGAGCCAGAAGTAGTATCCTCACATTTCATAGCCCTCCAAGGATTTCTACACATTAATTTGTACAGTTACTTTTGAACCCAAGTCAGTCTGAATAACCAGTTTTTCATGACAAGGAGTCCCACTGCTGAAGTACACGGTGCCTGAAGAATAACTGCAATCTACCTATATCCAAGAAAGCAGAAAGAATTCCTATATATTCATTTTGTACCTCAGCATCCTTCGTGCCCACCATTTGTTTCCCAGAGTGCTGAGAGCTTGGCAGTGGCTGAACCGTACAAACCCCACAAGCTCAGAATGTCTCCAGTCCACAGAGGTTATTGCTCTTGCTTGTCTTACACCTTGTGTATCTTCAGCCACACAGTGATTCAGCTTCAGAAGGAAGAAGAGCAAAGCTGCTTCCTTCACTCCTCCCTCCATGTCTGTTAAACCAGTGATTAAGCCTAGGTTAGGAAAAATGTGAGTTCAAATCCAGGCAGGCTGAGGAGAGCTAATGACTCAAGTTTTGCAGTTCTTGGGCAGGTCCCTAAGCCAGTTATTGGAAATGTTGGAACTTCCTCACTGCTTTTTCCAGAAAAAGCTGAAAAAGGTACTTTCCTTCTGCAGTCAATATGAGAGCCTGAAGCCCAATATTATTCGCAACCCAGTTAAATGAAGAAATCTCTCCCTATGCCATAATTAAAATAGTAACTACAGTGATTGATTATTTTGATGTCAATGCTGCTTTGCAGCCTCAGCTGTGTACTCCGTGAGACAAGAACTTGCAGAGAATAAGAAGGCAAAGAACACTTTTAGAAGTATATAATCACTACAGGTTTTGTTCCAGGTGCACTTCAAGTTTCCATCCATCATTGAAAACTGAAAGAAGGAGCTGTCTTTCTTGAATTTAGTTGTCATTTACAGGTGTCTCCCATTTGATTTTTATGAATTATTCATCATCTGCAGATGGAGCCCAGGCCATCCATTGCAAACGTCAAGCTATTGAAAGCCGGACCCTGGTCCAACATTTACAAGTCTGTGCGCTCCAACTGGAAAGGCATCAAATGTCTGGTTAGAATAAGATGAATACTAAATCCTTGCTTGGAAATATTCTGTAATAGGGATTTCAAATTTATTCCTTCCTGTCATAAATTTATTTGAGTGTATTCATGGAAAGCTGGAGACAAAAGAGAGAAGCAGATGAAGAGCCTTGTGTTCAAGCCTGTGTGTGCCACAGATTTACGTAGAGTTCCCACAAACTTCCTGTGTCACATTAAGCAAAGCAGTTATACTATTTTGTGCCTCAGCTCCCACCTCAAAGGGGAAAGCATAATGAAGAAAAGATGTTGGGATGAGCAATTCCTTGTTGGTTCCATAAATAAACTTAGCCAGGTGAGGAAGTTTCCATCAATAAGAATTTTCCACTGAGAACCCTTTATTAAGGGAAAGAAATGAAAAAGGGGAAAAAACATGACAACTCACCCCGCGCCCCCCCCCGATATATCTCTCATGGTAGGACTTTGAAACATTGGTTTATAAGAAAAAGTAAGAATGAAACTGTGGTATGATTCAAAGAACTTGATGTTCACTTGAAAGTACACCGAGAAGGGGAGGTATTCCAGGAAGATGGATTGCAAAATTCATTAATGGTGTAAAATGTTTAGCCTAAGATGTTATACTAGAGACAGTTCAAGTCTCTGCGACCACTTTGGGAAGAGTGATGGAAGCTTCTCCATCTCTTATAACCTTGTTAGTGTGGAAAGCTCTTGTTCATGGAAGGTCCCACATCCAGTGGAGCCATCCAGCTTGAAATGTTTCCTGAGTTCCTAGATCCACCTCTTCCCATCACAGTCCTTCCCATGACCCAATTTTGTTGTTCTAGCTCTACTTGTCAGCCTCCCAAGGGAATTACCCTGGAAGGATAAGAATGAACTAAGATAGTTACCTGGACAAGAGAACAGTATATATGAAGGTCTACTTCACCCAATCTGTCTGTATTCCATGCTAGAGTGTGAAAAATAATAATAGGGCTTTTTAAAAACTGAATTCTACTCAGGATTTGTGGGCAAGTACTGACACAATAAGCAAAATGTCCTTGTAGCACCTATCACCTGATTGATTAGCCTGTACTGCTCCAAAGCATAGCTGAAAGTGCAAAGAGTCATTATCTAATCACAATGCCCTGATAAGTAAGAGTTTAATGTTCTAGCCCCTACTCACATCCCCTTCCCTGAAAACCCATTGCTGATTGGGATGGGAAGTCTCAACCTTGCTTGCCCTCCCAACACGTTGCACTAAGGGCAGTCAGCCTGCAAGGGTCATGTCCCAGCTGTCAAACCAGGGCCTTGGGATCTCACTTCTACATGGTTTATTTTTTCCACTATACAGTGTCAGATGTTTGATCTCTTGAGTGATACATTTTACCAGCAAATATACTGGATCTTCCACCCTTTGCTTCGTTTTCTGCCTATACCAAATTATGAATGAAAAAGTGTGATAAAATGGATTTACACAGGAATCTAAGAGAAAAATCATCTCACCATTCATCCTGTTCAGTGTCCTTGCTCTAGGCTGTGGGATGGGGTGAGGATGGAGCTGTCATGTCACAGCACAGCCCATCCTTCCTCTTCTTTAACCTGTCAGCAGCACTATTATACCTGGCTCTGGACCAAGCCCTGACATATAAGTCAGATTTTTTGAAAGCTCCTGGGACATACCAAAGGCAGCAAAAAGGTAGATGAAAGAGGAGGAAGGAAAGAGGGGTAGTTAAACTGTAGAGCCATGGGAAAGCTCAAGAAGAGGAGTACGTGAAGAAGTTCTTAGGATAAGTTGGAAAAAGTGACAGAACAGATGAAGCTGGAAAGCAGGGATTTGAATCCCAGACCTTATTTCCTCCGTGGCCTTTGGCATGCCATGTAGACAGATGGAGCTGGAGTTGTCAGATAGGTCAGCTATTCTTCACAGAGCTGTTTGGGATTATCTCACCCAAATTAGTCACTAATGCTGCCTTGCAGACCCTTAGTCTTGTGTGAGTGGTGTTGGACTGAGCACAGCCCAGCCCTGGCTGGAAACAGCGTGAATGCAGGGGTGGAGGGATGGTTCAGAAGAACAGGGAGGAGGAAGTTCAGAGGTGGTGCTGTAGGACTCTCGTGAAACACCTAATCTTCATGTTTCCTCTTTTATTACCAGTATTATTGCTCCTGAACGGGCTAATGACAGGATAAATTAAAAAGAATGAGGTGCTTTGAGAGTAGAGTCATTATCAAAATCAAGGTTTGCTTGTTTAAAATACTGTGTAACAACTGTGAAAGTTTCCCCCCCGCCTTGTTTACATCCAGCATAGATTTACTGGCAGTTCTGTTTTCATTGTTGAAGCTATATTCAATTTTACCAGCGACAATGTATTGTGATTGGAGTGAATTGAATTTTCTTTTCCATTCAAAAGTGATTAGATGAGCAATGTAGAACTGAATAATAAACACCTGTGCATAAATGTTTTTGCCTGTGGTTATATAGGATTGTGTGCCTTCATCACTGCTGTACACAGGAGATACCATTATTAAGACTCAATCAGGTTGAGCCAAACGGTCACTTCTGCTTAGTTATGTCAGATACTGTACTAAAATTATAACCTTGGAATAGAATTCCTACTCAGATCCCAAATATGGGCTCCTAAGGAGAAAAATTTCACTCTTCCAGTTAGCAAAATCAATGGAAATGAGGTTATAAAAATTAGGTTGATTCCATTTGCTTATTCCTCAGTTCTATAAATAGATTATGGTCTAATTGTTAAGTGAAAGTCTGCAAGTTAGGTGGTTAGAGAGCAGGGGTAATCTGAATATCGTCAAAATCAGTGAGACTCTTTGCATCTGTCTTCAAAAGATTTTTGAACTTTTTCTCGGAGAAGGGTACAGTTTCCAGAAAGGAAGGGTATTTCTCAGGGTCAAGGCAACATGTCCAGTATTGCAGAGTCTTCGGCATCATGTTATTTCCCATCCCAGTCTGTCAAAATGCACAGCTAGACAGATGAGGTTTATCAGAGCTGGGTAAAGTGAGAGAAAAAGACCAAGACCCAGAGTCCTGAGACCCCAGAATTTCTTCACACACCCCACCTCCCATCATAGCATTACTTTGCCTTTTGCTTCCTCCTGCTGTCAAACTTCTGGGAGATAAAACAGCATTGAAGTCAGAGAAGTCTGGAAAGGAAATGAAGCTGCTCACTTTATTACTCTTGATTAGCAGCAGATTATTCTCCTAACATTTACTTTCCCTTCATTTATTTGAGAGTGATTACACGCAAATAGCAGTTAAAAACATCAGGTTCCTAATAATTTTATTTACCGTTGTAGCTGCTTCTGTAGCATCTCTGAAGTCTGAAACACACCCCTCCTGACACAGAATCAAACGAGCAACTTTGCATCTCTTTCTCTTTCAAGTACACTCTCCAAAGCAGTGTAAAGAAAGATGTAGGAACTTCTTATTTACTCTGTTGGTGTGCTCCAAGCTTAAAGACTGTACCCACATTCCTATATGGGTAAGTCTAAAGACCCATCTTAATTTCCTGTTCCCTCAGAAGCTTTTCAAGTGAACCAGTTTACTTAGCTAATCTGTTGATCCACTGTCCCCTGTACTTTGCTCCCCACAATCACACTTGAAGTCCAGAAGCTCTGAGTGGTAGGACTGTCCTGCAATTTGGGCAGAGTGGGGATGGCATTAAAGTGTTGGAGCTTTTGCTCAGCCATGGCTTTAGCCTCCCACACTGCAGCCCTCACAAAGCAACACCATAGGTAGCATGGTGAGTTGTCAGTTGGCTGTTCATTGCTAAATGTTCTGTGAACATTTTTTTTTCCCCCTTTACCTCTAATGTGAATAATATTGAAAAATCCCACACCGAAACCAACAGACCTTTAATTTAAACTCCAGGTCCTCCTATAAAATCCATGGCTGGGACAAAGAATGAGTCTGTTTCAAAAGGGGGAATGGAGCATCTGTCCTCAGATCACATTCCTTGCACTCAGTATTGTTGTGTCCTTGTCTTCTTAATTTTTCTTCCATAGTTGCCATTTATACTGATTCCTTCTACACCTGGGGGCTAATCCAGACTAAATTGTTCAGTAACAGAATGGTCATACTTTTTCCAGAAGTCCTGTATATCCAGGAAGAGTTCCAGGATATCGATCAGTATCCAATTCATTCTATTTCTTTCCAATAAAATCTAGCACTGGTGGGAGCACCGACAGCATCATCTCAAAGTGAACATGACCTTCTGGTGAAGGAACTCAAGCAACCGTCCTCCTCTGGGATTAGAGCATGGTTTATGCCTCATTACTGTAAATAAATTTTCTACATGGGTTTCTGCATGCATGCATATTTGGGCAACTTCACAATATATGCAGATATAAATAAACAATTGCTTCCTTTAAGTAGAACCACAATGTTGGGGAGTGTGAGTAAGGAAATTCTCTGACTCGTTCTGTTCTTAGTAAGAGGTGTTTAAAAAAGAAAAAAAAAAAAGGCCTTTCTCAGCAAACCTGTAGGTCTCTGAGGAGTTAGAAAGAGTAGATTTTTTAAAATCAGAATTGCCAGTTTTGCACAATTGCTTTTGGAATACCACCGTATTTTTAAACAAACTTTATTAGAATTCATATCCAGTCATGGAGCTGTACAGGGCTCCCTTAACAAGCATCGTCTGGCTGGAGGCAATAAATCTGTCTTTGTCACTAATGATGTTTGTATTATTTTAACGCTGTTGATACTGTGGATTTGTGGGGGGGACTGCAAGCAATCATCTTTCAACCACAGCTCACCTCCCTTGCATCCTGAATAGAAAAACACTTTCGCCTGTGTATATCAGTGGGGTACAACAGGGGATGTGTCCAAGGACTTCTGCCACCTAGTATGGTAGTCAGAAAACCTCACTCCAATTCTAATGACCTTCACCTATTTGATGTGAGGGGAAAAAGTCCTATAGCAACAACAGTTTTCAGTAATTTGCATCTTTGTAATGTGGAGAGTGTGGTACCCTGTCAGAAGGTTTTGTGATGTGGTCATTTGATGGATAGTCATTTTCTGAATAATTAAAGTGACTCTCATACTTTCAAATGTGAAGGAATCCTGGGCCAGGTCCAAGCTGTTCAAGTGCTGGGAAATGTGTTTCCAAGGTGCAGTTCAACTGAATCCCTTAAATACATTTCTTAAATTCATTTCTTTCAAGGGATTTAAGTCCTTGTCTAATGTTTGAGATTATAGTCCTTTATATCCTGAGCACGAGCACTGAAAAAAGCCGTTTTCCTCCAAATGGCTTTGCTGATAGCCTGTGATGCAGGAGTCCTATCTCTGAGATGAGCGAGTCCATTTGCCCTCTGTGGAGGGCAACAGGTTTGCAGCAGCACAGGGCGTCCTCCAGGAGATCCTAGCGGGGAGTCAGGACACTGATGTCCTAGTCATCCTGTGTGAAATAAGATAATTGTTTTCTTACACCTTAGTTTCCCTATGTGGGGACCTTCCTTACTGAAAGCCTTGAAGAGCGTATATAAGAGCATATATAATATAAGTATAAGAACATATATATTTTTATATATATTATAACAGCATATATATGTACATGTATATGAAGAGCATATTCTGCATTTACATAGTTTGGGGACTGCTTAGGAATCGGGTTGTATCCCTTTATGCCGTTTGGAAACCTCATAGATGTGCTGATTGAAGACAGGTGGTGTTGGTTTGCAGCAGCCTGTGTGGCCAAGCAGAGGCAGTGCAGAGCTCTGACTTTAGAGGTATCTGGCTTGATTGCCTGCAATGCTAATTGAATTGAGTGCCATCACTGTAAATATTTTGCATTCTCTCGCTTCACTGGATATGGATATAAATGTATGGATAGCATTTAACCCGGGCTGTTGTGAAGCTGAGAAACACAAATGTGCTGTTTGTTACAGAGAGGGTAAGTTTGGTTTTCCTGTGCCTGTAATGCTTTCTTCGTACCAGTCTTCTGGTATTTCTTTGTTCTCGGTCTGCAACAGACTCTCGTAGCCTAACCGTAGGAAAATGAGTTGTTTTTTTAATAGTATTTTTAGCAACTGCTGTGCAAACAAGTGTGGTGGGCATCTGCAATGATGTGGTGTGGACTCTGAGTTAATATAATGTAAAAGTGGCTTATAAACTTCTGCTGCTTCCAGGCCCCATGCTCCCTAATAGCAGCATGTCCCTCCGCCCTCCTAGGAGCAGAGGGGTGGGCAGCTCAGATAACAGAGCTGCTCTGCCCACCTCCTCTCTTTCACTGAAGAGTAGAGAAGACATGACAGAGCAGCAAGTGAGGTGAGTAATATTCTAGGGTGAAGAAAGGAAGCCTTTTCTTACAGGTATTTAGAGGAGATTTGATAATGTCTTGTGCTGTGTGCTGTATCTCTGCTTTCTGTCTGTGATGCTGCTATGCCTATGTGACAGATGTGTTCCTCCAAACACAGACTAACTACATCCTTTGGCTTGTAGGTCTGAAAAGGAGACAACCATGTCTATGTGTCCCTTTGGGAGATTTGTCTCTTGCATAGAAGTTTCTTTTGGCTTGCCTGCTTTGTCTGGAAACAATGGCATTAAATAGAGGGCAGGGATGCCACAGTGATGTGGAAAGGGGCTGCCGGTCCTTGTCCTGGTTTGTGGGGGCAAGAGGTTGAAGGGGGCTCCCTGGGTGAACAGAGGAGGTGACTTTTAAGAGTCAGATCTAGAAGATGGAGGAGGAGGGAGCAGGGAGAGTTTCTATATCTCTCTCTCTGCTCTGTGATGCTCTTCCTGAGCCTGGGTGACAAATTCACTGTTCACACTGGAGAGCTTATCCCTTTGAACAGATCTGGACATTTCTGCACAAGTCATTACCAGATGGAAAACAGTGGCGGGACTATCCAGGTGCCGTTGACCTACTCTTGTAGGTACTAGAGTTGCATAAATTGACATCAGACCGCTGCCACAGTTCCTTTTATCTGGAATCAGGGACGAGGGTTTCTGATTTCCACAGGAGGTGCAAAGGATATTTAGGATGCTGTCATACTTACTTACATATCCATCCTCGGTTTCCTATCGTGACACAGGAGAATGGCACACGTTTCCTTGCTCCCTTTCGCCATCCCAGCTCTCTCTCCTGCTTTTTTTCTTGAACAGCAGGTAAAGATCAGTTTCTGTACCGCATTGGATTGTGAACTATAGTGAGAGATACATGTCCCCTCCTGGTGTAGGAGTAAGGATAGGAGCTGAAGGCTATTCACAAAGAAATTGTTCTCTTACTCTTTTATACCCATTGGCTTCTTTGTGGACAATTTCAAGACCTTCCTCTTCCTAACCTAGGTTGTGAGACCTACCACAAAATTTAAGGTTTTCTATGCTCCAGCCCTACAGACCTAAGAACTGTGACCTGAGAGAGCAAAGCTCTGTTCATGACCCTCCACCAAAAGTGGGAGAGGGTTGGCATAATTCATTTTTATTCCAGTTATAGAAGCTGCTTTGTTTGATGAGCAGATAAGACATTTTGTTGGGAAATGGTTCTCAGCAGACACAAGCCTGCCAGGTTCAGAGAGTGGGTTGGATGCCTACTTGTACTTGATGCTCTAAAGAAATGTGAGGGCTGTATCCCACTTGCTGTTGTCAGAGTTTGGAGCCCAGGAACCATGACAAATGGTGCAAAAGTATAAAATACTGTGATGAAAGGGAGAGGACAGGAAAGTGACCCCCAGTAAATGAGAAAACAAAAAGGTTGATTTTCTTTGGCAGTTATTGCTTTCTCTCTCTCTTTTTTTTTTTTTTAGTGTGTAAATTTAACAGTATTGCCCAGGAATAGATTGAGCATTTGAGAGAACTTCTACAGTTTTGGAAAAAATAAGAAAGGAGAAGCCAAAACTACTGACACTAACAGACTACTAACTGGGGTCTGTAGTGATTAATTAAGTTGATCTTAATTAATTTTTTTTATGCTGGAATCATAAAACAGTCTGTAATTCTGCTAACTATGCTATAAAAATATAAAGTATTCCCTTTCCATTTGTAAATATTTCTAACTGTTATTTTTAACGAAAGGTCCACCTGACCTTAGTTGTTCCATAGGCTGGTGTGGATAAAAGACAGACATTTCAGAGGTTACTTGCAGGCAAGATGATAACATGATTAACTTTGCCATCTGTGAGCCTTTCTTCATCACCATCACCTCTCCATGGACCAAATATTCAGATAACTGTTTAGTCCTGAGTCAAATCTGTGAACTCAGGATCAGAGTCCCAGGCCTGTGTGGCCAGTTCAGTAGAGAGAATGCAAAACAATTTTTGACAGATAGTGACCCAAACTGTCACTCCATGCCATGGCTTTGTGTCCTCCTCCTGGCTATCTGAAGGGTGGCACCCACCACTGTGCAGAGAACGTCCTTGCCCAATGACTCACTTGCATGAAGTAAAGACAGGTTAGTTGAAATCTCATCCTTTGTAGTGAATATAACAGCATTTTTTTTATGTAGTAGAGAGACCTCCAGTAAGATCAGATCTGACTAAAGTAGAAAAAAAATCTCTTTAAAAAGTCTTAGAGAGCAAATGATTTCTTGCTGATTTCTTTGAACAGCACAAATGATATTTTTCCTCCCTGATCAGGCCAGAGATAATCAAAGACTCAGGGATGTGATCGTTCTCTGTTGTAATGACTAAGTTTGCCCAAGATAGAGCTGCAGGGCCCTGTATGACTCATCTGAGCCAGTGTACCTTCTAATGAAATCATCCACAGCCCAGACAGCAAGTCCAGCTTCCAAGAGAGCCATGGGCTGAAATTCACTTATCCCTAATGTTTTTTTTGAATAATATTGAATGTGTTTTCAGATTGCTACTCTCCCGGGTAGTCTTCAGATGTGTCAAATGAAAAAGTGGTCATTCACTTTGGAACTTGAAAGAATCACCACTTCTCTGCAAAGGCAGAAGACTGCAACTCTAGATGGCTATTTCACAGTACTTCTACACTTTGCAGGCTTTGATGTGAAACCAATTTGTAGGGATCCTCATGGGCCTTCAGTTATCAGTATTAATTAGGGACATGAGATGGAAAAATTCTTGAACTGGCTTGGTATGAGAACATTACAAAATTTTGTATGGACAATGGTGTATTTTTCTTCTGCTTTGATTTTTTTTTTTTTCCATTCTGTGGTTTTAAAATATGTGTACACTTCCAGTCTTTTAACAGTTACAACTCATATACTTTATTTGAAATGAAAATTAAAAGTATCCAGGTAGCCATCTTTCTGTTAACAGACACAAATGTAAAACCTATTTACATGTTTTCAGTTACTTGTTTCTATCAAAAAAACCCTGAAACTGTTTTAGGGAGTTCAGTTTTTACCAATCATTTTACCATTTTTTAGAGAGGCAGCAAGACTTCAGCTGATTGCTTCCTAGTATAACCAGTAGGGAGTCTGTAAAAATTGCCTAATCCAAAGGGCAACCATCAAACAGCAGGAAAAGGTATTTCTGGCAATTAAGCTTGCCCCTCCAAACAAACCTTGCTGAAAAGGCCCAGAGCTTAGTTTTCAAGCAGTGCCTGCCAGGAGCCACTTCCCTGGCCTGAGCGTACAGCACTGGCTAGAGTTGTCTTCTGCTGACACATCCCATCCTGAGCCTGACCAGGCATCTCAGGACAACACACGATGATGTAAAGGATATTATGAAGTTCCCCAGGTTATGTCTTTAATCTCTGCCCCTTCTCAGCAGGATCAGGTCAGCTGTGCTAGCAGGAGCCTAGAGAGCCTTCCACTGCAGCCTCTCCAAGCTCCTCTGTCTAGAAGACCTAACAGTTGTGTTGCAAGTGGTCTTACTGGACACATGTGGGTTCAATATCAGGAGCTTGAATGATTAAAATAGACATAATCGGCATTGCTTGTAGCATAAAACTGCTGAAGATCTCAGCAGACATGATTGATCCACCAAAGGACAGTCTTGCAGATGTGCAGCTCCTGTGAAGGGTTTGCCTACACTGGGCTCTGCCAGGGAAAGCTGACTGCAGCCCGTCCTGCTCCCACAGGCCATCTGGAGTTCAGGTTTCCCTCTCATAAGGATTTTGTGGCTGTCTGAAGTCAACTTTCTTGCATTTTCCAAACCATCTCTGCTTTAGCTCTCAAGAACAACTCCTGGTACTAAGGGTAATGGGGCTCCTCCAGGTCACATGGACAGCCCAGTAAATAGGTGAAACAGGTAGCTGTCTTGATTTCCAGTATAGAGAGTTTATTTTTATTTCATGTTCTGGTATAAATACAAAAATGCTGAATTAATATCTTTGATATTGTCTGCTGCATTCTTAGTGGGAAATCGCACAATATGCCAGCAAAGGGAATTCAACTGGTGTTTATTTACTTATCCTATCTAAGAGCTGAATATGCTGCAGTAACCAGCAGTGTATCAAAATGTCAAATTTACATTCAAGCTCTTTGAAATTCTCTTGTTTCCAAAACAGTAAGGCAATAGCTTTATAATAAAAAAGAAGTGATGTCCTACAGTCCATCACTGCAGTGCAGCCAAAACTCCAAGGTATGAAATGTTTCCTTCTCAAAGACATAAAAGCATTACAGACTATTAATTACGTTATGATTAGCTGAGACATCTTAACTGTAAATCATTGTTGCTTAAATACAGACTACAAAGAATTAATTGGCAGCCTGCCAGTTCAGGGAAATGAAATCTACCACTAGGAATAATACCAAACCTGAGGCATCTGTGAAAGAGTCTGAGAGCAGCCCGGAGAAACACACTCTGTATTTACATGGGATGCCTACAGGCGCAGCTCCTTGTGACTGCTGTGGTCCTTTGTCACAGATGGCGTTGAGGAAAAGCCCATCTGATTTTTTTCCTTCCTGGTGCTTGCCCCCATAACACCATTGCAAAGCACTGCGGACTTCATGTCAAAGGACAGCCACCAAGCAGGTTCTCTGGCGTATATGAAAGGGCACATTGGGGACTGTGCTAAAGGTGTAAGGAAGGCTTGGGGTCCCACTGCATTGTTTCTCCAGCCTAGCTCAAAGCCTTTGTCTCCATCCGAATACTGGATTTGAGTGAATTCAGAGAAATTAAGACTTACAATTAGAGATATGGCCACAGTCTCCAGTTCCAAACAGAGAAATAAGTAACATTCCTCAAGACAGGTACTTATACATACCTGATTGATACTAGCGAATCAGTACCATGTGACAAACTTTTAACAAACTGCCTTTAGAACTTAAAATCAGGATCTCAGCCTTGTGGGTGCAATGTCCACAGATAGAATCTTTCCGATAGGAAAAAAAATAGACTGCTGCAAACCTGATAAGTAAAATGAAATACATTTAGCAGTCTTGTAGCTTATAAAACATGGAAATGTATCCACACTGCAGGAAATTCATTGCTGTAGTATGAACACAGCCAGCAGCTGACAATAATCCTATTAAAGAAACAATCTCTGCTCATGCTGCTATCATTCATATCATACTGAAACTGCTTTTAGAAAGATTAAAAATGAAATAACTGCCATTTACTTTTTCCTTTTTTTCCCACCTCTCTTCAATGTGTTCAGAAAAGACACTGCTTCTTTCTTAAGGTCAACAAAGATGTCTGGGGTCTGTTTTCTAGCAACTCTGATTTTCTATGCTTTCTGACTAGATGATATTGTCCTTAACATCCTTAATATGCCCATAATATCTATCTCAGAGAAACCCTTTCTGACATCTTAAGAAATTAGGATGGACCGTTTTGCTGGGGTCCAATCCAGATTTCCTTCCTTCCCACAGCAGGGTTTGCTTTCAAGCTAGTGAATCAAGACCACGGTGACTCTGCTCCAGAACAAGACAGCTGCCCAGAAGCAAGGTGGATAAGATGCAGTCATGTCTATATAAGCATCCCCCTGTATAACTACCCCAAAGCATTGAGTTGTTGCCTCCAGCTTCAAGTCGTGGCCAAACCAAGATCAGTGCTTTGTCTCACTTCCTTGACTGCACAACACAACAGAATTTGGAAGAAGTTTTGCAGGAAATTACCTTCTTAAGTACCTTGTAGGAACTGCATAATACTATCTCAGGGATCCTAGGAGGTATCAATAAGAATGAAATTTCTTTTGTATTGCCTCACTGTCTCTGCTACCAGATCATGAGTGACACAAAGGGTGAGATTCATAAAGCAGACATCTCCAAGCCACCCTCAACATCCTTGACAGTCAGTGGAGAGAAACTGCACTTCTAAGATGTGATTGATCCAAGCGTTATGAGTTGTGCCCTATTTTTCCTTTAGTAATTAGCATGGAAGCCTAAAGTAACTACCTCAGATGTAGGCATCCAGAGTTGTATGGAGTGAATTCCAAACACAATGAGTAAGGTCCTCCAGAGTAATAATCCTGTTTATACTACAAAGTATTCTGTGTTTCCTCTGGGTGCAGGAAGCTTTAATCTGATGTAAGCATACTGCCAAAATGAAGAGTCTTGTCTTTGGCTGTGCAGTCTTTCCCACTCCCTTATGCTGGGGAGAAGTGCTGATGTGGCCATGTGGTAAATTGCACAAACAACTATGACTGAAAACAAATGAATTTCAAGGCTTCATATACTGGTAAATCTGCCATATCCTTAGTCACATTGTTCAGTGATTCCATTCACTGTTGCAAGACGCTCTATGCTTTATTTGTTGAAATCCGTGTCACTGATTCCTAATCAGCCTTTGCTTGCTAGATTATGGAAGTATCTGTTGTCAGTGGTTTTTCTCGTATGCTTTCAAAAATCAAAGCCAACACTGTCATGATGAGGCACTGTCTTTAAACAAACTGAAAGAGAATAGTCAATGCTGCTTTACCATCTGATGCCCTGCAGTGGGTCTACTCTGTTTTCCAATTAAACAAAAATTTTGCTTAGGTTTGGAGATGTAAAAGGATCAGTCCATAAAATACTGCATTTCACATCACGTGACTAGTAGCTGTCACTCCATAAATTCTTTTCCAGCTTGCCCTGGAGAGTATTCACAGACAAACATACTTGAAGGCAGATGGGGTTTGTGGTGGTTTTGTTTTTCGTTTTGGTGGGGTTTTTTTAAGCAAAACATCATTGCCTCATTAAGTGGACAGTAATTGCGATTATTCACCATGTATTGTGACTTGCAAGTGAGGCTTGAAAGCCCATTCTGAAACAAGTTGTCCATAAATACACAGATTAATGTTTAATGAATTGTGTCTTGCTTTAAAAAATTTTGCCCTTTCTTTAGCAAGAGTTCTGTAGTAGTGTGAACCCTGATAAATGACTCCTGTCTCTGGCATGTGCAGACAAAAGGAGCATTGTGCCATACACAGTGGAGTTACAGGGGCTGCAGAGGACTCGGAGGCATGCCAAGGGCTGTCTCTTGCTGAAAACACAAAGCCAGTATCTCCTGCTTTTCTGGAACTTCGAGCCTTGGAGCCCAGACACTTGCCACTGACATTCAGGTTAGGCAGTGAATTATTACCCCTCGGTGGATGTAGCTTGGGTAGGTGGAGGCTTGTTCTGGAAACGAGTTTCCCTTGAGTGAAAAAGATGGACAACTAAGTCAATGACCAGGTGGCAAAGGGCTGCAGGGTTATGGGCGCTCCTTCTACAGCCTTGAGAATGAATGAATCCTGAGAGTACCAGTCAGTTTGTGAGATACCCCTGGGCTTGGTACCACCCTCTGGTCCGTTCGGGTGACTCAGTCACCCACATAACAAAGTCACGCACACTTGCTGTTGACATGAAGGTGCTCAGAGAGAAACCTCAGCCTGCAATGACAGTGTTCCAGGAGATGAGAAGTGAAGTTGCGTGCATGCAGCAGATTTATCAGTTACAATCCAAGTCTGAGAAGGAAAGCACAACTTGGAGCCTATACTTGGAACCAATTGTTTATGAGGAGCACGCACTGCACAGTGCAGATCAGAGTCTTGGGCATCAGGCGTCCGTGGGAGTTGACATCAAATCCCTACTAGACCTTTCATAAATTTGCCTTTTCTCTTTTTCAGTCACTTTCCCCCTCTGATAAAAGTTACATTTATATTCCTTCGCACGCTGTCTGGAGGGTTGCGCAGTGCTTATTCTGGGGAGTGCCTGGAGACCCACTAACACAAGGAGCTAGGAAGTGTAAAAGTATAGTTCAAAACTGAAATGGTTAAAAATGATCTTCAAATGTCAGGTTGCCTCAGGGAAACAAGAGCTCACCTCAGCTTCATTTAAAGTGATGTCAGGAAGAGGGAATTTTATTCTTTCAAATGTATGTGCATTTATAATGCATAAAAATGTAGTTAAATGCAGGCTGCTGTGTGACTGAAGAGCGAACATTAAACATAAGCGGGTTGCTTCACATCTGGAAGGAAGGCATATCAGCATTGCTTCTCTACAGGGCAAAACTGAAATGTGAGCCTTGCAATGCTGTTACTAGGCCAGGGAGAAATAAAATAGAGTTGAGAAGCAGTATGAGGTAAAATATGTCATTAAAATATCAGATGAAATGGGGATAGAAGAGGAGAAATGCAGGTACAGGAGGAGAAAAAAGAAAAATTGTTGTCTTTTGGATTGAGGGGTTTTGTGTGATGGCCTAATACATACTCTTAGGAGCTAGTATGTCTCAGTGAGTTAAACACTAATTTGGGAGGAGGTTTGTATGATCTTTAGCAAGTCACAAATCTTTTCTTCGTCTGTTTTCTCCGACAGTTTTTATGTGCTTTGTCACTTTAGATGAGGAATTATCAAAGGTAAGAAAGGGCTTTTCCATGAGCTGGTATGATAAGACCCTAATCTGACCCAGGATATCAAGTTAGTTTGGAAAACGTAGCTTTCCTAAATGAGGAACGTTAGGGCTTCACAACCAGGTAGGAAATGCCTGTGTAAAGGTGCATTTATTATAACTACAGCTTGCATGGTCCTTTTCCAGCTTCTTCTGTTTCCCCCAAAACCTTCCTGGGAACATTGTCTTACCCAGCAGACAGCATGAATGCATTCACTGAATAGTTCATAGTGCAGTGTTAGAGACCCCAGAGTCAGCTCTCCTTAGCTGATGGCTAATTCTGGTTTCAATGACAGAAGTAGTGTAACTGGTTGAATCTACTTAATCCTTCTTTTATTCTCCTCCTTCAGGTTGTGAAGCTCTCCCTTATATAATACAGTTTCCAAACACTGACTACTTCACCAAGCGTGTCCATTTATTTAGGATTTTTTGTAGTACACAACTGACAAAGCTCATGCAACTTCCCTGCCTAGAAATGTAAAGATGGACAGTTTATTTAGAAAAGCAAAACTGACATCTGCCTTTAAAATCAGAAGACATAAGCACCGAAATAGTTGCAAAAAGTGTCTATGAAGCAGCCCATGTGTGTGCTTAACTTTCCATTTGCCGATCCTTATTCATTGTCATGAGGTGCTAATCTCCAGTTCCTCATCATTTCTGTCTGGTTTCAGACAGTTAACAGCGAAGAACCAGAAAACATTGTCTGTCATCCAGCCCCTCAATCGAAGTGAAGGGTCGAAAATTGAAGTAAGCATCCTCAGTACAGGTTATTGTCAGCAGGCACGGTGGCTCCACAAGTAGCAGGTAAATCTGGGATCACTGTGCTATGCCCTCAGGGGGTGGTTTACCCTTCTGAAAGTGGAGTGGCTGAGTGGGATCAGAAAGGACCTCAGTATGTGATGACAAGGAGCAGGAATATAAATCGTCACATCCAAGGGCTGACATCAACTTTCATATGCTCTATAGAGGAAGCTTATGAGTGAATGCTTTGTTGGATAGGATTGAACTCATTAAAGTGAATTATTTGAAAGTAAGATAGTGGGAAACGTTTCTCAATGAATTTACTCAGAGCACATAATGCTGCCAGCATTGTTGTTTTAAGTCACCAAACACTGTTGCATTTTCCATGAAACTCATAGGATTCTGGGGTTGCACTGACCTGTTAAATGTTTCCTGGAGAAGGAATAGAGGGAGTAGTTTGGGGAGAAGATAATGGGGATTAGGCTGCTGTGAAGATGGGCTGTGTCTTTTCTTTGAAACCTCACAGTTCTTCCTTGAAGCTTCAGTCCTGGAAAGATTGCACTTCTTAATATATTTTGCTTGAGTTCTCTATCACACTGCAATAATCTTTCCCCTCAGTCAAGCAAAGAATACCACATCTGTGCTTTCACTATTGTGAAGCTTTTGTTACCAGAAATTAAATGAGCCAGAAGGAGCTGTCACAGTTTTGGTGTGGGCTTTGGGAAATCTCTTCTGCTATCGCAGGACGTGTCTGTACCAGTAGATTAAACACAGGTTAAGGAACATTGCCAGGCCTGGTCTTGGCATAGGTGATATAGGACTCTCCAAAACAATTTTTAGCTTCTAGGGAGACAGTTGCAGTAAGCATTTTGGATACAGCCATCCTACTTCTGCAGTGGAAGAGTTTAGTAATACCGTTAGAAATGCTGTTTGATGCTGTCTGGCTTCAGTTCCAAATAAGGGGTTTGTTAATTTAGTATTACAGACATTGCTCCAGTGTCCACTCTTCTGCTTTTTTGCACAGTGGATGAGGCTGCAGACCATCAGCTTTATTCCGTTCATTTTGTTACCCAGTACGTTAGAAGCTCTTGCCACCCAGTCCCTCTTTTTCTTCATGCATCTCCTTTACAGGTTTGAACCCTACTTTGTGATTGGTCTCCCAGTTGAGATGGTCAAGAAGTCACCCAGATGTGATAGTTCTCCATCTTCAACAGTAACAGTTTAAGTTCAGCCCCCATGCAGTCTGAAGTGTTCAGCCATTGCTGTATCCAGGCTGCCGACTAGAACCACTGAAATCAGTGCAGACTGTGGGCCGTTCCTGAATTCGCTCCTGCTTTTGATAAAAGATTGGAGTGAAAAGCATCTTTTCAGATATAGAACAGCATCTATAATTATTAGTGCATTACAGCTTTGGTCACTGAGCACTTGTGATGAAAAGTTCCCTCTCCCATAACCAGATTTCTGAATGTATCTAGTTCTTCAATTGCCTTTTCCTTTTGTAGTTGAACAATTTGCTTTTCCTCCTCCTGCTAGGAATAGGCTGTTTCTTGGACACTGGTCATAATTTCTGGGTCAGCTAATAAACCTTTTTTTATTCCCTACCTAAATGCTGTGTATTAGAGAATTGTTGAGTTGGAAAATGTTAGCTTCATTTGGTTATTGTTAAGTTTTGCTGAGGAAGGAGGTGGCTAGTTCATACACTGGGTACATTTTCAGAAGCAAAATACATTTAATTGGGTTATTTTTGCTGCAAGTTCACAAAGTTTCTCCAGCACAGTCTCCAATTAAGCAACTGTGTCTGATACAAAGTAATTGAGACTGACCCAGCTGTCTTGTAGTGCTGCAATGAGTTGCTGTGGATGGTGAGAGGGATCAAAGTTCCCACTGAAGTGCATTCACACTACATAAAACAGAAGATGCACATGCTGGGATCTCTCTAGAAGTTCCTCAGGAGGGTGGATTAGAGAATATAGTTAACCAATTCAAGTAAAGCAATGTGAATACCTTCTACTACTAAAAGTAGTTCTTGTGGGGTGATGAACATTTCATGTGGGGGGTTTTTTTCAGGTCAACAATTTCCAAGGACAGTTACCTATCCAGAGTGTCTCCGTTTTTGGCTTGAATCCCTTTACTGCTCTCCGGATTTCTCAGAAGCACATAGCCTCTATAGCTCATATCAATGGAATATGTAAACTTTGATGCCTCACAGAATCAGACCCAGGGATGTAATTAATTTCACCTAACTTTAGCCGTGTAAAGTGTGAACATCTTTACCTATGCTAGTTAGTATACCTTCTTCACAGTCAGTGGAGAGAAATAAGCACACGTGTGGAACACAATCCATCTAACTTCTAAATGTCTGTTTCATGTTGAGAAAAATTGCACACAGTTCCTCTCCTCTCACCCTGAGATGGCTCAGGGTGATTAGTTCAGATTCAGGAGTCCACTTTGTAGATATTAATTTTCAGACAGATACAGCCTATGTTGTCAGTCTCAAGTTGATCATCCAGAATTAGTGACTGATCTCATTTCTCACTCCATCCTCGGGCTTTCATACTGGTTAACACTGATACAAAGCAATGACCAAGTTTCTGAGTTTAGAAGAAAAAAGTTTATAAAAAGGTTGTTTGCGTATAAATTTATGAAGCAACCTGAAGAAGAGAAGTTACTATTCACTTCCCTTCCTAAAAGGCCTATAATGTAATGATAGGCAGTGCTGTAGATAGTAGTTGTGATAGATTCTGTTAGGAGCTCAATTATACTGATGGATGCAGTTAAACCATAGATAATTGCTAATGCATAGGTGTTGCTGACTTCTAGTATGTGTGCCTTTGTATTCCTGAGCTGCTCTGGGATGTTCCTATAGATGTAAACTGTTGTCAAGGAGGATGTATTTCTGCTGCTGTGAACAAGCACGTTGTGAGGTCTGGATCTCCCATCATCATGACAATCAGCTGGTGCTGCTGTAGCATGTACACTTTCAGTATGCCTCTGAACTGAGGAAGAGCTCTCTCACTCTGATTCATTGGTTATCCAACCAAATTCAGGCATCCTAAAACAGCTGTCATCAATACGTTAGGTGAGATCCATACTAAAAAAAAGTCATTTTTCCTACAACAAGACAACTGACTTTCTTAACTTCAGGGCATAGAAGTCTTCACATCTCTCCACATCTCTTGTGGTCTGAACTATCTGTTTGCCACAAGACCACCGTTATCTCAGAAGACGGTAACCTTTCTTTCTCTGACAAGAACCAACTAAACTCAGATTTACATTATATACTAGTAACCTCTGCTATGGTGCTGTTTGTGCAACTTCATATGCAGCAGTCACTGAGTGAAACAAGGAAACCAGTCAATTAGCTCTTGTTTCTGTGAGCTCTTATGCCATGAGACCATCCTTAACTGCAGGCCATTTCAAGCATCGGTCAAGACATCTTTTATTCTGGCAGTCCTTTTGGAGAGCAAAATTTCTCCCTTCTGTATTACCAGCACTGGTTGCTTGAGCAAGGTTTCGAAGACCCATGATGCATTGTACCACCATGCTGCAGAGTGCCCGTCTGAGCTCTGGAAGATGGATGTAGAGCAATGGTTACTAACCCAGACTGGAACTGGTTTATCATAGCTCCAGCTTCTGGCTGTGGAGCATCTCTTCTAGTAGCTAAAGGCTTTCCAAATGTGCTTCTCTTTTTTTTTGTCATCTAACTGCCTGTTTCAATTATTTGAGCTTGCCAGCAGCTAAAATTGGCCAGAAGATACATTGCTGGGACATCTGAACACCTCACCTTCTGCTGAGAGGAGAATTTTGCTTTAACCCTCTCCTGTCCCTGTAGCTTTCTTTTCCCCTGGACAGGGGGAATTCCCATTCCAGTTTCAATCTGCATTCACCGCCAATTGCGAGGCCTGCAGGTTTGATTAGAGCAAGTTCCTGAAGTTATCTTACAACAATATAGCACTTTGTCCCATGCTTAGAAATTATAAAAGAACCTCTGTAATTTTCCGGATGCAGCAGCCTCTGCAGCATCCTTAGAATTGCCAGGTATGATCACATCTCCAGTATATCTTACCCAGCACTTTTTTGGGGATCTTTTTTTTTTTTCCCTAGTAAAGCCAGCAATAGAGGAGCTGCAGAAAGGTATAAATCTCAGGTAATACACGGTTTCATTGCCCATTGCTGAATTCCTGTTATATCTCCTGATCTCAGCTTCACTTAGCACATCCAGCTGTCTCTCTGAATATAATTCTTAGCCCTGCAGTATCTCCTTCAATACATCTAAAACCCACTTGTGGTCTTTATGAAATGGGATATTTCAGCAGGAGACAGTCTCCCTTGCAAGACATTGCCAACACCTAAACAAGATGGAAGGCATTGCTAAGCTGTCCCTTGAATATCCTCCAGCACCAAGATCTTGATGAGTGATTATTGGAAATTTCTAGAAGAGCCAGTGGAGGGTATATCTTTTACCAGCATTATGCAGTAAGATGGGAACAGAGGTTTGAACTGCAGTCCTGTAAAACCCACGATCCTCCAAGGATGCTCTGCATTTCTCTCTGCATCATGTGTCACACAGCCCACAGCATGGGGAGAGGGCACGAGGGGGAGTTGTATTTTGTAGAGGAATGTGTAAATAGCCAAAGACATACACAAAGGCAAGAAAATATTTATTGCACGGAAAGTCTTCCTAATTTCTCAAAACACGAACATCCCATTGGGAAAGGAAGCAAAATATAAATGTATGTGAGAGATGCCAAGAGAAAGGTACACAGAGAGAGTACTATTATTAATTTCTGTCCATCTTCAAGATGAGATGAAATCTCTGCCATCCTGCATGTCCCCCAGTCACGCTTTCAGTTTTGATTAGTTACTTGAAGGCGGATCACTTGGCTTTTTTACTTGCCCCTGTAGAAATAGGATTTTGATCGTAAAATGGAATTAAATCAAAATTTACTTTTTTTTAGATTTTTTTAAGGTCTGGAAAAAGATTTAACAATTGGCTATGTATGTTGGAAGGGTAGAAAAGCCCAGTTCATAGATCCCTATGTAAAATTCACTTTCCTGGAGAACAGTTTAATGTAAGGTGTCATTTCTCCCTTTCTTCCACCCTCTCCTCTGGTATGATTGTGTTAAATTTTGCAGCAGGAAAACTGAAAGCTCACTGATGAGGGCTGAAGAGATTTAAAAACCACTAAATCATTACAGTAATGGGTGCAGTGAGTGTGTTCTAGGGGAAACAAATACTGTACAAGTGGCCGAAAAACAAAGATGATTGGATGAAGTCAATTTAAAGTGAGAAATGTACCTTCATGCCAGGAGAAATAGAAGATGCTGGAAATAACAAGCAGTTGGGGAATATGTGGCTCTAGGAAATAAAGAGATTTTTCTCTCTAGAGGCCTGATCATGTTCTTACTTACAGAATTGCATGAGGAAGTATGCTGGTGTAAACAGGCTAGATTAATTGTGAACAGAATTGGGAACTACTGTGTAAATAAGTATAGCTGCACCGGAGTCATGAACTCAAGCAAGGGCCTGTTGTTAAAGCATGGATTTAGTTTCAGAAGCCATTACTCTGCTATGGATGGAGTCCTCTGTAGGATGATTAGGTTAAGTCATTCAAACTCCTGGTGGACCTCTATCTATGTCTGAAATCCTGGCACCTTCCCTGTTTGTCATTACATCAGCTAATCCATTAAAGGTATCAGGGAAATCAGACTGCAGTAATCAAACTTCTCTTTGACTGCTCTAAGCTGTTACAACCGCCTGTACCAAAGTGTATAGTTTTCACTCGATGGTAAAGCTGTATAAAAAAAGGTTTCGGCCTCCAGAGTTATTCTCCTAGCAATATTCACTGATAGAACATTTCTTCTTAATTTTAAATCATTTTCATCACATCTAGCCAAGTTTTCTTTCTAGTTTAATACTATAATGATTATAATTTCATAATCTTATAATGCAGACATGCAATATTTATGCTATGTAGCAACAGACAAGAATGGTCACAGCCTTCTCAAGAGCTACCACAGAGCACTCAACCTCTAGGCGAAAGTTTGAGGTATGATAGCTCTTCTCACTGAAGTCTGTCACCTCCAGAAACAACTCCAACTGCAGCCACCCACGAACTATTCCCCCAGCCGTCCCACATTTGTCAATGGTGCCTTATTCCCTGTTCTTTAAGGTGCAGTAAGGTGAGACAAACAAAATTAATCTTGGTGACACCAGAAAAGGCAGTGCTGCTGTATGGTCTCTTTGCTTATCTGCACACGCTTTGATGCTCACCTGACCCTCGGTGAATTGATTCTACTCAAGACGAGATCCAAAAAGCCACAGCCAGTGAAAAGTAAGGTTCTTTGTGCCTGCTTTGAGAGATGAATCAGTTCAGCAAGGGTCACATGAGTTGGCACAGGGAAAGAATAAGAAGGAGGAGGATGAAGAAGGAAGACCACCCTCTCAGTTTAAAGCAGCTCATCACACCATTAATATAGTAGTTCCTACAACTTGAAAGGGAGCCCCAAGTGTTCCTAATGACTTCAAAGGGAGATGGGCTCATACATCAGAGAGTAGTAGAGTGTGATGTGAAGAGTCATGATGAAACCTATCTCTACTCTTCAGTCCTAACAAGTGCCCTTTCCCTTTTCCCCAACACTCCTTGTTTCTGAGAAAAGCAGATCCTCCAGGGTCATTTCCATGACTCAGAGGATGAACTAGATCCCACCCTAACTAGGCACCTTTTCCCACTCCCCCAGTAGCCCACCTCAGATAAACAACCAATATCTGGTACTGACTGGTGTCAGCTAATTGAAAGTGGCTTGTAAGAACTCATCCGATTGCACCCTTCATTACAGTTGCACAAAAATAGCTTCCGTTTCCTTAATAATGTGTGGGTTAACATATTCATCCCTCAAATCAACACAATTTATTTTTTTTCCTCCCACTGCTGTTAGTCTTGAAAGGGGTGGTGGTTATATTTTTACTCTACTAGGAGCTGCATAGTAATTCTATTTCTTTAAATCCCTTTTTTTCTGGAACCTCGTTTGAAATTGATCATGAATTTATTTTAAAATGTAAGGTTTGGAGCTGTTTGTTCTTAAGAAATTTGAATTCTAATGCTTCAGAGCTTGGCTCAAGCAGAGGGGAACCTCTATACTGATTTTAAAAATTATTTCATTGTCTACTGTTTTTCAGGATGCGCACAAGGTTTCTAATAGTTTTTGAATCACCGGGATAGGTAGTAAAAGCTTGTAATTGTCATCAGCTCTCATTGTTAGAGAAAGTGTTCCAATTTTTCTGTCTGCCAGTTAGCTGTGGAATACTCTTGTCCACAGACCCATTTGAAATGTCCCAGATCTCTCTTTAAAGCGAAGAGAAAGAGGGACAAAACTGAATACAAACACAGGCACACACACTTGTGTTACTCATACTAGTCTGCAGCTAGGCCTGCACAATGACAGCTCTAGCGTGGTGATAATCCAGTTAGCAGGGATTTTACAAGACATTTAAATACTGATAAGAGGAATACCTATGTCTCCTTTAGCTGCTTGTGTCAGCAGATACTGAACACTTTGTTAAACGTGATTATCAATAAGTAACATGTAATTCCACTGCTCTTAAAAATCTCCACAAGGTACATTATGCAACAAGGATGGATTTTTATTTATTTTTTTCCTTTTTCTTTTTTATTAAATTTTCCTACTTTCCCCTTTCCTCCCGCTTTCCAAATGCTGAGGCAATTTTGTTGCAAACAAAAACGTCATCTGCTTTCCTTTGTATTAAAAATTAGGAAATTAATATATTTTCCCTCACACATATATATTTGGTCAAAAAAAAAAAAAAAAGTCTTCTCTTGTCTAGCAGGAGGAAGAGAACAGGTGAATCTTGCTGTGAGGTAAGACCTTTGGACCAGATCTGCAAATATCTACTGGCATTTCTGAGTCTTAACTCATTTATACTAGCTGATGATCTGGCTGATTAGAGTACCTGGGGAGGCATCTATGCCTGATTTAATTAATGCTTTAAGAGCCTATTTTTTTTTAAACAGTCAGTATGTCCATTCCAGGTGTAGTCTTTTTTAAGACTTAAAAAAAAAGTCTTGAAATTTACAGACTGGAAGTTGTCTATGTCTCATCTACTAAAATTCAGCAAAAGATGTACATCACCTGACATAGGTCACTTTGAAATGGGTGAGCTCAAAGCCTTATATTCTCATTGATTCCTGAGCCTAGGATTTGATGATTTCAGGAGACTGTTCATCTACCTGAGCCAAGAGCCACGTAAGTTTCTGCTCCAAATACATGAGGAAAAAAGAATGAAATAACTCTTGCTGCAGTTACTAGGTATGGCATGATGGAGAGGGAAGCAGTGCATAACTGATGGAAAAAAGGTGAGATGTTCCCTTGTACCGTATGAGGAGTAACAGCTGAGCTGTGCACTATGAGCATGCATTAAAAACAGCCTCTTGCTTAGTCAATTGCTTATCCAAATGAGGACAGCAAGCTGTAAAGAGAATTCATTACTTGTTGGCTTGGTTGATCAGTCTCGAAAGTAGCCAAACCTAACAGCCGTGTAATCATCAGCAACTTGCATTGCTGGGTACATGAGCAAAATTCTACACATGTCAAATAAGTTTAAGTATGACCAGGTTGAGCCAGAACTGAAGGTAATGAGCAAATGCACAGTCCAGAGCAACGTATTGATAAGCGATGATGGCCAAACTTAAGTTTCATTAGCAGAATATCCTGAAGTAAGGCCATGGCCTGGTTTAAACACCTAGAGGGAGAACATTGACTGCTCTACAGCACCTTTGAGCTCTGGGGTTAAAGTATAGTATGAGAACAACTCCTGATATATAGCAGTGACATGCTGCAGGCCTCACTGTTCCTATTTATAAAACACCAGAGCGTTTCAGTAAAGAGCAAATGCACCAGTCCAGCCCATCAGCAAAGAACCTGCAGCAGATCTCACTGAAGTCCTGCACCAGACCTTGTTGGAGGGGTCCCCTGGGCACCTGGGCTGTGCAGACTGCCTAGTAATAAACAATGCCAAAATAATGAAGGCAAAAAAATTGTGTGTGTAACACAACCCCTCCCTTGCTTTATTCTGCAAGAGAGGCTAGCATAGTCCTGGGAGACTAGCAAAGATGAGGGAGGTTAAAGCATAAAATGAAAGCCAGTTTGCAAATCAAGATGCAAGCCCCCTTCCTACTCACCTCCTTGCCTATCCATACCTGCCATCTGAAAACAAATAGAACTGACTAAAACAATTTTTTTTTACTTACTTAAGGAATATTGTAATGCATGCTCTGAGGAAAAGAAAAAGCTGTGCTCATGCATACACCTCTACTTGCTCCAGTCATCCTGAATATGCATCGCTGCCTGCTACTTATGGCAGTGTTCAGCTCTCCTCTCCTTTTGCGTTTTCTGAAGGTTCAGCTGGGATGAGCAGGGGACTGCCCATTTCTTTATTTCCCTTTTCTGCCCACTCAACAACAAAAATGTGTCAGCATCCCGCCCTGCCTGGGAGAGCGGCAGGCTGGGGAGGGTACTGCTTTCTGTGCAGGAGCAGAAGGAGCCCTCCCAGGGCAGGCTGCACTCCCTGCTGCAGAGACAGGGCTCCCTGTGAACAGAGGGAAGGGAAAATGCACAGCAACAGCACAACAGAGTCCAGGAACCAGACTAGGGAATAAGGCACTTGGCTAACTGTGTCACAAGCCATTGCTGAGCTGACTTTGTCCCTAACAGGGAACACAGCCCTAGAGATTAAATAAACTCTTGGGTTTTGAAAAGGCCAAGCAGTTACGCAGGCAGCACCAGGCAACCATGCAGCCAGGGTTATCCAGCTGTCCTGCTGTCTGAAGCAAAAACTCCGGGATCATTGCATGCTTAAGAAGAGGCAAAAGAAAGTGTTAAAAAGCCAGCAGCATATCTGCTCACTTTGGAAACAGGATGAAATTATTAAAGGAATACAACTGCAGGAAAGAGTTCGCATTTCGGTCCACCTCCTGTATCTTTATGTAACACCTTTCAGGCAATTATATTCCAGATGTTTTCTTGCACTGACAGACCGAAGTTGCTTCTTATGATGGAAATGCTTAAGTCGTCTACTCTAAATCATCACGTTTAGGTGCTACACAAATGCATGGAAAAGCAGAAATCCAACAGTCTGAATAAAAACACAGATGGGGGGGCGCTCATAAAGTGACTTTTGCAGCATGGCATATTGCAGTTATTGACAAATCAGAAAAAGAAGATCAGATTTCTGAATCTCAACCTGGCATCTTGGTTAGTGGCATGGACTCCTACTGTATGCCTCCCATTCTGTTGTCATTGTAAATACTCACCCACAGAATGTGACCCTTTTTTCTTTTTTTTTGGGGGGGGGAAGGATGAGAGCCTTGTATTTTGTGTGAGGACACATCTTTACTGATACCCATATGCACTGGCAAGTTTATATTCCAAGTGCTGGTCCATCAGAAAGTTGCAGGTGACATCAAATGACCGGCAGCGCCATCTCTGATGTGGCACAATGCTGGTGTGTCCTAGAATACACCACAGCGTAACTGAGGAGGGAGTCAAGGAACCTTGCAATTACCTTGTAAAACCAGCATCCTGCTGACTGTGTAAGTCAGCGTGGAAGAATTCCAGCCTTCATGCCAGGCTGGAAAACCAATTGCTTTTAGGTTGAAACTCAATGCTATCTTCTCAGGGGCTGTGTCACAACACACATGCACACAAGACACAGATTTTCTGCCTGAATTGGGTCCTCAGGACATGCAGGGCTGAGCTGCTGCACTCACAGCCCTGCAGCAGCACTGGTTTCCTCGTTTTCCCTTTGTGGGCTCTCCAGGGTCTTTCTGCTGAGCTCTCCCCAAGCAGATCTAATGCCAACTCCAACGGGGGCCCAGACTCTGTTTGCTGGGCATGACTGACCTGTGTGGCACAGTTACCACCTTGTGCGGTTGGGCAACGCTGTGTTCAGGGCCATGCATAAACACTTTACTGCTGGCCATTAAATTTTATTGCTCTCTCTAATATGCTTTGAGATAACTAAACTCAAGCCTGAAAGAGGCATTTAAACTGTTTTAACAGTATCTACTTCACATAATCTGCTTTATGGCAGTGTCTTATGGTTTTAGCCATTTAAAATGTGTTTGTTGTTGTTCTTTAATCAAGGGATTTTTATTGTGACCTTTGAGCAACGGCAGCCCCTGCTAGAAGACAGCTGGCAATGCGGTGTGCAATATGATCTATGGAGATTAAATTCATTTCATTCCCTCTTAAGACAGATGACTGGGAGGCTGGTGGATCCACTGGGATTTTGGTGGATTGAATTCCTTTTTATCTCAAAAGGAGAGCTAAAACTAAGAAATAATAGACATATTTTTTTGCTCAGTGGATTAAACACTGCACGGAATTGCTTGGGTGGCCTGGATAAGAGAAGATATATCTGTATTCTTGCACCAACCCATGGGGAAGGGGCTGCAAAGAGGTGTGGATGTGTGTGGTAAGGGACAATACTTTGCTGCCATTCTGGCAGGCGTCATGAGGTTCAGTATAACTTCCTCATAGACAACTGAGTTGTTCTGAAAGGTTAATAACTACCCAGGTAACCTGACCTTCTGCTGCACTACCTGCCACTGGGGCTCACAACTGCCCACTGAAAACAGAGCCAGAAATGAGCCCAGCAGACCCACAGTTTGTCACATCAGAGTGAGGGAGTCTAGCTCTTTGCTATAGGGTAATGACTCATGGGGAAGGAAAAAGGGATTTTGACTGTGTGCCTTGTCAAATGCAATCTTTGGGATATGAGTCCTCTGACTGTCCTAGAGCAAAACACTCTTCTGGCACACTTTCTCTCCGCCTTAATGATTTTTTCCTATAGTGTGTAACAGCTGGTGCAAATGGTCTAGTCTGGTCTGGTAAGATGTGCAGAGTGTTCACCAGGAAGCTAGCAAAGAGACAAGTTTGTATTTCTCACAGGCAAAGACAAGAAACGAATGTGTCCTTCACTGTGAGGAAGACCAGAGATGTGGGGAGGAGACAGCAGGTTCCCCACAGACACTCCTACCACACCATCTTTCAGAAAAACAGCAGTAACCAACTCTGGTTTTAGTAGATGACCTGTGTTTGGGTCCACGAGGTCCATAGGCAGAGGAAAACTGTTCAGGCTCAGGTGTAGGACCAGCAGCAGGTTTTCAGCCATGGCAATACTGTGATACATCGAGACACCTGTGTGCAAGCAACTTGAAAGACAAAAACAGAGTTTCGACTCTATTAGCATGGGACTAATCTCAAATTTTAGCTTAGGTACCTAAAATGAGACTTAGTCTTTAGTCAGAAAATAGATGCTTAATCTTTTTGTTTGTTTGTTTGTAATAACAGGCAGAAACCCTCATCATATAACTCCATGTAGGTCAACCTTGAGGTTACCTCAGAGCCAGGTGGAGGTGAACAGACCTGACATGGATGGATAGCCTGGTGGACACTTCACCTGTGTGAGCACACAGCAACAGCTCCATCAAATGCTGTTGCATTGTGTAACAAATACAACCCTGCATTTACAATGTTCTTCGTACCAGCTGTGGGGCAAGGGCACACAGGACACTTTCCATCTCTCATCTGACATAGTGGCCCATTGAGCCCAGTGGAGTAATGGGTGCCAGAGACAGATGTTATACAGAGTTGAGCAGAGAGACTAAATAGATAATTACGTACCTAAAAACTTACTTTTGCACACATCTTCCAGTTAGCTAAGCTACCCTTACCCTCATTGGGTGATGCTTTCTCTCCAGCATAATGCAGGGCACCATCATTAGTGAAGGAATATCAACAGGTTGCATAAAAAAGTCCTTGTATCTCAAGAGCTTTAGGACTGTTTCTCCAGCTTATGCTCATGCCTTGCACGCTCCACATGACAGGAACATGACACGGCCATTCTGAAAGCATTTGCTCCCGTCTCTCTTCAAAAGGCCCTTTTGCCATGATGAAAAGTACTCTGATGTTTTGTTTTTTTCAGGAAATCTCAGAGCTGCCTGAGAGATATTTCTATTGAACCTTCAAGAAAAACTAAACCTGCCTGTTCAGTAGCCACCTCCTGCCTGAACTCTCACCTTGCCTTCCAAAGGGCAGGGCAGCCCTGAGCTGCCAGATGGTGCAGGGAAACCTCCCTGGGCTGCATAATTTATGAGTGGGTTTTCTCCCTTTGGATCATTTCTACAGAACCCAGGAACCCTCAGGAAATAAAATAATGGCTATATATACTTTTCCTTCGCTTTATTTTTTCTTTCCCTTTATTTTCCTTCCCTTTTAGTTTGCCCAAGCCACATAAATTAATGAACAATAACAGAAAAAGCCAGACACACAGAGAGGAAAAATGTTTCCTGCTTGCCAGGATGAGGAAAATGTTTGAAATGATAAGGATGTCTGCAAGTCAGAGAGTGTGGTGGCTGCACTGTGGGGTTTGTAATTGTAAGTGGCCTTTCCATTTTGGGGGTCAGTGTGCTAAATTAAAAACCTACAAGAAAGCATTTAAGTTAGGTTAATGGGATGTTTGAATGTTAAATGGATTAAGGCAAATGATTTTTTTTTTTTTTTTATTTTGAAGAGAAATGAGCCCCACTAATTTCCCAGGCTAGATTCTTAGAAGGTGTAGATCAATGTTATATACCCAAGCTCAAGGGAGCCTGTTCAGTTTTTCACTAGATGAAGGAATCTGTGCTATTTTACTTTTTCATGTATGTGTCTATGAACCATGTGCTTAGGTTATGTTTGGTCTTTTTTCCCTTTTCCCCATTCTGAGGTTTAAAAATGAAATTATATCATTCCTTTCTTTCTCTGTTCATTTCCAGCGTATTAACTTTATCCTCCTGCTTTTCAAGTTCAACAAGTGGAATGGAAAGCTACCTTTATGCATAGGGGATTTGGGGATGATATCCTGATATTTGAGGGGAGCAGATGCTGGGAGAGTTTTGTTTGGAGTCGCAACATTCAGGGCTATACTTTAATACAAAATGAGGAGGAAAATGTCTCAGCAGAGCTATTTCAGAATTCACATTTGAAATGTTTGGTGGACGGTTAGTTTCCACAGCATGAAAAATATGCAATGGGAAAATGCTCCTACTGCTTAAAATCAAAATCATATTTTTTTCATCAAGGAAATACTTTTTTCCATCTCAGAAAGCAAAAAGCATTGCCCTCATGCTCAGAGGAAGCATGTTTTAAATTTTAAATTTTGGGAAGGGAAAGTCTTCACTGCAATAAAGCAGAGTAAATGTTTAAAATGATCTTTAAATTACTGCCCCTTCACACCACATCGCCAGGCAGGCTTGTTAGCTCAATGCTGCAGAATTTCAAAGACTGGTATTTTGCATGCAGGACACAGCAACATTGTATTGCTTTGGGCTGAAAAATTGTTATTAAAATAATAGGATGTCTTCAGGATCTTTTTGCTGAAGATATTTCCACATCACAAAAATTACCACCAGACACAGACAGTAAGTGATTCTCATAATGGATAATCTTGGGAGAGGGAGCAAGGATTGAATGGGCCAAGATGACTGAATAAGCCTGGAAATAAAAGGTAGGATGACTTGTAATGAAGATCTTTCCAGGTCAATATTGTGATTGAGATGGATTTAGCCTGCTGTCCTTCTAATTCTTTATGATGAGTCCCTCAAAGCCAAGCTCACCAGGCATGCTGATAATTCTGTAGACTTCTCAGAATATATTTTTAAAGTCTTCTTATGAGCCATTCTACTTGGTGACTAATGATCATTTGAAGCTCTTCTCGTCCATCTACTTTTGGCCACCCATGACCCGTCTGCAGCGTAAGATTTCTTGCTCATGTGTCAGATTAAGTTTGTATTGTAATGTAAAGATCAGAAAAGGCATCCTTCTATTTTCCAGTTTTATTTAATTGGTAACCCTTTGCATTTACAAGACAAATGGTTTCCAACATCAAAGCTGATCTGCCACTTCAGCTCCTGTGTGTGCTATGGGTGCATAATAAAGAAATCAAGCTGATATTTCAGTACCACAACTAAATAGTGGAAAAGCAGTGGGGAACCTTTGGGGAACCAACCTGAAAAGCTAATCTTAGTTTTAGGACCTTGTCTGCTAACTATATTTAAAGGGATGACTTTGAATATGAATCTCTTTTGCCTAACTCCCAGTCTGTTCTGAAAATGTCCTCTACCCAGAGCTTGCCATGAGATAAATTGTAAATGTGTGTCAGCAATCAGGCTGAGAATAATTCAGTCTTTATTAGTAATAATCATCCTGCAGAGAGAAAGAAATGATTTGCAGCCTGGCTGTCTTAGAATATGCAAAGTCCCTGCTGCAAGGAATGATGTTAATTCATACTAAACCCAGCTGAGCACATGGCTTACCTTTTCTTCCACTTTTATTCTTTTTAATAAAATAATCTACAATGAAGAAATTAAGGCCAGCTTTAAAACCTGGCATGCTTCTCCTGAAAATGCACAACAGCAGGTACCTTCTTACGGAATTGGAATAAAATGAGCCACAGAGCAGATCTAGCTAATGCTATCCGAAAGGTCTTAGGTTTTGATACAGCTTGGACTGTCCTTCCTAAGAGAGTAATACGACATTGCTAAGCAAGGGTTTTATTCAAAAATTGGAACGTTTTCCATGTGTTTCATTAGTGATTTTCATCTATGTTTTCATTATCGATAGAAATCTGAAAAAAGTTTCGGATTTTTTTAAAGTAAAATACATACTTCAACAAAATTTTGAAAAGAAGAATAATCTTTTTGCCTGCAATGCTATCAGTTGATTAGCCTCATCTTCACTGTGCTGATTTAGTCCAGTTGAAGACCTAGTCCACTGCCTTAAAAAACATCCAAAGAATTTTCTTCTTGCAATTTTTTTGTTTTTCAGAAAGATTCTTCTTCATTATCCCCCCGCTTTTTTTTATATGTGATAAGCAAATGAAACCAGATTCAGGAAGTCTCCTGATATGAAGTAGGGGGATGATTTAGGGGAAAATAATAAATCACTTGTCTCATTCTTTCTTAGGCACCTGCTGATAACTACTGCTGGGGACAACACTCTGACAGACCTTCGTCTAAACAGGTACAAACATTTCTATGTTTTAATCATACTATTAATATGAAAGATCTGTAAAAAGAGATTAAAAGCCCCTTCCACAGCTTTGGAAAGCATGAAAACAGTTATGAGTGCCAAATATTTTGCTGCCAGTGTGTCTGCTGATGTTGCATACGCTCCAATACAGGATGGAAAGAGGCTTTGGGGTAAGATTTCTAACCCTTGCTGGTTGTGGTAGGAAGACAAACATGGCCCAGCTGCAGGCTTTTTTTCCATGAGACCTATTTCTAGTGGGAAAGTTTCTGTTTCTGGTGAAAAACTGCAGCCCTTTTTAATGTTGTTTGAACCTCGGGGTTACTTGAGTACAAATAACCACTTACTGGGGGCAGATCAGCTTCAGAGTTAGTCTGAGCACTGCCCTTTGCTGTGCAGCGAAAACGAGGGAGGAGGCTGAGAGGGACACAGGACATTTCCACACAGCAACAACTTGCCTGGACCATATCTTCATAAAGATATGGTAAGTCGTATCTATATTCCGTATTCAGACCATTCTTCATCTTTTCTTCTGAAAACATATCCTCACAGTTCTTTGCAGAAATACAGAAGTGACTTTTTTCAAGTGATGACAAGCCACCCACCACCTGAGAGCCTGGCAGCTGTGTTGGCAGTGCCCTGTGCAGGACCTGGCCTCTCAGACAGGCTGGTGAGTGCAAGCAAGGGGCTGCGATGAGCCATGAGGCTTCTGGGGTGAAAGTGCTGGTGTCCTACCCACTCATAACACTTATTAGGAAAGGTCAGGGGCCCTCTCAAACTTTTGGGTCCAAATCAATGTCTAAGGAAAACTGTCAGTTGTTGAGCTGCCCAATTGAAAAAAAAATACTCTTACTCCTTCTGTCAGCCATCACTGCTCACAATTCTTCTTTGCTTAATTTTAGACTCCTTGTTGTTCTTTAAAAGAATATTCTAATACCCAGAGTGGAGTTCACATTAACTCACGCACCCTGAGGAAGCCGTGGAAAGTGAGCTTGCATATCTCTGTGCAACAGTTAGTGGGCACAGTCTAAAACCATGCTTCTTTAATCCAGGTCAATGGATGATTCTAATTCAGAGAATCATCACTGGCAAACTGGTTTTTAGCTTTTAGAATATCCTTTATGTTTTGTTAACTTTTAGGTCGAAATCTAAAGCACAGAGGTAGAGAGACAGAGAAGCCTGGTATCCTTAAAATTAATCTTTTAGAAATAACTTTTTTTCTTGGTCTCACTTGACCTCTCTTGTTAGTATCTATTATATTCTCCCCAGCTTTTCTTGTCTTGAGCCTCCAGACCCACAGAAGAGAACAGAGAACAGCAAGACTGCAGCTATTTATAATAATAATCCATTCCCAGGCTTCACTGCAGTAGTTTTAATCATCAACTATTGCAAGGCATCAAGATCAAAAAATATTTGATATTTGATTTGTTTGGGTTATAAAGAAGCCCTGAATGCCAAAGTGCTGTCGCTTAAACTGCAAAGCACAGTCCCCACGTGAAGTAGAATGAACTGGTATTGCCCTCTCTGATCTGATTTGTAGCCATCACAGGTCTTTAAAGTTATTTGATTTGACATCAATTAGCCAGTTTTCACTAGGGGAAAGTATCTTTTTGCATTTAGTCCAATATCAATGTCATTTTCCTCCTAAAATATGACAAGGAGCAGACTGCTTCAGCATACTTTGCAACCAGCTTGAAGAGCAGGATAAGGAGGAGGAGAAGAGCTTCACAAAAAGGAAATAAGAGGAGTGGGAGGACTGAGAAACCATTTCAACCCCATCTTTCCATTTATAGAGACAAACATACAGAAACAGAGACACAGAGAAATAGGGACATATATATGTCTCATAGAGATATATGAGACCTCTTGCTCAGCACGTGTTGTTTATCAGTACACTTGCAAGTATTGTGGTCACTGTGAGGATGCAGAGTATTCCAGACCTGTGTGTTCTTGGAGGACAGCAGCTCTGCTCACAAGAGAAAAGCATTTGTGGAGCTTTAATGCCAGCTTTGTTTCATCTTTCTATAGTCTGCCTAGGACTTTGCACAATGCCCAAGGATATATAGAGTTACCGTAATGAACTGCTGGTAAATGTGTTACATGTACAATATTTTGAATGGACACAAGAAAGTAAAATGTAGTCAAGAGAAAACAGCCATGGCAATTGCAAATTTCTAAAGGCTAAAGCTGGTCTGAGAAGCAGACATCAAAGCAGGTGACCGGTTTTTGCTGAGTGTCATGATGTAACACAGCTGTGGTATTTCCTACTTGTAGCTCGGTGCAGCAACTAGATGGACACTGTGAATATTAATGGAGGGAGAGTAGAAAGAGTAAAATGTTCCTCTGCACAGGGAGGAGCAGAGGCATTTTGATGGAATAACCAGGATCTTGCAGAATTAAGAGCTGAGACAATTGCAAGTCCATATGAGGAGATGCAAAAATTGTAAATTAATACTTCGTGAGTGCTGGTCTCTTCAAAGAAAGATGTATAGGCTTTCAGAGTGGCTGTTTTTTTTTTTTTCCCCTCCAAAAAGACATACTGGGAAAAGCTGCCTCTGGGATATCTATGATTATGATTTTTATCTGCCTGCCCACCCAGCTGCAGTATTTCTGGACTGTACATGCAAGTCCCAGCGGGTAACAGCACTCCACAGTTTAGATCCCTCCTCAGGGTGCTGAACAATCTAGTTATTGATTGCTTCCTTGACTCTTTGCCAATAGCTTGTAATGTAAAATGTTGGAAATGGATGTAGGAATTCTGTCATACACACTGAACTGTAGTTATACCTTTATTTTTGCAATCTCATAAGAAAATAGATTAGATCTGCCACTGTATGACAACTCTTATTAGGAATGTAACACATAGGCTTAAACTGGGACACTGCAGTGAGCAAAGAGGGCTCCGTTCCTGCATTGTGGGAAAAAAACAAACAGAACCCCCCGCTCTCCACACACACACACACACAAAAACCCAAATAAACAAACAAAAAAAACCATCAAACGCACAAACAAAACCAAAACCACAAACCAAAAAACCCACAGAAAAACACAAGAATATAAGGCAGAGGTAAAGGCATTTTCTCCAGCCAAGGTGATGTCCACCTTCAAATGAACTGCTGCTTCTGAACCCATATCCCATTAAACCCACCTAGCTATGGAAGTATTGGTGGCAGTTCAAACATTTCCAGACTACCCAAATATTGTTGCCTTCTGGGAAAGAACATTTTGATGCTGCCAAGCACCATTCAAGATGCAGATCTCATCTATAAATTCATAGTAAAGCACTGTAACATGTCTCTGTTGGTGGGAGGCAATGCCTCTGTCCTGAGTGGTGCAAAAATTTTTGGACAAGGGTCCCTCTCTAAAGTGTTAATCATAGCTCTGTCCCTAAATGACACATGGAATCATAAGAGTTTCATGGGCTTGCAGGTTACATTGTGACTATTTAACACAAAAGGCTTCTTTCAATTCTAAGAGTATGAGGTCCAACTCCAGTTAATGCACAGACCATTCACCTGCACTCAATGGATTCTTCCATGACAGAGGTTCAGATATGCAGCACAAAACTTGCTGCTATTATACATTTGCAGCCCTGTGTATCTAAAGAGAATTAGTCTCCATTTTGTGAATCACAAATGAGCTGCAATACAGAATGCCTGCAATGAGATTCCTATAATTGTGGTTCAACAAAAGGACAAAAATATCTGCTCACTTGCCCACTCTGCACAGACAGCTTCCCAGCCGTGCTGATCAGGGCTACAGCAACAGAGCTGCTTGGTGGTGGAAAAACCACAGCCACATAGAAAGTCTTTTTGAAAATAAGCCTAGATCTTTTCTGGGAATCAACACACCCTGCATACAGCCCGGCTTTCTCCTTAATCATTCAACAGAGTTTTACATTATATGCAAGGCAACTTGTCAAGAGGTCACGCTTCATCCAATAGACAGGATGGTAAGGTGCGTTTCCAAAATCTCTTCCTCAGCATGACAGGCAGGTAGGACCTTGAGATGGCAACTGAAGGCTGCAGGGAGGGAGGGTGAAGTTTGGGTTGATTTTCTATTTGCTTTTAACTCTCACAGTAACTCTTCAGACTTGTCCTACTTTCCTCGCTCTGTTGCAGCAGGGAATGAAAGTCATTGTAGAAATTTCTCCCTGTACTCTGTCCCTGAGCTCTCACTGATTTCTGAAAACTTGGCAGAGCACACATCTGCCTTAGATGCTGGGGTTTCAAGGCACTGCCTTTTGCCAGAGCTACAACTTTTGTGCCGTGCATCTGGGACAAGGACTTTTTCCAGTCCAGCAGTTTCATTCTGAAAGGTCTCAGTGCTGAGGACTCTTGCTAGAATGATCTCTCTTTCTAGGTTCTATTTAGGAACCTGCAACCCATACCTTTCAGTTTCTGAAACTAATATTGGAGGAGGGCATGTTTGTTTTGGAGAAAAGGTAACAGAGTTGTTAATTTAGGCTTATAATTATTCATGATTAGCACAATTTTGTCTTTTTTTTTTCCCCCACTCCTACTTATTTAGTTATCAGATCCAATTATAAACCCAAATTACCAACCCTAATTTTCACTTACAGTTACTCAGACAGGAATAACAATGAAACTGAAGCAGCAGAAGGGTCAGGGAAGGCTGGATAACCCAGGAGGAGCTGAATCAATACTTGATAAATTCTTCTTCTAATAGTCCATACTAAGCCTTGTCCTGCATTGACAAACCTACACAGTTAGTGATAGATGAAAGTCAGTGGTGCAGGAAGCTGCAATCACAGCTCTGACTGCAGACCACCGTTACAGAGTGTTTAATTCGGTAACAACTGCGACTCCCCTCTTCCAGCACCACCTCTCCTCTTACCACTGAAATCCCGTATACGTAAAATACAAGTTCAGCTGCGTTGATGTAACCGTCTGGTGAAACACGTCATTCTCTGATCAGTCACTCGAGGAACTGATCCTTAAACCTTAAAAAAGGGGTAAAGGAAGGAATGGTTATTTTAAGCCAGCTCAACTCTGTGATCTAGATAGCCTCTTAGAGGATCATGACAAAAAGAGCTGTGTTGGAGTAGAAATGCATGGCCAAGGGTGGGAATGATGTGACAAGGTAGTGGTTACTTAGGTGAGGAACAGGAGGATGCGATGCTTAGGGGAAGAACAGAGGAACAGCTAAAATCAGAACAGCTGCCAAGAGAAACACTTTTACAGCCACAGCCTCTGGACTGGGCAGACCCACAGACGAGGTGTTAACGGCTTTCACTTCGTAAAACACAGAAAACAATTGATTTTTCTTTTAAGCGTTTATACCTCTGAGCAAACAAAGAAAAAAATGTGTCAGTTTAGGCTGTCAAAAAGGTTTCTATTTTTTGAACTGGAAACCCCTCGCTAAAGAATAACTCATAGTTTATTTTAAAAGTTTTGTTTTCTGGGATTATTGTAAAGATTAATTAGCAAAAGATATGTAATTGCTATTTCCAAAAGAAGAAATGGAACCTCTGCAAAAGCTTTGAGTCAGCACAGCAGGGCTCTTGTCAAGTTACTTTCACTTTTTGAATTTTTGATGGAAATAATTCACCCAAAACACCCTGAATTTTTGAGTTGATTCAGTCTCTAGCTGCTCGTCTGAAAATGTTTCTCCCTGCTTAAGATACAATGTATTGATGGACAGTAAGCATCACCTGAACTGAGAAATGAAATATAGGGTACAAAACCCAACAAATCACCCCATCACAACTGTGTATGAAGGAGGCAAATGTATGAAAAGGCAGATGTCCTAGATAACAAAATGCTTATCTGTGATTAATCCAGGGGTAAAGTTGTCATTCCTGGGACACAGCTAGAACAGTTTGAGCCTGTATCTTGTGTTCGCAGGCTTTAGATTTTCAGTTTCTAATGAAAGCAGCTTGTCTGGCACTGAGTTGACCCACTTGCATATCCACAACCTAAGCCACTGCTTAAGCTTATGTCAGAGACCAGTGAGACTATCAGTAGTCAAACCGAGACCTCCTGAGTCTCATTTCCATTTGTGAATACTAAAAGACTAAGCTTCTTTGCAAGTTATCTGGTTATTTTAATAGGCTCTTAAAAATGGAGAACAACAGCAAGAAGATTGAGGAGGAAATTGTAAACCTTGTTGGTATGACAGCAATAGCATTAGCATGATACAGCTTTACAAGGCAAAAATACCATCCAATCATCAGGATGAATAACTGAGAATTTGGCTTCATTTTTCCCATGCAAGAACCACTTTTATGGTAGTATCCTACCGTAAAAAGAATCCACTGACCCATTCTAATGTTTCTTTTCCTCTTTTGTTTTGTTTATTTTGGACTAATATATTCATGCCTCAACAAATTCTAGTTTATCGCATTTTTCATTTGGGAGTGTTTCTTGCTGCTTGATAATGTACATGCTTTGCAGTAGCCATCAAAAGGCAGAGCTGATAATTAAACAAATCCAGGCTTGCCTTCTTCATGAAACTCTCTGTCTTCATGTCATTCTTTGCCAAATGGTGTTACCAGAGTATGGGAATCAATTGTGCTGTCTTTTCCTCTTTTTTTTGGCCATGATATCAGAATGCATTTCCTTGAATGTCTGCTTTATAACGTTAACATGCATCACCTCATTGAAGAGTCTCGGTCCTGATCCAGGGTCTGCAAGGGTTTTTCCTCTGGTTCAAACCCAACCTTGATAAAGGAGAGAAAGGCAGGGTGGCACCAGTTCTCATTGGGAAACAGATGCACATGAGCGCTCTGCGTGACTTTTTCCTGGGTTCACTGGGAAGAAGGGACTGGACACCAGGAGATCTCATTCCCCTCACCCCAACTTGAATTTCTTCAAGCCTTTCTCTTTCCAGTGAAATGAGAACAGGCTTTTCCAGGATGCAACTGCCAGCAGGGGAGCTGTGATGCTGCCAGCAGGGGAGCTGTGATGCTGCCAGCCAGTTAAGGGTGCAAGTAGGAAGTTTCTGGGCTGTGTCTGGCCTGACTCCAGTTCAGTGGATTTTGGCTCATTGAAAAAGAGCATCCACTTCAGCCTTCTCTCTGCCCTACCCCATCTTATTTGAACAGCAACCCCAGGCTAATGAGAAAAAGGCTTATTAGGCTTTGTTTCTTACATGTAACCCGTGTCTAGGAAATAATAGTGAAGATTGTGAGATACTCAGGTGTTCTCTCAATATTTGCATTTTATAATTGTTTCTCCAAAGAACTGGGCAGGCGGGACTTCTCTGATGGGGCTGTGGTCATCCACCCTGTGACTTGGGGGAAGGGACAGAATATTAATCAGGTTCGTCCCAGTCCCCTCAGCGGATTGTTTACTCTCTCTCTCTTCATTGCTCATTTACAAATAAATTCTCAGAATGAGTGATTGAAAGGATCTGGCAGCCAGGGGGGAAAGCGGGGGAGGTTTGCACACCAGCACAGCAGGCTGGGAGCAAAAATGCTCTCTGAAAACATATGTCTATTTGCATACACAATAGACCTGTCCCTCAAAGCCAGAGGACTCCAGCTTTATGTCACTATAATCAAAAGTGGGTTCCAGCCCGTAATCCTCTGAAATTCAGACTGAGCTGTGCAGTCTGCAGGAGCTGAGGGACTGGAAGAAGAGAGCTGAAAAATGCCTTTTTTTTACTCCAGATCCACTCGCGATGTTAGTGGGGATCATGGAGATGTACTGCCTGATCTCTTTAATGGGAGCAGCATAGCTCTGTCTTACTTCACAGGACGGAGATGAAAAGCATAGAGAAGCACTGGAGGGCGCAGAGGATTCTCTGGGAATTATACTTCAATAGAAAGCAATACAGGTAGTGTCTTAAAAAGCTACCGTTCCTCTATTGATGAGATTGCTAATCCATCACAGGTGAAAAATAAAGCAGATTCACTGAAAAATGGAATCCTGATGACTTCCGTTAACAATGGACTAGAAGCACAGGCATGTCCCACTGCTCAGCTGAGCAGTCCTTACTTGCTACGGTGGAGAAGCTGGAGACAGTTGTTGCTTGAATCCACATGCAATGGAGACGACTTCGTTTCTGTCTGGAGCTCTGCTGGTCCCTGTTGAGCAGGAGCTTGCTTTAGTCCATGTGTCAGAGACATTATACACATCAGAAATGGCCAGAGTGCAACACTTAATAAGAGCAACTTCTCTGCCTGTAGGTGCACTTTTAATGAGATAACATGTTCCCTTGCTGCATCAACATGAAGCTCTGCTCTTCGCAGCAGCACAAGGCATCTCAACTAACAGTAGCTTGGGAGGACCACCATAACTCAAGTAAAGTATATTCCTGCTAGAGAGTGATTTCAGAGACATGGTCGTATAGCTGGGAGAAAAAGGCTGAGATATTTTATCTATACAGTGTAGCTGAGGAAACTGAGGCACAGGGAGGTGAGGGATGTTGCTTTGGATATCCAGAAAGATGTGAAGTCTTTCAAGGTGCCAGCACAGCAACGGATTCACTAACATTCACTTCATGAATCTCCCAGAACTATCAAAACTGGAGTCACAGATCAACCCTCCCAAAAAATCCAATAGCAGGTCGTGACAGTAAAAAATAGTCAAGGGTGACGATGAAAACAGAGGCAAGACCCCCACACTCTTAGAGATGGAGTATTCCAACTTAAAACAGCGTCCTTCAAGCCTCAAACCATGAAAAAAAGCTGTAACTGTTATTCTGCTCAGCTGTCAACACCACCTTATTAGCACTGAACAAATCACTTGTGCCAGTTTGACAAACCTCATCTCTTTTTTTTTCTCCAGCTTGTGGAGATTTCCTCAGCCTTATGCATTATTCAGACAAGTGAGCCCCTGGAGGGTTTTAAATCCAAGGTTTGATGGCCAAGAGCTCTCTGTATCTGAATTGAGTTGAGAAGCAGATATTGGCTGGGCACAATGGAGCATGTGGCAATGGGTTCATCACTGTGACTGGCTGAATGGCTCAGGTGCAAGAGCTTTTGCAGCTTAATGGTTCTTTCCTGGGGTATTTTCCTATCAAAAAAACTAAAGGGGACAAAAGAGCTGTGGTCATTTCAGATGATGTTTTTTTGGGGTTTGCTTATGTTATGCTCTCAAGTTTTCTCCTAAGCCCAGTCTCCTGGGACCCTGTGTCAAAGCCTCATACTTGGGCCTCTATCTATCTGCTCATCTACCCACTTTTAAATGCTTCTAAAATTACTTTAAAACGTACATATTTTAAAATACTTGGTTACGAAGCAGGTCGTCCTAAAGATGACTGCAGCCAAGAGAAGCAGCTATGAATGTCAGTCACGTCAAAGCAGCATTGATTTGATCCCACAGGGAACTGTTTGGTGTCTGTAAGAGTGGTCTCTAATGGAAGGAAGAGGCCCAAAGAGCCCTGAGTTCAAGGATGCACATTGCTCAGTGGGAATAATTCCCACAACTGAAACTGACCCAGATGGTGGATTATTAAATGCTGAGAAGAGCAGGTTTGAGGATGATGCAGGTTAAATACACCACCTGGATGCATGCATGAATGAAAGGACATTGGGGATTTGCTTGTAGAGACAGTGTTATACACATACTGAAAAAGGGCCAGGAGTAATTCAGTAGCTTATGGTGGTGTTTGCCTTTGGGATGTGGATTTAAATCCATCTCTCTAAACTACTCTTAAAATTCAGACATGGCTGGAAGTCACAAGCACTTCAATCTGTTTGCATGGATTTTTAATTCTGGGGAGCTGAGCATTGTAAGCATTAGAGAAACCAGGTTTGGCCACCTCCCGAATCCACTCAGCAAAAGCCATGCACGCCAGCTGTGTCCACCCTCTCCAACAACACGGGTTAAAATGATACAGCATTAAAAGACCATCTAAGCACTGCTCTGCTCCCTGACTCATTATGCTGTGAACTGTTTGCTCCCGTACAGCATTAAGCACATGAGCCTGTTGGCAAGAAGCAAAAACCACCAGTTTTCCTGCATAATAATAAGGTGATCCTGAAAGCAGTTCTGCACTTGTCAGTGGGTGTCTGTTCCTGTGCACACACTTAGGGCACAGAATCTTTCTGACACCATGTCCCACCTCGCTAGCAAAGCATAGCTATTTCAGTCTCTAAGGGTCTCCTTCCAAAGTGCTTTAAGTTGTCTGCCTGTCCAATTTATGTAGGCACAGTGATTTCATGGTGAGTGAGATGGGTATGAATAGATGTCACATTTTGCCATTTCTCAGCTGTTAAAACATCCTCCCCCCTCCATTTTAAAGTGTACTAGATGGGACATGGAAGACAGCAGCTCTCTTGAATAGCTTACACCAACACTAAGGAAAAGTCAAGGTCAAAGCTTTTAAATAAAAGACTGTACTCTTTTGGGAACAAAACTGATCATTTATTACTTTTTTTTTTTTCATTGAGGTTCTTAGTTTCTGACCACAGCTTCTTCAGCCTTCTTAGATAACTCATTTATTTTTTTGGTTCTGAAAGAGAATTATGGGTGACGCTGCAATAATTTTCGGAAGGGACCACATCAAAGTTCCACCCAAAGGCTTCACCCTCTCAGCTCACCATCTCCAACAGTAGAATTAGACTGTAAAAGATCCCCTAGGAAGAATACAACAGCAGGGCAAGCAAATAACAATAGTTCCTTGATATGCTCTCCCAGGCTGCGCTAAGCCACTGCTTCTTAAGGCAAAAGTGGCCTTTTTGCGGTTCATAATTCTGATGGATTTTCTTCTGTGATGCTGTTTGATACTATGGGAATCGTGAACATTGGCACTGCATTCCTGTTTCCACTATTGCTCTGACAGAAAGATTGTGTACTTTCACCTTTCCAGCTGCACAGTCTTCAGAGCCAATGCAGCTTTATGTATGTAGAAAGAAGCTAGCATTTTTCAGTGAGAAATAACAAAAAAAAAGTTTGCTTTCCTGTACCCAGACCAGCCTTCTAATATGATCCAAGCAGCCTCAGGGCACGTGAAACACATTCTCATCGTCATAGTAGGAAAACAACGATTTGGCAGGCCGCAGTGTGGCACTGTCATTATATCAGGCACTTTGATCTGAAACCTGCTGTTCGGAGGAGGCTCAGAGGAGTCCTCAGCTGTGTATATGGCTACTTCAGTCAAGATGGTGCCCTCTCTAAACTGTGTAGCCAGAAGGTGATGTGCATCAGCTGCTGGAGATGGCCATGCTGTCGACCTCCTGAGAGTATTTTGCCCTTGGGAGTTGAAAGACCTTTGCAGCAAGACCTCATGTTGTCAGATCATGGGCAGAGTAACTGCGATATCACATGGATATAGAGACCCTGCTCAGGTCTGCCTTGGAGAGTAAAACCTGAGCTGCTTCCAGATGCTTTATAACTGTGGTTTTTGCAGTGGTGCAGCTGAACAGCCGGATCCAATGGGTTTTTAACAGAGCCAGCACAGGCGTTTGGTTCAGAGGCTGTGGAAGCTGCTGGAGGAGAAAGAGGACTTGTCTGGGCGGGTGGGAGGGCTGGTGGTGGACAGGAGCGGTGTGGGAATGGGTTTCATTGCTGGGACCAGCATCGCAGAGGGAGCCACCTTCACACCTGAGCACTCTCCACAGAAAGGCAGGTTGATCGTTGGTTGTGGAAGATACACAACATACCCCAACAAAGGAGCCAACAAGATCCTTTCATCAAACAGAGTCAGATGTATGTCTCAAAAACATGTTTTGTAGCTGTGTATTACAGGTTTTCCACTTTTCTCTTTCCTAACTTTCTAATTAGAGACCTAAATTGAATTACAACGTTATCATACTATCCTAATAGCACGTATTTCTGTGTGTGTCATGCCTGCATAGGTCTTATTTCTGGCACCTTGTCCAACAAGACTGAATGAATTGAATCCAGGAGAGCAACCACTGCTGGATTGTGCTTCTTCAAGTAATTTTTCCAAAGTAGTTATTTTTAAACATGAATCTGAGATTCTGTTCACTTCTCTGTTCAGCAGCAAACCACTTTAAGGTGCCAAAACACTTGTATAACGTCCCCAAGCTTTGAATTTCTAGTGCTAAGATGGGGATAATGAGAGTCTTTTCCTGCCTTCATCTGGCTTGTCGATTTAAACAGTATGCTGTTTGAGATAGGGACTTCCTTTTACTATGTGTACACATAGGGACTGTATAGTGCCACTAGTTGTCCTGAAACATAAATATTATAGCAAGGATTACCAGCTAATACCATTACATACAATTACATATTCCTTCCTAAGAGGAAAAGCTCTCCAGCGTGTTTCAAGAAATATGGTACAGCTATGTATGAGGCACTGCTTCTTTCTCAGAAAGAGACTGCAAATAATATGAGCTTATTTCAAACTTTAATTCTCACTGAGGTCACATTCTCCTGGTACAATTGGTTTTTGGGAACTGGTAATGGTTTGGACAGAGGGTCCTGATAAAAGTGGATCTGCCCAGAGTCTGTATGTGGTCACCACTGGCCAAAGGTTTAGAAGCACACAAAACGTGTGCAGCCAAGACTGAAATGAAGGCAAGATTCCCTTATCTCATTTTTCCCTACAATTTTCAGAAGGAACAAAGCCAAGAGAAAAAAAAAGGGGGGGGGGCAGCAAAAGGAAAAGCGTACACAGTGAACATGGTGAAAAAAGAATGGAAAGGAAGAAAACACAGGCCTGAAACATAGCTGCTTTGTGGTCTTGAATTATAGTTGGAAAAGAAGAAATTATATAGTAAAGTTGATGAAGTTTGTATTTATAGAAGTGTACAGAAATTTAAGCTAATTAGCTCTGTCTGGGCATCCCATTAATTTTAAACAGTTGCCTACAGCAATGTGGTTCAAAGGCTAGAGATGAGACACAGAGAAGCAGGAGACTTTGCAGCTGTATGAACAGAAAAAGCTACTTCCTAATTTCCTTTGAGCTGAGCTGTGACTTGTACATTGTTCTCCATTCTCTCCTCGGAGCTGGAGTAGCAAAACCTGGCAGCAAAACAGAAAGCCAACTAGAGAATATAGTGAGTCAAGAAATGGAGTGAAGCAAAGCTAAGACTGATAGAGACTGGTGAAGCAAAGAGCAGCTAGCAAAAAAATAAACCATGCAACAGAACAGATGAGCTTAAATCAGGTCTTGTTATCCAGCAAAACTTAAAATGAGAAGCTACGCTCCACAGTTACTTCAGGAGGGTAGAAGAAGTGGCTTAGCAGTTGTCTATCCAAAGGATAGTTAATCATTGTTGGTGTAGTTAAAACTTAGGAGCTAGTTATTGCTGTTGGTATAGTTAAAGTTTAGGAGCTAGTTATTGCTAATCTGTTCACCTTCTTTGTTATATTTTTTCATTTTCTTTCTCTTAGAATTACTGTTTGTTTAGTCATCCATATAATGTATTTGTAAGTAAATTACCTGAGTATCAGAAGTTTATCATCCCCCTTCTCAAAGCAGGGTCAGCTAGAGTGGGTTGCCCAGTAGCAGGTTCTGAACACCTCCAGGGCTAGAGCCTCTACAGCCTCTTAGGACAACCTGTGCCAGTGTTTGACCACCCTTGCAGAAGTAACATGCATATCTTGCAGTAAAATAATTTAATACTTCCTCTGGTCAAAAATTACCTTCATTGTCTTCAAATGTCCTCTATCACACATCCTGAGGTCATCTTAATTTACAGCGTAATGATAGAGAAGACAGTTTTCTTCTAAGTTCTTAATTCCCACCTGATTTCAAATCTTTTTACCTTCAATCTGATCTCGATCAGTGGTCTTTCGAGGAAAGAAGAATGTAGCTTGCTGCCAAGGCATGATAGCCTCTGCCCACCCACAAATGCTCCATCTACCCTGCGGCACAGTTCACATAAATGAAAGCTGCTATTTAGAGTATCTCATTATGTGTCTTATCTTTTTTCTTTCCACTTAATTGATTTCATAAAAATTCCTTGGTTCCTTTCTTTTCATTGGACTAATTATCAATAGTACATAATCATAATTATGGCAAATTACTTCATTGTGTATCATTTGGATCCTTTCTTAAAAGTATTACTTATAGTCACAGGATTAAAAAAAATCTGTCTGTATTTACAGGCTGCACTGAGTTACTTTAGTATACGTTCGAGGGGGTAAAAGTGTTTCTTTAACAAGCCAAGAGCTGGTTAAGCATCCAGTTCTTTGGAGTGTAGCCAAGAGCCTGGACTGTACTTTCATATTGCTCCTTGTAATCAGTGGTTTCCTCACAGATTGATTCTTCAGGATCAGAAGGACCTATTCAGGCTGACCTGAATACCAAAACTACGACATTTCGTTGGTATTACTAACTGATAAGTAATTAACCAACACAAAACTTGTATTTAGACCAGGCATATCTTCTACAAAGGCATCCTTCACAATAAGGTAGTGAATCTTCATTTTCCTTGGTAGTGTGTTCCTCTAATCCTCCATCATACTAATAATCTCTCCGCTGGGTCATTACATGTCCAAGTTTAGTGTTTTTCAGCTTGAACTTATACATCTAAGATGACCCAAACCAGGGATCTAAGAAAGGCAGAACCACTGTCTGTAAAAAGAAGGTGAAAACGTCTTCCCTAATAACACCATCAGTTGTTAATCTCCCCTGTTAACGCATTTTGACTTTGTTGAGGATGTGTTGGCTTCCCTGGTGTAAAGAGTTACCTTAAACAGAAGATACTTAGATCTCCATGAATCACTGTTAACCACTGACTTGAAAGGCTTGGCTGTCATTTCTCTCTGCTGCTGAAAGGAGCTTTCTCACACTGGCTTTAACCATTTATTCCACCATCTCTCTGAGCAAACTGTTTATTTTACGGTCTCTCCTGGAGGTTAAGCACTTGCAGTTCTACAGAACCACCAAGAAGGAGAGCTTTTCGTGTTGTTTTTTGGGTTTTGCAAATGAAGATTTACAGCCTGTCTGTTATAATAGGTTGGTTCTTAAAGAACTGTCACCAAGGACTGGAACCCTCATGTAACAGTCTGGGTGTAAGAGATTTATGTGTTCCACTGATCATTCATTTTTGGTTTAGGCTTCATTTTCATTCCCTGATTGGATGACAAACTCATTTCCAAATAAGACAATAAAGAGTATCAAGAAAAGCTGTTCAGGCAGAAACTCTTCTCCCTTGCATGTGTCATGCTCTAAGCTAGGTAAGGGTGCTGCTGCAGAAAACTCTTACTTCAGTGTTTGCAGGAAAATGATAAAGAGTAACCAGAGTAAACCAGGACATAGACATCTTGATTTAGCTGAGGCAAACCTACAACAGAGAGGATTTTACTCATGTTCCTGAGATAATATTGGAAAGATAGTTTGGCTCCAGCTTTTTCCAAAATCAAATCTTTCCTGTGTCTCTCACTTAACTCCCATTCCTGGAGTCACATCATGACAACAACAGACACAGACTTTGACCCAGATGCTGTGTTGAATCAAATGACTTATTGCAAGGTCATCCCCTTACCACATGGCCCAGGAAGTACCGTCCCCCTTTTCATTTTCGTTTGTAAAGCTGGTCACCCTGAAAGTGTGACTGTGTTCTTCAATCAAGCACAGAGCAACAGTTCTTCAATGGTTTTATCTACAAATCCCATAGCAGGGGTAATGCTGACCTCACCCTGCAACTGCACATTCTCCAATTGAAGAAAGGCCCCTCTACTAAGGAGACAACGCTGTAGCTGTAATTTCTCCAAGACAGACTCACACACACTGCTCTATTAGTTTTCCACCATTCTGTTATCTAGCAGTGTGATTTGTAAGTATATCTCTTGCTGATGAAGAGCAACCTGTAACAGGTATCTTCTCTGACTCTGTGACAGTTAAGCCGCTGTTCCTCTCAACAGTTACTTGGATGGAAAAGTAGTGGCAGACTTAGCTGCTGATGAGGTTTTGTAAGTGCACTGCGAGTCTTCAAGAAAACTAGAAGGCACGAATTTCCTCTCTTTATGTGTCATACCTGGAATTAGTACATGTCAGAAATACTGCTCCAAAAATATGGTTCTTGGGATGGTAAGCTTCATCACTAAATTCTGTGCCAATGTCAAACCTGAAAGCAACCTCAACCAGAAGAGATAAACTAACTTTTGTTATTACTATCTCACATCCAAAGTGTTGCTAACATGCTGTGTACAAGATGCACATGGTCCCTCCTGAAATGTGGATCAGATTCCAAGTTACTGTTTACAGAAGAGTATTATTGTAAATTAGCAGCAAAGAAATATGCCTATGGCTAAAATATCTATGACGTAATAAAGAACTTCAAAAGAAAAGAAAAAAATGACAGCTTTAACATGCTTTTACTGACTGCCTGTAAAGATCTTCAGGTGACTGTGATGGCAAAAGGAAAAAAAATTATGCTGTCCCTTGCCTTTCCATATTTCTAGGTGAAAGCTGAACATTAGGAATGAGTAGCATTTACATTCTAGGGCTTTACTGCTTGGGATGCTAAATGGAGTCTGAGGTGCTAAATGTCAAAAACACTGATCTCATGAGGTAGCTGAACAGCCCAAGCCAGGATATGCTCTTTAGAGGCGGGAAGGTACCTCTCAGAAAAATAAAATACCCTTCTACAACCTAATAGAAATAGTCATCATTTCTGTACAAAACAACATACTGTGCTTAGTAAAGATCTCATTTTAAGACTGAAAAGTAAGGTGGGAGGAAATGTCTGTGCATGAAGTTTGAGTGAAAATTGTTCTGTCAAGTGAACTTTCATAGCAAGAGATGAACGTCTACTGTGTGCAGGAATGCCCAATATTCACCTGCATACATCAACCTCTTTGCAGAACCAAAATAAGAATCAGATACCCTGACCACTTTTAACCTACCATAAGGATCAAAGATGTTTTATTTCCAGGCTGTTGTTTGTTTTTATTCTTTTCACCTGCCAATACTACAAATTATGTTGAAGGATGTTAGCTGATCACATTTATGTTTCAAAGCAAAACTTCAAGAAGTACTCTAACCACAATGTTGCCTCTCAGAATGAATAGTAAAGATGTATTATTTATACAGCTTTCTGAGTTGAAGAGAGATATGTGGTATATATTACATCTGTCCTTAAAGGGTCACAAGAAATATATCTTTAACAACTAAGATTGCTTTTGTTTCTTCTTTTAACAGAACACTCTGAATGTGTGGAATGGAGATCTTCATGTTGATTAGTATTCCTGCAGTGTGTCTGTACTGCCTGCAAAAGAAGGAAGGTTTTCAAGGCAAGAGGTTGCAAGAGGTTGTTTTCTGAAAGCTTCAAGTATTACAGCTGTTAGACTTCCATGAAAAGAACTAAAAAAAAAAAAAGAGTAATTTTTTACAACTGCATTGGGAAAACCCTCTCAAGTACAAGACAGAGTTTCTGGAGACTGGGAAAATCTGAATCTTGAAGATAGGCTTCATGGGTCAAGAGGAAGAGGCAGAGGATCCTGAGCTGGCTCCTCCAAGCTGTGGTGCTTTCCTAGTTCAGCAGAACCCCAAACAGATACAGCTGTGTTGGGATTCTGGGTGGTGCCCGGCCTGAGGAGGTAATTGCTGACAGCTGAATGCACTCAGTCCCACTCTGATGCAGCCACTCTGCTTCTTTTCACAGCCAGCTAACACATCTCCTCAGATTGGGTTTAAGCTCAAATAAGAAGTAAAAATACCCAAATACACCTGAAGCTTCCTGACCCCTGGAAGGAAAATTCTTGCAGATCATCTCTGCTGCATTACCTGAAGGTAGGTCCAGCCCTTTATGGTAATCCTGAGTCCAGACTGGGCAGAACAGGTATTTGTGTCTGCTGCAATAGCTGCACCAGTAGTGGGTATTTCTGTAGAATAAACAAGTCCTTCCTTCGCTTCAGCAGCAGGACCACTAACGTTTTTGTACCGTCTGTTTGCTCCTTGCACAAAGCAGGGACTGCCTCCTTCTACATCCCTGACCTTTCCTCAGTGTCTCTCTATTTGTTGCTTCTGTCCTTTTTAAAAAGCCTCTTATTGATGTTTTTAAACTGATGGTGGAACATAAACAAGTAATAAAGAAAGGTTAACAATACTGAATCAATACTACGGAGAGAGGCGTTGGGGAGATGGAATTGAGGAGGTTGACTGTGAAGGAAAGCAAAAGGCCAAATTTAATCACAATGCTGCTGGTAATTAAATTACATTTTGGGTTGTTGTGTTTTGGGTTTTTTTCCAAAAAAAGAACAACTAATGAAAGCACAGACTGGTATAGTGTTTCAGAAAAAGCAAAGCACCTGAATGGAAACTCTGACCAAGGACTTTTTCGTATCCTTGCTAAGAAGAGAATGAACTATTCCGCATCATTGTGGTATTTTTCTGACTGCAAAGGAAAGGAAAATGCGCTTGATGTTAAACTGGAGGAGTTCTGAAAATATGGGCTTAGATCTGCTGTCAACTGGTAGTCCCCCCAAACTCTAGCAAATTCTGGCTACGGCTGTGATCCCGACAAGGTGTGAGATTCACAACCAACTCATTTTTTTAGACAGACCCACTTCTTGCCTTGCATTTCAGAGCTAGAGGGGTTGCACAACACATCTGACTAGGTTAGCTTGTAGTGTAAGACTGCCACGTCTGCTCCTGAGTTTCCAGAGCATGTCTCTGGGTAAGATACCAGCTGGAAAACGCAGGCTTGTGATTTGTTTGGGAGCAGGGCTGTTGTTTTGAAGGGCTTAGTATTTTTTTATTTTACTCCTTGCTAATGATCTTGTGCAGTGGTCTCCTCAGTAAGGCTTTCGAAGGCTCAGATGCTAATGAGCAGGTCTCTCTCATTATGGCAGGCAAAGCTGTATAATGGGAGCAAGAAAAAGGATTAGTTAACATAAACAAGGGAAGAATACTGGGGATGGGAGAGTGAGGAGTGACTGTGTTTGTCAAAACTGGCATTGTGGCCATCCAGAAGCAGCTTTGAATAAGAGGTTGCCAAGTTTAGTTTGTGTGCTGCCTGCAGCCTCCAGATTTCAGATGAAAGGTGCCAAACGTGAAAAGAATGAGAGATCCATAAACCAATCCCTGTTAGGCTCTGTAATTGGAAAATGCTACTTGCTTGCCCTCCACCAGCTGCCGTTCACTCGCCTTCCCCATTGTCTTTCTCATTCTGCCTCCTTCCATGGGAATTGATGAGATTGTTTCTCTGCTCAGTAGCAGCATCAGCCTCTGTGTGCAAGGCAAGACCATCTAATTGGTTTCCTTTCCTTGACTTTGGGCAAGCATGGCAGCTGGCTGTGGCAACGAGTCTGTCACATGGGCTTTTTTTAATGTTTCTGCTACCTTCACAGCCTGGCCCTGTAATTAACTGGGGGTGGGAGGGAGGGAGGCAGTAATCTGAACACTAGATTTACAACAAAACAACCTGGAGAGCTGTCTGATTTGTATTTGTTTTTTCTTTCCGTCAAGTTTTTTCTCTGCCAAAAATCTTTTTGTGGCAAGGCACTGACCCCTGTATTGTACATTTTAACAATGCCCTACAGGAGAGGGTGGATTGCCAAGGGTGTGCTCACAGATCTAGCTGGGAATGAGTAAGATACAACAAAATGCACCTGAGCTACAAATAATATCCTGTATTTGGCACAAATGCTTTAAGGCAGCCCAGCAAGGATCCTTAGAGCTGCTGCTTCTAGTAAAACAAAGGGCAGTGGCCACAGATTTCAGTTTGGGCAGTTCAGGTGGGACAGCAGGCAAAATTTCTTCATAAGGAGGTGGCTGCAGCACAGGAACAGGTCACCAGATGTGGTAGATCTCTGTCGCTGGCAACTTTCTAGGCTTGCCTGTGTGAGGCCACAGCTGGCCTGCTCTAGTGTTGGTGAAAGTCCTACTTTGAGTGGGAGGATGGTCCAGAGACAACCATAGGTCTGCTCCCACCAGCATTTTTGTGATTATTTTGATGGAAAATGCTGTTCCAGTAAGCACCAAAAATCTCTCTGACTTTAAGCTCTTAAAACAAGTGATGATGTTGTGGTGTCTACCACTTAGCAGAGAAAGACAAGGCTTGTTTCTGGAGTAGATATTGCAACCATTTAAGTCAAAGGGTATGAGGAGACTCAGGCTTGACACATGGGCTTTTATCTTCCTAAATCTGTGATTTGCGCAAACAACAAGACTAAACCTCTTTGAAAATCCCGACTACTTGCTCTGTTTAATAGCAGCTTGGTCCCTTGGCCCAGGGACTGGTACAGACTCCCAGCTAGTGACGAACCTCCCAGCTCTCCCTCTGGACCTTTTCAACTTAGGAGTCAAAAACCTGACTTTGATTATTAATAATATAAATTAAGCTTAGGTCTTGGTTTCCTCAATTAGAACTGAAAAAAACAGAGACTGTCAAGCCTCCAGTTTTGAAACCTGAGAAAATTGCCATATTCAGCTAGGATCATGTCTTCCCTCCAGCTGCTGGGAGAAGGTTGTGAAAGGATGGGTAACTACAGCTCTGCTCATACCATCTGATAGGCGTAACACTTGAGAGAGCTAAAGGATAGCACATGTTTGCACCACGATATCTAAGGATCAATATGCCCCTGCTGCTCTAAGGCTGTTAGACTTTCCTAATAGTGCCATGAGCTGCATGTGATACCAGTCTGCCAAAAACAACCCTGTGGCCAACTTCCCATCTAGGTGAATTACCCAAAGGTTGGCAGTCTCAGACTGAGTATGTTCTCATAACTGTGTTGTGTAGACTCAAGAACAGAAGAAAGCTGTTGTTTTTTTTAACTGTTAGACACAATATCTTCCTGAGTTTTCCATTGAAGACAGAGCTTTCTCTGCTTTTTACCATAGAAAAATCAATGCACCAGGCATGCACGGATCACAGAGAAGAAGACACTGCTGTGTTTGATGCTTCTTTATGGCAGGGACACTCAGCTCCTCCATTGAATGTGAACAGAAGTACCTTCTGCTCTGCAGAATTTGTGCTGAGGAAAGGCAGGGTGGGACAAACTGGTGTTTGATCTACTTCAAAAAGAAAAATGTTCCCTTTCTGAATTCGGCAGCATGCTTCCCGAACTCTTGCCTCTGACACAGGGCAGATTTATGCAATTACTTTAAATATTTAACACCATAACCCATTCCACAAAGATGCATTATTACTTTTTAACAAACATTAAAGTTTAAAACCAGAATAAAAGCCTTGCCTCATACCAGAAGTGCTTGTCCTTCAGACAAACAGGATATGTACTACCTCGTGTCTAAAAATATAAAGAAACTCTTAAAATTCCATTGTTTTTCCAAAATAGTAAATGAAATATTAAAAATGCACTTTCTGTGGCATTAGTTATAATTTTGTCCGTGCCAGGGCTTTTTTGGGGGAAATGTTTAGTGATAACAGTTGGAGGCAGGCAGAGCACTAGGAAGGAAACATCTCACAGGCTTGCCTTGTTCCTTCTCTTCTGTAAGACTTGTTCTCCTCTTTTCAATTGCAACTTTTAAACAAACTTGAGCCATCATTTCTATGCTTTGTGGAGGGAGATATATTTTTATTGGGGCTGATCACGTTTGCAGATTTCAGCATAAATTGTTCTGCAGGGTTTCACTGCATTTGAAATTGCACTTTTTCTGCCATTGCTGAACAAAGTATTCCTTGGAGAAAAGTCACCCAACTTTAGTAGAGATCGTAACTCACAGGAGAGACCTATACAGTAGTTTCCATTGGGATCAATAGTGCCCTGAACAGTTGCCTGCTGTTGGCGCAACACTGCCAAATGTCTCTTCGCTGCTTTATAAATGGCAAGACACATAGCTAGTTATCAAAGTAAGAAAAATGATTCAGCAGTGGATTCTGTTCACTCTGAATCAGAAGGAACAGAAATTAGATGAGCCTTTATTTGGCAATGTGATTAAGCAGCCTATGTCTTGGCATTATCACTGCCTGGAGCAAAGGCACCAGCTGACAATTAGGGCCAGCTTGATGGCCTTCTTCATTTCATACCACCCAAGTATTTTGCTCTTCACATTAAAATTTGAAGCCTACATTTTCCCTAGCATTAAAAAAAATCCAAGGAGGTGCACTCGGGTCCCCAGAGACAGAGTAATTCTACTCTAGTTTAAGATTTGCTAATGCATTGACGTCATTAATGTTTCATGGTGGTTCCATTTCTGCATGTGCACAAAGCCTTTTACACCACCCTGGCTTTAATGAACTCCTCCTGTTTCCCAGGAGGCCTTTGGAAGCAGAGATGGTTTTCTCTAATGAAATGGCCCAGGCTCTTTGTTTTGAAGTTGTTTACATAGTTAATAGCCCCTTCAGGGGAAACAGCAAAATAGAAGCCTGTATGTAGAGAGTTGCTCCACAGATAAAGTGACTTGGAGAAATAAATCATTGAGTTGTGAAGGGTTTGGACATGATTCTTTGGGTTTGATTTCCTGCCCCCCGCCTCCAGCTAAATGTTCATCTCTACCAAGGTAAACAAAGATCTGCCCAGAGGGATGGGGAGAGTGAGAGAGGAGACCAAGAGGGATATAGTCCTTCCTACAGACCATTTGTTCCTTTTTCTAAGATAAAACTTCTGCTTAACACAGGCCATTTCTCTTTGCTAGAAGTTCTTAACATAATTTAGGGCAGTAATCCTGATCTGGATATTCTGGGGGAGCACTAATTCCAGTGTTTATGGTCAGAACACCCCTCCCTATCTCTTCTTGGAGGAAAACTTCAGCATCTGAGCCACTCTATTGTCATTAAGCCCTATTATTTCAAATGCACATGTCAGTAAATCAAACTGAAAGAGACGTTTCTGGCCATGACAATGGTGGCTCTGGCTTTTGGCCCCTCTGTCACTCTTTTATCTGTATCTAACGCATCAAGCCCATTTCCATGGCAAATTCAGGAGTTCATATAGTGGAGGAAGGTGTCTAACATCTGTAACTGTGGTTTCAGATAGTTACCATGGTGGTTGTTAAACCTAGAAAATAAATGAGTGGTCTATTATTTCTGAGACTGAAGCTTGATTAAAGCAAACTAAAACATTACCACACACAGACAAAAACCCCAAAGAGGCATTCAAAGTGTGATTTGTATAACTCGCCTGACGTAATCTTGATATTATAATTGTACAATGAAATATGCTTAGAGCAAAATGATCCAAATTGCCAGTGTCACAAGGCTGATAGTAAAATGTCTAGGAAACCAGCAGGCTTCTGATAAACAGCTGAATGTTTGCATTTTAAAAGAGAAGCAGTAGAGAGGAAGAGGAGTGGGGCCAAGCTGCATACACAGAGAACAGTGTCTCGTCAGAGCAAAAGAAGAAATGGACAGGCAGGAATGAAGGCAGTGGGACATGCTGCCTCAAAATTAGAGAGGAGGTGGGTTGTTTTCAAGATAGATAAGCTCTCACCAGGTTGGTATATTTTAATCAGTCCTCTGTAGGCTATCCCTGCAGCTACATGTGTTCATTTGAAAGTCCCAGCTGATGTGGCACAGATTTTCTGAATATCTCAGACAACTGGAAGCCAAAAGACCAAGAGGTCTTTTACAGGGGACCCAGAGGTCCCCTGCAGGGAACTGCAAGTAGATTTAAAAAGTAACAAATTATCATCTTTATTCAAAATATTACTTTTTTGGCAATGCAGAGTAGGGGAAAAAAAATAGTAGAGCGCAGACACACAAGATGCTTCTTGCTCAAGCCCATTTGGCCACAAGAGGCTAGGGGTTCCTCACAAGCACTTTGTGTACCCTGGCACATCAATCATAGGAAATGAGGCTCTGGTTTCTGATTTGCGGTTTTGTGCTTGTCATGCAATCTGCTTGTGCAGGCAGTTTCAAATGGTCTGTACACCTTGCTTGACTTAACTGGGAATGAGCTGGAACAACTGCAGAGCTCTTGGATTCAGCTGGTGCTTCCCAGATGGTTGGCTGGGCAGGTGGATGAGGCATGGGCTGCTGAGCCATGCCGTTTTAAATCATTTTACTTGCTAGTTTTGACCCAAAGTAGCAGGAAGAGGTAATTCTACCTGACACAGAGAGGTCTGGATGGCATTTTCTAAGCTTTGGGATCACTTTCTGTTTGGTTGACACCGAATCATGACTAAAGAATGGAGAAGGGCTTCTGTTTCATGACTCTTAGCTCAAGCTGCCACATGATGCTGTAAGTTTGCTCCGCCCTCTCTTAGCCAAACTATCCAGTGCTTTGATCCTAGGGTAAGAAATATGAAGCTATTTTATCTTCTCTGGAGGCTTCAATGCATTTAGGTAAATCAATGCCTGTCACTTCAGTTTTACAGCCAGTGCCAGCACTGTGCCAGGCTTATCCACAGCAGAATCCCATTGGATCATTGTAAATCATTTTCAGCTAGCGGGGAGTTCAGCTAAAGCTGGGTTAGCCAAAAAGCCATTGGAGTGCATGAACACAACTTTATGGAGCCGATGAGTCCACCAGCAACACTAGATGTTTGCCAAGCCAGTTATTATAAAAGCCCATGCAGAGGTCATCTTTTTGTAGCAAGTGCCTCCATTGCAAATAGGAAGAGGTGAAGTAGAGGGAAAATATTAATGCAAATACTTTTTAATAATAGCTTCTTATATTTCCATTTTTTTAAAATTTTCCACAGCTCTGAATAGCACACAAGTAAATGAACTCAGGGTTTGGGGTTTTTTTAAAAGATTTTTTTCCTCACAAAAAAAGAAATATCCCAGATCGTGGTTGTTGAATTGCAGGAAGTATTGTGCACAGGTACTGTCTAATTAGCACTAATTGAACAATAGAAAGGACTGCTACATTTTAATCAGAAACCAAGACTTTACAGCAGAAAACTTTTAATTATGGGGAAAGCTCTTAAGTCATGGCTTGCAGGTTACACCATCACACGCTAAGTAACTAAAGAGCACAGTCTGTTCTGTCAAGTAATGATCCATAATTTTTTCTCTGCTTGGAGAAGGAAAAAAAAAATCAACTTTTAAAGTATGCAATGAGCATTTACTGAAGGGAAAAGGAAGAATAAGTCTTCCATTCACACACCAGATGTTCCCATTAAACAATCGTTTTCAAGAAAGCTCAGCTCATGTGGAAAGAGAAAGCTCTGGAGCTCAGAAGGGGGAAACAGTGAAAAAAGTTAACTTGTAAAATAAGGGCAGCTGCTGAAGAGATTGTTTCTGGGTTTGGCCTAGTGTATGTCAGTCCAGCACTGCAGGGGGCCAAGCCCACAGCTGGCGTAAATCAGTGCAGTTCTCTGAGTGACTGGTGTCAGAGCAGTGCCCTGATATACACCAGTCTCCCAGTCCTGCAGCTTCAGTAGCCGATGGACTGTGACCTTCTTCTTTAATACCTCAGGGTACATTTTCTGGTAGCAGAAGTGGCACATGTGAGATTTTTCAGTATTTGCTTGTGTATACTTTAGAAACCTCCTTAGGCTTTTGCACAAGTCTTGGAAATTAAGAGATTTAAGAACTCAAAGCAGACACCTCTCTAGATTCCTCATAGTCTTTATCCTGTTTTTAAAAATAACTACCATAGGCATAGTGTATACAGGTATCAATACTGTGGGCATAGCTAGGACAGCTGGATTAACTTCAGCCTCATTTATTTTTGGGCACAGGCCGAATAACCCTTCATTTCATTTGCAGCAGCAGTCTGGTTCAAAAGAGTTTGCTCCTGTGCTATTTGCCTTCACTAATTGGTCATCTGCCTGGTTAAACCCTGCTGCTCAAACACAACTACAGAGAAAACCACGCTTCCCAGCTACCTCTTGCCCAGAATTACCGCATAATTTGGGGAGAATGAAGGATATTCAAATCGCAGAAAATGCGTTTTCCTGTTGGGCCTCTCACAATCTGTTTCTTGCAATAGGTATGTAAAGGGCTACGTATGCTGAGTTTAAAATCCAGCCTTCTTTTCTGAACTTCACAGCAGCAAAAGGCAACAAAATTTGCAAGTATTATGGTTTCAGGGAGGCAAACACAAACCCAACATTTACTAAATTGCCAAGGACAAGAAGAATATATATGTTTTCTAAAAATGCATTTCTCACCATCACATTAAACAGGATCCATTTAATCTGAAATGACAATGACCGTGTCACTATTTCTTTTCCTGGACCAGTTTATTATTATTTTATCCAGCCTTCCTGAATGTCAGTGGTGATTTTAATTACAGTCTTCCTCTCCTAGGCTCCCCTCAGTTCAAGTTATCGCCACGTGCTCTTGGCAAGTCAGAGCTCAGCCCTGCTCAAATTGCAGCGGTCCATTTTCCCATCAAAGGCATGTACAGCTCAGTGCGGATCATTTAAAACTGTCTGTGTTATGGAGCAAAACAAGGATTGGTGGGTGCCCAACCACCTGCACAGGCAGAAAAGTGCACTTGTGGGTCACTACAGCAGAAGCTGGCTGGGGAGGGCTCTCTGTGTTTGGGTAAAATAGACCTGTTTTGCAGTGAAATGCCCGATGACAGCCCTAGGTCTGAACTGCTATCAAAACAAATAGTTGTACAATAGCATTTGATATCATTAAATGATACTGCGTTGCTATTGTTGTTGCTTGTATTTGATACTACGTACTTTTTGGTAGCCCTGGATCCAGAAATGCGTGCCAAATATAGTGAAAAACTTATCTCTATTTAAGAGTTAGAGTCTGTGTCATGAAACTGAATTCATGGTTCTTAGGCTGTGAGGAATAAGGGGATTTTTCTTCACTGAGCTTCGTCTTGCTGAATGTCTCAGCATCTTTTTGGCAGCCCTGAGACGTTTGCAGAAACACTAACACCTGCCTCACCCCTTGCACCAGTGTCAGCTCCTGCAACACAGGTATGAGAGACAGCCTCAGGACTTGCCTCCTGTCTGTTGTGTGTTTGAGGGCACTTAGTATGAACTGGCTCTTTTAATGCATCTTCAGGAAGATCAGGGGAAAAAAATTAAGCCCTCGTGTGTCAAATGTAAATCAGCTAAGACCCACTAGGAAATTCAGGACACCTGCAAACCCTTCTTACTTTCCTTTCTCAGTGAGTTTGGGGTTGATGCCACCAAGTGTATGCCCTGGTGCAGCAGTGCCAGGGAGAGCCCTTTCTCCCTTGTGGTGGGCAGTAAGGAGGTGGAGGTGACAGCTGAGACGGCCCAGAGCAAGGCTGAGCCATGTCCTGCACACTGGACACCTCGGCCTGTCTGTCACAGGACCAATGTGCGCATGCGACTGATCCAGATCTCTGTGCAGGACTTAAACCCAGATCAATGTATTTTCCATTACGCAGATGGGCGGGAAGTAGCATCTGCAGACATCTCTGCCTCGAGCCAGTGCATCCTGCAAAGGACATGTCTTGGCTGTGCACATTAGACACACCAAACCCACTTTAAATGATGTTTCTTCATGCTCTAGGTGTTACTGTGGCAGCAGAGATCTCCCTAGCACTTACAAAGTCAACTCGGGCAGGGTGGGCTGTCATCCTGCACTGAGCGCTGCAGTGTGCCGCTGTGCCCGTGCTCATGTTAAAGCTGAGGAAGAGCCAACACCTCAGGAAGCCACGAGCCGGTGTGGTAGAGCGGTACGAACCAAGAGTGACTCTCCCCTGAACGAGTACGAGGAACCGGAGCAAGAAAATGTCACTTGTTCCCCAGTACTCACAGGGCAACAGAATACTCAGGGAAGATTTTATGGATCACAGCTCCTTCTTTTGTTCAGAGTGCTCGACAATGGCAATGGAGAACGCACTACTTAAAAAAAAAAAAAAATCTGCTGGAGCTTTTGCTGTCAAGTAGGTCTCTTAAGCCCCATGGGTAATGTTCTCAAATGACAAAGCTGCTCTGCTTTTTGGCAAAGGTCTTTTATCAAGCGATACAGTGGCACATTTTCAATCATCTCCGTATCACAATGAAGAGACAAACCCTGTTAGCGTTGTTCTCCGAAAATCATAAAACGCACTGGCTCGGTACACCTAGGGACTAGGCTGGGCTTTGAGCTTCCATGAATCTTAGCAGCAGCGGGAAAAGTGTAATTCAATCTTTTTAACTTGATGATATATATTCATGTCAGTGGCTTTAAGATAAGGAAAAGACTTTAGTTGAAGAATGAAACTTTTGATGAATAACTGAGAGTAAGATGAATAATGTACAAATATTTCTTTCCTCTCAGTCAAAATGATTCCAGATCCTTTTTCATTTTAATCCCTGTCGTATTCTTCATTTTAAAAAAAAACTTAAATGAAAGGGGAAGAAAAAACCCTATATTTTTAAAGGGCATTGGAGCTCTAAAAGAGGAGCTTCTAAAAGAAGCCTCCCTGATTTCACTGAAAGATACTTTAATGGTTTCTTTCTAACTGCTAGAAAACAGAAGCTTGTTTGGTTACTGGCAGTAATAACAGTGCTAATGATGGGTTACCATACAAAACCTCAGCCTACCTGTTCATGCTCTGCAGAAAAGGTGGAATTTATCCAAGAATGTCGTCTTTTACCTGGGAGGTACTTCTCATCAAATAAAAAATGGAGCTGTTAAAATGGAGCTGTTACTAACATTTTCCTCCCTTGCAATTTCATTCTTAATTCTGCCCCTGCTAAAAAATGATGAGAAAAGCTTATATAATGGCAACATAGCTTCTAAAGAGAGGCAACAAAAGCAACAAGTACAAACATAATTTGTTTGTTTTCCTACAGGATGGGAAGGGGAAATGAGATAAATGGAGTATTAGCGGGGAGTCCTGCCCATTTCTTCACAAGTTGCATCAAAGCCTGACAAGAGGAAGATGCTTTCAGCCAAAGGGTGTTACTGAGCTGCAGGCAGATGCAGCAGATTCTGTTCATTAACGCCCCAGTAGCAGGGAGGTCACATTGCTTTGACCTTTTTGAACTTTAATTTTGTGACGGTCATGCAAACATGCAAAAGATGGCCATTCTCTACACACAGATTTCTCCTCTTCCATACCTTTGAATTTGCAAGGGTGAATTTTACCTCCCCACTTAACTGGCTGCGTAGGTGGGAATTTCTGAGCAGGGATGTGATGCCATGTGAAAAGGAAAGCAGAGGAATGGGTGGTGGTGCTAGAGATGAAAGGAATTGGGTTAACCAAAAAACCAAAGCACAGTACAACCACTGGAGAGTACCTGATTATAAAAAAATAGGCAAACTCAATAGGTGATGTTAGTTCCTTCCATGGCACTAACAGAAGGAGCAGCAGACCCATTTACTGCAGTCCAGAGCAATGACTGGTACACGCTGTGTAGCAAGTGTTACCAGGTCCACGCAGGGAAAAAACATTTAATTGTATTAATAGATCTAAGGGGGATGACCATATTGTCTGTGCTTGACCTAAATTCCACTGCACAGAGCTTAGAGCAAAGTCCTGACGTTCAGAAGTTTCTGGAGCAAATCCATTCCTGCCATGCTTGGGTTTTTGTCCTTGCTGATTTATCTGGTTTATGGAGGGCAGGTGTATTGTGAGGTACGTTATATGAAATTGCTGGAATGAAAAGACCAAAAAATGGCTTGCTGGAGCCAATGAGAGTACCACCCCACCCCCCGCCCCCCCCCCCAAAAAGAAAAAACCAACAAAAACCCCCACCTTACTAAATGGCGTTTTTTCTCTATAAATGTTTCTCATTTGAAGTCAGTCTCTGGAGGAGCAAAAGAAGTCTGTCAACAAAGTACTTTTCTGAAATGAAGATGAGGGCAACACATTTTAAAATACCACACATGGGAATAAAGCTCTCCTTTTCCAGGCATGCTGAGGATGAAGTGGGTCACTGTGCACTTTGCTTCACTGACTTGAGTACCCTGTAAGTGTATAACTTATGAGTGCAGTAAATGCACAGACACCAGCCCAGTTGCTGATGACAGCTGGCCCAAGATCCCAGCAATGGTTGGTGCTTGCTGTATATCAAGAAGGATTTGCCCACTGAATTGCTTGAAACCTGAGAGGGGATGATTACTTTTCAAGGTCAGATTCATACCCATTGAATACTGAGCTTATTGCTTGCGATAGCATCAAGTACTTCAGATAAACTTTGGTGAAGCAACAAAGCTGCTACTTAACTTTCCATCTTCATTGATTTGGGGTGGTCTTGCTGCTTTGTAGATGTGCTGGCAGCCTCCTAGGCTGTCTGTTCATCCACCTACCTCATCAAAATAAAAAAGGATTTTTGTACAACATAAGGGTGAGGGAAGGGGAGATACTGCTATTACCCAAGATAAGGAAACTAACAGAGGTACGGCAGTCAGGAAGCCAGTCTCTTAAGGCATCCTTGTCAATAGGAAGCAAAAAGAGGAAAGAAGGCATTTTTCCAAATAGTAACTTAAACAATGACCCTCTTCTCTGGAGTAATCTTGGGAAAAATCCTCATATTTTTGTGGGTATATATCTATACACACACACACACTTATACGTATATACACAAACACATAGAAATATATAACTATATATAGTCATGTACTATATAGACTATATAATTTTCTTTGTGAGGGTTCTAGGCCCCTAGACTTCATGAAGTTTCTGAAAGTCACATTTTAAATCGGTGGCAGAGCTAGGGATTACGAACAGGTCTCTCCAATGCCAAACCAGCTGCCTACACACAAAGGCTCACCCTGCTTCCCAAGGATGCTGTGGTGATAATCCTGGGCCTTTTCCTCCAAACCTCTGCTCATGTGAGATTTATATCCTAGACACAGACATTCAGTTCACTCTTGAAACTTTTCAATGGTGTTTTGATCCAAACTTTTTAGGCTGTATTAAGAAGGTCTAGGGTATTGATTTATTATCATTAATTCCTTTTCTTTTTCCTTGTCACAGCTTTCACAGATTTATGAGGTTAAGGAGCATGAAGCTAATTAAATAATCTGACTGGCTGAACATCTGTTGAAACATAATAACAACTTCTGAAGCCAGTGTTGCTGACTAGCTATTAATTCTGATTTAAAAATTAGAGGCAGAGTTTTACCGCAAAAATACCCAAACAAAACAAAACAAAACACCTCACCAAAATGCTTAGCACCATTCTGGGCTCAGAGTGAATCCTCACCCTCCCGTTGAAGTCTTTTCCATCCGCTTCCACCTTCAACACCTTCCAGTCCACTGACCCAAGTGTCCCTTTTTGGCTTCATCACAGTCAGAGGTTGTAATGCAAGCCAGGCACTTTTTAGGGGAAATTCAGTCCAGTTCGTGGATTGCTGCTGTGCAGCAGCTATGACCAGAAATTCAGTCTCAAGCATGATGGAGCTTAACTGCATGCAGAGATGCACCTCAGCCCAGAATCTTACGCGTGACCTTAGGTTAGTGATTTAAGTTCAATTAGCCATTTAAGTGAGGAACTGTTTTCTTCAGTTCCGTCTTGCCCTTCGTCCCCCCCACACCTTATAAAGCGAACAGCATTGGACTGACTCGGGAGTTCCTAAGCCCAGAAACTTCCACTGGGCTGACACACAGGAGCTTGGTTCTCAGCCTGACATAGTCTGTGCTAGTTTGTTTAGACCTTGCGTTCCCTTCACACCTTGCTGTCAAAATAACTTTGTCCAGAATTCCTCAATGGAATAGATAAATAAATTAGATCAACTCCCTCCCCCTACTTAGGATCGGTTAATGTTTAGGGGCAGACAAAAATATCTTGAATGAATAAATAATTTGCAGTGGTTCTTAAATCCTACTTGTCAGCTGTCAAGGTGTCGGGGTTGTGGGGCGATGTGAGTGCTTGTGCAGGGCAGGGTGTGCCCCACGGCCCACAGGAGTTACCGACTGACCCACAGTGAATGTGTCCACTGATGCCAAAAACTGTTCTCAGGATCTCCTGCACCAAAGCCACAGGAGTACACGCGTTTGGCCTCTCTGTGACGTCCTTTTAAAAATGGAGAAATTGTTTCTAGTGAAAATATTGTTCATACTGGAAATTGTTCTTAGTCCCAAAGAGTAATGGGGGGGGGGGGGTGAAGCTTATGCTGAGACTTTGCTGGATAACCTACAAAAGGAAGGGAAATTTTATACAAAAACCAAAGAGGAAAGTCCCTCAGCATCTTCTAACTGGGTTCAAATCTCTAGCAGCCTGTAGAGTGGAACTGACAGGAACATTTCAAGGTTAAGAAAAAGATTAAAAACACGGTCTCACAGGTATTACTAACAGAATCTCAGATTATTCCAAGTGTAGGCAATAATATTAGGCAGTAATGTCCAGAGCCACAAATGGATTTAGACTCCCAAATTTGCTCACTATAAGCCTTAGACACTTCAGGGCATACATGCGTGCTGTGGAGCAGTGCTCCTGAAGTAACAGAAATATTTCTCCTGCTGGCAGCAGAATCTGTCCCTGGGTACCTGAGTGGCATGGTATGGAGCTCAGTCCTTCACTGTCCCTGTGGACTCTCAGGAGACCCAGAACCTCTCTGAAAGCGGGGAGGGGGGGTGTGTGTATATGTGTGATTTCATGCCTATATAGCAAGTTTGGAAAAACCATAAGTGTAGCTAAACATTTCCAGGTCTGGCAACAAGAGATGCTGCCCTGGCTGACTTTGCCTTCTACAGGTTGTCAGATTGTCTCACTTTCATTTTCACGACCTCTGCTTCACTCTAAAAAAACCTTCTGATTTCCCTGGTTTCTCTGAGGTTCTCTTAAGGAGATGCTCACTGCAGGTAACTACATTCCTTGTCTTAGCCCAGACAATTGCCTTAGTCATTTCTAGACGGTCAATTTAAATAGCTCCCTGTAAAAGCTCATCCTTGTGTCTCATCCCAGGAAATGATTTTCACACATTCCCTCACTCAGCATACGCTCCAATTAGCAACAAGGGAAGAGGAGTGAATCTCATGAATTGACAAATATTGCGCAGCATATTGTATTCCCATCCTCCTGCCCTTCCCCACTCACCTCTTCAGGCCCATTTCCTACATCTTGTATCAGGAGCCACTTCTTTCTCACAGCATCCATCTCACTGTGCAGCTGGTCAGCCACCGGCTCTCAGCCAGCCTGGTCCATCTCTTCTTCCTCACTCAGTTTCACATCTGCTTTCCAGTTTTTCTTTCCTTCTTGCCTTCCAGGTTCATGTAATCAACACAGGATTTTTAAAAGCAAAGATCATAACATTTCTGTTTAATAAACATCTTCCTTCCTCCCTACTATGTCCCTGTATATGTTTTTCTATTAGTATTACCATCTCCCCTAAATTTTGGCCTGAAAACTGTTTGACATTCACAACAAGGCATTAAAAATGATTTATTCTGTCCTTGAAGTAGGCATGTAACTCTTCTTAATGCGAGCGTAAATCAAGATTAAATTCACTAATGTCATTGGTGCTGCACAGGTAGAACTAGCATAAAGTAATGGCAAAGCAAATCCTTTTGTATTGATCATGGGTACAATCCCAACAACAAATACCACCATCACCCTGTGCCCTATCTCCACCTTCACAACTGCTTTTAAAATACTGTCAAGAGACCTACAAATAGTAAATTCTCTGAAATTCAGGAACAAACTTTTTTTTTTCTTTACAAGGACAAATCTTTCTCTTCTGCTCGCACAGAGACACTCACATGTTAGTCTCATGGAACAGCTCACACTGGAGAATCATTCCCTTCTCCATGACCCAAAATAAACCCATCTCTATGGGCTCATACAGAAACATCAGCAGCTTTGTTTAATTAATGTTTCAGGGTCAAGGGAAAAATATATAGATAAATATATTTAAAGGCTTTGAAAGCTTTGTGGCAGCAGTCCAGTACTGCTTTCTTGGCCTTTGCTTTCTGTCTGAGAGAAAAAAAAAGCAGCCCATAAAGCTTAGAAAAGTGATCTGTCTGTGAGTCTGGGGTTCCTGTCACCTGTCAGTCCTCTGATGTAGCACCATTACATACGACAGCAGATCAGCACTCAGGTAATCTATTACAATAATATGTCAGTAATGCAATGGTGCTTTGATAGGAAGACCTGGGCAGAAGGCAAATCCAGCTAAGTGCTGCTGAATGCCTGTTTAAGTGCATGGTGCCCTGAGTTCTGGGTAGGAAATGTCTCGTTCTCGTTTGTCCCCAGAACAAGGACTAGAAGTGGGGCAGCAGCAATCACAGGTACCTAGACCACAAGGTATCCTCTGTTGGGCTAATTCTCTGAAGCATAAGTACTTCTGGTTGCACCAAGGCCTGGGCTAAACCAAGGGAAAGAGGCTCCTCTCCTACCTTGGCAAGGCTGAGCATGCTCCTGGCAAGCAGGAACAAGGAGTATAAGCCTCTTCAGGCTAATGATTTTAGAAGGGTACTCATTTTCCAGAACAGTACAAAAGGTCCATCAGATTGTGCCTTACAGCAGGACAATCCAGGCCAATGCCCCAAAGAGCGTGAAGACAGAGTCTCGGCTGGTTCAGGCATGCACCTTGCTCCATCTCTGTCCTATTTTGCAGTGTGTGGGTGAGGATGCAGCCAGTCCTGACCAAACCTCATTGCCCTTGGGCTCTCCGTCACCGACATTGCTGCAATGTGGTTTATTATTCAGTGGTGGGCCCAAGGGGTTGTGTTATCAGACAGGCTCTCTAGGTGCTCCCATTGCACAAGTAATTAAAGATTCTCCCTGCACAACAAACACAAGACCATCATTAATTAGCAATCCCAAACCAAGCCAAACTTTTCAGTATCAACACCTGAGGGAAATGGCATTGACAGTATTTTTGTCTCCCGTTCTACAGGTGTCCTACATCTAGCATGGCAACCTTGGGTCATAAGGGTGCTGTTGAGCACCACAATGAGGAGTGAAACAAGACAGTGATGAGCTGACTCCAGGAGTAGTCGTGGTGCACTTCTCCTGGGCAGCACCATATCCCAAATAGAGGGGTATTTAGCACAACTTTGGTAATAGCCTAATGTAGCAAACAATACTTACACTGCCTTTAATAAAGGGAATAGTAGGCCCACCCTTCAGAGAAAAACTGCTGGATTCAGGCAAAGACTGAGCTACTACCCATGTTTCCAGACTATGATGAAGGCTGATGTTTAAGTGCCTGCAGTTCACTTCACAGCTGAACTTAGCTGGTTTTCTGCACATTGTTGATTACTGAGTCTCAGTAGTAGCTCCTTAAGCCCCAGTAATTTCATCATTTGTGTTTGTCTGCTCATAACTTACATTTCAGGATTCCATTAACAGAAATTTTACACTGGCATTGCTGTAAAGAGGGCCAGACCCAAAGATTTCAAAAGCTGAGAGGTCTTCTGTGATGTAGGAGCTCTCTCATACATCACTCTGAGAGATGGCCAACCTAGTCCTTGGTTGCCTGACCTTTTCAGCTTACTGACATAAAGGAAAACCAGAAGCAACTGATCATTGATAATAAAAGGGAGAACGAACAGACACGAGGTGCATTCTTAAGTAATACGTACATAAAAATTAGCTGAATCAGGTCAGAGAAAAGATTTAACGCAGTAGTCTCACCTCCACCAGTGACCAGTAGTGGATACTTTGGAAGGAGCATAAGGAGGAGACAGTCATGGAGAGATGTTTCCCAGGTAATTCTTCCACACTTCCAAAATCGGCAGTTTATGGACCTCCAAAGGTAAAAGGAAGGGGGTGTGAGTGTGTGTGTGTGTGGATGCCCATGGAGGGAGATGGCTGATGCCAATCCAGAGACACATTTCCATGCTCTCTTTTCCTTTTTAAACAGTCTGTTGTGCCAAGGATTGAAAAAAGTGTGGGAGTTTTTTTGTGCTTTTTTTTTTTTTTCCATTGGAGGGTGATGGTGGGTACATTGGCACACTACAGCCTCTTCCAGACTTAAATCTGTTAGAAAGGAGAAGGGGATTCACATGGCCTTGTCTGCATAAGCAGGTAGTTCTCCGCTCCTGTTTACCTCTGGGGCTCCAAAAAGCATCAGCCTGTAGGATGGAAAGGCAAGGAGACTATTTTTGGAGTAAGAAGGAAGAAGAGGTAGTTGTTTTATCTTTTTATCTTAAAAACCCTGGTGTATAACAGATCTTTGCTCATCCTCCATATACTGGGCATGACCGTACGTGACTGATAGGTTTAAAGGGCTAGATATGGGAAGGGAAATTCAGTGAAGACAGAGTAGACTTTGCCAGGAGAAAATTTGAGAAGAGCAAGGACTGAAAGAGCAGCCAGGAGTAACTCTGATGTACAAAAATACATTTATTTTCAACAATTTCAAAACCACTGCCTTTTTTTACAGTAGAAATATTCAAATGGAACAGTAAAACCAAGAACAGTATATATATATATATGTATATATATAACTCATGCATTTGTATTACTGTGTTTAATACAGGTATTGCAATTGTCTGCCTCATTTAATCCTTTAAAACCATGGTGGTGGTTTGGATTTAATGCATTGTCCAGCATCAACAGAAGGGATTCTGGTTTTGTTTGTCAGAGCTGGAATGTGTGTGGAAACGACCAAAGGGAAAGGGAGGAGAACAGAATATCTTTGCATGTCCCTGAAACCAAAGCTTAGTCCAGAAGAAAATACACACTGTCCTGCACATGCTCTTACTGATGGCAACTGTAACTGAAAACCTCTGCAGTCCTCAGTTGCTGTGTCCTCATCTCTGATCCTTCCAGGCTTAGTGTTCGGGTTCTCAAGCACAGGTTAAACTAAGCAGAGGATCCATTGGATGTTTACATCAGATCTACAGCCGTACAGAATCAAAAGCTGCATCTAGTCTCCAGGTCTCACATTTTATTCCTAAGTTACAGCTAATACAGCAGAATCCATCATGGGGGCAAGGCTGGCAGTGACAGAGGGCACTGACCCAGTCTTTTGCTCTCTCTCTTTTGCTGTTTACACACAACTACACCATGGGAGGTATTTACATTCTGCTCATCGCACTGGCTCTTTCCCTCCTTACTCAGGTAAATAATAATCTACAGTTTCAAGGATTTCCATTACATTTTCCTCAGTGGTAAAACTTGCAGGAAAAAAACCCCTAATGACATCCCCAAGTTATTATTTCCCAGCATGAGATACAGAAATAGAAGTGGCCGATAGTCCAGTCTGTGCCAACGCCACAGCTCAGTGCCTTCCAAAAAAAGATGGAGAGCACTGGTTACCTAATCCAAACATTCCAGAGGTCCCATGGATAGATACAGCCTGGGTATCCCACTGGGATGCAGAAGTTACCCTTCTGGTATCCTAAAGGAGCAGCTTTCAGTCACAAACACCACCTTTTTTTCAGCTGCCATGAGCTGTGGTTGTGCCCTAATGCAGCAGGTACGACCTGGCAGATGTGATCCCATGTACATCCCAGGGAGCTCTTTCCAGATGTGCCTGGAGCACCCTCTGGTCCAGACAGCAGAGTGACAAACCATCCTGAGAGGCAGCGATACCCACTAAATCTCACAGATGATGAAGTTTGTGCCAAGTCAAGAATCAGGCAGGTTTCGTAGACATTTAACTTTGGCTCCATGGATTTTGTTGGTTTGCTTTCTAGTGCCTTCAGGATAATTTGGGATTGAAAATGGTTTTCTGGACAGATGTTTCTCCAAAAATTAACTGTATCATTCAGAAACGTCTTAGCGTTCATCGAGATTAGATTTCTTTTTGAGAAGTGAGAAGGTTTCAATTTTTTTTCAGCAACTTTCTCCCCATTTTTCCTCCTTGTTTACTCCCATCTGTTATGAGACATTTAACAGCCATATTTAAGAGTCTAAAGGGAAAAGTTGTTTTTTTAAAAACAGTAAAAAACTGTAAAAAGTTGTGAAAAGAAATTGTGAAAACTGTAATCCCCTGCCTTTCTTTTTGAATCAACATGAGATCAATCCCGTGAAAAAACTAGGAAACTCTATAAACAACAATGAACATTTTCATTTCATTTCCTGGTTTATAAAAGAAAAAGTTAATAGGGAAAATAATGAGTATTTATCATCCAGTCCTCTGCAGCAGCTCACAAAAGCAGTCTCTCAAATCCTAATGATGAGCTAAGACTGAGATCAGGCCACAATTTAGCTAAGCCCCACAGGACCATTGTTTACATACATCCCACCCATCTCTACCTAAATGGGAAGCGATGGCCTTGTGCTAACAGTGCTATCACCAGACTGGACCATTACTGTAAACTACTTTGGTGTTTCAGTAGAACAGAGACAGTAATGAAACCGTTTATGCACATGTGATTGATTGAAACTCAAGGTTAGATAGAAAAAAACAGCCACCACTCTCCATCTTATATTAGGAACCAGAGCAGAAAAGTGAGGGAGGAAACAGAAGAGAGATATTTTAAAATCAATAGAAAAGGCCTGCAAGCATGAGTGAAATGGAGGAGCAGAAGAACTGGGAATATTTAGCTTTAGTACTTCACACAAAACAGTAATTGGCTACATTTCCCTATCATTCCATGATGTGAACTGTGGAGTTGTCATATGCAGGGACAGGAGTTGGACTCAATCCTTGTGGGTCCCTTCCAACTCAGGACATTCTATGATTTTAGTTTTACAGTTTTAATCTTGAAATGCTTCCTGTGTTTTTTTCTGTGAAACTGTATTTAACCACTTTTCTCTCTGCCTTCAGATCCATCAGGATTTATAACCTCTGAAAGGCATTCCAGCCCATTAACAGAGTGAACACATGTAGCGGAGGCTGGTTTGTAGCCAACTGCCATGTTGCAATGCAGAGAGATTGCAAATAACACCTAAATCACAGCCTTCCCATTTCAGTCCAGATATATTAAAGATGGTGTGAAGTCCTGTATCCAGATCTTAAAAACTGGTAACAAACATTGCCACCTGACCTCATTTCTGCCATGCAGGCACTAGAACATCTTCCCAAACGTGCCTCCAATCTTCCTTCCACTCCTACTGGGTCTTACTACTCGATACTCTACAGAAGAAGGTCTATTTTTAACGTCATCAATTCAAGCAAAATGGATAAAACTAACTTGTCACTAAGTCAACCTCCTTGCCCCAAAACTCCACCACTCCTAGGGGCTATCCCCAACTCAGTGCACTAGAAGATTCCTAAAGTACTTTTTCAGTACCTTTTCTTTGTTAACCTCTCCATACTAATTGGAAAACATCAAGCCACCATGCAAAAATTACTCTGGTGACATTCCCATCCAAAATTGGAAGCAGCCATTCTGCAGCACTCATAAAAAAGATTTTTCGTAGCTCAGTTATGCAGGTCTGAACCCACATCCCCCTCTCCAAAGAGCAGTCCCTAATTGGATGCGTCGTGTTCAGCCAAAATGTACTACTCCTCCACATCCAGAATAGCAGCATATTTCACCAGCTTAACTGCTAAAAGCATGACTTCTCACTGGGAACAAAGCTACTGTGACCTGGCCCACCATTGAGTCGAGGTTGTACTGGGTACTGCAAACACACTGATATTTGCTCACACTGAGCTGGTGATAAATTCACGTTTGTTTTCCTCATTTTCCCTAATGGATGTCACCAAGATCCTTCTCATAAATGGACAACAGAGGTGAATAGATGATGGACATCATTAAAATATTCATGACCGACTCATAGTCTGTCCCTGCTAATACCTTTTTCTGCTCCATCACAGGAAATGATACTATATATATATATATTAAAAAAAAGGGTTTGCAGTTATACACAGAGAAATAAACTATGCTGTTTATAGATAGCCGTGTCAGATTGAAATACGACAGACAACTGGAACACACTTGGAACCAAAGCGTGACTCAAGTGCTCACCACGGTCCCTGCTTGGCTGGCGTGTACGAGTGTGCACCTGTGTGTGTGCACGTGTGTGCGTGCATGTGTGTGTGTGGTTCAGGTCTTATTTTAAACATACCTTCTTTTACTAAACATTAAATTATTTCCCAAGAAATAAAAAGCTATGTACATTGTAATTATCTACAGTAGGCCTTCGGCATCCTCGCTATTCACATGCACAGGGTTTGGGCTGCATTCATAAACTCAGGCATGCTCTTTCATTGCTTGTGGTACTGTCCCCTCCAGACAATCTACAGTCCAAGCAACACTGACGTCTGTGTTTGCTCTGATTTTTTTTTTTTTTTTTCCTTTCTCAGCAGTCAACAGTGCCAAAGGGTGACTGAAATTAAAAGCAATTAAAAGAGGCAAGATCCTGCAAAAAGCTGATACATGCATGTCATTGGAAAGCGAGGGCTGGTGGCATGTTGCAACAACCCAGCCCGAGCCCTCTGGCAGGATCAAGTAGCTGATTCGTGATTTATTTTGAAAAGGGCTGAAAAGGGACACGTTACCTACAACATGTTGCCTAAGGTACTATACCTACCTGTTGGATTTGAATACTTAATTCGCATTCTGTATTTAACAGAAGGCTGGCATTCAAATCTCATTACACGCTTGACTCATTCTTTGCTTTTTCTTCCTAATCTGATGAGTATTTCCTAAATATGAAGAGCTCCTGCTATTTACGAATGCAGCCCTGGTAAACAGAAAAAGCCCACCCCATCCCCTCCCAAATGATAATAATGACATATAACTCTTTTTTTCATAATAATAATAATAACAATAATAATTACAAATAAAAAGTCAGAAATGTTGTAGACCAAGTAGATTCTCGTTATTAAACACTAGTGCAGTTTGGGATTTCCTTTGTGCTTTCACTGTTGGCAATTGTTGAGATGCTTCCTGTGGAGGAGAAAATGGAGAATAGAGTCAGTGCAGTGGCTTCAATAGTTTGGTCTGTATTGCTTCTCACTCCTTTTTAGGATGTGCTTGTATAAGTATAAAGACAGAAAAGGTTCTTAAAAGTAACACATCTTTTTTTGTATTTGCAATAAGCATAGAGCATGAGGAAAACCTGTTACTACAGCTCAGCTGACCAGCAGTACACTCGTTATGCTGTTAGGGACATACTAACTTGTAATGATAGCACACCAATAGTGTAAGCTTGGCTCAGATGATTCTTCTGAGGGTTCAGGGAATTTGGGACCCTTCCACAGGAGAGACAGGGTCGTGAGCAGGCACAGGTGTGAGCTACAGCCATTACTAACCCATATATACCTATTGCTGTTTTCAGGTTCCTATGCTGCTTGTCTAACACTGTGAGAAAAGCTGAAAAACTTTAAGAAAAACTTCTGTTACCATGTTGCAGAGAGTTTTTTTGCTGTCTCAGTGCCTCAGGCTTTGCTTGTACCTGGAGCCAACATCCTCACCCAGACTGTCAAACAAGCTCCAGACAAGGGCTGTCTCTCACCTATCACTCGCGTGTCCAGCTCTTTGTCCATCAGCTCCTCGGGGTCTGTGAACTCACTCAGAGTGATTTTGGGGGCATTTTCACTTTGGCTGACAGAGCCAATCATTTCCTGCTCCTTGTCATGCTGAACTTGGGCATAGATGTTAATCCAAGGGATTTTCCTGTGCAGGACAGGAAAACGAGAGGTTATATTTTGTAACACTGGGATCCTTGGCATGTCATTGATTAATCAGATCAATTAAACTGAGACCAATCCCACAAATGCAGTACTGGCAGTGATGGAAGGTATCAACCACAGCGATGTTTGGCCCGGAACATGCCATTAGCATCCACTGATTCCAACACCAGCCTAAAGCTCAGATCCCAGGCCACTGCCTTCCTATCCCATGCCCAAAGGCACTTCCAGCTGTAAACCTAAATGTTCTGGTCCTGCCCTTTCAAATGAGAAGCTGTGCTCACTGACACTGTGCACTCAGCTCCGAGAACACCAATCAACTAAGCACAATCAGCTGCAGTTGCCAACTCGCTCAGTATTTATTACATGATCGGTGGTGCATTGGAAACCAAAAGTAAAAATCAATTTGAGCACTACTGTCAACTGAGGAAAAAAAAAATGCTAGGCTTGTTTCTGTTGACTGGCCCAGACTGACTCAGTAGGAATTGCCACATCAGAAAGAGTTACAAGGAATTGGTCCTGCCTCAGAGTACAGAAAGAACTTGTACCTCATAACATCCACCCAAAGTCTATTTGTTTACCATTTCACTGCAACAACAATTTTCCATGCTATAAGTCATGAAGGTTTGCAGGGACTGATTTTTTCCCTTGCTGCTCAAGAAGCCAAGAAAGAGAATGGGTTATTTCTTCTTCAATCTTCCAAGAGAATTTCACTACTAGAAAGATATCCTTGAAAATCAATTAGTAAGACAGATAGTTAGATAGGCCTAGACAGATAGTTAGATAGTAAACTCTGGAGGAATGCAAGTTTAAAATGAGTGAACTGAAAGGTAATGTTAAGCATCGTGGGGGTTGCTAGGCTTATCTGTGTGTAGCTGCCTCTTGGAAGGTGGCTGGCTGGTTTTTTTAATGCCCTTAAAAAGACACTGCGCCAGGCAGTCCACACTGCTAAAATAAGAAAAATTCAGAGAATTTTGTCAGTTCCTTCAAGCACACAGGAGAGAGAAAGAAGATATGTTCAAAAGAGGCTATCTAAAATGCTGTCTCTTTATGCTAACCTGTCTGCTGTTGGATATGTCAAGGATTGAAAGCAATGGAAATTGCCTCAACTCTCATGAATTCAATAGCTCTGTGCGGATTTTACTCCAGTGAAGTTCTGGACTCAAACAACTGCTGTTCCCTGGATTTGGCATTCTGTTCTTAACCAGCAGCAAGTCAGGACATATTTGCGCTGTTTAGCAGCAGTGAACAAATCTCATGTTCTTTTTCTTTTCTCCTACCTTCTCTTCGGAACTTTCAGACGTGCCTTACAGATCACTAGAAGACATGAGCACTACACAGGGAATGCGCACATTGGATGAGAGAGGACAAATGTATTCCTATAGGATTTAAGTGCCCAGAATATGTCTGGAGGTGTGTAGAGATGTGGACATGAGAATATGCGTGGAGATATTGGAAGACTTAGTTTTGCTTCCAAACGATGCCGTGGTAGAGAAGTGATAGTCTTCTGATCTTTGAGAGAAAAGGTGAGAAAAGCCCTTCAGAGTTGTGAGGCAGAGAGCCTCCAGGTACTTCAGAGAGTCAGGGAAAAAAGAAACTGAGATGGCTATACGTATGTGCATGCATCCATCCATACCTAATCCTGCTGTGCCTCCCAGCACAGACAGAGGTGGCCACAACATCCCACCACACATCTCTGAGCACATGTGTCCCAAGACACATGCACACCAATTGCCCATTGCCCCCCTATTACTCACCACCCATACAGGCATAGTATTAACCTGCTATATGCTCAGTCTCCCAAAAAAGAAACAATCCTTTTACAGATTATTTCTCTAATTCTCCCCCCTCCTTCCTTTTCCACCTGGACCTCCTCAACAAGCATCTCTTTGGCAGCAGTGTTTAGCATGCCTGCTGAGTCTATAACTTGATGGACTCAACGTGTCTGTTTGCAAACCAGCAAAGCACTGATTCTATAAATCTGTAGAATTAAAAATTTATGCAGGCCTGTGCTCTCCCCACAGCATTTTCCTGTAAGCTGCAGTTCTGTATTCAGGTTGGGATCACCGTTAATCAGAAAAGTACATATTGCTAATGGACCTCTGCATCACTGAGAGCCAGAGGAAAGCTTTTGTTTTCACCTCTTTCCTCCATTAGGAATTTTTGCATGCTCTCACTTCTGATCCATTGAGCCAGAGATTCTAGACAGAGCTGAAAAGTTGCTTTCTGTTCTGAAAAATCAAGCTTAGGACACTCTGGGCATCTCAATCCTGAACTCTGTCAATTTGACCTCTTTGTTCTCTTTGGGACAGAACAGATAAGAGGGGACAGCAAGTTGATGAGCTCTGGGCTAAGCAAAACCGATGCTTTAACTACTTTCCCCCTCACTCCCGATTTGTAATACATTCCATTTTCAGGCAGATTTTAACAAGGCAGGGTCTTCCCAGCCCTGGAGCACAGCACAAGGCTGATTGCTGCTATGCTTAAGGCTCAGGGTGCTTAAGTAGCAGAATAGGTTTTATGAGCTGTAGTAGCATAACATGACCTGGAGACTGCCAAAGCAAAGTGGATTACCAAGCTGCTCACTGCTCTCTGACAGCCAGAATATACAGATTTTGGTAAAGTCAGACTCAGCTTATGCCTCTAATACAACATGTTGCCACTGGACAGGATCTAGGCGCATAGGCCGTTTAACACAGTAAGTACTGAATGCAAAGTTCCTCCTAAGGAGCTCCATCTGCCTAAAATATATTCTCATAAGGCAGTCCTTCAGCAAACAGACCGTTCTTATTCCTTATTTTGTTTCATAGCTTGTAGCAGCAAAGTGTCATGAGCCAGCGCAGGTCTTGCCTGCTGCTTGGAATCAAAAGGTTTATATTAACATCTGGCAAAGAAAATCTCAGCACAGATTCCCAAAGGCATTTTGATGCTAAACACAAAATTTTCTGGCTTTGAGTCTTCCACCCCTAACATATCACAGCTGTTCCTCTGCAAGACTAAACTATTCACTTTGCAGGATATAAATGAGATACTGCTACACAAAGGCAGTTGGCCAGGTGGATATAGATGGTATGAAGACATCCATCGTGATTTTTGACTAAGTCTGCATTGTGTAGCTCAGTATGCAGTAAGCACACAGAGTTCCCATTCCTGGTGTGTTTCAAACAGATCTGCTGAAGCAGGTCACAGCTTGATTTCTGAGCTCTTGATGAGCTTTCACAGCACTGAGTTTGTAGTGGAAGGGGAACCATACTGGTCTAAGCCTTAGGCCAGCATAACTCACTTTACATCTGCAATCCAGGTACTGCTCTGCCTAGGTTTCCTGTAAACCACCCAGTGTGTCCTCCTCCCATATCCTAAAGTTTCTTAACTTACCTCTTGAATTTGTAGATTAAAAAAACAGCCAAGCCTACAAACACCACAGACAGCAACATCAGCATTGCCGAACTGCTATGACCCGTGCTGGAATCAACAAGGGGTGCTGCAGGAGGAAAGGCAGAGCATTACTATTGAAAGATATTATTACGGAACACATAACTACCAGAGACTGGAGCTCAACTCTGTCTCCGCCACATCTGCTTTATCACCACCGCATAGTGCATTCTGGTTTTGGCAGGACCAGTCAGTAGGAAACAAATTTACTCTCTTGTCCTTTGAATGCCAAGCTCCTTTTCAAGACAGTGCACTCCAACATCTACTGAAAAGACATACTGAGCCATGCTAGCTGAATGGGTGATCGCTCCTGTGTTAACATGCTGGACTATTTATTCTCAGGCTTTTCCAAGGACTGGAGTAGAAATGAAATTTATGAAGTGTAGCTTAGTGCATGTCTATTTGCCTTTGGATAAGCTACTCCGGAGCATCTATGAACAGCATGACTCCCATCTTCTAAGGATATATGTCTGTCTCACATGTGACAGGGATCCGGTTGTGTGAAAAGCCTCAAGGTTTGTCCTTGTATTAGACTTCACAGACATTTAATTGAGTCAGTTTTCATAATGTGGAAGAGTCCAAAGCAATAATCCTGGACCCAAGCATGCTCTACATTATAACATCTTGGAGATTTGATCCATCTATCCTTGACATTTTTGGGTGGGCTAAATAAAGTGTATTACTATACCTTGTTTATGCAGCTATTCCCACAGCTCATCGGAGCAGACCATCTTAATGGCCTGAGCACTGTGCTTAGAATCCGGAGTCTGATGAGAAGGCTCTAACGATGCTCAAATGATTATAAGTAGCAGCTGAATGTTTCTCACTCTGCATAAATATTTGGTTTTGGTTTTTTACTGTTCTCTATTCCTCTTCTATCACCAATAAGACAGGGACAAAGTCTATACAAATAGAACTGCTTTTGGTTCCATTGCCGAATTTTCACACCTAAGAGTCTAGTCCTGCCAGTATTTTGCTTCTAGTGCTTCCACGGCCTCTTTTATGGAACAGAGGTGACTGTTTTTTCACCCGAGTCAAAGCACTATGGGAATGGTCATGAAACAAATATAGCACCCCCACAAGGAGGAGGGTGTGAGAAGAGTTGAGCACTGTAAGCTAAATCCATACCTTGCAGTGTCTTACTAGAACAAACCCAGATGCTGAACCTGGAGACTGCAGATATTTGGATCTCGTTCCCAGTTTTGCAAATTAATTCGTTCCAGCCTACACCTATTGACATCTGACTCTCATCCCCAAACAACAGTCAGAGAGTGAAGACAAAAAGGCACTACCTGTAGGATAGGTCATGAACCTTGGTTTAGCCCAGCTCTTAGCTTTCTGAGATTCTCATGTAAAAAGAAGCTCAACCGTATTATCATGGGACATGAATCCTAATCTTTTGGAGAGGCTATCAGCAATGTCACATGCACAAGATCCCACATTTCAGATAGTTGCAAGGACAGTCATAAAAAGCAAGGGCAAAAATAAACCCATCATCTCCTCTGTAGTCATCGCTACTGTCTCAGCAATAGCTGGGAGCTTCACACTAGGCTGGCTGAAATTCTCAGCAGTAACTGAGAGCTTCACACTAGGGTGGTTTAAAGCAAAAGGGGTGATGAAGGTTGAAGTGACTATTCATTATTCTGTGTGAAAATGGAGATAGGTAGCATTGAAATTTAAATAAGTTCTAATTTGTAGAAGTCAATATTCAGGCATGTATTCCCCGTAAGAGGCCTAAATCTTCTTTTCCTGAGTACTTTGCCCCTATAAAGCTTCTTGGCTAGTCATAACATTAAAAGCCTTTTGCAATAAGGATCTGATCCAATATCCATGAGAGTTAGTAATACACCCACTGAATTCCACAGGTACCCAATGAGGGCTTAATAGAACACCATTCACCTGAATTTTTAAAACACTTGAAAAACATCAATGCACTAGTCAATTAAGCCATAGGGAACTCTTAAAAGGTACTTTAAATACTTGTACAAACTGGTGCATGATGATGCCACTGCTGGATTTTGTTGTTAACACTCCCTGCTTCCACCACAGACAATGTCTCAATATGATCAGTCCTACGTATCCCAGTAGCACATACCAAACTGTGAGTGCTCTGATGTAGACCGGTTCTCCTGGAGTTGTCTGAAGCATCAGGAGAGCCAGAGCTATGCATTTGACTCCACACTCACCTAATGTTAACTGAGTAACATACACAATGACTTCAACACCAGGCTTCAGTTCAAACTGGACCAGGTTCTGGTTGAGAGCATTAAAAAGGATTTCTACCACCTGATGAAATAAGAGAGACAGTGGTTACAATACAGAAAACAGCAAGCTCTGGAGAACATTTAAGAATGCATGTAGCCTATGAATGGTGACATCTCTTACTGGATTCAGGACAAGAAGGGAAGTGAGAGATTGAGGAAGTGGAGATGGAACTGAGTGCTACTGCATGCAAGTCTCCCTACAGATGGTTTGAGACTCACAGAGCATGTTGTTATACCTCTCATGGGAAGCAAACCAGGAAAGTCAGCAAATTCTTATTCTTTTTTGGGGAGATAGAGGAGGAAGGAAAAGAACTAAGGATCTTTTCACACTCCCCAATGTCCTGTGAGTTTGATCTAATGCACCTGGAAATCGCTGACATATTGGTCTTTCATTGGTGGATGATGGAAATTAGGTAGTCCAGCCTGTAACATTTCTTCATTCACATTGATTCAGGACAATCCTAGTCATGTAGCTCCTGTTTAAATAGGCTGTTGGGGATGAGACAATCCAGTTTTGAAGATAATGGGCAAACTTGCCGTATTTCTCTTTAATGTAGAAGAGAAGCATTGGACTGGATTTTACTCATGGCTCAGCAACCCAGCTGTGTGTTCTTTGGTTGCTTCAGAGCACATACTTGGCATGTCACACTGGAGCCTGAGTTTGTTAATATCTGGTTTGCCTAAAGTGACTAGTTCTGATGGTCAAGCCACAGCTGCTGAGTAGTTCTGATGGCCTGCTCTCCAGGGCAAAGCTCTTCAAGCAGAAGCCAACAACAGGTGCCAAAGTACAACTGAGTAGACCATCAAATACAATTAGAGCGCTGGACTTCAGGTCTCATGGTCAGAAACCTTATCTGAGATGTCTGCATAATCCTGATATATGACATATTTTCACAGCAGCATGTTTGGAGGGAATTCTCATATGGGTAGATCCTACTGAACGGGATGCAAATGACTACAAGAAGATCTCTCCAAAAAGCCTTCCAAACCTTCCCACCACAATGCATCTCTTCTGCATACTCACCACCATAAATGTAAGAAGCGAGCTTTGCTAGGTTGCTCGGACAAGTGTACTACTACAAGGAGACTGACTTTGCTCAGTGGGTGACAAGGGCTTCCACAGAATTCAGCAGTGCTCTGAATTATTTAATGTTTGATCACAGAAGAGTTACTTCTCCAAGAGTAACTTGGAGATGAGGTCACGCATAGGTTACATGCAGCAAAAATACTGCACATATTAGGTAGAGCTAAGCAGCCTTTCCAGCAGTACTTCACTCCTTCGCCTTTATGGACCTGATTTAATCACTTGGTAATTCTAGCATGAAAGCTTCAGCAGACTAGTGCCGTTGTTCCTAGCTCTTCCCTTGCCTGCATATCACTGTTGCTATTCATCATGGTAATTACCTATTTATCTAAATGGATGGATATTGTAACTTCCAAATATAGTTTGCACACGCCATTCGCTGCTGCAGAAAAGAAGAGGTCTTGTTCCAATGATATAAAAGTTGAAGAGCTTGATTTATTTTTAGTAAACCTCAATATATTATCTGCTGCTTTGGTCTCTGCCTATTAGCATTCCTCCAGGGAGTAGAAGGAGTACATATTCAAGGTTCCTTTGGCCATAACTACTGTAATAAGGACACACCACTGATCCAGGAAGAACCACTGCTGGTAGACTGTGAAATATCACAGTGAGGTATTAGAAAAGCCTGTTTTTCCTCTGAAAATCATTTTCTTTAATGCCATAAACTATACTGTCACGGTCCCAGATGCATCCAGTTCCATCACACTTATTTTAAGTTATTTCCAAAGCTGCAACAGGTTAAGGAGGCCATCAACAAATGGTATGACAGGAATGAATGTTCCATGAATCCTTCTTTCCTTACTTGCTCCAGATCAGCCTCACTGCTTTTCCTCCTCTCTGTTGTGTTTTTATGGGGCAGTATGAAGAGTTCAGCAGAAGTAGGCAGCCCAGGAAATACAGCTACCAGGATCTGTTCATCAGGGATACCCGTCACCTAAAAGAAAAGAAAAAAGGAGGTCTCCAGCTGCTATTCTGTTACTGATGTTTCCATTCAGTACGGGAAACTGCTCCCATCAGATAGTTATTTGCCAGTTCCACTGTAGGTGTTGTGGTCCTAATGAGCTGTTCTGCCCATTTGGTGGGTCAGAAAGAAAGGTTCTTATAATGATTAACTCTACATCATTTCTAGAAGTACATGTAGGCTTGACAACACTCCTCGACCCAAAGATCTCAACCCAAAGTCCAAACCTACCGTGTCTCCAGATCTGAATTTTCCGTATAGTCCTTCTCGCTACAAAAGAATGACCCAAAGTAAGATCCAGAGAGCCTGGCTCAGTGTGACCACTTGTAAGTGTGCAACTGACAAGGACATAGGAAGAAATTGCCTGCAATCACCTTCTAATATCAGCATAGGTGGATCCACATTTACCGTACATTAATAACTTAATGTCTCCAGTGGAAGACTTCTTACTACTGGGGCTGATCAGGAGGGCTGTGCCAGGAACTGCTTGGTTTGCTGAACCAAGAGCCAGGAAGAAATTTTTCCAAATATCCAACCTAAACCTCCCCTGGCACAACTTGAGGCCATTTCCATTTGTCCTCTCATTTTCTTCGCCTCTGTGTGCAAAAAAACCCCATAACACTGTATGTCTAGAGTGCAAGGTTACAAGTTTCTCCTCTGTGCACAAAAATGAGCTTTATTTGAATATAAAAGGCAAAAACCTGTTCTTAAGAAGCATGCGCTGACAACCAAAGCGAGTGCCACTCATTCTGGGCAGTCTGTGTCCCTCCCTCCCTGCCATGGTCACGGTGTGTGGGTTGAGCTCCTCTGGTTGGTGATGCCAGCTCTCCATCTCCTTACACGCTCAGGGAAACTTTTATTAACTCTGAATATTGAGAGGGCTGCAGATGAGAAATCCTGAGCAGGAATGTAATTTCCCTGTAAAAATAATTAGCTTCCATTTCTAATAGCAGCTGTAGCTGAAGCAAAAAAAACAAAAACAAAAAAACAACCAAAAAAACCCCAAAAAACCACCCAAACAAAAAACCACCCAAAACCAAAACAGGCAAGATTTTTGGCAGAATGTAGAAAACACAAAAGCTTGACTAAATCCATCTCCTGATTTCACATAAAACCAAAGTCCCTGGCTATTTGATATCATAAATTATTCTGTCCCCTTTCCTGCAAGAATATGAGTGTTAGTTTACATATTCTAATTAATCCCAAAGGAAGATTCAGCATCTTCCACCCACAGAAGTCTCTCTTTGTCCTGTATTTTAAAGGTAAGTCTATTTTCCCTCTGAATCCTCATTTGTTGCCCCAGTTGGAAAGGGAGTAGAGATCTATAACATTCACCAGTTGCTACACTTAGCTACATTAGAAGACTGAGTATCAGGAAGAGGTAAAAATATTTTTCTCATGCATCCAACATACTGCATTGTCTGTCTTCTGGGATGAAGTGGATCAGCTGTTTAACAGTACACAGTAACACTACCCAAATGTTTGGAGTAGAAAACAGTAGATACTGTAATATCAATTTGGCAAAATAAAAATAATAATGATACTATTACAATGTAGAATTTGTAAAGTTCTCAGGGATATTAAAAGCTAAAAAGCACCACAGAAACATTAATAAAAGTAATTATAATATTTCCACAAAATTCCCCATATAGTTTGCCTTTGTAAAAAGATCCAGCATATTAAGAAGCTTTTTATATATTTAAAATTATAGCTTCATTACTGCTGTTCTTTCTCATTCTTTTAAGCTTGCATGTTGAAAAAGTGCATGTTTTTACAGCCTAGTTGATGTCAGTACACACAAGAAAACAGATGCTCACCTGTGCAAGAGCTCTCCTGATGACTTTGCCAATGTCTTGTCTCCACTCAGGGATGTCAGGGTTATGGTAGTCCAAGTTGGGAGAAAATGACAGGAGCTGAGATTGGAAATACTCTGGAATAGAAAAACAGTATTTATGAGAAAATTAAACGAGCAGTGTTCAGAGTACATCCACCGGTGCAGAAGACAACAGGAAGACCATAATTATCTTAAGAGAAAGGGGAAAGGCTGAAAGAAGAAAAAGTGCTGGCTAACACTAAGCAGGACAGAAAGCTTGCAAGAAAAGAATTCTTGTAAAGGTTCTCACAAAGGACATTTTGTCCTAATGCCAACTTGTGGCTTTTTCCAGAAGCAATGGAAGCAAAAATGAGAGAGGTGAGAGGATGCCTTCCCTTCATGATGCCTCTGGGCTTTGTAACTTTGCCACTCAATTTCATTAGATTCTGCTTACAAGAAAGTTGACCAGTAAATAAGGCAGCATGTGGCTGAAATTCAGAAAGTCTGTGCAATTGCATGCATTGCGGTTTGCAGAGCAAACACTTACTGAAAGTAGTGTTTTCAAAAGCAGGTATTATCTGTTTGCTCTCCTGGAGAGAACCCATGAGTGGTTAATACCCCCAACAAATCAAAACCCAGTGGTGCTAATGACTGGCTAATCAAGCAATGGCTATTAATGAAACACTTTAAAATTACCTCCTAATTGACTGATTGCAGGAAGGAAGAAAAACTTCCTAGACTTCAAGTACAGAACAATTTAAATTTTTCTCCAATTCCAACTCTCCCCTCTGGTGTCACCAGAGACCAAGCCTGGAATCCTTATGACAACTGCGCACAATGGATTTGGGCCAGTGTAAGGCACAGATTCAGGATGGCAAGCACACTGAGATATAAGTTCCCAGGGTAAAGGACTCTCCTTTCTGTTTTTGGAGATGTGCTCTGCCTCACCTTTAAGCACCTGATCGCTAGATACTTCAAATAAGCACCATTAGTAATTTGTAAGAAGGTACCAGTTTTAGATTAAGATAAACCAGCAAGACTATAAATGAGGAAATCCACAGAATACCAGGGATGTGCCAGCACAGCATTTATGTTGCATCTTTTGCAAGATTTTTCTAGATGGTGCAGTATATTTTCAAATAAAACAAGCCATCAAAGCAGGAAAACTCAAGTTCTGAAGGCTTAACCCAGAGCCTGATACATAAAGTCTTTGACTTTTGAACCCTCAGTACCATATCCAGTTTATTTTTTGAGTAAATTCTGGTGTGTTAATCACAATGCGAGAAAAACCTAAATAAATCTTCCCCACTACTAACACCGGAAAGCCATGCCTTCCTGTCTAGAGGCATAATAACTCAGGACACAGATTAGGATACAAATTTAGCAAAGCACATGTTTACCAAAGGTATCACTCACTTAGGTACTCGGACTTGAACCAACCACCAGACTGGGGGTCTGGAGGGATTCCTTCCTTAGACCAGGACGATCTGCAGCATGGCGCTGCATAGAACTATTTGGACATCGCAACTGGATCAGTTTGTGATAAATCCCAAAAGTTTGGATTTTTTAAATAGAATGGCAACATTTCTTACAAAGTGTTTAAAAAACAGAGAGTGAGGAGCACTTTATGGGACCTACCAAGACCTTTACTTCACAACTACAAAGATCAAGATCATCTGTGCGATCCCCTCTCAGATACGCTTAATTCAGGTTTACTCCAGAAACTAGTGGAAAGATGCAAGTTTTCCAGAAGTAATTACTGCATTTTGCAGTGGTCAAGGTGATCAAGTAGAGGGTTACTCACATTTGCTAATAGCTAGTTTGGGTATTACTAAATCATATTAACAAATTATAAAAATCCATTGCATTTCACAGCCAGGCAATCAATAAATATCTATTTAGCTGGTTGTTAAATCTGAGCATACAGTTTTCCAGGCACCAGCAGGACATTTATTTATATTTAATTACTGAAACAAGAAACACGTAGTGCAACCACACAGTATAACCTCAGTTATTTAAAGCCTATGTCTCAATAAAACTTGCTATCCAAAGAAAAGTTTACCCTCAAATGCTGGATGCCAATAACTGGGTGAAGAAAATTAAGACTAGCCCAGGGTGGAAATCATTCTCTGGAGAGATTTCGAAAGTCTTGGCCAAAACTGCTGTGAGAGACCTTCCACTCAGCCTTTATCAAGCCCCAAACTGGGTGAGCTCTGTGGTCTGTCAAAAGGTGCTTTTTGGAGCCCATGATGGACAGATATGGCAAGAACATACCAAACATGACCCACAGGGAAGTCCAGTGGACACACTCAGACCTCCAGCTGCAGCGTGGAGGATGTGCCAGATATGCCAACAATAGTCATTTCTGTCCCCCGTTTCTCAGACCCCTCCTGTTTATATAGTCACTATATAAAGAGAAACAGCAGCTGTAATCAGGCCACCCCTGACTCTTTCCACAGCTAGGAAGGAGGCGGAAAGCAATCTGGCTACAGCTCTGTTTTTTCTTTTAGGAGTTCCCAGTCAGAGTGTACAGACAGATCACTAGGCAGAGGAAACATCAGCCACTATACTACAGTGCTGAGCTTATGAAGTTGGCTAGCTGCTCCATCCAATTAACTTCTGTATTGTGTGATCACAAAGCATCTGAGCTACTTTGTTGGCAGCTTGTCTTCAGAGGTTCCTCCAGGCACTAGGAAGTTCAGAGAGTTCATTTTGGTTTAGCAGTGACTGAGTGTTCTTCACCTATAGATACCCCCCTGAGAGATCTGGATGTAGAAGGCTGAGAGTACCGTGCACTGCAATCTCCTTGGTGTCCTGGATGAGGGTGTTGCCCGCAGAAACCTGCACAGTGACAGTGTTCATCCCCTCCACAGCGAAGACGTATGAGATGCTGCTCTCCAAGGTGATGAGGGGCTGCAGGAGGTAAGCACAGATGGTGATGTCAAAACCAGCATGAGATTAACTCAGGATCACAATGTAGCCATGATTAATCCACCAGGCCATGACATCCTTCCTCCCTAATACAGAAATGGCGCTCCAAGCTTGCATATCCTGCTAAGGCCTAAATGTGGCCCAAACACCACCCAGTGAGAACAGTCCCATTGGCAAAGGTTTCTCTCACTTCAGTAAATGCTTCCTGAAACATTCTTCCACTGAACTGCAACCCATTATACTGTGAACACCTCAGTAGAGCGCAGTCAGCAATTGCAGACTTAGTGCTGCAGGACACAGTGTTGTACACACACAGGCACGCACACTCAGCACAGCTGCTACCTCATCTGTACAAAACACGATCCAGCTCAAACCAGCATTTGAACATAAATCAACGATGCAGATGCTTCCTCAAACAATCCATATTGTTCAGATTCAGAACCGGCCCTTGCTCTTATGAGCACAAATCCATCTAACTCAGAACAACTCTCCTCAGGATAAAGCGAGTGCACCCAGCATTGCCTTGTCCACGTTTTGAGCCTGTAAGCTAGCTCCAACCGTAAGCTGGCAAACCATGCTAAGAACGCCAAATAATACCTGCCGACACTGCTGTCTGAATGTGGCTGAATGCTTTCCAGAGTAAGGTTGACCTGCATTTAGCCAGCTCAGATCCCTGGCAGAGAAGACCGGCTTTATCTGCACCTTCTCAAACAAAAATGTCCTTGATAGCACTACAGCTCTCCTCTTTGCACAGGAAACTCTCACACTGATAGACATCTAGATGAGAAAAGTGCACCACGTTTGGGAAGAGAGATTTGCATATTGAAAATCAAAGGTCTAGCCTTAGCGGCGCCATTGATCTGACAGTTGGTCTATAGACAAATCTCTTGGTTTAGATTAAACCATTAAAATGGAAATAGTGATACTAGCGTCCATTGCAAAAGCACTTAGAGGTCTAAGAGAACAGATAAAACCATTGTACCTTTGCTATAGTCCCTTCACCACATTGCCAGTTTGTTTCCAGGGGAAAACCCCTAAACGTTCACCATCCAGCTCTCACACTTCATGCCATTAGACCACCAGTTTTCCTGAATTTCACAGCAGTGGCCATATATGCCATTCACGTAGACAAAATTTCCACTGGCATAGACCAGGCTGGCAAACATTACCCCCACTGCAGAATGCCACATTCCTTTGATTCCCTCATCCATGAGCTGAAAAAGCAGTAGAAGAAAAAATCTTGATCATGGGGAACTCAGAGCAACTCAGCAAGGGTGTCAGCTTGTGCCAGTCCTGAAGGCCTAGCTAACATAGATATACGCACATACTGCACAAGTAGAATAGGCATATATCAAACTGCAGTGATATTAGCAGTCTTCCTGGACATTACAGGTTGTGATTCTGCAAAACAGCAGATAAGAGGAACCAGTCTGGCCTTTAAAATTTCACTTTTTCCTTTTCATATGTGTATATGGTGGCCATTCCATTATCATGGATGATTTCACCTCCATCATGGAGTTTTAATATTAAGCCAGCTCCTTAATTTTAAATTAAGCACCAAGACCTGGAAACTAAATTAAATCAAGTAGTTTAAGGTTCATTTGCTCAAACCTATTAGACAGCTGGACACATTCATTAAACTGGACCTGTGTTAATCCAAGCAAATTGGCCTTTGGGTATACTGCAAAAATTAGCACAGTAGAAATGTCATAGAATGGTTCCAGCAGGGTGGGAAGGGCAGGAGAAGAACCTCAGCCAGATCATTTCAGTCTAAGACAACATTCTTCTGTACAGCAGCACAGAGTGTACATTAGTGAGACTGCACAGTGACACAGGACACATCTGGTTCTGCCTGGGATGCCCACAGGCTGAACAGGAAAAGAAGCTGCAATCCCTCAGCATGGAAGCACAATATATCACCTAACGATACCAGTCACTGTGCACAATATTACACATTTCATCTTGTAATTCACACACAAATCAGTGTGCTCATCTTCCACCTGTACTAAAAGCACCACAGTTTGCCCATGAATGAGCACAAAGAAGGATCTGACGTGTGTTAAACATGCCAGAAGAAATTTTGATGTGATGCAGATTGTTGTCCTGAAAAGAAAAAGGTGGCTGCTGCTGTTACATCTATATCCTTTACCATACTTCTGTCAGAGCTTAACTACATTTCATGGGGTAGTTGGAGATAAAGCTTTGCCTTCGATTTGGCTACAGGTAGAGTGACACCATCTTTACTAATCCACACCTCAACGGATTTCAACAACATGTACAGTCACTCCAGGGTATCACCAGGATCAGCTATTTCATGTATAGCTATGTCCAAAGCATCCATCCCAAACACATCCACATCTGCTTGTACTCTGTTGCCTCTGAGTCTGAAATTTCAGCTAGGAGACAAAACGGATTACTTTCTATTTAAAAAAAAAATTTTAAGGGCCTATTCATAACCACCTTCTATATGAAAGACAAAAGCAATGGCTGGAAAACTCTTGACACCTGGATGGCTTAAGCAGATGACCGAGTTACCAGTACCTAAATGTCTCATGTGCTTTAATGGCTGTCCATTTGTGAGCAGAGCCAAAACTATCAGAACTGTAATGTGATCTTGCATCCCCCTATTTCAGTGCAGTATAAACTATGTGGAATTCTCTGGTACTTGTCACGGACTCGATGTGTGTATGTGGGTGGTTGCCACAGCTCAGCCAGGGCACAGCAACCTGCCGAGTTATACTTAGTGGTTTATATTCCTGAGCTTCTCTGGTGCCTCGATTATCCTTCCACAAAAAGAGGTGAGTTCTTACACTGAGCTTCCTAACTTGAGGTAAAATCCCAGTAAACACAGCATTTACTGGTGGTTTTTTTTTTTTTCTCCTGCTCCTGTTCATAGCTAGGGTAAGAGGTTAAAATGCAAGAAGCTTTGTCAAAGAGAAAATAAAATACTGGTGCGTCTGCTATTTTTTATCTGGAGTTCTATATTTCATGTAAAATCCTCATTTTTTTTCTATTGTGATCTCACCTCAGTGCCCATCTCAATAATGTAGACAATGATGTGATTTAAATTGCTTTTGTAAATAACAGCAGATACTACAGCGCAAAATTACTGTCTGTACGTTTCACAACGTAATAATGGAGGACAGTCCCTATGTGTCAGCTGTCTCACTCTTTAAGCCTGTAATAAAAACTGTATCTAATAAGCGATCGTGCTCTCTCCATTTGAAAGCATGGCCTCAACTTGTAGTTTCACTTAAATCTAATTATTGATAAAAAAGCTCTTTATAATAATTTTTGGCCAATAATTTGAAAATTCACTACAAACAAGTCTCACCTCTCTCTCCAATACACCCAAGACTTTGAACAATAGTCACAGATGAACACAAACAATTAATTGAGAGTCTAGCTTGAAATTCTAGACAGAGCTGGTTATTTGAACACCAACAGCTTTAAAGTATTGTGTTGGAATCCAGCATTATATACTGCATACTGGTACATAATGGAAACTCCCACGGTTATTTGAACACCAGCAGTTTTTAAATGCTATGGTGAAAGCCAGTATTATCTCATATATAGTGGGATATATATATTCAGTTAAGTTGCAAGTGAACACTGGTAATAACAGTGGTCTTCAAAGCTCAGTAGAGCTGTTAACCAGATCTAAAAAAGTAATGACTCTCAAGAACAACATGAGACAGGAGGAAATAAACTCACAAAAGTTAAAGTTCAGATAATGACAAACCCTTTTTAGATGATGAAAAAACTAAAACATAAACCAGGCAAAAGCAAGAAGTTTTTATTATGGTTGGGAGAGTTCCTTGTTTGGTGCAACAAGCTTGGGAAGTAAAAAGGAACCAAAGGGTAATTGTACCTTGGTGTTGTTGCCAAACCACCAGAAGTAGGTGAGTGTGCCTGCCTGGCTGGGCCAAACTACTGCAGTAATGTTGACATCCTTATTTCTGATGGCGACAAAGGGGACACTCAGATGGACGTGCTCCACTGGACCTGAGGGATGAGAGAGTCCATTATTAGAGGCTTTGAGTTAAATCCTCCCTCTGCAGTTGTGAACAGCAAGGATATTTCCTTCAAATAAATATGTCAGTAGTGAGAGTCTATTGTAGCAATGCATGAGAATTTTAGCAGTCAGTAAGCAACAGAAAAAGATACCAGATTAACAAATATAAATGCATACATTGTTTTTTTCTCACTCTTAATTCTAGGGGAGCCAGAAATACATATTTTGCACAGTGCTAATTTCAGACAGGGTCAGAACTGTGTTTAAAAGAATTGTTTAAATGCAGTGTAAAGGAGAACAATGAACTGGCTTTGCCCTGGATAGGGCAAACTGCTATTGAAAGCTTGAGAGATAGGACACAGAGAGAAAAAAGGTGTTTTCTTGATAATATATCCACTGAGCTACCAAGATTTGTGGGAAAATCATTTTAGCCAAGATGGCTTAAAACTGATTATATATGAAGCATTTATGATTTGATTAAATACACCCTGACAGTTTTTTATGTCTCCAAAAGAAAGATTAATGGTTTTGGAAATCCCTGGTATCTTTTTGACTTGGGCCCGACCTTGAGAAGTCTTTAGGGAGTCAGTTACCACTAGCAAAAAGTCAGGAACTATTTGAAAGATGTGTGCATTGGCGCATCAAAGCATCTAACTGTCAGAAGATCTTGTTTCTGAAAGAGTTAAAAAATAACGAAGTTATCAATGCAAAGTTGTGTCTGATAAATGCAAATGTCCAGAGTTAGTCCAGTGCGTGAAGTCCAGAATTAAAAGCCACTTCCTCTCTAGAAAAAAAAAAAAAGTGTAGAAAATACTGAGGTTTCACTTGTTAGTTTGTTTTAAGCTTTTACCATCTCCATTGTTTTCCGCCTTGTTTGATTTTTTTGGTTTTACTGGTACTGAATTTCAGCTGATAACTGCTGCACATTAGACTGTGTTACTGAGTCTTTCTAGATGGTATCTTACAAAACAAAGCAAGCTGATAGACTAGCACTGTGAGAAGGAAAGCATGAAATAAGGAGTAAGATTTAATTCTTTTTCTAATAAGACATTAATTCCGGGAAGTAGGAAATTCGCTGATTTTAACTGAGACGATCTTCTTGTGTTACCTCTCAGCTCATCAAGCATGAAATGGGGACATTAATCACTTCTCCACCTACTTGGACTACGAGGATTTTTGGAGAGCAAGAGCTGTTCTTTTACCACCAGAACACACAGCTCTGAGCACAATGGGACACTATTCTTGGCTCTGCCTCCTTAAGACTTATTCTTTTTTGTTCTCTTTTTCCCAAGGGGTCTCTACCAGCAAATCACTCCTGATATCTGCCCACAGCAAGTACTCTGGGTTCACGAAAATAGGAGGTTCCCTCAAATATTTTCTGACAGTGCATGTAAGAGGAAAACCACTAATATCTTCACTTCCTTTAAATGAAGAGATGAGCAGCTTGACCGGAGATTCCAGAAAGGTGAAAGGCTGACAGACCATTGGTAAAGCTGCAGGATAGAAAACTACTGTTGCTTGAGGTTAAGGGGCTGCTTTGCCTTTCCGCACCCCCCCAGCACAGGATTACAGCAGCAGCCAGATTGTATAACAAGGGTAATTTATATAGCAGCCATTTTTGTCTGTACATTTGAGCTTCAAGGTCAAACCTCCTATATTGACTAGCAGATCCAACTATATTAAAAGTCTAATACTGAAGTATCATCTTTTTCAGTGTTAGCATGAAGGTAAATGCTTGCAAAATATTTCCCTAGAGAAAATGATAATATGTTGGCCACATAAGAATGCTATAAAAGTCAAAGGAGAGATCTGAGAGGCTGAGGAAGAAGAGGGGTGAGTAGCACAACCAGGCCAAGCACCTGCCCCTTTTTGCATTCTGTTCTAAAATCATCATGAAAAAGCAGTTTCTACGAGAAAAATCAGATAATCCATACAAAGCTGGTTGTTATTACCAGGTAACCATCACTTTTTTCAGCTAATGGCCCAAGGTGAAGGAAAAAAACTGTTAATGCTCTAATAACAGCTTGTTAAAGGCAGCCATGATTGACTTTGAGGGAATTATGAGCATAATAAAATCTTCAAGGAACATTTATTCCTTCACACAGGGAGCCTGAAATTAAAAAGAAGACAAAAGTTCCTGAGTTTTGGAAATTTCTGACATGCTTTCTCCCAGCAGAAGAAATGGCTAGAAGACATTCTGACAGGCTAAGGGGGAAGACAGACATGGCTGTGGACACCATTGGAGGCAAAACTGATGAGGTCCATCTGAATACAGACGGAGCTCTCTGCCCAGGAGATCTAGTAGTCTGGGAGCAGGACAAAGAACTGGCATCTTCCTTGTCTCATCCTGCATTCTGCACCCTCTGCTCTCCTGTGGCTTTGAGAAAGCCATCTGGGGCTCGACATTTGAGTCTGCTCGTGTGCCAAATGGAGAGAAACTGCACTGATCTACCAAACAGGAGGGAAAGGTCAGGGATGCGTGTCAAGCACATGAAACATGAAAAGTAGCGCCTTAGCCCTCAGTGCCTTCATATCCCAGGAAGTACACACAGCATGCTTTTATTTATTAAGCACTGTAAATTCCAAAATACTGAATAACTGACTCAAAATTTAGTAGATTAATATTAACCTCTTAGTATTAGAAGCATATTGAAAATACACATTTGGATTTTTTTTTTCACATGCTCTTTGGTCTCTGACCCTTTCAGAAAGCCTGAGAAACATTCTCAAACTTTTCTCTGTATCTGTGAGGACTGCAGATATACTTGTGTTAAAAGAAACTTCCCTTCTTCTTCATTCAGTGAAGATTACTTACAAGACAGAAGAGTGTCTGAAAGTCCAAGCCTCTCAAAGAACATGAGTTCCATATGTAGGTGGGTTTGCGTGTATTTTTAGGCCCCACCGGAGTTGCAGGGATTTTCAGTGAGGTCAGATTTTCACTCAAGGAATCCAGCAGCTGGAAGTACTTACAGACCACATGCAGGAAGAGGACAGCGGTGTCAGAGCCCAGGCTGTTCTCTGCATACGCTGTCACCTGAAAGATGCCAGCGCTTTTGTACACGTGCCGGATGCCGTTCTCAACAGGGCTGAAATTAGCATAGGATACTGCAATGCCATCTCCAAAATCAAGCTGAATGTTTGTCCTCTGGAGATCACCCTGCAACAGAGAAGGTTGGATTAGGAATCTGGGCTGGTAAGAGTGATTAATATTGCCCTCTACCCCACTTCTCAGTTCCATTTTATTAGTATGGACACAGACTCATAAATTTACCAAAAAAGCTTAGCTTTGTTCTGTCAGTTGCCAAAGGGGCCAGACTTAAGTCAACACCAGATAATTACATACTAGCAATGCTTAGAATAGCCAAACATTTATACCTATAAAGAGATGTTATTCCCTGATCTTGAGTTTAGAGATTTTGGGTGGGCATAATGCCAAACATGCATGTATCAAGGGAACCATATTTGAATCATCTAAATCAATGCATGGCTGAGGTTCGTGTGTCACTGAAGTGGCCAGGGCTTTACACAGCCTTTTGCTGAATGGGCGGTGTCCAACAAGTACCTCCACCAGAGGCAGTGAGATGGGGGGCACCACACTGATGGATGGCTAGATGCTGACTGGAGAGCAATTACCACATGCACATGGGAGCATCAGGAATGCTCTAGAGACAGGACAGTGGTTAAAGTAGCTCTCTAGTATGTTCCAAAGAAACAGAACCTAGTCACTGAGATGCTGTAAGTCTAGTCTAAGTTAGTTTTCCAGGTGTCCTGTATAGTCACTGAAAAAGAAAGAGAGACAGCAAGAGACCAACACATCCCATCCTGAGATAACTGAGACAGGTGGCATGAATCATCCTTCTGCAAATATCCATCCCTGTACTCTGATGACAGAGAAGCTAGATGACTAGTTTCACCTAGACATGTAACTTCAGGATGGCTGAATTTATACAGCTTGAGTCCCACACTGAGGACTGACAGTTTTTGTCTAATGTCAGTCAACACAGAGATAGGGCCTGGATACACCGGAGAATTGAGTAGATGATGAGAAAATTCCTTCTAGGATTACTGTCAATGACAGCTATTAAATGAAGGATGGAACAATAGACAAGAGTTTCCAGCATTGCAGGTATTGTCTAGAGGCAGCAGCTGCACTGTTTTAATTTAAATCATGCTTTAAACCACTGTAGTTGAACTGTAGAATTGTCTGTTATTTCAGCTTCTTGGAACCTTACTTTATACTCATCCCCAGCTGAATAAAAGTAACGCAAAACAAGGCTAATTGAAACAGAGCTAAAGCCCACTGCAGTGATTTCACTAAACTGAAATAAAACTGCACCTCAGATTAAATATCTGTAGCTTTCTGCCTATGTATAAGATGTGTTGGCCCAAGTAATTTCCTTTCATGAAAGGCGTCCACTGTATTCACTATTGGTGAAAATAATATGACCTTTTGGAGATGCTCCTAGCCTCAAACTGAAACCAATCCCTAGATGTATTGAGGATAAGAGTGAAATTCCAAAGTAATAGGAAAAAAGATCCTGGTCCTGAATTTAACTTTTTTTTTTTTTTAATAGGAAATTCAGAAATATTTCTTGGCCATCTCATAAACCCCATTATAGCTGTAAATGCACAGGGTCAGGGTCAAAGCTAACGTATGGTTCCAGTACATACTGATCTAAGGGAGGGAAGCAACCGTGTAACTCACAGCCAGTTCTGAGGTACCGCCAGTCTCTTCACAGCCAGCTCAGACCCTGCGGGGTCCTGCATCCCCTGGGCTCACTGACAAAGACCACTGAACTCGCAGATATCACTAAGGCGTCTGGGCCAGGTATTGCACAAAACAAACCGTGACTTCCGAGAAAAACTGTACAGATGAGACAACGGGAAAAGATTGCCTGGGACAACACACCCATGACAGTCCCTAAAAGTTTTAGAGCTGACAGCACCAGTTTTCCCCTGAGCAGTGATTTTCAAGTTGACCTGTGTGCGGCAAAACATATGGTTTGCAGACTAAATTCTGGCTATGAACCTCACATCCGAAAGTGATTTTTCATATGGTCTGAACACATTCATACGTAGCACAGGTCCGTTTTGGATCATGACTTCTTATCATCCCAGGACAGTCAGGATAAAGCCAGAATATTGGCTGGATCATGGAAAAAGAGGTCCTTAAATCAGGATTAAATAGCTCATGGGCTGTTCTGACCCAAGTGATCAGCAACTGAGACCAAAGGTGCACAACAAAGATTCCTGCAGAGATAGAAACACCCATGAAAGGGCAAACGGTCCCAGTCATTCCTCCCACTGACTCCAGACACACAGGACCTGCGGTTTTACTGGCAGTTGCCATCAGCCTGCGTAAGTGGCAGTGGCAGCGCTGACACAGGCAGGACACTGTTCTGCTCCTGGTCCCAGTCCTGAGAATGCACCTGATCTTGTCCTTTGGATGGAAACCTGGGAGCACAGACAAGAAGCCAGACTACACTGAAGCAGGTCCCCTGTGTGGATGATCAGGACCACAGCATGCCCCTCAGACTTCATCTTCCTCATAGGCTACACCTGCATTAACAAATTAGTATGTAGGAATGGTATTTTTCAGATGTCAGTTTGCCTTGAGTGTATACTTGGAGTCTTCTGGTACACGCCCATATTAGCAGGGTTATTACATGTCGTTTTTAAAATACAGATATTTGGTTATATGGTTAGAAAAAATACAGTATAAACCAAAAAGTAAACATAGATGACTAGAGTGGTAGTGACACTAAATCCCATCTATAATATTGAGCAGCCAATAACATCCTTTTGACAGAGAGTTAAGTCACTAAAAAATTCTCTAGCAGGGGTAAAATTACACTTTTTGGATATGCAGTTATTTGATAGAAGTCTCCCAGAGCTTGTTAAACCTTTCAAAACCACTTCTCAAGGGAATGTAGTACAACCACAAGTTCATCTAATATGGAAGACACTCAACAGGAGATAAAAATTTGATCTGGACTAGATTCATCACTGATGACCTCAGGCTGAAATCTCTTGAACTCATCACAGCAGCTCCTCTCTCATGCCTTACAATTATCTTTTCTATTTCCTCCTTGCTTCTCCAATAGGATCATATCTGAAATGAGAAGGTCTGAAGTGGAGAAGCAGGAAGAGGTTTTTCATGACTGAACAGTAGCAATCATCTTTCCACCCTATTACGAGAGTTGTGTCTTCAATGCAAAGCCTGCCCATCACACTAATCCTGTTTTCTTTCTCCTTTCCATACTTCTGTATCCAGTATATAAAATACTAAACCAAGTGTGCTAGCTCCACACACGATGCCAGATATTCTGGAGTCTATGAATATAAATTAAAAACGAAATGGAGGCATTTCAAATGGAAAAAAAAATCATTGCTCTCCATATTTATACAAAAGGCAGAATTTATTGCTTTAAGTCCCCTAAACTACCGAAAGGGAATGAGCTAGGGGCTGTCACGAAGATTGGAGCTCTGCATACTGAAATCAGTGAGCAGGCGAAGAGTAGTGGAATGAGTGGAGATGAGTATTGCCCTTCAAAGTCATCTCTCCATCAAGACCAGCATGGGAAAATTTTCTTGCTTGGAAGCCACAATAGCAAATTGACGAAAACTGTAGAGACAGAACAGTGGTTGCACTTTTGGCCTTCTGAAGCTAAGAGCCAAACTCCCACTGATTTCAGAAGGACTTTATTTCATCCAACATATGCTTGGGTCAGGTGAGAGTGGAATGTATATACATGATGTATTATATTTTTGTTCTTTCTAATGAAGCTCTCAAATTGTTTGCATAAAAATATGACATGGATGTGTCCATCTCTTTCTATAAACACAGTTTAGCAATCTTCTAGCAGATGTGCAGAGCTCAGATACTTGCTGAGGCTTGTTCTTTGAATAGTCACTGCTTGACTTCTCGGCTTACTTGCAATTACAACCCTGTTATAAAGCTTTGCCATCACCTTGTGATTACTGAAAGAGGGAATCTGTGAGATGGCATAAACAGAAGACAAGAGTTCAGTAACTGGAACTGCCTTATAAACAACCGTTTAGAACTGAGGGGAGTCTGCGTACCCTCAGAGGGGAGGTGGGGATGCACAGAAAAAATCAGGTGCAAAACCAGATCATAGATCTGGTCAAGAACACAACTCCATACAACAGCAATTTGGCAGTCTATTATTTCTTTGTGCTCTCAAACTTGGATTAAAAAAGAAAAAGGTAAAAAAGGGTTCTTATCTCCTCGTGTTCCCCTGCATGTATACACAGTCCAAATCACAGTCCAGCCCCATATTTCTAAAAACAGCAAAATCAGTAGTCATTTTGCATTTCTTTGTATGTTGTCCTTGTCATGCACATATTCTGAATTACCACTGTGAACAATAATACTGAAGCTAAATCTATAAATCCTGAGAAATTTAGATTTCAGTTAACTATGATGAATTCTTCATTTAGCATTGGACAGCATAAAACTCAGTCACATCAATATATTGAGGGTGTGTACTAGAAGGCAGAAAGGAACTGATCAGGGTGCTGATCAGGGCTAGTCTGAAACAGTAAGAAGGCTGAATGGAGACCACACATGTCTCCATAATAGAGCTTGCAAGACTGCTGTTTGGCTGAGATAGTGAGTGTAGACATAGGTGCAAAACAACCCATCAGGAAACAGAGACCAGAGAAGGTGGAGGGAGGAAGGAGTTAATGTGTATACAGCATGGTATGTAATAATTAAGACTTCTACAGAAATGATTTCTTCCAAATAATGAGGAGTACTTGATGAAAATTAATTTGTCTCAGGTTCACACTGAAAGACTGGAATACGTTTTGCCAAAATCAGTGGTGTGGTGTGTTTTGGTGTGTGTTTTTGTTTTGGTTGGTTTGGTTTTTATTTTGTTTTGTTTGCTCGTTTGTGGTGGGGTTTTTGTTGGTTTAGGTGGGTTTTTTGTTTGTTGGTTTTGGTTTTGCTTTGTTTCCCCTCCCTTTTTAAATGTCTGTTCTTTAAGAAACAAGTGCAACACACAACTCTCTGTGGAATGAGCTGTTCACGCAAAGACGTGTTCTCAAAAATCATCTTCCCTTAGAAAAAAAACTGTTTCAATGAAATGTTTTTCTAACTATCCTTATTTGTCAACAAAGGACATAGAGTGAATGCCCTCGCATATTTATTCAGCTGCCTCTTCAATCTCTAAAGCCTTGTAAAGACTCCACTCTTCATCTGCCTTGACTCCTGCCTTATTCCCCATCTGTTTATCATTCTTTGTAGGCAGCAGTTCCGCTTGAGTTCCTTAATAAATTACTACTAGATTCCTAATTTTTAGATTATGTCTGTTCTTTTCTGAACTCCCACTCAGTGTCTATACAAATCGTCTTACCATGTCAAGTTTGCAGAATATAAAAGAATCAGCCAGGTAGACAAGAACTCCCCTTTGTGTAAAAGCAGAGCATGCATAAACCTCTGAGGAAGTACGTAAAGAGGCCCTGTCAAATTAGTATGGTCCCAATGAAACATTTAGTTACTATATAAGAATTTAAACTAATAGAAGTGTGTGTGTTTAGAAAAAAAAATTAAAATATAAAACGAGGTATCATGAGAAAAAATTTCTCCATGGCAGCACGCTCAGATTTACAACAGCTTCTTGTATTCTTGAAGATCTAAGTTGCCAAAGGAGGCTGCTCCTGGGACTGGGAGGGGAAGGGACACTAGGTTTGCACTGTTTCTAATATTGTTTCCCTAGAGACCTGCTGCTGGTTGTTGTCAGAGGCAGCATACTTCAGAGGCAGGCATCTAGTCTGTCCTGGTGTCATTATTCTTATGTTCATGACCACGACACGTCTGGCTCCCAGCTGCCTCCAGCTGCTGTCCCAAAATGAAGTACACAGGACAGAGTAGATGACAAAATGTACTTGTGGTTCTCCAACATCACTTCACACCCTGGCTGCCCCTCCTGAGATACCCAGAGATGTTAGAAGTGAGGTTGTGAGTTGATCCTTCTGTTTAACAAGAAAATAGATTTAACGCAAGCCACTGTGGGAGAATCACTGTTGGACCTCCAATGACACCTTCCATGGGCAGTCAGAAGCCAGCAGGCAAACACAGCTGCTGCAAACACAGCAGGGCTTTTTGTGGTGCAGTCACATATATCCCTAAACACCAAATCACGGACCAGAACAGGCATAAGATCATCTGAAAAATCCACCTGTCAACCTGAATACATACTAAGTGCCTTCCTTAGTTATTGAACCCTCCACCAAGCCACAAGCCTTGGTGACACAGGCTGTGTCATACATGTTTGCTGAACAGAGGGGTACCTGTTTCAGAGAGATTGCCAGAAGTGCCTCAATATTTTGATGCTTCCGGCACCAGCATGTCCTGGTGTCATTTATGCTACTGTTGGCTACAGAGGGAATTGTACCACATTATAAATAAAACAGATATGGGCTGGGGAGCTCAGAGGTGGTTTGAGGAGGCTTAATTCCTACTGCAAAACAGTAATGTCCCTCACTGCTCCCCATGAGTCTGAAAATGTTCTCCAGTGCTCTTAACCTTTCCCAGCAAAGCTTTGGCTAAAGCTTTTCATCCCAGAAACAGAATTATTAAGCATAGAGACACCATTTCTGCCTCACAAAGTCCATAAACTGCAGTTCACTGGAGGTCACAAGAAGCTAGTGGGGAAATATATTTTTGAGCAGATCAATCTTTCTTCAGCATCAGCTTCATCATCACAGGTAGACAAGAAAACTGGCCACATATGCCTTTGGCTTGACCCAATGTGACTGGTTTGTGTGTTTCACGTATAGCCCTCTTTCAAAAATTCTCCTGAATCTCAGGAGTGTTCATCATTTCATGATCCCACCTGATCGCTCTTCTCAGCAGCCTGACAGGTAAAGGAAAAGAGTGCCAGCCCTATCACACAGCGCAAGGTTTGCTGAGCCCACTAACACACCTCTTCCATAAGTATGATGAAGGTGGCATTGTGTCCCTGCTCTGTGACCAACTTTCCATCATTGGTGAGGATGTGCAGTCCCCGAGGTGCTTTTCCAGGGCATTTCTCCATCTTAGCCATGTATTTCTCTTGCAAGCCATCTGTGCAGTTGTTAGACACAATCCTTCGGTACCTGGGGAACGTAACAAAAGGAGACTGGGCTCAGGAGGTGGGTGGAAAAGTTTTTGTTTTGTTTCTCCATATTAATACATGCGCTATCTGCTTGATTCCCTCACTGTATGGAAGAATCAAAGAAATCTAATGCTTTATTAAATTGGAGAAAGCCAAACAAATCACAATCCAGACTTCCCCAGAGATTCTCAGCAGCATCACTGAGAACAGACACACAATGTGGAGGTGAATTATTTTTCACTGCTAAAAGGTAGAGAACTCCCCCAACTCCCCATGCCTGCAGGACTGTGCCCTGCATTCCAACTTTTTAATTATGCTTTTTATTACATTTTATCTGCCTCTACTCTGCTAGAAGACACTTGGAATGATCTGCCAAGAGCTTTGTCCAGTCCAATTTTAAAATGATTCAAGGAATGGGTTTTTCTCTTGGCTCTTCTTGGAACAGATTAGCTAACTAGCAAGACACTTGACTATTCCTGGTGTTGTTGAGGGGGATTAACCCTTTCTAGTAATGTGACAGTAAAAATACAGTATTGGTTAAAAAGACACAGACCTCAACTATTCCCTTATTGCTCTCTGTCAAGAGGGCTGCAAGCAGTCACCCTGCCCAGAGATCCTGTAATTACGTCCCATATTTATAGCAACCTTTCCGCTGAAAGTGGGTCTCTGAAGTTAGAGTGACTCCAGATTCCCAGCAGCATCTTTGTTCAGCCACCCGCATCAACTGGCCATGAAAAACCCCATCATAACAATCGAGCATACAGGACCCATGACTCAGAAGCAGCCCTGCAAAGTCTTCAGGGCCTGGACTGCCTGAGAAGAAACATGGCAATTTTGCATCAGCTAGTGCAACCAGAGTTTCAGAGTATCCCCCACATGACAGAATAGCACGTGCAAAGCAATACTACCGTAATAAACCAAGACTTGCAATCTGTTCTGGGTAAAACCAAGAGAAACCAGTACATGTAGCTGGCTTGAAATCTCAAGGCATTGTATATACAAAGTGACAATGGTAGAGGGAAAAAAAATTAGGCTAAAAATTGCTCATTTCAGCCACCCCAGAAGCTGTTATAAATAGAAGCTGTAAGATAGGAAGAGGTTCGACAAAAAACGATGTGAAATACCTTGAACCTGTCCTTTTAAATGTTCATCTGTCTCTCAGATAGACCTTCTTGATTCGTGTTTTAATTTTGCAGCAAAGGGGAGCTCCAAGTCTAGGCTCCAGGGATCATACATCACTTGATAGCAATACAATATCTACATGTCACTTATGTTAATGTGCTTCTCCCTGCCTCTGAGGAATGAGACAATGTTCCATACAGATGCTGTGGCAAATATTACCTCATGAATAAGACTGGAAAAGAGCCAGGTGGAATGCAGAGAAAAAAAAGAACCATCCAGGTTATCCTGTCTGCTGCAAGGTCACCAAAACCAGAGAGATTGCAAGGTTCACTTACCCAGTGCTGTTCAAGTAGCTCTGACCAACGCTGCAATCCTTGGAGAGGGAGGACGGGCTGAACCAGAAGGCTGGGACACACTGGTTGTTGCTGTGCCTCTCATATCCATAGTCACTGCAGAGACAAGTCATGAGTGCATCACCGTACCCATTCACTAGATTTAGCTCAGAGTTTTAGGTGACATTTTTGTTCCCCAAAGCATGTGTGTGTTGGTGGCTCTCAGCTGGATGCCACAACATCATGGATTTGGCTTATTGAGAGTTTGGGAGGCAGGAACACAGTTCACAGAAGGTATGTGATACTTGTCAACACCAGAACTACCAATCTTGCAGAGTGCTGGAGGACTTGTGTTTCATTTGGTAACAAAACACAGGCAGAGATTCAGAAAGAAAATTGTATTGCTATTTTTTTTTCCTATTAATCTCCAATAATTTCACTTGTTGGGGTACTTTTGGTTTGCTTGCTTTTTGCAGTCTTTGCTTTCATGACAAACCAGGCAAATTCCAAGATCTAATGCCACTTTTTCTCAATGAAGCAGTTAACAATATAAAACACTAGGAGCACATCCCGAACAACTAGCCAAGATATGTATATTTATGTGTGTTAATGGCCTCCCCACTCTTTGACTGAGCTATGACTGGCCTGAAAGAAAACCATAGCTGATGTTTTTCTAACACTAAACTGAAACAACACAGCCAACTTGGTAGTCTAAAGATTACATGATACTGTGTTACATGGGGAAGGTAATTCAGGGTACTGATGCTTCCCTGGACCACCAAAGATTGGAAGAGCACGCAATCTCATCCAAGACTTCTTTTTACAGCTGCTTTTGCATGCCAATACAATGATGAAGCAATAGGATTGATCCAAAGATTTCCATAAGTTTTAATAGGTTCTGGATCAGATTTTATGCATAGCCTTTATTGGAAGACTGGATTCAAGGGGCAAATAAAAAAGGATTCTGGATTTTTGACTGAAGCAGATTAACAAATGCCAACAAACTAAACCTCTGTGGAAACATAGACTACAGAAGCCACTGCCTTGAAAGCTCTCTGCACCCTTTAGGACAGTCTGAGTTTTATGCTTCCCCTATTCAGAGTCTGAATTGCCAACAGAAAGTCTCTAGGAAGAGCTTTGGTGAGACAAAATTGTGCTATGTTCCCAGTGACCCAGGCTGCTGCTGTTTCTTTTTTCGAGGGCAAAAATTCTGCAAGCTACTCTAAAAGGTTTGCAGATTCCCTAATGCTTTTTCTCTCAACATTCAATTTAATCATTCTCAGTGGGTTCAACCTGCACAGTCGAAAATGCCTGGCAGTGACTTGGTAATTAAAAATATTCAAGAGGAGCTGTACTTTGCCCCAAAGAAGAAAAGAGCTGCATAAATATTTAATAAAATTAAAGACAACATTGCTGTATGCCCTCAAGGTTCTGTGCTTGTTCATTAACTTCTGGTAAATGTATATTAAAACCTTGCACACTGCCCACCTTCCTTCTCATAAGCCCCAGGGTTTGCATAAGTTAAGGAAATAATCAAGTCCAGCAGCTGCGCTGTCTTTCTCAGGAAAGCTATCTTGACAGAGTAAATAAAGAAGCAGGAGGAGGCAAAAGAAAGATCAGCAAGCATTTTAATAACACTTCTGAGCTCCTTCTGCCATTCTCTCTGTCAGAAAAAGGCCGGGGTTGCTTTTGGAAGTGACTGTGAGGGTTGACAAGAGTCACCCCTGATCTTGACTCATGAGGATTTGTTGAACAGGGGCCTTGGGTCATGGTCTTTGCCCCCTAAATTCAGATCAGCCTTATATCTAACAGCAGGAAACAGATCACACTGCAGCATGAGGCAGATAGGGACAAGGGTGCTGTGACCAAATGGGAGGGACACAGCCCTCCCAGCTTGTGCTGCGGGGCTCCTACAGTCATCTGTGCTGCCTGTAGGCAGGTGTCATCACACCTAGTAGCATGGGATGCTCTGCGACCAGAACCAGCCTCCAAACCTACTTACTAGGGAAGCAGAGGGCCTGTCTGTTGGGACCTGCTGGTCAGTGTTCTCACACAATCCCAGCTGCTCATTCTCCTCCTTTCCCTGACTCTGCAGAACCTGTGCAGTTCACACACAAGAGACAGGCCAGTCAGTACTTCCAAGAACAACTGGCAATTGTGAACCACACCAGAAAAGGCTAAGTGGACATCTTTCCTTTTCAAAAGAACCAACTGAAAGAGTTAGGAGCTGTCATTCCAGTTGTAGACACCTACAGGGGGGATGTATCTCCATAAGCTCCCTGCCTAGAGCCTTCTTCCAATCAGCAGAGAGAGAAGGTACTTCTCAGCACCTCCCTGTCTAAAATCAACATGTAGAAGGCGGCAGATGAATCATATTCCATAATAACCTGTATCTTGCCACTGACTAAATAACTGTCTCATCCTTTAGAAGTCACAAGTCAGAGCAGATTAAGTCCACCCTTCCTCTTTGAAAATCACTTTTAAGGTCATAGAATAGAATAATAGAATGGTTTGAGTTGGAAGAAACATCTAGTTCCAATTGCCCTGCCATGGCCTCAACCTTCCATGAGACCAGGTTGCTCAAAGCCTCATTCAACCTGGCCTTGAACACTGTCCGGGATGGGGCATCCGCAACCTCTTTAGGCCACCTGTTCCAGTGAAGAATTTTTTCCTTATATCTAATATAAAGCTGCACACTTGCAGTTTAAAGCCATTACCCCTTGTCCTGTCACAACATGCCTTTGTAAAAAGTCCCTCTCCAGCTTTCTTGTAGGTCCTCTTTAGGTGCTGAGGTGCTGGAAGTCTGCTATAAGGTCTCCCTGGAGCCTTCTCTTCTCCAGACTGAACAACCCCAACTCTCTCAGCCTGTCTTCATAGGAGAGGTGCTTCAGCGCTCCAGTCATCTTTGTGGCCCTTCCCTGGACTCTAACAGGTCTAACAGGTCCATGTCCTTCTTATATTGGGACCCCAGAGCTGAATCCAGTACTCCAGGTGGGTTCTTACAAGAGTAGAACAGAGGGGCAGAATTATCTCCCTCAACCTGCTGGTCACGCTTTTTTTGATGCAGCTCAGCATATGATTGGCTTTCTGCGCTGCGAGAGCACATTGTCAGGTCATGTTGAGCTTTTCATCAACCCATACTGCCAAGTTCTTCTCCTCAGGGCTGCTCTCAATCCATTCTCCACCCAGCCTGTATTTGTGCTTGGGATTGCCCCAGTTCATGTGAAGGACCTTGCACTTGGCCTTGTTGAACTTCATAAGGTTCACATGGGCCCACCTAATCAAGCTTGGTGCCCATTTCTAATGCTGCTAGTGTTTTATTCAAACCGACTGCCTCACACCTTCTTCCAGTCAGCCCTGCAGACTGGCATCAAAACTCACCCTTAAACTGAAGCTCATTCTTCTGATTCACTATCACCAGCTATACTAATTTTGCAATTGGAAGTCAGCTAACAATTCTGTTGGCAGTGCAGTCTGAAACAAAAGCCAGCCTGCTGTCCTCTAACTGCATTTCCTCTGCAGGACTGACAAGGTTAACAGCAATATTCTATCATTTTAGTGGGAAAGTTAAGCAAAAATTATACTGAACACATGCAAGGAACCTATCGATTGAAAATGTGTATTCTGATGCGGACCCTTTTCAAGGCAGAATGGCACTTGAGGGCAATTTAGCTACCACAGTTTTCCACTTACAGCTTAGAAAAGACAAGCTTCACCATGAAAATGGAAAGCTGGTGAGGCACAAAGCAGGAAAACAAAAAAAGAGAAAAAGAAATTTAAAAGAGCAAATTCATAAGCATCTCTGGAGATTGGTGCTTGGTTCAGCTCAGATGCATATACCAATGCCAAGGGCAGATACTGCAGGGTAAGATAGTTTGTTCATCCTGCAAGTTCCCATGATGAGAACAAAGGGGAAAGATCTCCTGAGTCAAGCTAAGAAGTCTCAGATGTAATTTTGGCATTAGGAACAAATTAAACTTCCATCCAGATACGATTAAAATCTCTGCTCTATATCCCTGAACCTCTCTTAGAGCCAAACTACTCTGATATTCAAGAAAACATTTTGGTCTATATTTTTAATTAATTTTTGCTGCATTTCAGCATGTCCATGTTCTAAAAAGAATTGTAAGTCTCAGCTGGTCTAAGTCCAAGTAAGTGTGCAGATGTCACGCTTCACACCTCTTCAAGAAGGATTTGAAGGTAAGTGACATTTTCAGGAATCACACCGATACTGAATCAGACACTGATCCTGATAACCTACTATAAAAATGAAAATGTTTTCTCAGCTGATCTACTTTCAAGGTATTTTGAACTCCATTTAAATGACTTTCGGATCATTTAAGTTCAAACATCACAGCTATTGACACTCTTAAATCTTTGAAATATTGCCTATCAGGAATTCCCCACAGGAATTCCTTGTGCAGAGATCCTGACTGTTATGCATTCTCCTGTCTCCTATCCCTGGCTGTAAAACAATGTCAAGCAGTGGTTCCTTTTCCCCCCATTTTATTTTTAAGCTGCTTTCAAAGTGACCTTAAAGCAGGTTGGAAATTATGGCCCCATGAAGTTAGAAGCACCAACATTTATGCAAGACAAGTAGCAACATGTGTCAAGGGTGGGCTGGAGAGTCATGCTACAGAAGCCCTTTCAGAAATTTCTCAACATTGCTAAAAAGAACAAATGGTTCCCAGGAATTCAAAGGAATAACAATAAAAATGTGCATGTTTTGCTAGGTTGTTCCGTAAGTATTCAATGACCTTGGAAGTGAGGACACAGAAATTCCCTCTTTCTCCTGTAAGGGACATGCTTTGGACCAGAAGAGTCTCCTGGCTGTCACTCTTCCAGAATAATGGACCAAAAAAATAGTCAATCAGTACTTATAATTTTCTGCTTTTGAATTCCAGGCTTAGATTTCTCATGGAGATTAACAGATGAAGGGGTCACCTCTCTCACAACAGATATGGGGATCACATCTATGCTATATGGTACGATCACAGCCACAAAGCTGCATGAGACCCAGTTTCTCTCCAAGGTTTTTTGTCTGGCCTCTGCCAATGTTACAAGACCAGTCCCTGCAAAAGTCCCCAGAGTCACCTACTCACCACTCGAAGTCCCCTTGACTGCAGACACATGGTTCAGACACCACACTTTGGGAGTAGTCTCGACCGAGGGAACACTGCGCTCCAGGCTTGCGTTTTTTATAGATCTTTCTCTCTCCCATGACACAAGGCTCCCCCTTCAGCAGCCAAGGAGCAAGAGGAGAAAGAAAAACCAACAGTTGTAGTGGCAGTTGGGCCCTAAATTAAGCATTTTGTCAAAAAGACAAAAGAGGCAACAAAAGCATGCAATTACCACTGGGAGAGGTAGGAGCTAAGAGTCTAGCTCCCTTTTGTGGCTTTGCAAGCTCAAAAGCCACCTTGGGAGGACCCATGAGTGCAGTGTGTTCAGCATTGAGTTGGCATGCTAATGACAATGTGCCCAAAATGCCTGGGTGCCCAAGCCATCACAGGCACCCAGTTACGCCTTATTTCAGAAGGCATTCACCCATGTATCTAGCCCTATGAATTATCCTGAAAAGATAATGTGGATGTACTTCAGGGTTTCTTCCATATGTCAGATGAAATCTACTATAGGAAGAAGTGCTCAAGCCTTAAACACAGGGCAGGGACAAAGTCTAGGTGTGAAACCCAGGAGTCCTGGCTCCCCTCCTCTTTTCTTGATACACCTGGCTTTGATATAGACCTCAAATAATTTTGATGGTGTGTTATACTGGGCTTTTTGAACACAAAGTTTTCCAAGAGCACTACTGGGAGCAGCTATTCTAAAAAAAAAAAAAATCACATTTAGGTGAGTTGCTATAAACAGAATTTTCTCTGATGCAGACATAATTTGTCTGCATAGAAGTAAGAAAAAGAGAAAACTCTTAATTGAAACACTTCTCTTTCCCACTAACAGTGATTCCCAAGATGGCTGCCTGGTTATACATTCAATTTTCTTCCATTTAAAGTATTTTCAATTGTTCAATTCTATTACTTCAGTTATCTGGCACATCCTTGCCAAATTAATACTCATTTCTAAATCATGGATTTCATTCAGGAATATCACAGTGCCAATAGTTCTGGCTCTAGTTATGTTGCCCTGCAGGGAGTGGGACATCATACTGGTGGCCAGTAACACATAAGTAATCTTCAGAGGGTATTGAGCTCTCTCAGTTATACCAGCTTCAGGACCTAAATATATCCAGCATGAAAATAAGCTAAAGCATATGAAAAGCAAAGCATGTCCCTTGAATGAAATGAAATAATTTGGTCTTCTCTGGTGTCTTTTATTCAAGGGGTCCCCAGAGTTTTGCAGAAACCTGCAGGACCTGCAGGATGAATAAATGTTTTTATTTTCATTTTTGAGTAGGGAAAATAGAGGCAAAGTGAAAGAAAATTATTTTCATGAGTCACCGATGGAGCTACAAAGAGTTCAATGCCTCCTACAATTCAATCACAAGGTGAGGTTTTACATTGCCCTGAGCACTGAGGGCAAAATGATCCAGCTGGCGCAATAGAACATTTTCATACAAAGAGAAGTTAACAATCTCCCTAACTTGCCCACAGAAGACTAGCCCCATGTTTATTAATGCACATGCTTCAGGCCAAGTAAAGCATCAACAGGTTAGAACTGTGACTTGATAGATGCAATAAATCCACATGCTCTACTGAAAAGAACAAATATATTCCTGTCTGGCAACACAGTATGGGAAAAGGACCTCCCCTCATGCCCTCGGTACTCATAGAGAATACCTGGTTGTGTAGATGCCAGGTTTGGTAGTCATCCTTGTTACACCTCCGGCTGAAGAGAGGCTTGTAGTCCACCTTGACCAGCTGCCATTCAGAACGGAGGCTGAAGTGCCCAAACACTCTGAGCATGGGAGAAGAATAAAGAGAGTCAGCCAGAGATACGCTTCCATTAAGCAAATAACTTCTCATGAAACTCAGTTGCAGAAACCAATACGCGGTCTTCAAGCTTGATGCCAGAAAATGTTATTCAGTCATAAATAACATTTTCCTGTTCCTGTGACATCCTAGGATTGTTTAGCCTTTCCCTGACTCTTTGTACAGTCGTGTTGGACAATCTTCCATGCCCCTAGTACTTAGCACAAGGGCCCCAAATCTAATACAGACAGCTAGGTATCACTCACAACAATAAAAAAACAGACTGGAAAGTAATGTGTAAAATGTCAAGGAAGTTATTTGGATGAATATATGAGTTTAGTTGTCTAAAATCAAAAGCCTTTCTTAGATGACTCAGTTTCTTTACTGCCAAGCTTTTATGTTGCACGAACTTAGCACTTAATGAGTTGGAAAGGAACACCCGAAATAACATATTTGGGATATGGACTGTAGGCAAGTGACCTGCAAAGATAGCAGCCTCCCTCCCTCTATATGTACTGAAACTTGAATCTTTTCTGACACTCATGAAGGAGCAAATGTCGCTGTATCACCCTTATTGCGAGATTTAGGGGGCGGAGAAAGAATGCTTTGTTTTATTATAATGAATCTTTCACTCCCCTTTTTTACTTAAGCTGCTTACGAGATTTAAGTTTTTGTTGTTTTAATTATTGCAGACTAAAAACCAATGAGACAGATAATTTACAAATATCCCTATGAAACCAAAAGAGAAACAAAAGAGAAAACTTCCAAGCACTGACTGCAATCCAGATCCTGCTGTGTTCCCAGTGTGCTGCCATTCTGTACTCTAGTTCATCTTAATTTACACTGTAATCACACAGGGTTGTAGGCTTTGCTCTTCCTTCACTGCCCAAACAAATCCTGTAGACTGTAGCTTGCACCAAAATTCCTCTGCATTGTGCTGTTTTTCATGAAAACAGAGACCATCTAGGAATTGGCCGTTCTCCCGTTTAGACCTGTCTCAGATCATAGGTATCAGGGAGAGAGCTGAGAGCCTGGAGTTGTGGGTTTGCTGTGGACATGTTTCTGTATCCAAGTTCTGCCTCACAGAGGCAAGCTCCAAGAACCTGACAAGAAGGGGAGAGGATACAATACAAGAGGAACCTGTGACAAATGCATCCACAGGTTACAAATGAGTAGGTGGGGAAGGACATGTCTGTAGGAATGGATTTATTACACAGCTTGTTGCTGGACCTTCAGAACATTTCTTAGTGTAGTCCTAATTGTGGGGTACCAGTGATAGAAAACACCACCTCATTCAAACAAAGCTACAGAAGAAACTGCAATTCCTTTTCCTCAACAGAGAAGGCACATCCTGGACCAAAATCATCCCATGAAAACCATATCAATAAAGGGTGTCAGGGAACTCAGTGGGAGAAGAAAGGACTGGGAAATATAATAGCACAGAGCGGGGATGCAGAACGCGTCTGAAACTGTACTCAGGTAGGAGTTCTAACTGCAGTTCCCGTCCCCGCTGTCCCTTGGCACTGGGTAAATCCCACCAGCTCATATGCCACAGCTGCTTTCAGCACATACTCCTACAGGGTGCACATCTGGTCACAGTGTTACCACACAGCTGGGCAGCTCTCCCATGAATCCTGCTTGCCCTGGGTGTGATGCATGACTGAAATGTCATTCCTGAAAAACAGCAACTCAGCAGGCAGAATTCACTCAGTCGAACAGATTTACACCAGTTCAGGATTTGACCTGGGTGTTTCTTACACAGAAAATGTAGCAAGAGGAGGGGAGAACATAATCGAACACAAAAACTTGCCTGAACCCAGAAGATAACAGGGCTGGAGAAATCCAACACTTTGGCAGCAAATGCATCTCAAGGGAAATGTTGTTCTTCAGATTGACCCTTAGCTAACTGTCCAGCAAGAGAGCAAAAAGCTTCTTTGTGCTTTACAAAAATCACCAGAACCACTTGCTTTTAAAATCTATTTTAAAAAGCTTAAAACCCCCTCTACCATTGAAATTCTTCCATGATAATGGTAATTAATGGAAAAAACAAGGTTTCCTAATTGGAAGGCAATATATTAGCATTCCAAAAGCACAGAGCATTAGCAACTCTTTAATTAAATGATTTCAAAGAAGATCTTTGTATATAATTGCTATAATTTAGATGGAAACAATACTACACTAAATGTAATTAGAGGAGTGTGAACAGACAGGGATGTTTTTCTCTGTGCTGCAGAGATGGTTCTGGGTCACCTGATTCCTAAAGTAGAAACTTCCCCCCCGCCTCCCGCCTTGCAAATAAAAAGCTTCTTAAGCCTGATCAACCATTGCGATGCAGCCTTCAGCAATAAGAGCTGCTCATACGCAGAGCAGCCAGCAAGCAACTGCATCCTGAGAGCACTGCTTACCAATAATAAATGCAACGCAGACACCTACAGCACTTTTTGATTGACCAGTCAACATGATGATGGTTACATTACATTTCAAGATAATTCTGCTGTGCATTTGAAACTTCTGTGAGAGCGGACAAACATAGTGGAAAACAGTGCTATGTTATCCGTGGGGCCCCACTGGACTCTCAGTTTTCCTTGGGAAGTGACTGAACTCCTCATCTGTTGTGGAATTAAAAATGGCTAGACAAACCACCACAGTGAACAAACCTTGACTGAGCAAAATCACGTATTGCAGTTGAACCCCGCTTTCAGCAGTTTTGTGAACTGTATCACTGGATATTTTTCTATAGTGACTAAGGTGCATCCACATGACCCCTCCCCACCGTATCTGTTTTGGGGTGGCCAGGCCCAACAGAGAGATTTAGGCAGACAGCAAAGATCTGCAATGTCTTAAAACTGCTAGTGTTAGGCTATCAGTAAGTACTTGGCATTAAGTGCTTCAGTACATACATCTGGATTTCTGTATCCAGAGTGGCTGGATAAAACGAGTCCCAAGGAAAGAGGTGGAAAAAGGCATTGGGAGTTTATTTTTCCCTACTCAACTGATAAGTCCTCACATTGCTTTGAAGATATCATCTCATTTATAATATTTTATCCAATTCCCATGTGACTTTGTTTCTCATTTGCTTTGTCTGCTCACTAAATTGGGGAGGTGGGTTTTTTTAAAAATAAATTTAGCTAAACTGTCAAGATGATACAGGGGGAAAGGAGACATAAGGTACTACACATTTTGCCTCAATAACTTTGTCTACCGTGGTCTGAGAGCTCTTAATTGATTGTTGCAAGGATAGAACACAAAAGAAACCTGTTTTTTCAAGGTCCATCTCTGGGAAGCCAACACAAAAAGCATATTTTGATTTTTTCCATCTAGGCAGTCTGATTTGGAAGTCCTTGAGAAGCAATAAATACAAGAACTCAGATGGCATTTAGACAGAGTCAGTTTTCTGGCTAAGCTCAATTTAACAATGGTTCTCCAACCTAAGCAATGGTAATTTACAGGCTTTAGACAGGATAGATTTTTGTTCTGTCTCTCAGCATAACCAGTTAAAACACCACATAAAATCTTAGCTAATAGGACAGCATCTTCTCAATGGCTCTATGCATAACCCACAGCGAAACCTTTGCTAGGAAACCAGAAGCAGCTCCTCAATCCCTTCTTTGGAGAAACAAGGCAAGGCTTTTATTGGCAGGGCTGGATGTCATCAATTTGCAGAAAAATTATTAGGAACCTGGAAAACAATTCCAAAATGCTTATGGATTCATGATGGAGTCATTTTGGAAAAAGGTGATTGGTAATGCTGCTATAATTATACCTTTCATTAGTTTTTTAAATATACAATAATTTACAAATGTGGTATATACTGACTGGATAACCTTGTACAGAAACTATTTGAAAGGCTTTTTACATTTACACAGTGTTCTCTTGTCAAATTGCATTGCTTTTACCTTATCATTCCTTGCATTCTTGATAGTTGCGCTTTTTATGTAATTCAATACTGCTTATTCCTGACAGGTCAACAGAATGAATTGTGGGTCACAAGACAACAACTCATCCACCTCTGGCCCATAGATTCAATCCCTGTCCCTGTCTAGGATGTGAGAAACAGGGGGAGAAAGCGAAGCAAAATTGCCCTCTGATTTCAGTTAACATTCCTCTTTATTTACATCTGTACCTCTAACAGGTAACACCAGAAGTATTTATTTGATAGGTAGACTCAAGAAGTGCTATGAAGCACAGTCTGGAACAACCACCTTCTGGCATGGAAACAAGTATGTTGTTTATTTTCTAGTCCTCTGGAGGGGATGAAGTTACCTGACCAAAACCAGGGCAAGCCTCAGATCTGGGCAATCACAGCTGCAGGAGCACTGAGTGGTTAATCTACCACAACTAGAAGTGCTCACTCTGATGTCCATCAAACAGAAGCACATATTGCTACTGCTGCAATTTTAGGAGCTAGCCAAGTAACCAAGACTTTCCCAGCAAGTACTACCAATGTGGTTTCACAAGCAGGGCTTGGCCAATACCACCCTCAACATAGTAGCATAGCAGAGACAGGAGAGTTCCTCCCTACAGGCATCTAGGATAGGTATCAGATGGGCTCATGTTGAGTCACCCAGGGTAGGTCCATGCAACGTCAGCTTGGACCCATCAATGCAAAAGTCAAGAATCAGAGCTATTCAAATTTGGCTGGTCTGCACTCATGAACTCCAAGGCTATTTAACTTTTGGGCATGATGCGTAGATGTGGACCTGAGCAGTTGCCAGGTAAACCTGCATTTCTCTCAGCTGCATTTCCATTCCTGTGGCTCTTGGCAAGCCTGGAGAATAAAGCTCTTCTGCGAGACCTATTCTGGCACTTATACAACCAGCACAGAGATGGAGCTAAGAAGCCTAGCCAGATCTGAGCTGGGGCTTGCTGCTGGTTATTGTACTTTATACCCCAGTGCTCCATGCTCCAAGAGAAATTATTAGTTCGGCATGAACATGGCATGACTATATGGAGGTAACACAAAACAGTCGCTGCCATTTCCTCTGATCCAGGGTGCTGGGTAACATAGACCAGAGGTGGGGACATTGTCTAACAGAAAGAGCCAAGATCCAGCCAAACAAATTAGGTCTAGCTGAACATGAACTGTGTCCCTGTATGAGGTTCTCTCACTTCCATAGTTGCCTTGATTTGGTTTGGATTTTTCTCTCCACCAGCTAGGCTATCCTGGTCCTACATTACCTGGGAAAATGGTGAGCCTATGCTAGAGATCCTGGCTCAGTGCTCGCACTTACAGAAGGAATTGGTACATAAATGTACCTCTATCACTTGTTGACATTTATAGCTTTTGAGACAATAAAAGAAAATGCTGACGATTGCACACACACAAAAAGATGGCCTGTTATGAAATATGGATCTGAAGCAAGCTGTGTGTAAGAAAGTAGCAGTAAAGCAAGACTAGCTCCTATGTGCAAGCTGAGATGTTAGGGCCAAACCCACATAAGCAGCAATGGAACAGTTGCAAATTGCGCTGGCGGGGTTAGGCTTTATGAATGGGGAGTGAGAGATGAGCTATTTCCCCATGAATTAAACATAAATCATGACTTTAGAGAAAACCAAATGGGCTGTGTAACCTCCCAATTGTTTTTTATTAGAGATTAGATGGAATTAGCGTTAAAGGAGGTCACTGGTTACTTGGAAATTGGATGGAAAGGGACTGAGACAAGGAAGCAGAACCTAATTGAAAGAGACACAGATCAGTAATTAGGGAGCATGGAAGAGTGAGAGTTATGCTGTGTCATGACTGGTGAGATGATGCAGGGAGCAAGAGACTGGAAACAAAGGAAACATAAAAGATGAAAGATGACACTGGAAAGGCAGGCAGTTGGCAACAAAAAAAACACTGTCTAATTTTTTTCTTAAACAATAAATATGGTCTTTAAGAGCCACTTTGGAGGTTTTAATTCAGTTGCTTTTGGCTGACCTGTTAACTAGGAACAGTAGCCTGAGGGCAACTCAGTGGTGATTCATGGCTGCTGTACTTCTGTTCGTGAATAAAAAGAGTAAGAAAAATGGCATTTTTTTCTAGAAAGAAGAGATGCATTTTCTTCCAAATAAAATATACCATCCATTTGGATCTATATTTTCAGTTAGTGCAAATTAATGTAATTCCTATGGTCCATCTCAAATATACAGCCTTATTCTACTGCTACTACTCAGAGGGGTAAAAACAGCAGCAATGAAACTACCAAGAATATACCAACAGCAGACAGCAGCTTGCATGATGACAAAATTGTTCAAGAAGATCTTGGTCTGTATTCTGTCTCCCAAGGGGAAGGGTCAAATGAGAATTTCACGGAATTTCTCATGCAGATGAAATCTGAAGGAAGTGATTTATTTCCACCTCCAAGTGAAACTGAATGCGTGACATGGAGATTTTCCACAGAAGAGAAATTCAAAATATTGGCCAGATTCTCTGACTGACAATCCATATTGAACTGGTCATGGAAAGCTGTATCATTGCCAGATTCCAGGTCAGGAGGGATGGATGGGGCAGGGGAAAAGTTTCTGTGAAAACAGAGAAAAAACCAAAATCTTGCAATAAAAATTCTGCAGTACAATCATGGCAGACGCTTTTCCTTCAGCTTTGGAAAACAGTCATCAGCTCAATGGACACTTCCTTTAAAGTGCCAGAAGAGGAAAACCACTGCAAATGACATGGTACAGCATGATCTTTAGTTAGCAAGTAATGCCAAGTGCAATTAGTAAGTAAACTGCAGAACATATAATTACAAAGCAGCCCTACAGCTTGGGCTCGATTTCTCCATTAGCTGCACAAATAATGAACAAGACAGTGGGGGAGACAGAGACTTTATAAAAAAAACCACACAAAAACCCCCACACAAAATACCAAAGTGCTATCGAAATAAGAAATTACTGAATGACAAACCAAACCTTTTGAAATCCAGTCTCTAAAAAATTCATTGCCAATGTTCCCAAACCACTTTACATGACAATTGCTTCAAAAGAAATCCCAGCAACATGAAAGAGAGTGTGAGACACCTGGGAAGGGGGATGGGAAAGCACATTAATTTTTAATGCTGTTTTTCAGAAGTGTTCTCTCTCTTCTTCGAAGCATTCATGAAAGACAACCAGGTTTTGACAGCTTCAAAACCTGAAGATGCTGCCTCCCTCTTCTAGAAAATATTCTGGCAGGCATCAGCAATCTGAGTGTTTCCTCTGCTAACAGGTCTGTGGTCCCAACAGATGCAGGTGCTGCCCCTTAGCCAGAAGCTGCATAACCACAGCATGTTCAGTCATTCCAATCTTTCATCCTATGAATCAGCGGATTTCCAACCAGAGATATCCAACACAAATGCGAAAGCCATTGCTCTGAAGATGTAAGCTCCAAACATACGTGACAGGGCCAGTTTGCAGTGGAGCAGGGTGACAAGCTTTGCCTGGCACAGCGTATGAGAGAGAAGGTGGCTCAGAAGAGGGGATGAGATCTGTACCTGGCTGGGCAACAGTATGAGGAGGTGGCGGACCAGTTATAGTGGGGAAATTTTCACAGGTGTGGGTCAAAGGGACTGTGAAGGAATGAAACCATGTACAATGATCATACAAGCACAAGCTCTCGTCAGAACAAAGACTTGTAGCACTACCTGAACCATGTGAGATGCCTCAAACTATACTACTGCTGCTCTGGAGCGCTGCTGTCCATCAGTCACTGCAACCCAATGATGAAAACATCTGTTAGAATGACCTCTGCAGCCAACGCAGCTCTGAGCCTTCCCAGCTCCCAGAAAAGCTGGTGTGCTGTCCCACCCTCTGCCCCGTGCAAGATCAGGGCCAAGCTGAGCTGAAAAGGTGCTGGGGCCATATGGCTTCTTAGTCCCCGAGGGCTGGTGGGATCAGGGCACCAGAATATTTCATGGCTTGCTCTAACAGAAAGGTAAAGACTCTGAGGAACATACATGTGCACAGCACCCTACCCCTGGCTGTTCACCCCACAGTCCAGCCCAGCTGGTAGCAGGAGGACAGCACAGGACTGATAATCCATGTGTCTTTACTTAAAAGCACAAGAAACAAAGCACATTAGCCTCTAGATGAGAATATCCGGATTGTATTGTCATCAGGCAACACTTGTCCTTTTACTTAGGGAAATCATGGATCAGACCGGTGCTCTTTTTGTAAGGGATTTTTATTCAGTGAATAAAAGCCTCTAGTCAGCACACCTTTTTCTAGTCCTCCTCCCTGCTCTCCATCCACCTTGTCTGAACATTACAGACATGTCTCAGCATCTCCTTCCCCCTGAAAAATGGGAAAAGTCTGCACAGTGGAGATCTCATCTGGGACTCAGGAGAATTGATGTACTGTCAGACTCTCCCCATGACATCCTGATGAGTGAGTGACCATAGGCATGTCTCTTGTTCTGCCTCGATTTCCCTACCTGTGGAATACAACTAATGGTGTTGATTTCTTTAGCACCATATTTGACCTACTGTAAATAGTATAACTCCAACGAGAGCGATGTTTGCCCTGGAAAGCCAAAGCCGGACAATACATGCCACGGAGCCCGATGCCTTCTCCACGTGTTATGGCTTCTGCCAGGGATCTTCTGAGTACATGGCACAACTGCTGGGAACTGATCTCAGGTCACAGACACCCTCTTCCCAAGGCCTGATAAATCACACGCTGCTGTCTGAGAAAGATCACTCTAAGCAGATATTCTCATCACCTGATTTGTCTATTCAGGTGCCACAGAAAGATGTCAGCTCATACTGCAAGTAGCAGCAGCACCATCAATATTGTGCCTCTGTGAGCTGCTCAGGTGAACTCATGCAGCAATCCAAAGGCGAACAAATACAGTACTTCTCTGGCAGGGAGGAAGATGGGAGGAAGAAGTGACACTGATTAATTTGTGACCATTAATAATGTTTTTAAGTCTTGCAAACAAAGATGATGATATGGGTAATCAACTGTCTTACTCCACGGTATAAACTGATCGTCTGCTGGCGTAAAATGGGAATTCCTATAACACACATTTTCTTGTCCATTGTAAAGTCACTTGATGGCATTAGCACATTGATCATTTTCTTGCAAAGTCCCAGCTATTCATTACTTCCAGAAGGTTTTGAAATTAGATGAGATGATACAGAAATGCAGCTCACTATAGCAAATGCCAATATCCTCTCAATCATTTTGGTTTCCTAACTTAATAATTATATTTTTAATTTTTGTTCTCAGATCATGTTCAAAATATTACTTTTCTGTCTGTATGCAGTCATTATTTTCACAGATTCATTTTAATTTCATGGATCGCATTCTGAAGAGACCTTACGTAGGTTTACACACTGCAGTTTGCACAGCCCATGAGTGAGGACAGTACAGTGAACTCACAAGGACACAGTAAAATGCATGCAGTAAAATGCATAGCCAATAACAAAGCCAGTTGCACCACAAAAAGATATAGCAATAAACATAAAAAGAAAGAAAAACTGAAATGCAAAATAAAACCACAATGGAGACTAACAATTAAAACCTACCCATTCTTTCTAGGTATCTAATGGTACCTATGCAACTTGGATAAACCGAGTTTTGAAAGCTGCCTTCCAGTCTCTCAAATACCCGACAGTTTTGGTAGGTCTGAGAGTAGGCACAGGCTGACTGGTCAGCACTGGCTTCCAAAAGAAGTGAAGATAAATAAATAAGGGCAGACTTCAAAATCCTCCACCACAAGAGCCCCCGTACGTGATCCCTTCTGTTGTTTTTTGCACTGAAAGCTGCAAGTTGGATATAGCTTTCTACAGACCTCTGGTGAAATCTTTCCTCCAGATTCCCTGTTCACCAAATCCTCTGTTGAGCTCAGCAGCAGAAGGTGCAGAAGAAAAATCTGTCTTTTTCTTTTTCAGACAGCTTCTTTCTCTTTTTCTCAAGCAGAGTGAAGTGAAAAGAGACCAGATTGATGGCAGGAGAGTTTGAAGGCTTCTGCTGGGCCATAGGAATTGAGGAACACTGTGTCTGCGCCTTTCTTTACACATGTTGGACAAAAACCTCAGTTCCTTCCAGGAAGAACAATCTCTGTGTGTTTCTGCCATGTTGCTGAGGTTGCAAGCAGGGATGCCAGCTACGCTATGGAGGGTGAAGACTGGCCCAGCAGGGAGAAGGCCAAGCTCCTCTGGCCACATCGCAGCAAAGGCACTATTTTCTATCATCTCTCTGTTTTCACCTTTTCTCAGCACAACCACTCGGAGGTGGCAGATCTGCAGGTCCCTACCCCTAGCCAAAGGGGCAGAATCTTTCAAGGACATTGTGTCAGCTTGTAATTTTCTTTCCTCTATCGGCTTTTAAAAGTGACAGCAAGAGTTGAGCAGAAGGCAGCCAATGTTGCCTTGCTTAAAGAGGAAAGATGATAATCACCTTATCGGAAAGTGACAGGAAAATGACTCTTGGCTGCCATGTAATTTTGAACTTGGTGGGAGTTCGGACCTGGGAGCTCTTGCCCCTCTCATACTCAATCTGCCGAATCTCAGCTGAGTGCTAATCAGAATCTGTCCATGGTGCCTTCAGACCTGTACATACTTTGCTGGTGTCTTCCACAAGTCAGTCAGTTCTTCAGAATAAGTTAACTCATGGAGCTCCTGGCCACAGGGATAATGTGACTGCTAAATTCTTAAAGGGATTTAGGGGAAAAAAAACCTCAAAAAATATTAAAAAATCATTAACATCTTTGAAATACAAAGAATACTATATTTGGCCAAGAAAGTCACTTATTTGCAAATACCTGTAAATGAGAAAACTGTACAAGGGAATCATGTATTTTTAAAAATATATATTTTTAGCATTCTCTATTTGCCACTGCTGGAGCATGAAACCAAGCTAGGGGGACTTCTGGTCTGACTCAATATGGCCTGTGCTCTTAATGCTCTCTTTGTCACATCAAACCTCTTCTGGTCTCCATCTCACCTTTTACAACATTTCTCAATTACTTATTAATTTTGCCCCACTCTTCTGCCACCCAGTGATGGATTGCCAGTAATTTTATGGGTCTCCTGGAATAAAAAAAATGCTCCCACTTCATCTCTGATAAAGCTGCATGACCATGTAAAGGAGTAGGTGTTCAAAAGGACCAGGGCTCATAACCTATTCATTTACAACCATTACATTTCTAACATACACAAAGCCAAGGGCAGCAGTCACAGCAATGTTGGCAGACCAGCTTGTATTAAATCCTCTCGCTGAAAACACTAATGCTCAATGATGCATACACAGATATATATGGATCATTAAGTATACACACATAGAAATACATATATTTATACAAACACACGTGGGTGTGTCTACACAAATATATACTTATCAGCACAGACAAACATAATGATTCCCATCTATAAATGAGTGTCTGTGCACACACATGTAATGGGTCTACTAAAATGATAGCAAAGCTCTGCAGGACTGTGAATCAAAAAGGTTATTTCTCTTTATGTAGGTTTGGAGATGAAGTGGCAGGGATAATAATTGCGAGTCAGAGCTGGAACAACATAAAGCCATAATCTAGACCCACAAAAACATCTTGTCTCTGATTTGAATGGTATAGACTAGCAACTCTCTTGAGCAAATACTGCTTCTGTTTGGGTATATCACAGTCGACTAGAAGGGGAATACAATCTCATTCCTTTCCCCTGATGGACAACCTCAGGCAAGTAACATGCTGCCCTATGGCTTGTCAACGCAGAAATGTTAGATATGACCCATCAGAATGTGAAATCATTAAAAGATACACCACTCGCCAGTGAGGGCTACAGGACAGAAGGTAGAAACTTGTAGACTAGTGCTTTCTAGGCATTCATTAGGTCACCTAAGAACGTGCCCAACCCATAATTTATGTTTGAGCAGACCTCTGCAAGATATCTTGTCCAATTCCCCACTAAAAGTAGCTCCCAATTCAAAGTACGCTAAGATATTGGGAATCATATAAAGCTTAGGATGCTTGTACAATACAGACAGATACTGCAACTCCTCACATAACAACCATGAAGTGGTATGAAATTCTGTGCTAAAACTGCGGCTGCTTCCTACAGGCCAGAGAGCCCCTCACAGGATGTGCCACAAAATGAAGGTTGGCAGTAATAGTCATTCTACTGATATACTGATTTTAATAAGATAGTATTATGATAATATTGTTAATAATGTAATATGTTAGTAATTGTTGGAGTATAATGACTATTTAATACACATTCTCTCCAGAATATTATTTTCCTGAAATAGGTGAACACAGACCACTTTGATACAAATCAATGGAAGAAACTGTCCCTGACAGGAATCAGCTGAGACCACTAGATGAAATATTTTGCATTTTCCAGGATGAAAGAAAAATCTTTAAAAGCCACTAACCTACCCAGTTTGGCAGCACACAAATATGAGCACAGTCTCGGTCTCCCGGCGTCAGATCTGCTTCTACTCTAAGAGCTCCCACTGATCCCATCATCAGCTAATCATCGTCAGATGCTAATCTCAAACTGTGCTCCTCTCATCAGCTTCTTGAAATCATTGGCATTTCTACCCAGAAACACAAAATCCATGTACGTCCAACCACCATGTCTTATCTTGGTTCAGAGGATGACCAGTAGCAATAGAAAGGCATTGATTCTCCTCAGCCAAAGCTTCCACAAACTCAACATGATCCTATGCTGCCCTTATAGATGAGTTCACTAAAATTCTCATTGTAAGAAATACCTAAGTGATCTGCATAAAAATGGTTTGCATATGGGCTTTATAAATGGGCCCTTTTGTCCTCAGTTCTTTTAATGATGTGGACAGGAATTTCTCTAAACATTTATGGCAAGTATAATATGAAATTTCTTTATATGGCTTTAACAGGCTATTAAGAAAAGTTTTAAAAATTACTAATGATGACAGTAATAATAAAAATAATAATAACAACAACAATAACAATAATATGCCCACAAAGATTTCAAAAGAAAAAGAATCAACACTCAAAGCTGATACCCAATATTCAGCAAGATAACTCAATTCCTACATTCTCCATTAGAAGATTACAGAAATATAAGTAACAATAACCTTAGATCTAAAATGCATCTTTCATCTCAAAAGAAAACTGCATTGACTTATAAAGTAAATAGGCTAAATCCACAGATAGTTGAAACTGATTAACTGCATTGATTCCAATGAAGGTGCTGATATGCAGATTTATTTGAGCTCAGATCTGTCTCTCTGCACGTGTGTGCGTCTGTCCACGTATGTGTGAAGTTACACATACACATTGTGCATTGCAGAAATAATTTTGGAGAAAAGCCCCATATTAACCAACACAGAAAGTGCCACGTTATTACCGCATTTGGAAAAAAATGCTTAGAGTGAACAGAATGGAGGCTGTAATCTTCAGCTGGGGATTGTCATGTATTTCCCCAATGGGATGCTCACAGCAGTCTTGTGAAAAGGCTCACAGGTACATCATATGCTGTTGGGTTTTGCTCTTTGCAAAAATAGGGGTAATATTTGCAGATAGCAAGGCAGGAGATATATTCTTCTACACAAACAAGTACTCCACTTTTACGAAGAAAAAGCCAAAGCCAAGGCGTGGTTTTGGAGTAAAGGAAAATCTAGAAACTTTGCCAGAACTGATACTACCTCTACTCTGATAAAATCTCAACAGCTGTCTGTGACATGGAGGCTGACTTGTTCTGCCTCAGCACTGTTTGGGAACAAACTTAAAAGTGCTGCTCCTATGCTTTCTAGGCGTAAAGGATAATCATGATTACCTAGCCTGGCCTTCCGAGGAAACTTTAGCACAGGAGATACAGATGGGCTATGCAGGAGTTGAGTACACCTTCCTGATCCTCCCAAGACTACAGCACCATCACAGCTCTTCTGTCATGGCATAAATGTCAAAGAAGCCCCTTAAATGACTCTTTGCCATAAGAGGATTTTCCCTCAGCCCCTTTCTTGTAGCTAAATTGAGCCCAAGTATAGGGCACTCCTCAGCACACAGTAGCTTCTGTTCGTGTAAGGCTGATGTAGGTCTGGTTTTTGAAAGGCATACTAACACAAATCACACAACCCAGTTGGAATAAATTCAAATCACAAGCAGAAATGCCCAAGACACTCAACTGTTATCTGATCCAAGCCTCCTCAGAAATTGATGACAAGCCTACCCAGTAGTCTACTCTCAATTCATCACTACTTGTGACACCAGCAATGGGATCTATGTATGCATTTCTGTCACTGAAGTAGGCAGATGGACTGAAGCCTAGAAGAAAATATACTGGGCCTGAATCTCTTTTCTCTTGCAAGTACTGAAAATCTGCAGGAACTTCAGGTGCAAGTGCAGAAAGCAGGAAAAGCAAACTGACTGCAAGGTGAAATTTACAGTGTGTCTTCTGCCCATGAGTCGGAGTGCTGCAAGTGTCTGATGTGATCAACCAAAGGCACTCCTTCATGCTGCTGCAGATATGCTTTGCAGGTGTGCCTCAGTCTAAGGCATCTTAGCCACCTTGCTTTCTGATCCTTTTCAGAAAGCTGTTCCAGCCAGCTCAGAGAAAATACAGGTAAGAAAGCATCTCTGCAAGCAATGAAGACAGTTCATCTAGTCCTTGCTTTCCCTCTCTTCCTTAGTTGTTAAACTCAGATCCCGGCCTGCTTTTGGCCCAACATGACTCCACCAGTTCCACCAGCCTTACGCAATGCTTCAGCGGTCTTGGGAGGAGGAAGGTCCAAGCACCTTCAATGCCAGCCCAGGCTCTTCCTTCCATGGTATGAGTGAATCATAGCATACTAAACCCCAGACCAGGGAGGCTATTCTGAGCTCAGCTTTGCATATGCACACTGAGAGCACCTTTACCTTGAGCTAAAAATCAGATGTACAGTCCACAATACAGATAGTGAGCAATGAGGTTTGGGGATATTCATATCCAGCAGCAATCTCAAAAGACAGCTTAGCTGTCTTTTGAGATTGGAGCAAACACAGAACTGACATTAGGTGCAACCACACAGATCTCTGGCACCTGAAGAGCACTGCAGTCCCTGGGCCATCAGATCCAAGGAACACAATCTCAGCAGTATTTATGAGAATGGACCTCTGGATGTCACTACTCCAAGCTCTTACTCCAAGACAGGCTATAGATCAGGGCAGATGTGGCTTCATCTGTCCAAGGCTTGAAAATTTCCACGGATTATGATGCCACAACTTATCTGTAACCTGACCATGGCTACACCACTCCCCAGAGAAGCAGCTTTACCTACTGTGCTATCTGAACTCCCAAGCTACAGCTTGGGGCCATCTCTCCTTGTTATACTCCCTGCCACTACTGGGAAGAGTTTGGCTTCATCACCTGCTTGCCATGATGCATGGACACTCCAACTGGGTCTGTGACAATCAGCAAAAATCAAAAAACAGCACCATGCTTTCATGCAACACTATGTGTATAGCTACACAATGCTGCACTGCACACCATGAGCCTTACCATGCACTTGGGGATCTCCATGCACCCCTTTTGCCATCGCATTTTTAAAAAATTAAGAGCTGCTGTACTTACGTCATTATCTGGGTGTCTATGCCAGGGTCTACAAGGGATCCGTCCACAAAAAGCGGTGTTGATGTGAAACTGTATTTACTCCAGGATCTTCCCTCATCAAAACTCACCCTGGGATAGAAGCAGACAAGATTTATACACATAAAAAGATTTACTGTAGAGCAACTGCAAGTTCCAGCAGCTAGATTTATAGACAAGGACCAATATTTGCCATTTTCCAGCCAACTAATTCATGCTCTTTGTGTACTTTGGAAGACCAAAGCCTAGAAAGTATAATCACTGGCAATAAGGAGATGGGTATTCTTGATCCAGATGTACACCAGACCACAAGGGATCATGGGGCATTGCCAAGTCCTGTTCCTGGATCTGTAATAGCACCTCGCATGAGGCATCACTCAGAGCATAAGTAGCCCTGACCTGAATGCATGAAAATTGCTGTCAACACCACAGAATCATAGAATGTCTTCAGTTGGAAGGGACCGACAAGGATCACTGAGTCCAACTCCTGGATGTTTCAACCCATGTGTGTATCAATGCCATATGGCATGAGCTACAATCTTTCTAGCCCTACTAATACTTCTTTGCATGTGATCTCAGAGGTAGTCTCCATTTTACAGAGAGGTGGAGGAAGGAGGCCAAACTGAGCCACAGTCAGTGGTTAGTCTGGGTGTTCTTTGCCTGCTACATTGTAAAGCAAAATTGTACGCTGGTTGAAATTAAAGCATTTCCGTTCTTAGAGGCTGAGAGTGTTCATACTGTCAGTCGCAAGGCAAGGTAAATCCAGTGGCTTTTGATCATCTGTCCCTATCCACAACCACCACATGCCTTACTTTCTGTTTTTATCAAAGAGCATGTGTATCTTAACCCAGCTGACAAGGTCTTGGTTGAATTAGAGTTAGTACAACAGGCTTTTAGATTAGCAGAGGAGGGTTAGCAAACCCTGCTCTCAGCTACACCCCAGCAACCTCTCTACCTTTGACAACTGTGAAGGAGTAAGCAAATGAACAGCCTAACTGGCTACACCAGCAGACAGACTGGGTCAGGACTCTGGTGGCCTCCGACTTAGTGTCCTTCCCAGCCTCACTCATCGCATCCCTCACCCCATCCACGGTCCAGTAGCCCCACTGACACCACAGGAGCGCCAGGCTCCAGCTCTGCCACGGGCCTGACATCCTAGTCTGGCCTCAGCCTGTCCATGTCACCAAGTGAGGCACCTGATGCCCAGGGCTGGGTCTGCCCCACTCCTGGGTTGGTGGTGGGATGGGCCCTGGCTGTGAGATCCTGCCCTATTGTCCCAGGGACCTCTGCCAGCTCCTGCCTTCCCAGCCCTCTGGGAGCCACCAGCCCTGGCATCACCCTGATAGTCTGTGCTCACAAAAGTGCAGAAAACAGCCAGAGGAGGGTGTGCGCCAGACAGCTTCCTGGGCTGCTGCTCATCTATATTTCTGAAAGCAACTGAGTTTCTCTCTGCCCCGAGACTATCCACACAACTGCTCCTGCAAAATTTTTGCCCGGAATTCCAGCTCCAAATTATACCAGCAAAAAAAGAACAAATAGAGAAATGCAAAGGTTTATTGGCTGTAAGCTTATTTGATCCTCTCCCAGCAGCGTCATTACACAGTTCTCCGTTATTCTGCAAGGTACTTGGGCTGTGAAAGCTGAAAGATTACTCTCAGTGGATGTTACCAAAAAGACAGTAATGGCACAGACTTCTTTGAATAGCAGGAAACAATTTCCATTCTAAAGTGAGTGTAAAAAAGAAGTTTCTTATTTTCCAGGTGAGGAAAGTTTGGGGGGAGGATGTGTGTGTGCGCGCACATGAATCTGAGCACCTGGATTTGTCTCAGAAGGTCTTGCTGGAAACTGAATTCTCCCCACTCCAAGTAGGTACTGGGAGTACCTGCCATCAGGGACACTATCTGAGATGCCACAAAATGAACAGGAGGACAGTGTAACATGTATTACAAAAAATGGATTACACCAACCTCAGATCTCTAGTGTGGAAAGCCAAGGCTTGCAGTCACCATCCCTTAAGTATCTGCCTCTTACAGCAGCAAGCAAAACACTTCCAACTGAATCACAACACACGTCTGCCAGAATAGGAAGCTGACTATAGACCAAAGACAGAAAGCTGGAAGTACAACAGCATATAAAAAGCTTATCTGCCCCAAATCTATTTATTTAAATGTATGTATCTTCCCATACACCTGCGCATTTATATGCTGTTCTGCTTGCATAGTTATCTGTCTAAATAGCATTTCGATTTCTGAGGAACAGCATGCTTCATTAGCTTAGCTAAAGTTCTCTTGGCTTTTCAATTATCTGCCTCTCTTTCCTCCAAGATGAAACTTATTGTACAATGTCTGAGCCTGAGAACTAATAGATATACATGTACCCTTTAATCTGTTCCATTCTTGCCCATAAAACTTGTGCCTACTGAGGCAATATGAAGCAAATTCCAAAGTCCCTAAGGGTACAATTTTGGAGGAAACCTGTTGGAGCTTATTGATAACAGCTCTAAATCACTACTTATTTAATAGAGTGGGTGGGGCACTTATAGCACTGCACATGCCATTTCATGAGACTTAGTGAAAAGGGAGAACATCTGAAAGGAACCTCTGTAAAGCAGGCAAAGGCAAACTGGGCTCTCAGCTCCTACAGAAAATCATTCTGTGACCAAAACCTCCCCCAAATCTAAGTACAGGCACTTGTCCATAATGTGCTTTTTACATCCAAAGAGCCTTCACAAGGTAAGACACAATTAAAAGAGTCGTACCTGGGTTGAAGAATACAGTCATAAATGGTTAATACATGACTTACAGCTCTTTCAGTACATGGTTCATCTTTCACTCTTCCTCAGCACAACTTTCCACAGCCTGATGTACCTACTGATGGTGACACCTATGCTTGGCTAACACACGCTTCTCCTGTGTTGGCTTATACTTGGTTAGGTCTAAAGACTTGGACATGGTCTTGATGTCCTCTTTCCTGAGGGCACTTCAGGTGTAGTCATGATTAAGGAGTTACCTATCAGAAGCGAATGTTTCTAGTCAACGCAACACCACATTCTAACCACAGACAGAAAGCCGGAGTCTGCTGGAAGCATCATTATGGGTCAGCACTGTTACTATGCTACTCTATATGTCATTAGGAAGGCTGTTGGCAAGAGGAGGCTGGCCTAGACTTACCCCTGGCTCTGACTCAGTACAGCTATCTATATTATGTTATGACTGCAACAAGTTTGGTTATGATCAAATAAACAACCTGTTTCCTGAACACTAGAAAGCCAGACAAAGATCACAACCCTCATTTTGCGTATAATGACTTGCTTGTAATCCCACGTGGACACACACACACCTCTTAGAGAACTCTTGGTCCCCCTCTCTCAAGAAGATCCTAGAAAAATTACAAAGCCTTAGGAATATGAGCCAATATATCTGGTGGTTAACAATCCACTGTCACACCAAAACTAAAGCAGTCATTTCATTGGCTCGGGTGGTAAAGAAATGTGCTCAAATGCAACATATTCAAACTTTAGTAGAAATCTGTGTTGCAGCCATCACAGAGTTATCTGTCAGGTCAGGAATACAAAGTCCAGAAGCTTTTCATATTAGAAAAAGTAGTCATTAATGTTCTTAAGGTACATCTCTGGAACATTAGCTTGTGATGGGTAAAGATGGCCTGTCTTGAGGTCTCCAGCTTCTGAATTACTGCAATCTAACTGGAAGATTTTGTATGACAATGAGGTGGAGGAGACCTTACCACATCATCACTACTGTCAAACACCATTGCTTTCTTTTTCTATTTGACTGAAGGCCATATTTCCTGTTCTGCATGAAGAGCAGGAGATAGATATATGCGTAGCACCATCAAGCTGAGAGACAACTCAAACTTGCAGACAGGAACACAAAACTTGTCTCTGAAGGTTATTTCTGAGTAGTTCACTTCTAAACAACATTAGAAGCTGGGTAGGTCAGTCCATTAGCCATGCCCCTCTTTTGCTCAAGACCAGAGACTGATGGTGGTGCTACCACACACATTTTCTGTAAACAAGGTGAGTTCTGAATTTCAGAATGCCTCTCTCCCATGCTTAGCTGGTGCAGGAGTGAGAAGGGCAAGGGTTAAGGAGAGGATAATTTTGAGCAGTATCTTTAGTGCTTAGACTGTTATAACCCATTTATACCAAAACAGTATCTTCTACTGAGAAATCATTTTGCTCTATTCCACCCCCAACTCTACTCAGTTACTACAGTGTATCTCTGGAAAGTGATAGTGGAATCCTATGGGAGACAGGAACATTAACAACATATCTCTATTGTCCCTATCAACACCTACTGCCCTCTCCTCTCCCTTCATTTATCTTACCAATTTAATACCAAGTTATGTAAACAAAACCAGAAGCAAGGGATACATCCTTTCAGAAATACCTGAAGCACAAAAGAGGACTTCTTACTCAGTATGTGTGTGTTTGTGGGAAAGAAATGCCACCTGAAGTCTCATAGTAATGACTAGTGCAAAGAGTAATTCATGCATGTGTATGATTACATATGTAGCCGTTATATAAATGGTACAATTTAGAGATATAAATGGTACAACAATCACTGTATTAATCAACAAAACCAAAATTATGGTAAAATGCAGATAGGAATGATCTCATTTGCTCATTTTGTAGACACGAGCAGATGTTGACCAGTTAACACAAAATATATCAGCACCACTGTCAGCTTATCCACATCAGGAAACCTTCTCAAGGTAACAAGTTTCTTTACCACATGTGTCGGATGGGCACTGATGTGCGTTTCATGGCCACTAGTGCCCCTCCCCAATCCAGGAACCACACGTTGTATTCCTCCTCGAAGATCTGCAAACAAATCAGGCACTGGATGAGTGCTCCATTTCACTGGGAATGAAAAACTCAGAAGAAGGATAGCAAAAGGCTCCATGCTTTCTTTTGCTCTGCAAAACATACCTGTCTCCAGGAATTTCCACCATCAGAAGAGACGAATACACCAACATCAGCGTAGGAAAGCTCAGAGCCAATATTGCCTGCAACACAAGCAAGTGTCAGTCATTCTTGTACAGATGAACACAGGACTGCATTTTTCCAGGAAACCAAAAGCCCTTGGCCCAACCAGTGCTTCTTTGCTATTCTTGATTCTATTCTCGTCTACAAACAACACCATGGTCAGGTGGCAAGATTGATTTACAAGAGCTGTGCCATTTGAAACTTGACACTGGGGAGAAACAGTATTAGCAGCTTATTTTCCCAACAGATTGCATTGTCCATAATTGCAAGCCACTAAAGGAAGACACATTCTGGGCAAGAACCTACACACTCAAAAAGCTGTGTATGAAACCTCACATCTATTTGGTACATACAAATAATCAGAATTGCAGCAGAATAGTGGTTGCTGTCACTGACTACCAGATATTTTATTCCATACACATTTTATCTCTGAACTTGTAGTCTTTGTGCTCTGGCTGGTGATTTGCATCTCTGTCATCTGCCAGTCTTTGTCAAGGGTAAGGTAATTACCTCTGTCTCTACTTCTTGTGTAAAGGAGAACATCCAAAGGGAAGTTACTCATATGACTGAGTTTAAAGTTGAAAACCAGGCCCCACTGAAGCCCATGATTATGGGGCTAGGAAGCCTATTCAAGATTCCGTCAAAATGCTCAAACTGATATCAGAACCTGCAGCCAAATAAACAAAGTTTCTTCCTTGGTTTCCTAATTGTTTGCAATTAATGAGGACTATGTTGTAATGAAATATAATGCCACTTGAAGGAAATCTTGTTTGTTTAGCTATGAACCTCACGGGGGGCAGAAACAGTTCAGAGAATGAAGGTGGACCAAATGACTTTGCAGCAGAGAGAAAGAAACTAGATTTTAGACAATATTGATTGTTCTCATTGACCTAGCTATCCCAAATTGTGACTGGTTACATGGTAGGGTTCTTAATTTTAATTTTGTAATTTCCATTATAATGGAAACTGTTCTGCTGACAGCCTTATAGAGTGAACTACTCTACCTCCACCATGCATTAGTGAATGGATGTGCCACACATCAAAACGATGCAACAAAAAGCTCTAACATAGACCTCAACCACATGTAAAGCACAGCAGACCACCATTGGATACACTACCTCAGCGCTTGAAACTGTGTTTTTTCCAAGGTCACAGATCTGAGGTGGCAGAGAGAACCTCAAATCTTACAGTGATATATCTTAATACAGTATAAATCATGAACTTGGACTAATCCCAGGTCTCTGGAACCTCTGAGCATCTAACAATAGTTGCAAGAGAGAGATGCCCACGGAAGCCCCTGCGCATGCTCTGAATAGACCTTATTAGCCTATTCTCCACACTGCCATGAGGTCAGCATCTCACTTCTACTTCCAGAGTTAAAATTTCCACAATGACCAGCCTCACTGAAAAATGTAGGTCTGCTCTAAATTAATTTGTTCTCACCCCTCCACTTCCCAAAGTACTCTGTGGCTCGGAGAAAAGACTCCACAATCACCCAGGAACTGTTTGTTTTCTTTTCTGCTGGCTAGTCAACAGTACCTTCAATCAGTGCTAGGTGGGATTCTGGTGGTATGAACATCTGTCCTATAGGAAGGAGGCAGGTGTAACACTGACTGATACTCCATCAGAAGGCCTTCCAATGATAATGGCCCACAGTCACCACACAGTGGTCAAACCCATAACCTCTTCATTCAAAGCTCATGAATTCTTTGCTTAGTGATCCACTCGTATACCTCCCAAATGAGGCTTTTTAAAGTGGGTGTAATTTCCATGGAAGGAAGGGAGAACTAGTATTTTTCTCTTCAAAAATAGCAAAAGAGAGAGGTGGCACTCTTACACATTTACAGAATCAACAAGAGCATAATAAAAAACACACTAATGAAAATGTTAATTGAATTTCTGACATTTAATGCTGGAAAATGAGAAATTAAAACCCAGGTGTGGGTTGACACACTCCTGTCACCATCATGGAATCCAACTAGCCACATTGTTGTGACAATGCTATTTAAAAAAATTTCTGGCTCAGGGAGGCAGGACAATTCAAGAAAGGCTTTTCCAACAGTGCTCAGGATATAGGAAATGTCACACTGTCCATCTACCCAATCTTCTTGCCTGACACCAGCAAGAGTGACCAACTGCTTTAGATTAAGTTACAAGAAAAAACTGTCATAGGCAACCATGTAGAAGGACAGTTCATGGGGACATCCAGGCTCACGAGGATAAATCTACTGTGTCAATCCAAAGTCTGTTTAGTCCAGTGTCTTATCATGAGTGGAAGTCCTTAAGAATTAGAAACTGACTTAAAGGCAGAAGTCTGAGTTTCGTATCATATTTTAAACACCAAAACTAGAAAAACAGCTTTCTAAACAGGGATTTCCAGATTTTGGCAAGGAAAGAGTAAAAAGCTGAGATTCTGTTGCTACTACTCCTGTCCTATTTTCTGTGCAAAACTGTTCCATTATTTTCTTCATTCTCCCTATCTTCATTCTCCCCATTCTTTCAGCTACATGGATTCAAACCCCATCAAACATAACTAACTTCTAAGCAAGTCAAGAGTATTTGGCAGCTGTACAATTAAATACTAAGACATAATCTTTCTCTTTGCAAGAATCTAACTTCTGCCCTCATATCAAGTGTCCAAGTTTCCCATCATTGTTGAAATGTACCACTGCAAATCAAAGAGTAAGACACAGAAAGTTTGAGCAGCCTGTGAGAGTAAGTTGCAATACTTATCCTGAAACACATCCTCCAACACGGTGAGACATTCCTGTTGTTGTGAAACTGGTGAGTGGAAACAGATGTTTATATTCCCAAGAGGTTAAGCTTTTTATTGTACAAAGCAGTAAGGCAGAAATGATATTCTGCCTTTTAAAGGTTAATTGTTAGACTGGGAAAGCATTCATCCCATGCACTGGCAGCTTGAAAAGAACCTCATTTACTAACAATTTAGATCAATGCCTAGAATCTCACTGTCCTGCTGCCTCTATTTGCTTCCTAAAAGGTTAAAGAAAAAAGGCTCTGCAATCACAGCATCATGAGTAGGTCTTGCTCCAAAGCATCCATCTAGCATGTGTGATCTGCCAGGAGTGATGACTCCACTCGACTATGCATAGGAAGATTTGGAGGTTTAAACTAAATTATCTTGCCCTGTTTGGCCTGGATCAGTGAACTGGAAATCACATGATGTTTCCCTTGTTGAGATACAAATGTCATGCAGGGAACCTGTTTCTCAGGTTCTGGGTTAGTCTGGCAGACACATGGAAGCACAGAAGGACGTAAGAATGGAAAAGGCTGGAAGAAACAGTGTAAACTCATATAGACAATATGCTAAAATGACACAGTTGCAAGCCACTGCTAGGCTGAACAAGACAAAGGAGATAAAATGAGCCTTAGAAAGAACAGTTAAGCTATTTGGACATATTTTACTACATGTAGGAGACTCCCTGTGAAAAGGCAGGGCAGCCTACATGCTTCAGAGGCCAGCCATTCAGAAAGCATTTTGTTAGCACAGCAGCTCCCACAGAGCTGTGGAAGTTCTGGGTATGGTTGGTAGCCCCATCCATCCTGATTAGGTTGCATGCTGTGTGCACACAAGGACTGTAATGGTTGTAAGATTAATTACACTGGGTCAGCCATTGCCACTGCAAAGCATTATAGCAGGTCACTATTAAAACATTGCGACCTGCCAAAGCACTCCTTTGCAGAACAACCCACAGTAACAATGACCCATGCAGTGTTGATGAAGTGCTGCTAGTCTGGGAGCAATGCAGTGTTGGAAGTAGGTGCTGTGCACAAGACAGGCACTCTTGAAGTCAAGGTTTCACCTGACAGACTTCGTGACAACTCTACTTGCTACTCAAAAGGTGGAATGTATTGAGATCTCCCAGGAGCATAGCCATGATTAGAGGCCCTATTTTCATTCATGGTAACTGCAGTAAATGGGTAGACATCTACAGTAGCTGGTGGAATGACGTCAAGTGAGAAGAGTTAGTAATGGCAGTTGGTAATGATCCCTTGCACCTGTGGGCTTAGACCTACATATGGGTTACTGCATAGCAACAAACACCTGACAGGTATGATCTTTTTTAAAGTGAGGGGCCACATGCCTTCTCCTAGCCCATAGCAAACAGGAGTTGATGTGAATTAGCTCAGCAATTTCTAAAACAGAGCTGAAACTTTTTATACCAACAGGAAACATCTTGTATACTCTCAGGCTCCCAGCGGGGCATGAGTGAGCGGTAAGCAGCACTTATGTTCTTACCTGTTGCCACCAGCAGCCCAGGAGCTGTCTCTTTGCTGGAAATGCTTCCTGAAGTATAGGGATTTTCTGAGAGTTGCAGATGTAAGTGCAATGAGCAAAAGGGCTGTTGACAGGAAACAAACAAAAGGCAGAAGCTTTAATATGCAACAAGTTAAATATTAGAGGAACCCTTGTTGACTGCACACAGATGGTCTGATCCTTCTGAAAATGACCCCTCTTGTTCTCAGCACTGCTGCAAATAGCAGCATATGTTCATTTCCTGAATAAGCACCATGAAAGTAGCTGAAAACAAGAGAAGCAGGAACACTGCATTATAAGCAAGCACATCTTTTTTTTTTTTTACCAATGATCTGATCTAGAGCACTTTTTCCAGAAACTTTCTTATTCTGATTTAAGTTCCATAAAAATATCAAGAAAGATGATCAGAATTTTCCATTAAAATCTATGAAGCTATAGAAAAAGAAATCAACTTGCTTAATGCCCAGTAGGTCAAGAGAAAAAAAAAAATATGGAGAGATATTAACCAGTGAAACTCCACTCCTTTGAAATACAGGGGTTACAGCCTATGGTAAAATGGCTGTTCACTGAATGGTGTTGAATTATGGCAGTAAGACAAACCTGAAGTTATTGTCTGTAAACTGTGCCCTGTTTTGGAGCACCTGGACTCTGCAGTTCTCTGACTGGCAAGAATCCCTCCCACCTAGCTTCACTGGAAGTTTATTTAACCCAGTGACTAATAAGCAGGTGTGAAGGAGTCAACTGTGCTTTGGAAGAGGTCTGCCACTCACCTGCTGGCAAACTACAGGATCCCCTCTTAGATTAGTGTCTGGTGCCTGCAGTAAATGCCAGTCTCTGCCCTTGTTGTAGGTAATGAAAGTCTTAATTTGGTCATCTATCTTCTTGTTAGCCAGGAATATGCCTTTGATCCCTGCTACCTAGGAAAAATGGAGAGAGATGAAAAAATACATCGGAAGAACAGGCCAAAAGTAAGGCCCATCTGTGCACTCTCAGGAGTGGATGGTCTCCGAAAAAAACCAATAAAGTCATCTCAACCCAGCCTTCAAAGACTGTGAATGCATTACATATACATCTTCATGATGCCTGCACATCTTTCTCTCTCTGGAAGAAAAAAACAAGGATGTCCACAGAGCAAATCCCTAGGAAAGAGACAACTTTTGGATTTCCTTGAGTGCTTGCAGACAGGCTGACGATGGGCTTGAAGGTACAGCATGCACCATGTCACACATGGGCGCTGCGAGCCTGAGGATACAGTCTGCCCCACTCCCTCCACAGATTCCCATGACTTTGGAGACAATAGGTCACATCAGAAGCAGTGTGGGATCTTTTTGTATTGGTCTTTTTTTTTCTTTTACACAAAAGATGGAAATCCTGAATGTGCTGAAACACTGATGTTCTGCAAACTTGATTTCTTCACTTCCCTTCCACTCCTAAATTCTGTCAAAATCAACCCAGTTGTTCCAAATGTTTTGATTTTTGTCAGCAGCACCCATTCCGGCCGAATGTGCTCCTGACAATATGTCCCCAAGAAGATTTTGTGTTGAATCTGGTTTCTGTTGCACAGCTGTGAAAGTGAGGCAGGAAGAAGGAACTTGCTGGATATCTGCAACTTCCTGGCAACGACCAGGATAAAAACCCTTCCACTCTAAAGCCCCTTGAGTGACTCTGTGAAAATCTCTATCAGCATTTAACGATAAAGAGTTTGTGATACACACATAGGGAATACAGAATTTGCCAAGGAATTGGAGACGATGCATGTTTATTGTAGTTGGTTCATCACAATAAAGAAATACATCATTTTTCAGGGGCAAGAAAATGTGTTCAACTACGTGAAAACAAAATGGAAAGTCTATTCTTTATACTGATCCATGTGTTATTTTTGAGGTTTCTCTCATTGTCTTAAACTAGCTGGATTTTTATGAACAAATTGATGATGTTGTTAAATAGCCATTATTCTGGCTGAGATAAATAAACATAATCCTAACTTCTATATGTAATTGCAAACACATTTCTCCATGTGGCAATAGAACTTGGGATCCCAAGTGAGCCTGCAACCACTACTATTAGTATTACCAATTAGTTGCTTGTTGCTGGCAAAGCACTGAGTCCTGAGCCTCAGCAGATCTTCCGTACAACAAGTTATGACACACCAAAACCAGAATGCTCTGAAGAAACCTGGCACTGGAACAATGGCTCTGAATGGACTGGTTTTGGCAGAAGAATGAGAATGGAAGATGATTCAGGGTAGAAGTTACCTAGCTGTTATCTCTGAGCAAATGGCATCTATAAACTTTTGCTTATAATTCATAAACTGCTCAGGGCTCATGAAGGTGGAATCCACATTCCCTGCCTGCGAGCAGGTGTCTCTAGCTGTCCAAGGGGAAAAACAGTATTTTGAGTCCTTCTCTAGACATCCACATTAGGATGAGAAAGTATAACAGCTTTCACTTTTGGAAATGCCATATAGCTAACCAGTTATTGACTTGAAAGCAACCAGTTGTCACACCTATATCAGAATGCACGGCATCTATTCCCACATGAGCCAGCTCAGCATCAAATCCAATAAATGCCCCTGGGCTGATCCCAAAACAAATGAAGATCCTGGAGGGCTGGTAAGGGATTTATACTTGCTTGAACTAGCAAGCAGTTGCTGTTCTTTGTAGGGTGACCTTTACTACATACCTCATAAAGGTCAATGATAATATTTCCCTCCAGTCCTCGACTGCTTTTCACGTTTTCCAAGGCCAGGGTGAAGTACACCCCTCGGGTGTCCGAGATATACAGGTTGTATGTATCATTCTGGTTCCACTCTTGAACAGCTGCAAACACCTGATTCTCATCTGTGCTGATAATATGCATGTCCTGTTAAAAGAAGACAAAAGGCCTATTACTGAGGATCTCTGTATTTCATTGCCCTTTGGGACATGTAGTAATCACCATGACTTATGAAAGAATGGAGATGGAGGATGAATTATAGGTATGTTAAACAATTTTCTGTTAGAGCAAGCCAATAAATTACCACCATTGTGACTTTTCTGTATTTCATTTTTTTAATGATCACCAGCTGGGCGAAGGGTTTTTGCTTCCTTCATTTTTAGTAGCTTCAAGGAACTTCATCCAGATTCATTTTTTATTTATAAATTTGAAAGTCAGTTTTATCACCCATGGAAGATTCACAACCTTGGAATCTAGAGTCCTCATAGTCACTAAACATGATGGTGTAGTACCAGACTAAAAGCAGTAACAATTTCCATCCACATACTGAACTAATGTGCTTGTGCTTCCAACTGGTAAAGAAGCAGTTTCAAAAAAACTAGGAGTTCACATTTATTTGAGGCTGAAGTATGAAGATCAGTTTGAGCTAATGCTGGTAGTGATTTTTAATAACATACTTTTCTATTGAGAGTTTGTCTGAGATCTATTACCCACTACCTACAGGCTAACAAATAATCTATCCACTAACATGTTGGATTCCTGCTCCTGACTAAGATATGAAGGTCCAGCAAGGGTTTCTCCATTTAGTCTTAATATCAGAGATTTAACAGTGAAGTTTCTCAGTGTTATTTTAAAGCAGATTCATGGAAGTGGTTTCCAGGGGGGTAATGAGTATTGAGGCACTTGATCCTTGCCACCATTGTTGAACGAGCTAACACTAGTTCAGCTAGAGGCAAAATCACTGTGGTTATGTGGGACTTCATTTATCTATTTGTATCTATTTAAAATTTCCCTAGGGTGCCAAGGAGCCTCGATTAATTTCGTGCACTGTTTCTGCATCAAGAAACCATAATTCTGGAAGTCTCCCAAAGGATGGAGTGACCTGATTTTTGGGAAGAATATCTGGAGGAAGATCAGCTCAATACCTCCCTCCTGCCTAGGAGGCAACTTAGTCTTCTATATGAGATACCTAGATGAAAAGTTGGGGTTGATCAGATGGGGCTATTTCTATTAGACGTAACAGAGCCTATCAGCGTGGGACGGGGAGAAAAAACATTTGAGGACCTAATTCTGTCCCAGTGACTGCAATTGGTGGGAGACTTGCCATTTCCCTCAATGAAGGAAAAATAAATCAGGAAGTTTTCTCTTGTCCAACAGCTCTAATTCCTTAAAGATTAAGTTACATACCGAACCCATTCCAGCAGTGTGAAAATAAAGCAAAACACCCAATTACTTCAATCTGTTTTGACCAGTTGCAGTAAAAATATTGCATTACTCTATTGCCAGCTTCACAAATGTACAACTCCAGCAGAGTTCATTAATCTACAGCTGACAGCATAGTTATTACTGTACAGCAAAACTGTTCTAGTGACTAAGGGCAGCATTAACAAGCCTCCTTTACGTGGCTAGAAGACTTTGCCATGACATCTAGCTTAAAAGTACTTTTGATTTTTAAATGACATAAGCATCCCTGGTTTTATGCTATGTACTAATTCCAAACCAGGACCACCAACTAATGTCTTATAACAGGCCAGCAACCTGTGACTGAGTTAGTCAATAAAACAGGATGATCACAGGGCAGTCAATCTCACTATCCACTTGTATTTTTAATGAGTGGTGGCTTTCAAGGACAATCCATAAAGGTGACAGCATAAATAATGTTTTTCTCCTGAAAAATGTCAGTAGGGTTTTCAAAAGTTAATGTGTGGTCAGACATTCGGAATCCCACACCACCACCATGGAATTACAAACAAAATAAACCATATATGTCCTATGCAGGTGTCAAAACACTGTGGACTGTGATCAACCCAAATGGGAAGAAGTTGAAGGGCAACATCGGGAGTTTCAGGTGCAAATTTCTCACAACTCTTAAGTTTGCAGGAACAAGTTGAAGCAAATGTGCCTTATCTGCTAGACTGCAGATATCCTGTAGGCAATCAGAAGGGTAGAGATCCAGACCACAAGGCAAACCTAACCAATTATCTTACAATTATCCCACCAAAATTTTCACTTGTGGAAGGAAGGGGAGAGGCATTATTGTTGATTATCAGCTCTTTATGACAGTAGCCTCAACAGCCATTCTGAAGCTCCAAAGAGCAGCAGTGGCCTCAGCTGCCCATCTTGCTACCCAGAAACTTATACCCAGGCAAGGCACTGGAAAGGTTGGTCCTTTTTGTTCTGCACAATCCCAAGCAATGACTACACTATGGAATCTGCATATAATTCCAGGGACATATTCTCCTTGCTGAGGCTTGCACTGCCTAATCTGGTAGAAAGGTAAAGCTTGAGAAGGTGAATCCAAGCACAGTTGTGTGAGAAGTACCAACTTCCCTCTCTCCCAGGTTTGCCAGTCAGTGTTACTCTTAGGCCATCTCAGTCATCTCCTGAACAGCATCGCACCGTGGTTCTGTGTGTTCAAGGCATTGGTAAGGCATAGCTTTTAGGGAGCCAACTCTGCCTCCACGACTTCTTGGCAACATCCAGCCACAGGATGGGGACACTGGAGCTGCTATACCCTGTGCTTCTCCCATCGTACAGAGACTGCAGTAGTGCTCAGCATCTTAACCATTCTCCAGAACCCTCAGTATCACAGCCAGGCTTATAAAGAAATCATTAATAGAGAGCAGAGTAGGACTGGTAGGAAAGGTGTTTATAGAAGACTAGTCAAGGAGAAGTTGGTTTGAGCTCTGTTTTCTGAGATACCTGTTCATTCCTATTTGCTCTTTACAGAGGAAAAAAGAAACTGTTCTTCCTGAAACACTCACTAATCAAAGGCAAGGAGAGGTAAAGATCCCAAATCTGTATTTAAGAATAATCATTCAAGTAGCACAACAAATGGAGCTCCCCAGAGAGGAACTTCATCGAGGTGCTTCACCACTGGGCAGGCTGTGCTATTCAAGATATTACATCTCTGTGTTCATAAATGGTGCACTCACCTTAGGAAGAGAGTATTTGGGCAATTTAATCTGCGCGAAAGGCTCCCGTCTGTATGACACATAGTAATTTGCTCTTCCACCAGCTGTCACCTGTGGAAACACCAAAAGAAGCTGAGTGATGACCCTTCCAAAACACTCCGTGCTGACACCTCTAAGAAGGGTTGACAACCTGTCTTACAGATATCTTTTCTATGACCTGCACAGCTGTCCATAAAAACATCTGTATTACGCCAAAGAAATTCCAGACTTGAGAGGGCCGGAGCATTAGTTATTTAGGCTGTTCTACTGAACTTTCCGTTTTGTCTCTCGTGCTTCAAATCCAGCTTGATTTTAACATCTTGGGAAGAAGGGAAATGTGGGCTTAAAGTTTAAGGTCTTGAGTAAAAGAAAGATGATGATCTGGTTTCATTACATGGTTCCAGCATGACTACCTTGGGCAAAACATTTAAGGTCTCTGTGCTTCTGTTCCTCTCCTGCAAGGAGGAGATAACATCTCTTTTCTCTGCTGCTTCTCAGCCTTGTCTGTTTGTGCTCCAAGTTCCTTGGGGCCAGGGTTGTCTTCCAATAACCTTTTACAGTGACTAAAAGAAGACATCCACATGACCACCGTTTAATGCAAAGAGTAAATGCAATGAATGCATTCTTGGAAAGCTGGAGCTAAGCTCTGAGATGCTCCTTGTTACTATAAAAATGGTTTCTCTGAAATCATACTGTCTCTGAACAAGGATGTGGGGGGAACTGATAGGCATCCAAACCTGAGGTTTTATGGACTGAACAAGCTGTAAAGGCTACACATAAATGCCATGCATCAATAAAATCTAGCCCTGACAATTTGTAAAATATGGGATTTTAAACCTGTCACTAGTCATTTACTCCTGCTGTGGATGTTCTTTCTGGTACCATTTCAGGCCTTCCTACAGCAAGGCTTACATCAGTGAATTTGCTATATCCTGCTGTTGTGCCAGTCTTGCAGGTTTTAAGATAAAACAATACATAAAGCACTTCTCTATTATATAGAATGTCATTTTTTTTTGCTTCTTAAGTTTTCAATAAAGCTAACAGAAAGGTCCTAGATTCTTTCCTAGATATACTTCCTTTTATCTGACAGTGATATTTCAGAATGAGCTTTTATGGTATATTGCTATAGCATCAATTATATTCTCAGTAATGATATTACCTCTAGATAGTGGCTTTCTTCCCTAGAGAAGCTGTCATTCAAAGGACACAATATTACTGGTCACGAAATTTGATATCTAATCAACTCAAGATAAGGCTTTTCTATTGACAGTTTGAAGAACTGGAAAGAAAGCAAGGTTTAGAAATAGGACAGGCTTCTACACTAAGATTTCCCCTTCTGCTTGTTCACCATTTTTACTTGTGAAGTTATCACAGCTACATTTAGTGCTCCCAAAAGAAAAAAAAACACAAAACAAACCACCACCATTATACCACATACCATATAAGAAGGCAGAAAAATTACCCATATCCCACACAAGCTCCATACAGACAATATATAGCTAAAGTCAAGAGGAAACATAGCCAGGAAAATCTAAAGCAATTTGCCTAGAGTATCAAAACAAGGCCGTGGCAGAGGCAGGGAGAGAACATGAGTCACTTGACTTTCACATCATATAAGTGCACTGTGGACTGGCACAGTAGCATTTTGGGGGTCTGCACTCCAGCTGTGAGGATGGTGAAAGGGCTGTGTTATTTCTGAAGGACATCTTTCCTATCTAATATTGCTGTATCAAAATCTAGTTTTCACAGGAGAGAACAGACCATGCAGTTATTTCAAGCTGAGTCTAACTCAAATGCAAAAATACATGTTTGCAGTATCACAGAATAGTTTGGGTTGGAAGGGACCTTTAAAGGTCATCTAGTCCAACCCCTCCACAATGAGCAGGGACATCTTCAAGTGGATCAGGTTGCTCAGAGTCCCATCCAGCCTGGCCTTGAATGTTTTCAGGGATAGGGCATTTACAACCTCTCTGGGCAACCTGTTCCAGTGTTCCACTAGTGGTAATTGTATCTCTTGTTGTCCAAAGGACCCCACACTTCTAGGTCATATCATCTAAATAGCACAGGGAATATTTAAATATCTCCTCTTGGTGGTATTTCTGACCTCAACTGGAAGATTCAAATTCTCACATGATACCACTCTGTCACATGAGCTCGTTTTACATCACTCATGATTTCAGCACCAGCTCTAATTTGTACCAGAGTCCAGATAGGACTGAATGTGTCCACTGACTACTTGTAAGGACCCTGGGTTCAATATCCACTTCTTCTGATGGGCTGAGACAAGATGATCAACTCATCTTTAAGATGCTGACATGAATATTTACATACTTTGTAAATGCTGTGATGTCTAATTAACACTGGGAACAGTACACTATCTTCAGCTTAATCACATGAACATAAAGTAGCAGGAATATCAAGGGGTGATCAAATTCCCCCTCTGTACCAACACGGGATCTGCTTCAGGTCTGCAACACTCAAAAAGATTTACGTAGGTTTTTGGCTTTATGCCACTGAAAAATGATACCTGGAGGTTTTGTTCTGTTTGGATTTTTTGTTTGTTTGTTTAAGGCAGAAAGGTAGGGTTCAAACACTATTCAAGTTCACTATGCATTAGCTAAACTCTGTTCTAATCCTCTACCTGGACTAGGTAACCTTGACAAAGGTTTAGAAATAGAAATCTTTGTGGTCTGTGGTATTTCTGAGCCAGTTAATATGAAGCCACCCACAATTCTGTTGGCAGGAGCTATGTGAAGTTTCTCCTAGCCAGGACCTCATCTTGGCGTGAGTTACATCCATGGTTATAACAGTTCTGAAAAATGATCAAGCCTTCAATAAAGTTTTGGCAAGCACTGTGGTAGCGAATGAATTTTGGAAGGCCCAACTTAATTTATTTTGATGAACTTTTCCTATGAGCAAACTCTCCAACACTGTATATCCCAGAGATTATGATTGTGTTTTGCCCTCTAATGCCTCCTTTTAGTTCACATTTGATGAATGTCACCCATTTATTTGCTGTGAGCTCTTCTGTCATGCTCAGTACAGAATTAGCTGGGTTTGTCTTTTTCTTCCTCCTTTGCTAATGACTGGATCACTTATCTGTTTTTCTGGATTTCTATTTTATGTATTTAATTGGGCTCCTGACCAGTGGAAATGATTCCTTTGGACAAATGTGTTTGTCACTAAACACATCTATCTTTCCTAACCTGTGTTCTTTCTTTCTCCCTCCATTCATGATATCCTACTTTAATACTTGCACATTTTGTTTCAAGACAAAAGTATGGTCTCATCATTTGACACTTAAGAACAGAAACATCAGAAGTTTCTCTTTAAGAGCCCTGAAAGTTTCAATATTCTGACTCATCCCCCGGTACTGATCTGCAACGAGACAGAGTACATCAAACATATAGAAGACAACAAATATATTCACAATGCTGCAGAGAATTATAGAAAATCTGACATGGAATCCATTCATCTCCTTAATTTCTGCGACATGTCTAGAAACACACTAAGCCATTTCTCATGTTAATGACTGAATATGAAGGGTGAGTGTCACGAGGATGGAGCCAGGCTCCTCTCAGTGACAACCGATGATGAGACAAGGGCCAGTGGGTGCAAACTGGAACATAGGAGGTTCCACTTAAATATGAAAAGAAACTTCTTCACGGTGAGGGTGACAGAACACTGGCACAGGCTGCCCAGGGAGGTTGTGGAGTCTCCTCCTCTAGAGACATTCAAAACCCGCCTGGACACATTTCTGTGTAACCTCACCTAGGTGTTCCTGCTCTGGCAGGGGGATTGGACTAGATGATCTTTCGAGGTCCCTTCCAATACTTAACATTCTGTGATTCTGTGAAGGGCAGGTTTTGTTTCTCCTTTTTTTCTTAGATAGATGTTCTGCTTAACTAAAAAAATATGTACCATCTAAAAGAGTTCAGAAAGCAAACAGAATGAGTTATGAGGTCCCAGAATTTAAAGACACCCCAGATGATGTCAGGAACTGTAGACCACAGAGTGCCAGGCTTCATTCTCATCTTCCTGGCTAGCTGATGCTGGGAGCCATAATTTCCAATGTACGGAAGGTATTCATGTAACAAATATAGAACTACTAAATCTCTGAAACAACTCTGGGCTAAGAAAGACCTCTCCTGCCTCATGCTGCTCAAAGAACTCACAGAAAGCCTAAAGGAACATGCACTGATGCTGACAATTAAACACGATATATTAGAGGCACAGCCTTGGTGGAGAAACAGTGACAGTGTGCAGATGGTGGACACTTCCTAAGCTAATGGCTGCAAGAGAATAGAGGGCTCTTTTCTACACAGTTTATCAGCTTGAATGGTTTATAAAAATAACAATCGCCCTGCACAGTTATTGGAATGGGTCATCTACTTTTTACACTGTTGATAATGTTCAAAGCAAAAGAGAATTGATAATAACGTGGATCAACCCACAATGACCAGACACGTTTACACATTTGCGATTCCTGTAATTTACTTCCCACTTCAAGCAGAGTAAATGGTGACTCAGTCCATTACAGAACCAAATTTTAAACTTCCTCATTAATAGTAAGTCTTTTGACGTTATTTACAATAAACCCCTCATTTTTTACCTGGGGTGACTTCCCAGTAACATGAAATAAGTTGGTAGAAATAAAGAGATGAGATGCACTGTGTCAGCATTGTAACAGCATCCTGGATCTGTGCTCTCCACCTCCACAGGGTGCCCTGGCATCCCTCCTCACTGCCTTAACCTTAGTTACCCTTTCTCCTTTGTATGGGCATAAAATCCACTAAATCAGATGGTGGGTTAAAGCATGGGGAAGTGGCAAGTTAAGCAAGCAGACTGCTGTGCTCACACCTTTAGTGAGGGACTTCGGTTCTCTTAAGAGCCAACTACCGTCTAGGCCTTGCACAGGTTTGCCAGCATGAGGATTGAAAACTTGTGCCTCCTCTCCCAAACCCTGCCCCAATGCCAAGTCACAAGGGATTCAGGAGATGAGGAAGAACAAGCCTAGTGTAACGTTCTTCCTTCTTGATTATCCACTGTGGCCAGGATAAACAATCTTCCAGATATTTCTGTGTAATGAGGTTCTCCACTGCCCCAGCATAAATCACATCATGATAGGTACCATCTAGTCGGAATTGTCTCCCTGGGGTTTTCATTAATATCATACCTTCTGCACAGTCATTAAAGCAATATGCAATTCCCCAAATGTGAGGAGATATGCCTCCCTGTGCTGCAGAGACATACAGATTAGTGTTTCTGTACCTCAAGCTGCCTGGTAAATTCAGTAAGTTTTGAAAACATGCCACTTTTTAGGGTCTCAGACCATCACTGAAAATTTGCTAAGACAAAGGAGCATTTATTATACTGGCCAGTCCCTGTTCATTTCCCTCTCCCCTCAGAGATATGATGGGACAGAGTATTCTCAAGAGAATATATTGGACCTGTTTCAAAAGCGACTCCTGCAGATAATGTGCATGGTTACACCAAAACACGAGTGAAGTTAGAGCTGCAAATGCAGATTGCCCACACAGAAACCAACTTAAGAGAGGAACATGGCTATACACATTAAATCTCCTTTTGAAGGATTTCAGAGCAAACATATGAGTCTGCCAAGGTAATCCTTTACATCTTCTGCTGCCGACAACACTGCTGATAAATCCAAGAACATGAAGGGAAGGGAGAAAGTGATGAAAGAAAGTACAGCACAAAAAGCCCTAGAAAAAAAAAATATAAATAAATAAATAAAGGAAAACGTTAATCATTTTTAATCAACAGATACTTAAGTTCAAAATCTGATACTTGGCCCAGCAAAGATGAAACAGTTCTAGAAATGGATGAAAAGAATCCAGCAGTGAAAAGGAAAATAGATAACTACTTATTGCCTGTCTTGCTTTAAGAAGAGCTTTTAACTAGCACCTGGGATGCACTTTCTTTCATCTGTATGGATTAATTTCCCCCACTGGAGTGCTGTCCAGCATTTTAAATAGGGGCAAGACAAGATCAGCTGTAGCAAGCATTATTCACCAGTAAAACAGGTGTAATCATGTTCATCATTTAAACGTCTTCATCCTATTAGTTTCATAATAAGCTTTTAATGATTTCTTCAATAAAAGACTCAAAGACCAAACCCTACAAGTTGGAGAGTGTTCCATTGTCCCGCCAAGCCGTTTTCTCTACCATCGATCGCAAAGATAAAAATCAATCGTAGCTAAGCAGGGTGAAGTTAAAAATAAATTGCATGGATTGATTTCTGTTAAGACATTTGGCTCCTAGTTAAAAAATAGAGAAAAGAAATTTATATTTGAAGACAGTGTATTTAGCTTCTATGAAAATAAAGAGAATGCTCTAGACCAGGAAATCAAAGTTTAATTTCTTCCCTCCTACCTTGTTTCGCTGCTGAGAAATTTTGCATTGGGGAAAAAAAAAAAAAAAAGAAAAAAAAGCGGAAAATTTACTACTTAAGTTATTAAATTGACAGCTTGAGAACTAAGGTCAGGAATCCATATGAATTGGCATAATCTCAGCTGTGGTTGCTGCTTCAAGCCTACTCACCTGATAACTGACTTCGATTCAGCAAATGTGCTCATTTAGCCTAGCCTTAAATACCCAATAAATCTGAAACATACACTCACGTCCTACCAAACATAAGCACTTCTAAGTTTTCCTGAAGAGCCACAGTTACAACCAGTAATAGTAATAAACTACTTCTCTGAGCTAAGCTTAAACATATGTAGCTTATAGATTTACAAACTTTTTTTCCCCTCTATAAAACCTCAAAGAGAAATAAATGTTCCCCCACCCCCGCTCTAAAGCTATAAATAATAAAGATTTTTCTTTTTACTGAGTCGGGAAAAAAAAAAAAGTTCTCATAAACATATCCACTTTGATAAAAACTGAATATGATTCAGATTTTTTTTTTAAAGGCATTTTCTATAAAAGCCATTTTCTGCCAAACTACTTCAGCTGAAATTTTTAGACACACTCTGGTGAGACTCCAGGCATCCAAAAAAGGCAATGTTATCCACAGGTTCTATAAGAAGCTATCAGTGATTGTGAGTGAATAGTGACATCTACGTATGTTTTAAGGAGACTTTCTGATGCAAAAGATGACTGAATTGGTTCAACAGCTTTTGGCAGAAGTGTTTGCTCCTCAGCCAGAGGAATTATTCAGATAGGTATTGTAAGAGTCCCACTTAGCTGCACCACATAACATCTGGAGAAATTCTAGGTTTGCCCCTTCTCACTCATGCTAGTAAGTGGACTAAGACACTGCCCTGCGGTGCAACTCCGAATTAAGCAGAAGTCTTCTAATTGCAAAATTACTTGGAAGGGTGTAAGAGAGACAGACACATGGTCTGTATCAAAAAAGAGAGAGCATTTTGACCTAAACTTTTCCCTTTCTGCATGGATTTCCTGCCATCTGTAAGAACTGTAGCTGGTCCCACACTGCTCCATGTGCAAGCCGTGAGTAATCACCATCCCCTTCTCCTCAATGGCAGTGCCACAGGCTCCCTCTTGTTCAGGATTGTAAACCACAGCCAAGACTCACTCTGTTCTCAGCTTCCCTCATGCTCCTTCCTTCATCACATCAACCTCAAAAAATAGGGCAACCACCAGAGCAGCTTAGCTTTTTGGACATGGGACCATCATAAGTTCCAGCAGAACCTGACCTCAAGGAATCTGGAGTCAAGATAAAGCTGTACAGTGCCCAGGGTTCCCAGGAAACAGAATCATAAATGAAATGGCATAGAAAGCTGCCAAGAAAGCTTACCAAGAGGAGAAATGGCAGGAGAGGCCAGGTGAGAGACAAAACCCTCTTATGAATTCCAGCCAGCAGTTAAACACCTTGGTAAATTATACTGTGGGAATGAAAAAGGGAAGGGGCACCCAAGTTCCCACTTCAAAGGCCTTGGAAAGTGCTAATGTACTGCCATGGTTAATGGTGCAAAGAACTTCCCATGTAAAGTGGAAATGGAGTAGTGTCTGAAGCAAACAGCCAGCTATTTTCAATCAGAGCTTGCAGGTTTTGTTCCTTGTCCTCAGGAGGTGAGACCACCAGTCAATGGTAGATCTCACAGTGTTCATCTCCAAAGGCATTTGTTTGGCCTGCTGGAGAAAACTGGCATCACCCTCAAATTCAAACAAGGTATCAGCTTCTAAATCTCAGAGGAGTCTTCCCTGCCCGGTAGCTTTGTCACTGCCATAGAAAGTGCTGAACGTCTAAGCTACATTTCAGATCAACTTCAGCTGCACTCTGTTGGGATGGCCAAGTCTGCACCATCCCAGAGAAAAATAAAGACATAAAAACCAATCAAGATAGGTATTGATCACCCATCCATACAGCTCTGCACCAACTTACAGCCCATTCAAAGCAAAAAGACTTCAGTTACCCTGAAGGTCTCCAAGTGCTGACAGAGACAGAAGCTTAAGGGAGGAATGGGGACAGCATTAACTAAATGCTGAGCTAGACTGGTATGACCTCTGGGAGGAAAGCCATCCACTGAAGCATTTACACAAGGAAAACACAACAAGATTAATAGAGAGAGGAAACATATTTTATAAGACCTACATCTATAGCTGGAAAAAAAAAAAGAAAGGACAGTTTTCAGACACCAAATCTTTCCTCAGTTCCCTTAGGATCTCCTGAGTGTGCCCAAAAGCTTATCTGTCCCTTTTCTAACTCTATCAATTACAACCCCATAAAAAATGGTGCTTCTCCCTGTAAACTTTGTCTCACCTCCTTAAGACACCAGCACTACAACAACAGTACTACCAGCGTTCTTCATGCTACACATTCTTAAAGGTTCCACCATGATTATTGCCCTTCTCCTAATAATTAGAGATCTGTGTGCAAATACAGTCCTTACATGCATTTGTCATCAGGCACTGCTGGCAGCCAAGCTCGTCCAACACAGGACTCCAGGCATGCAGCACAATTACTGAGCTATTGCACCTGAGATAGTTTGCACATCAACTTTAGTTAACTGGGAACAACTACTTTAAGTTAGTAATAATTATCTCCTTATGGCAGCTGTAGGTCTGTACACAAGAATGTTGATTTCTGCAGAAACAACTGTCTCAGAGCAAAGCTGATGTCCAGGGAATGCACTGCTGTATTCATATTCCAATTAGGAGTTCTCAGACCACCACAATTAAGCAACACTGTACTAAGACTTTTTTGGCCCAGGCCCTCTTCCTTCGCTCTAATCAGTGATGACATCTGCTCATGCTTTCTTGCATTTCAGTGGACCTTTTTTATCTATTGGCAGGGAAACATACAGAGATAATTCCTGACCTTCTCTTTAGTCTTTAAAGGACTAAGTAGTACTGATTTTATTTGTCTACTTAAAGAAAAAAACCGAAGTTTTTCTCCAAACGATACCTTCTCACTCAAAACAGAACTTCCTGAAAAATAATCCCCATTTTCATTAAAGTGTATTGCATTTTAGACTCTTTTTCAGCAACCTAGGCAATTTCATCAGAAACCCTGATACAAGACTTGCTTGAAAAATATTTTCCCCAGAATTGCCTCTGTGATTTACTTTTACCATAGAAATTCTCCAAAATATCAATACACTAGATTCACACAAAAACTAAACAACTATCCCTGATCCCCGGATTTTATCTCTTCACATGAGAACACCATAGTATTTCAGATAATTGTCGGGAAGTCAAATCGTATAGACAGTTGCAGGTTATCTCTGCATCTGTGTGTAGGAAGTGATACTACTTCAGTAGTGAGTACTCAAAGACATCGATAAGAAAAGGTGTGGTACAGCTATAGCAAATGGTATATTACAGCTGTAGAGAAAGTATGGGCTCCACTACTGCACAGCTATATAATTGAACACAACCGACACTGACCTTAATGGCAAAGTTGCTCATTGAATTAGCTCCTTTTTGGTACAGAAAATAAATTCTGATATATTCCAAGGTTTTCTCACAAATAAATGGCCTGCTTTGCAAGCTGTATGAATTTTAAGCATTAAACATACAAGAAGACAATGATATTGGCTCCTGGCTACATCACAGCTATCCTGTGAACTGAACGAAAACTTACACATACAGAGGGCAGATTTTCTCTTAATATACCTATTTATGCAGAATTATCCAATCTTAGTGGCATCCTTAAATAACAACTGATCAATCAAATAGAAAGTCAATCAATAAATTCAGAGTGATCACCTACTGGTTTATACATAAGAATTCTTCCTACTCTCTCAGTAGCTATTTCTTCCTTCTTCATCACCTTTTACATTTTTCATCATGTGCTATGTTATTTATCTCTTTTGCTTGGTAACCAAGTCCTGGTCTTTTCATACCTTTTTAATGGGCAAGATTTTCAAGCATAGGATCACTCTAATTTTCTTTCTTTGCACTGCAATTCTGCAAGTTCCTTTCAGAAGTGTTGCACAACATGATTCCACATGATAGGGAATCATTGATTTATAATGGCACTGTAACATTTTCCATATTCTTCTTTCCCCTATGCATTATGCACTTTTCCTTTGAGTCCACAGTTACATAGGTTAATCCTTCCCAAGAATCTTAGACTACAGGCCTGTTGATCAACTTAATTAGATTGGATGTTCACTAGTAAATACTTGTATGCAGATAATCTAACACGTTGATATTAATAGCTGGGATTCATCTTCCCTAAGTTCGGCTGTCAAAAAGTTAAGGGTCTTCTCTAAACTATATTTAAATTCCTTCTAATACTAGTTAGAAAGGCATATTCAGAGACAGACCTATCTCACCCTGCAATAGGTGCAACAGGAGAAGATAAATTTCCCTTGAAGGTTCTGATGATCTCCACTCGTTTTAGAGGAACGCAGACTACTGGGTTAGACTAAAAATCTACTGTTTTCATGAAAAAAGTTAAATGAGTTCCTCTCTCTACTCCACAACATTACTTCTGATTTGTTCCAGCACAGACAGATCAGAACTCACGCACCCATCTTTTACACAGCTATTAAACCTCACCAGGTTCTTAACATTTCATTTGATATTTATTTATTCATCTCTGTCTAATATTTGAAATTCAAAAGAGCTGGCTCCTGTATTTCTGTCCAAGATTATCCAGACAGAATGATATGCATGAGACACTGCGCACACAGTGAATCTGACACATTCCATAATAGGCAGCTACATCGCATGGCTTGTGAGACTAATACACCCAGGACATATCAGCACCCCTACATACGTACTGAGCTCTGCTGGTTTTGGCTAGATTAGAGTTCATTTTCTTCATAGTAGCTAGTGTGGGGCTGAGTTTTGGATTTGTGCTGAAAACAGTGTTGGTAATACAGAGATATTTTTGCTTTTGCTGAGCAGAACTTACACAGAGTCAAGGCCTTTTCACACCACCCCACCAGCAAGTAGGTTGGGGGTGCACAAGAAGCAGGGAGGGGTCCTAGCCAGGACAGCTCACCCCGGATGACCAAAGAATATCCCATACCATATGACATCATGCTCAGCATATAAAGCTGGGGAAAGAAGAAGAAAGGGGATGATATTCGGGGTGAAGGTGTTTGTCTTCCTGAGCAACCATTATGTGTGATCGAGCCCTACTTTCCTGGAGATGGCTGAACACCTGCCTGCCCATGGGAAGCAGTGAATGAATCCCTTATTTTGCTTTACCTAATAACACGCTTTCAGCTCAGAGAGGTGTGTGCTGTGAATCTGCCATGCCTGAGTGTTACTCAAGTATTACATGGACTCAATCCATGCTCAGTTTCTGCAGCCGCTGAAGACAAGCTGCTGGACAGTCAGAAATCCTGCAAGCATGATGCAAAAAAGAGGGAAAGTGATAGATAACCTGTGAAAGGGAAAGTCTGGAAAGTCTCCTGCCTAACACAACAGAAATGTTCAGTGTGTATATTTAACATTTTTTAAAATTGCGGGTATACAAATTTCAGTTCAAACACCCATTAAGCTATAATAAAACATTGCTGGGGACAGTTAAGGCACTTGAAGTATTACATATACATATATGTTTATGTTTGTATACACACACACTTTTTTTTAACTTGAAGCAATTAGCAGCTATTAGCTTGAGCTGCTCACTGCTAATTTGAGGCAGATGCCCTCACTGCAAGCACAAGTTTCTAAACAGAGCAGCCTTGTTTTAACACATATGGGAGCTGTGGAATGAGAAATGTCTGTAGGGCCTCATGCTAGCCATGAGGAATTGGATGTTCCACAATACCCTCAGCCACAAACATAAACCTCCAGATTTAGAGAGTCTCTCTAAAACACTCCTTGGAGAACAGCACATTTACCGATTGGAAAGCCATTGCCTCTAGTCAAATCGTGACTAAGTGGTAAAAGCTACACTCTCAGTATTTTCTAGCAGTGGGTCTCCCCATGATGCCAAAGGAGGCAGCAGCAGGCTTGGTTTCATAGGGGAATGAGGGGAGCTGTGGCTCCCAAAGCACTTGGTCATCTCCAGAGCAGCAGACTCCCCTACCCACAGAAGGAGAAGTCTGTCAATGTTACACAAGTGCATGTAGTTTCCACACTGCAGTCCCCCAGGTCATTTGGATCTAGTTGTCCACCTAATCCAGCACTGAATTAGCAGCCTTTCCACTTAAACCCCCATTTCTGAGGAAAAATTCACAATAAACAGAACTTTTTTATAACTTGGATGCATTCAAGAAAAATGTTCCCTTAAGAAAGTAAAATATGAGCTTAACAGCTTAACATAGCCTAGTCTTGCTCAAAAAGGGAAGCATATGTCTTTTCTGTACCACCTGGATCCAAGCTTCATCTCATTCCCCTTCTTCAGCGTTGGTGACAAGCAGTTAATATCATTATGCCTGTAATCTCTGTGTCTCTCGAGCTTTCTATTATACAACCTGGAACCACAACAGCCTGGCTTCCAGTTTGCACCTAAATGGCACATCTTCAGAAACTGTTCTTCCATACCATACTATTCATTCTCACACTTCCACAGGTATGAAATGGAGACACGTGACCTTGTTCCATCCAGCCCATGTATTCTCAGAAAATCTCAAAACCAAGTAGTTTCTCATTCAATTACTGTCACTTTCTCATCTCCAAAACCATCATCAACAGCTGAGAAACTTGCAGCCACCTTCCACTTTGAAGTTGCCCTATAACATCTTTCACAACGTCTAATAGTCTACCTCCCACTGCAAATCTTTCTTTGCTCCATTAGCATTGCTTGACTGTCAAATTAGCAACAACAGCAAGTTAGAGCTTCTGTGAAACCCATGGGCCCTTATGACTACAACTCATAAATAAATTTTCAAAATATGTAAGATTCACCATGGACAAGAGATAAGCAGAGAGATCAACTGTTTCGTCCCAGATAGCTCAGCCAATCTATAGCAGACAGATATAGGGTCCTAGCTCTTATGTCCCATGCACTTCTCCTGAGAATGCCTCCGCTTTTACACAGAGCAAATACCTCACACAAGCAGAATTCATGTCACGTTCATATCAAGCCAACATACCTGGAGGAAGACATATTCATCCTGAACGACAAGGGAGCTGACGTCAATGGAGCGTGAAAATGGTCCACTCCTTTTGGTCTCCAAGCACTCTTGGATCCGACAGGTCAAGTAGTGGGTGTCTGTAATGGGAGAGCATGTATGCATGAGGAATGCCCAGGTAGGAGCCTGTTGTCTGAAAATATCAGTGACAGCTCAAAAATAGGTCTCTGATAAGGAAAGTCTTAACTTCATCTCCAACCAGACAGATGTTATTGCATGATCTACTTCCGGCCTTTAACTGCTCTCTGGATTCAGATTCATCACACTTCCACACCTCTTTCCCTTCCCCATTGTGCAGACATCCCTCAGGAGACTGGAGTTCAAACCACGAATGGAGGGTATGAATCATAAATGCATCAGAAAACTGATGATGAGACCATACGGAGCAGAAGAAGATTTCAAAGGTACCCAGGCAGAATTTACGGACTCCACTACTCTGCTGGGAACTATATCCCCATCCTCCCTCTGAAATACCCTAGTGTTGATGACTGGTTTTAATTGTGGTAGTAAGACACAAAGAGGGGGAAAAAAAAAAAGACCAAGCCAGTACTACTACGTTTAACTGATTTTGCTGTGAAAATGACAAGCATCTTCAAAATTAAGTCTTTACGGCCAACATAGGCTAGGTGTGAAAATGCCACAGGTATGAAATAGCATGATTAGCTGAAAAGTCCCAACAGTAGTTATACGCACTGCAAGAGGCATGAAATGCTTCTGCCTAGAGAGAAGATGAGAAGATCATCAGACTAATGGGATGCCTTGTCGGTCCTTAGCCTTGCTTGAGGGAAGGAACAGGATTGAGAAAAGAATATGAAGAAGACATAAGTCAAAGGCAGACATACAGAAAGTTGCTTGGAGTGGCATGAAGAAACATTCCCACCTCCAGCAAGTTGCCAGGGGTTATGGGGGATTAAGCATTATTTCACTCAGGTTAAGAAGATCTCATGAAGCAGAACACTCAAGGCACTGTGTCTCTGGATGCATGTAATCCAAATATGCCATCTCTGCCTTTCAACTGCTCTTCTGAAAAGTGCAAATTAGGGAGAAAATAAAAAAAAATGCTAAGATGATGACTACAGTGATAAAAGGGTCATATCTTTTACACTGCAGCACTTCTACAGGCTTCTTGGATTCATGCACTTGTTCACTTTTCTACAAAGGGTGAGGACAGACCATCAAGGAAGAAAACAGAATTTATAAGGGCTGGAGTGAGCCTGGTGCAGTGATTTTAGTTCACAACTGCACCTTTTAAAAAGGATCCTGTCAAACTGAGCCCAAAAGGTTAAAAGGGAAGTTTAAAAGGACAGTAACTAGCCTAGCAAAGCTACTTACAGGATTCTCCGTAGCATAAAACCTGATATTGTCCTTAGTCTGTGTCTTTCCAGTGACAGCAAAACGTGGTTCTGTGGAAAGCACTGGAAGGCATGACTGAAATCCTCTGACACTCAGCTAACTGTCTTCCCAGATTTAAAGACAAGATTCTCAAACTGACATTTTCCCCTTCCATAACTTTGTCCCACCAACAGACTCCTAATGCAAAAAGAATGCAAGTCAGAGGCACTGGTAACAAGAATAATAATTTTTTAAAAAATAGTCTTTAAAAAGTCACAAATTACAACTAAGCTTTAATGTATTAAAGGTTTGTGCCCAGTCACATGACTGAAGGTCCATGTTTAAAGGCTGCAGACCTGATTCTGGGTTGAGGCACTGGGAATTTCAGGTTAATAAGGGCTACATGGCTGGTTCAGAGCAGTTGCATAGGTCTGGCACAGCAGTGAAAATGTAGTCCCACTGATGATGCTAAAGCAGCAGAAACTGATGCTGTTGCCAGCTTGGACTATTGGAGGTAATTAAAGTATATGGTGAAAAATATCTGGCCTAGAGACAGTGCCAAATAAGTGGAGTATCAGAGTTGTGCTTTCTCCTCACATAAAATACCAGCAGCAGCAGAAAGGTTGGACTTTCAGCTGGGATAAATTAAGGGTCTTCATCACCTGACACATACATACTTGGTCCAGAGCTGCTATTTATCTCCTCAGCATGTAACCTAAGACACCTTTGCAGTGTATAAAAGCAACTCCTCAGAAAAAGAGGGGATCTTATATACTGCCATGCTACCCAAATTGCTCAGCAGCCTTGACTTGTTCTTTGAGGTAGCACTAAAATTAGGTAAAACAAGGAGGAGAGGTCACGAACCATATTTTTAGAAGCTCATTCCCTCTGGTATGTTCTCCCACACAGTCGCCTGGATATTCTTATCCCTCCAAAAATGGGATAATTTGCTGCTGCTGAGTGACAGAATGGGAAGAGGAATAAAAACCTGTCACAAATAAATGCAAATAAATCACAAGTGTTGACATGACAACTAGCTTCCTGTCTATTGAGAAATGCGTCATTTTGAGTGTGTTACACCAGCAATCAAATATACTCAAAGAACAGCACCTAATTTATATTCACAGGAAGTCACTGGTGGAAAAAGGGGGGTATCTTACTACTAATTTTCTGTGTAGTCTCTTGTTTATTTTTGTATATTTTACAACACAAGACCTATGAAAGAAAACACAGACACAGAAAAATTATCTTCAAACCTGTCTGCCTTTGGACACAAAAACAAGTTCAAGTCTTGTGTTCCTTTCTGCTGCCCCACAAAAAATGAAAAATAATTCCTTTTAAATATATTAAAAAATTAGGTGAAAATATGACAGCATGCAGTTCGCATTTGTGTATGACTAGAAGCAAGAAACAACCCCGAGTCCCTGGTTAAGCTTCTTGAAGGGTATGAACCCTTCATGAGCTCTGGTCCCATTTGTACAGGGCCCCTCAACGAAAATGTCAATTGAAAGAGAAGGGGCCATGCTGTCTTCCAAGCTGTTATTTCCCTCTTCTCTGAAGGGAGTTAACTTTTCAGCCCTGTTTTGCACAGCCACAAAGAAGAATGGTCGCCCCAAGGGGCGGGCGGCGTGTGCCCAAGTTATGCCTTTAAAGCCTTGCTTACTCTTCACAGGGAGGTGCATGCATTAAGGGAGGGTGGCTTCTCTCTAGGGATTATTTCCAATTTATATATCATCCCATACAACACCAGGATTAGGGAGTTTGGGTTCTTTTTATTATGTTACACTGCAAAAGGAGTTGAGAAGAGCCCCCTGTTTCCAAGACAGCCTCAAAAACTTCTCATGCTTTTAACCCAACATCCAGCTACTTTCTCAGCCCATCTGTGAATGAGGCAATATAGACATCAAGCAGCCTGGAGGATTTGCTGCAGCTCAAATCCCAGTATCCATACCTCCGCACAAACCCTTCCCACCAACTTATCTCACTTAGGATGAGGGAATGGCTTTCTCAGATGTGCAGCCACTTTCTAGTTGAGGAGTTTGAAACACCTCCCCATTGCCAATTAACATAGTCTCCCATCTTCAGAATTTAGAGTGTATTTTTACCCTTCTTAGAAGTGATAAAGCCGAAGCAATTGCTTGAAATTTGCAGTAATAAACTGGTGCAATAAGCCACTAAGTCTTTTCTTTGCCTGCCAGTCATGAAGGCTTTGGCAGGCAGCAGGAGCACAAGAGGCTCTCTCTGGTGGGTAACGCTCAAAGATGCGGGTCCCTGAAGGGAGATGCTGAAACAGTCAAACCTGTCACTGTGCTGAAAGCTGCAAAGGGCAAACCCGTGTGCAGTTACTGTGGCTTACAGAGGCACAGGACAGCAAGGCCAGCTCCTCCCTGGCAGCTAAAAGCAGGCAGGGCTGGCCAGCATGGCTAATGTGGAGAAGGGCAGCTGGTGGAAACAAGTTGAATTGGCAGATTGGCTCAGCTTAAGTCAGGTTCTGGTGCCAAGCAAGACTTAAAATCATAAACTGCCAGTAAGGGTTACCACAGGACAGTGAAAACAACTAGTTGGCATTAACAATTTTTTCCCTAAAGGAAAAGAGAGTCTAGGAATGTTGATAGGACTGTAAATTACTCCCCAGGAATTAGTTACCTTGTTTTGTCTTTATGGTTAGGTTTTTATCCTCCTTTTCCCTTTAATTAAAATACTGTTTATTGCATCGTATCTGTGATTGAGGAGAAGATTATTTCACTGGACACCAGAAAGTTGAGTATATATTTCCCAGGAGTGTGGGTGGGTGCTTGCGTCAGTGTATTTGTAATAGTTCCCTTGCATCCAACCCTGCCCTTGTTGCTGTCTATTATACACAGGCAGAAGGTACAGTGCCCAAGGCTCCTATATGTTTTTGTAATTTAAAAATGCAAGCCTAGATTATTATTCTGCTACAATAGCTCTGCCAAGATGTCAAAAAAAAAAAAAGTGAAAACCTTCATCTGCTACAATCGACAGGAACAGCTTGAGATCAGCTAGGCACTGGAATTAGCAGGCTCTTGCAAATATTTAAGGAGACGAGACAGTGGGGCAGATGTTTTTTCAGACACCCTACCATTCTTAATGACTGGACAGACAGAACCCATGGGGCAAGACATCTTGGAGGATAGACGGAGCAGTGAACAGGACTTCTGCCTCCCAGCTCCGTGAGCTTATTGACAGCCCTGGCTCATTTATCACTGAATGAGACTCTAGCATCACACACCGCCTGTTCCCAGCCACAGAACATATTTGAGGCTCTAGTGTCTGAATTGGTATTAGATATGTTCTTGAGTCCCATTACTGTTAAAAAACCAACCAACAAACAGAAAAAAATCATCAAGTTGAAGAGTCAAATCCTAAATACCATTTCCCCACAGACATGTTTTAATTTATTTATTTATTTTAATAAAAAGCATGGGCGAAAGTAGAAGAAGAGGAAAGACAAATACCCCCCTCTAGAAGAACCATGTACTTTCAAAGTGGCCAGGGACACTGAAGGCAGGCATTCTTGTCCCTGAATTGAACTGAGCAGTGGGAATACTCAAAACTATGTCTGTTAATGCATCAGATAAGTGACTGAGCCACCAGACTGACCTAAGTGGCATTAAAAATGCCTCCTCTTCCTCCTCACTACTGAGGAAAACTTTCATCAGAAACTTTCCGATCAAGAGGAAATAACTGCAGGGACCCATTTTCCAGCAGGTGTAAGTGCCTCAGCCATTTCACTGAGAGCATGAAGGCGCATTTTGGTTACAAAGCCAACTAGGAGAAAAGTTCAGCTTCCCATTCCTAAATACACAGAGCTGTACCATTTCACACCAGGTGAGGCTATAGCTTTGAGGCAGTTGATGTTTTGTAACACAAACTAATATCGTTTTAAGTCTTAAAAACTCTAATTGGAGCAACGCAGTTCTTTTGTGCTCTGCTTGGCTGGGAGAGGAGTCATTTTGGTGCTGTCCCCCAGCAGGACATGCCAGCAGGGCCAGCACAGCCTGCTGGGTCTCGCCTCTGTCTGCTGGGACAATGGCTTGCAATGGGCATGTTTTGCTGACACAGCTGGTTTAAGTCTGACTTTCAGTGAAACCCGCAATACCATCAACTGCCAATTTCAAAACGCTGAATTTATACATTAAAACAAGAAAAAACAGCAAACCCCCAAGCAAACAAGACCTGAAGGGAGTTGCCTGCAAACTGGGGAGACATCTTTCAAATCAAGCATCTATATCCTTGACACATCCAATATTCAAATAGCTGGGTGAGCAAGTTTAAACTTAGTTTGAGACCAGACTCCATCAGCAGTTTGTTTGCTTACTTACACAGGTTTTTTTTAATTTGCTTTTGGCCACTTCCCCCAGCATCCCTGGAACAGCATACACAGCAGCAAAGGCACTGAAGAAGCCTCCCTACCTTGCCCACCCACCTGCTGGCCTGTTTTGCTTTTTCCACATATTCAACAAACCGCTGTCACCCTTGAGCTTTTATTGTCTGCTAATTTATTCAGCTGCCATCACTAAAATAGCAGTGGGAGGTCAACGAGTGATTTTAGAAGATCCACAGCCTCAGAGAAGCCACCCTGATAGACAGGAACTTGTTCACACAGCATCTGGCCTACGCAGCACTTGACTAAAACAGAGAAAAGTTTGCCACCAGCAAAAACGAGGCCTTTTCCTCTGAGAAATCCTCTACTATCTCAGTCCTATGCTGCTTTTCTACACTGTCCTTGTAGCATAAAAGGGACACCTGTCCCATTGCTGCATAGCACTGAGCTGGAATAAAGCTGGCTCTACCCCAGGAGCTGTAGCTCCTGTGTGAATCACCTAAAACACTTTGGAGAGAGTGGCAGAAACAGTCAACTTCTAATACTTATTGTCTTCTTTGCTGGAGGTTAATTACATACAAATCCATTCTACTGCAAATATGGTTAGAATAATTTCAGTGAGGAGTTAAGAATTCTTTTCTATTTCTTACTTCAGATCCAGGCACTTTTTCAAGACCTGCAATGTTTTGGTATGGAGCACCTATTCATATATCATAAGCAAAACTGAAAAATCTCTTCACTATGAAACAAAAGGTACCTGGGGCATAGAGACCTGAGAAGTCATCTGACTGTAGGCAACTTCTCAGGTTCCCAGACACAACCCAGCTGTTCCAAACACCTGGAAATGCAGAGAGGCTGTACTGCACAGTGCTAGTAGCTCAGCTCTTTATGATTCATATAAAATACGTGATAGTGAAACAGCTAAATAGGAAGCACAGTAGATGGCTCCTTAGCCCAACAGATTGTTCTTCTGCCCAGTCTCTCCACAGACACAAGCCCTGTAGCCTCTGAATTTCCCTCCTTGGGCTAAGGATAAGAGTATGCCTCCCATCAAACGCCACAACCCACATCTTTCCTATCAATTCAAATGTAAAACGGGAGATAAAATGAGTAAAGTGAATTTCCATTCCCACTCCATTTGTGACTCAGAGACCACTTTTCAGCGTTGGCTGCAGGCACTCACGTCCATCAGCTGTCCGTGCTTCCATGTGCACAAGGTCAGGTTCTTTATCCAAACCGGTCACCGACCTGGTGAGGGGAGAGAGAGAGAGAAAGAGAGAGAGAGAAGGCAGCCAGTTAGATAAAAGGCTGTAATCAGACAGAGAGAGGGCGAGGGAAAGCAAAAACAGTTTAAGTCTACCTTGTGACACCTGGCATGCGGGTCTCCACCTCCTACCAACTTGTCTCCTTTGCGTTTCTGCACAGCTGGCTCTCAGGGGCCACATACTCACCTTTAAGACAGAAATCTTCCCACGCACTGGTGAGTGAACCTACCTTTGTCTACAAGATCAAGACTACAATGATCATTCTTGTGATGGCAAAGCAAGCTGTTTCCAAAATCCAGTAAAACCAGAACTCTGTTTTGATGCTGAAGGGAAGATGAGGGCACAGCAGTCTCGTGCTTATAGACAGCAAATTTAAAAGGGGTTTTACTTAGCTGATAAGTGACATGAGAGACTGAGTTTCCTGATCTGCCTCTGGTTTGCTGGCCAATCTTGCTACCACTTACCTCAGTTTCCCCATCTTCAAAAGAAAAACTATGACACACACATGCATGGTGAAGTTCTGATTTAAAAAGAAAAAAAAGGCAAGCAAGAAAGTATGCATTATTCACCCCATGATCCCATGCCATGGTCCTGGATAATCATGAAACAAGGCATGATGAGTTTCTTTAATCATACCAGTTGAAACCCAAGTAAATCAAGGCAAATCTTCCTGTGCATTGTTATTTTACTCCCTAAAATATTTTGCAAGGCACATTGCAAAGATAGTTTTCCTCCTGGCAGAGGAAAAAGTCAAGCCTAGAACAGAAATGTTATTATTAGTGTCCTGGCAGATAAGAATCACTGGGAGATGAACATTTAGTCCTAGCAATGGCTGGCAGGGGAAAAAAAAAAAAATCCATAGATGTCCACGTGATTTATGGAGCTGCTTCTCCTGAGTGAACCAAAGGGTTAGATTAAAAAGAGACAATGACAAAAATCAGTTTCTAATTTGGTGGAAGCTGAATTTGATACAGTAGACTGTAAATAATAGATTCCCTCCGAGCAGGCCAATGTTCACAATTCCCTAATATTCTCAAACACTTTTATCACAATCTTTTGCTGCTTTCATCCTTGGGGCATCAACAGCTAAAACATCTCCCCCTCCCAAAAAAAAAAATAGAACAAACAAAATACAGATGCTCTGATCTCAAAAAGCACAGTGAATGAAGCCATGGCTAAAATACGTACGTGCCAGGGTTCAGCTAAGATCAGCCAGTGCTGCAAATGCCAAAACAACTACATTATGACCCACTGTGTAGGTAACTGAAGCTGGCACTGCTTGTTGAATGGGGCACCGCATCAATAGCGGGTCCATTCACAAAACACTGTGAATTGTGGCCAAAAAAACCCAACACGACAAAACAAAGCTGCACAGGCAGTGCTTTCATCATTCTACTCCCAGTGAGAAACAGTCTGCTCCTTAATCACTACCATCAGTTTCAGGGTGATTCCACAAGGAAAAAAAAATGCTGTTTGTTATTGGTAAGGATGCCAGAACAGGCCTGAGTCCCTGTGACTGTGTAACTATTGGGGTCAAATCTTCCAAATATCTGGACGCAGTTAGAAGTGACAGTAGGACAAACAGAAATTCCTTAAAATGTCAGTGAAAAACATTGTGGTGTGCAGCAACATTATTTCCCATTACACATAGAAACAGCACACATCTTTCTAGTTCATAGCAGAAGTTTTCTGCCTTTTTCCCATAAGTTGCCCTAAATGCTGTAATTTCAGCTGTTCTGCAATTGCAACCTTTGCGTATGACATGCCAATAGAGATGGAGGAAACAGTAATTTCAGCACTTTTTACTTCTAGGTGTAGGTTAGGAACACATAAGGGGCCTGCCCCACAGCCCTTCCCATCAGGCTTCCTATTTATTATCCAGCTTCACCCTGGAGCCCGCACTCTCCAGGTTTCCTTCTGGAAGCCAGACACCAGCCTTCTCCCAGAGCCATCTGCTGTGTCCTGACAGCAGCTGTGTCACCTGCCCCCATTACACCTCCTGGGTCCCTCCCCTGCAGATGGAGGGGGCACCGTCCCTCTCCCCCAGCACTGGGGCAAACCTACTCCTGGCCCAGGTAATAAGAAACATCCGTCTGCCACAGCACTATTCATTTTAAAAGGGACTGCAATTAGAAGAACTTAAGTATTTTCAAACAAAATCCAAAATACTCATTACCATTGTGCATTTGAATACACAAGCTTTGTAGATCTGCTCATAATATCTATTAAGTGAGAACCAGGAGATGATAAGTCTCCCGAAACATGTCATACTAGCTTGAAGTTTTTTTCCCAGTGCCATCTACTTGTTTCCTCATTCATTTTGACAATGAAAACAAAATGACCAGCATACAGCATCCCCCTAGTACTTCTCTGCTCGCCGAATACTGTACTTCAAGTGGAAAAGCTCACAAAGCAATCTCCTGCACGCAAAAATCAGATGAGCTCCTTTTATCCGCAGGCAGATAACAAGCCTGTAAAGTAATGTATCGGTCATTCTTCCTTTTCGCAAACCAAGTAGCTCTCTTCTATCAGAAACTTGGATTGCAAAAACAAATCCCCAATCAGTGCTGTTTCTTCGTGCCTCACCTCACGTCTGTTCCCACTGGCAAAGAACACAGCTTTGCTTTGCAGTGCTCTGGCTCCTAAATACAGGTATTTTCAGTAAATGGTCTTTCATCATTTATCTGGAGAAGCTTAACATGAAGAATGCAAAGAAGCCAGGCAGTGGAAAAAGCAAGATGTGAATGCAGGTCCTGGCGCACAGTTGCAAAAAGGCATGCACAGACTGTAAAGCTATTCCTTTATCTCGTAGTAATTTCTCTGGTCTTGAGAACTCACTACAACGACCTCTCAAGTCTGGCAACACAGGAACAGAAACAAAACAAGAGGCATCATCTTCACAGCTTTATATTTTCTCATACATTATCTCTCTGAAGAACATTTGGAGGATGCACTGCTCAAAACTATTTGATCAACTGAGGACAGATCTCAGCATCCCCTGACTTACCCTTTCCCAGGCATATTCTCTACAACTAAGTGGAGCCCACACAGTGGGTTGGCTGGCAAGGGGTTTCATGGCTCTCTGGTTGATAAACAGCTCTATTTCAGACGCTTACAAAGACATGAGTATTTACCAACATTCAGAAGTCTAAGCTTAGCCTGTAAACAGATTTCCTGCCACATGGTCCCACCTCAGGTACCATGCACAGCTCAGCTCTGTGTTTTGTATGTGCACAAACTCCAGACAGTAAAAATTAAATCAAGGTCCACAAAATGCATCCGGGTGTGCTGCTGCCCTGGATGGCCGTAGGGAGGAAAAAAGGGCTCTCTTGCTGTGAGAAACCATGCTAAATCAACATATTCTACCATCCCTATTCATTTATCACCACTGGGATGAGAAAATGCTGAGAAGATGTAGGCAGAAGTGACAGGAAAGGTCATTTTTTCATGCTGACGCATTCCCTGACTGCTGCAAAGGCAGTTTTTGAAATTCGGAGCCTGCAGCCAGTATTGCAGCTGGCACAGGATCACTGGCCAATTAAGAATTCAAACTACCTCTGAATCCCATTAAGAAGGAAGCAATGGTTACTTTTTTCCCTAGCCTTCTGCTGCTGCTTTTCCTTTTCTGTTCTCGTGGTAGCTCTTGTTTTTCACAAGATCTTTCCTTGCTTCTTTTCAGGAAAGGATTGTGTGTTCTTGAAAGCTGAAGGATGGATAGGACCCTGCAAGATCACTACCTCTGTCTTGAAGGAAGAATGTTGGGCTTGAATGCACATTTACTAGGCTACTCTGCTAATATTTCATCTCTGACTGTGAGGGAGAGCAAGTGAGGAGGACAGGAAAAACAAAGTATTCTGCACTGTAAGTAGCTACTCCTGAATTGTTTTCATATAAGATACTATGTAGTTCAAAATGAAAAATGCTAGCATATGCAAAGAAAGGAGAAAAGGAAAGATACATGCTCTCTGGGTTACATGCCCACTGCATACCTCAACTCACTGTTTCTACCAACTCTACCGCCTTTCCATGGAATAAACCACTTTTACTTTTTTTTCTACCCATTTTGCAGGCATCAGGCATTCAATGATAAAAGACAGCGCTGAGATTTAGCTACTCTAGCATCTTAGATCAAGAATGCTGAGCAATTCAGGCTGCCTGCCATTGTACCTTGCTCCCTAAACCATCAATACAGAATAAGAGGTGCTCTGTTCCTCCATCTCCTGGCCCCATTAGCTTGTGGGGTGAAGGTGGGTATCACTGGACATCAGCAACATTTGTGTCAAGGATTTATGACAAGGTAAAAAATCAGGTCACAGATCAGCCTTTCAAATTTGGTCTGGAATGTGTTGGATTGAGCTTTTTGCCAGGGGTGTGCCTGGTTTCTGACCAGTCAAGATGGCATTCACTAGCTCTAGCTTTAAAACAAAATCAAAACTTTTACAATGGTTGAGACTTTCCTAAGATGCTGACTTGGAAACTAATTTTTGCAGGTTGGGATGTCAGACTGAAGGCAATTGTCACTGCTCATGTAAAGAGATGGAGGAAACAGATGGAGACTACTTAGCAGGATGTTGTGCAGTAGATAAGGGTTAGAAATGGGAAGGAACAAGGCATAATTATTGTGCTATAATATGTAAACGGGGAAAAACACATCCTCTTGCTGCAGGCAACTGCCGTCAAATCTGTGCATATTGCCAATTAGTCTGCTGGAATTTCAATTGTATCCTGCCCCAGAAGTGAATAAGCACTTCTGTGTGGTACCAGGCAAGCAACGCATGGGACTAACTCATCCAGGCAACAAAAGGGCCATGTCTATATGGGCAGATGGGACCAGAAACTGATTATAAAATTCCTGACAATTCCTTGTCAACTGATCTGGGCCTTTTCACGTAGCACCATTGCTACATTATACCTACATTTCCAATACGGTCCAAGAGCCAACAGGCTACCTTCACCATCTGACATGGCATTACATTCACCTAGGTGTCAATAACTGCAGTTACCTTCAGGTCGTCAGAGGGGTTCTGTGTTTTAATCTGTTATTTACTGCAGTCAGGCCTCAAACTAGGTCCATCAGCCATTAACTCTGCACGTGTAACAGCCAATGTGCACACAAGCTTTCTACACCTCAGACTGACAATGTGCCACAAACTACCCTAGTTAAGAACAGATACAAATGTCGAACTGTTGCGGTAAAGGATGTATTTATTAAACACATAAACACAGCACCATTCTCTGTGGCTGAACAGGGGGAGATGCTGCTGGATGGAGAAGGATGTGATGAAGTTTCTGAAGAGTTATGGACAAAATCTCCTTGCATAGCATATTTCAAATGAAATGGAAAAAAAGCTGGGCAGGAAGCTACAGTAAGAAAGTGTCCTAGCCAGGTCCCTGGAGCTTCCTACATCTTTTCGAGCGCTAATTGCTGTGATGCTACAATTCTGGACATGGGCAGAAGTAATTGTTGTGAGACTTCACTTGCAAGATAAGGCAAAAAAATTGCCAAGTGTTTATTCTCAGCTAATTTCTTCTCAGCAGAGCCAATCCTTTTTAAAACATCCCAATGAATTTTAAGAAGGTGTCCTGCCTGGTATCTCAAATGAAACAAAACTCTGGTGTTCACAGCCTCTGCATGTTTTTCCATATGTGCATACGTGCACTCGCCTACCTGCATCTCATCCCCACTACCTGCTGAATGCCTGAACCAATCACCTGTAAACTCAGTGGATTACAGGTCCCAGAAGTACAAAGTTGCTACACACAGGTTTTTTTCATGGATATAGCAGGCCAGGAAGAAGAAAGAAGTCCAAATCAATCTTTCCTTGAGGGAAAAGCTGACATTTAGGATCAACCATGTCACCAATCACTAGAGAATCCACACAGGACAGCAGGCTCTGCTGCACACGGAATTTTTTTTTCCTCTTCCCGGTACACAGAAGAAGGTGACCCTGCATATCACAGAAATTAACGGCAATGGGAAAGAAATGCCACTGAACCCAAGAAAACCTTTAAAGGATATTTATCGACAGAACAAAACTGCTGTTGATTCATGTTTTGGTTTTGCCTGTATGCTAATACTAAAAACTAAGAAAGTACAAATAATTCTGTGTCTAGTTCTCATTCAGTTCATAGGTCTTAATCCTTTAAAGTCCTCTGGCACTTCTTCCCCAACCATTACTATAAATCCCAATAAACACAACTGGATTTTCATGAAATAAACTCAAAAATGTGTGTGGGTAAAAGGCTGAAGTTCCTTACAGTTCTGTCAAGGTTTGAAAAGGCCAGCGGCGCAGGCAGGGCATGTGCTGGAGGTGGCATCTTAATTTCCCAGCCTGAAATAACTTCTCATGGGGACTGAGACTCATGCAGGGAGCAGATCTGTCAGCTACGTCAAGCCAGCACTCAGAGCGGGCGTGCTACCAGGTGCAGTCACAGTCCTGCTGCTTACTTACAAACTAAATAAGCTTCTCCCAGGCAGCCTGCTGCTCCTGACTCATCAGAGTACAGCCCATCCAGGATATATAAAAGCAGCCCTGGGGACTTATCCTAATTGAGTAAGAAGCTCCCCCTGCCCCCTTTTCTTTTTGCCAGGTCCTAGCAGCACTAGCACCAGAATATGGTGGAAGTAATGAAGCATTGGCTCATCAACTTAAGATGTTATTGTCTTGAAGACATCTCAAAGCTTCAGTGCGTGATATACGAACAGCTCTCTGTCCCATGTGCATCCAAAACAGACAGTGATGCTTTAAGAAAGGCATTTCGAGAGAGGAGATTTAGCTGGGATTAGAGGTCTACAATCTTAATGGTGGACAAGTTTGAAACATATTCCAACAGAAGAGTTTGATTCTGTTTTGCCTTCTGGAGGAAGCCACATTTTTTGCAGGACTTCTATTTTATTTTGGTTTTAATATTCTAAATTTCAAGTCCTTAGAGGAAAGAAGAATAACAGTATATTTTTTTAAAACAAAAAAATGACATATTTTTAGCTTATTCTCAATTCTCATACTGTTCTTTGTCCGCTATCCCTTTTTTATGGAATAGGAGAGGAAAAAACAGAAATATTGGAGAAATAGAAACTTAAACTGCAGAAATTTTTGTGTACAACAGTCATTTTTGTGATCAAAATCTAAGCCAAATTACTGTGGGTGAAGGGGGCGGGGGGAATCCCCTCCAGATAAATAGTTCCTTCTACTTAACCAAAAATCTTTGTTTCCCAATGGAAAATTTGGGAGTAGAATAGTTTATGGGAGTTGAGGGTGACATAGTGTGTGGGTTTTTTCAGCTTTTTGGAAAAAATAAATAAATCAAGGAAATGACATTTCTACCAGCTGTGATTTGTGTAGATCTGTGAAACTCAAGCACAGAGTTTTTGTTTCTCTTCCAAGATTGGTCACTGGCATATTGACTTTCACCTCTTTCCCTGCATTTGGTTTAATATTAGTTTAGTGCCTACTATATTATGAAGCCTAGTTAATTAATGTTTGCCCAGTGCTTGGCTACCCTCCTTTGAAAGTCACGTAGATGGAGAATTGCTATATATTATTGCTTTGGTTTTTCAGGAACCACGAATCAGCCCTGTTTCTGATCACTTTGGAAAAGCAAAGTCCTTGCTCAGAGACACCATCAGCTAAGCCCAGGACTTCCCTGGAGTTTGCTTCCCTCCCTGGAAGGAAACATTTAGAAGACTCATAACATTCCTTTGAGTTTGTTAAGATCTTTTCCCCAACATCTCCCAGCAACATGACCCGTTCAAGCAATGTTTTACACCAAATAAGGATTCTCAGTTTACTATGTGTTTAATTGCCCTTATTTGTATGAACATTTTCTGACTGAAATTATGACATGCCTGAAACGCTAAGGCCCAGTGATTCAGCTATTAACAGAGTCCTAGGCAGAATATAGTGCCTCTGAAAAGCTTTAGACTGAAAGCATTGTTTAATAAATGAATGCAGCAGTAGATGAATAAAAATAAATTGTCCAAAGAGGGGATGCCAGTATGAAACTTGGCACAGGCAAAATGTACACGATATGCTGATGAGCCCTGTATGCCTATGGGCATTGTACACTGTATTAATTAAGAAAGGATGAATCTCCACATTCTCTGTTGCAGAATATTGTGAAGAATCACCCTGGATAACATCTAACATTTTGAAAATACATTTGTGGGTCAGTTTATGCATTTTGGAGAAAGGCAATGTGAAAAACTAGATTTCTGTCACAAACCTTTAGTGACAGTTGTTTCTCTTCATTTCAAATGCTAACCTGAATAGAATAAAATGGCTTATTTTGTTCTTTAACTTTTAACCATCAGCCAGAAAAGGATGAGAGAGATGAAAGAAGAAGAAGGGGAAGGAGGAGAAAGACAGAGGAGAATAAACTACTCTGTTCTGGACCATCAAGCATAAATCTACCAATGTGTCTCCTTGCCCAAAATAAAACAAGTGTACTCAATTAGCCACTGAGAGTGAGATGCTCATTTGTCCCAACATCCACAAGAGGAAAAGACAAATAAGCAGGAAACAAAAAGGATTCTGGCAGCAGACAGATATGCAAAACAAGCTGTGTCTGTAGAAATGGCAAGTCTGCGTGGCTATGATGGGTAAAAGCAACAGTGACAGGAGGTCTGCAGATCACCATGCGTCTGATGACATGACAGGTTTGCATTTAAAAAAGAAACATCCTCACAGAATGGCAAGGAGATGAATAAAATGGCCACAGCCACTTGCAGGTGTCTCCATCAGTGGAAGAGTGACACTGCAGCGGGAGTGACCACAGAAACCATGGAGCTTTTGTGGGTTCCTTTGCTTCGAGTCGGATGGATGCACCAACAATAAGGAGACAAGGCTGCCCAGGGGGCTGAGCACCACAAGCACTCCCAGCTCTTCACAACGGCAGAGTCCCAAAGCATCCTCCTTCCCAAAGCACCACGCTTTTCAAGTAAGCAAGCTCAGGGCAGAGCGCTGCAACAGGGGTTTGTGCTGCCCACATGTCAAGAAGTAAAGATGTATGGTCAAGCTGTAGCTAAATCAAGAGCTTCTCTTTGTTCTTAGCCTGTTGTTATAGATGAGCAATAAAAGTACAAGGCTGAATGAAAAGTAATACTCTGCTGTTTTCGAGCCTCAAGGCAAATTCCAAAGTGTCAGTGGACTGTTCAAATCTAGTGATTTGTAGAAAGAAAAACCAGAAGAATTCTAGAGAAACTACAGCAGATCCAGAAATGGCTTTAGGGAGACACTATTTCAGATTTCCCCTAAAATCAATATTATAATGGAACACATCTCCTTCCCTCAAAGATTTTCAATCAAAACCTGAAAATTCAAAATATTGTGAGCAAAATCTAAGAATCTTTCTGCAACCGTTGGCCAAAAACCTGACAGAATTTTTGGTTTGTTTTTCTTATTCTTTTTCCAATTAAAAAAAGCAGGATTTTGTCCTATGGGAGGAGATCCAGATCTACAGCATTCAGCTCTGAAGTGTACAGGTACGGTTTATTAATATTATTTCCTCAGTCCTTGCTGCTAGTCACAGGTCAGTATGTTTCTCCCACTTAAACTCAGCTGCAGAACTCCCGGTATTTCACTAAACATGGAAATGTGTCTACATCCCATTTTCATTGCCTTCTGTCCAGTGGAGGACAATTATCTGCAAGATAATTACAGAGCTATGATAGTCACCGCTAGCTCCTATTCCAATTAGCTCACTCCAAATACGCAAGTAAAACAGCCTCACTCACTGGCTTCTCATCCTTGTTCTGTATATGATCAGCAAGAGACAAGTTACTGAATCAACATTATTTAAAAGAACCTGTAGTGCAGCTAATAAGATACTCCTTCCTACTCAGGTTCTGATGTAGCTTCGTGCTCACTATGCTTAACAATAGCAAATTAAACTCTTCTCATTCTATAGAGGAGGCTCAGGGGAATGCCTGGGAACGAAAGGATGGGAGTTTCAATTTCTTCTCTTGCCGAGAATGAATTCTGCCTCATATAACCACTGATGAATTGTCGTTTTAAGAGAGTTTGTTAATTTTCAACAGGCAGAAGGCATAAAGAGGGACCTTCTTATCTTTAATGGATGTTATTGAGTGACACAAATGGCTCACGTTTAAATGAATGCAGAAACATCTTGTCTGGTTTGCCATGATAAGACTGTTCTTTCTGCACAGCACAGGTTCAGCTCCTTCTGTTAAATAAAACAACTGTTTTTGTTCAGCTTAATGGACGGCAAACTTACAAAGGCTCAGAGGCTGAAGTCAGTTCAGGGAAACGAACTGGAATTTTTCTGGTCCTTTTCTGATTCTTCTTGAGAAAATCTACCCAAAGAGCTTTGAGGTATGACTGAAAATCGAGTTTCAAGCAAAAACGGTCCCTGATATTATTGATGTACTTAGTGAGGATAAATTCCCCATCAGATTGCAACTTTCTCCAATGCAAGAATGCTTCCAGCCCCAGCTGCTGTAAAGAAATAAGAGCTGTAACAACCCACACAAAGGTGCACCTCTGGAAATCCAAGTGGGCCATCTGGGATGAGGTCTGGGGCAGCGGTCTGAGGTCTGAGGTCAGCAGGTGTTTTGCCACTGAATGAAATGGCTGGAAATTATGTCCACAATCAGAGGATGTGAAAATGTCATTCCTCAACTTCTCAGAAAAGTGGTGAGTTAAAACAAGTTCCAAAGATTTCTCTGCAAGCCATCTAAAAGCAAGAAGGGTTCTCTCCCACAATGAAAATCTGCCCATTCCTGCAGAAACAGAGATTAGTATGCTACAGAACAAAGGCCAAAACTTAAGGCAAATTCCACACACACACACACAAATAAAAAAAGTGGGAGAATATTGCTTACTAGCCAGACAGCACAAAATATGATACTACCCGCAGTCTGGCAGCCTAGCTTTTCATTAGCTTTGCCAAGCTATGACAGTATGGGAAATCCCCATATGCCTCAGAGAGATGCATTATTCAATATATTAATTAGAGGGCTGGCTTTCATCACTGCTTCTTACAAAGTATCACAAAGAATTACTCTGGGACTGTTACTGACAGGCTGAAATTAATTTGTGTTTGAGTTCACGTGCAATAGGAGAGACGGGATGAAGTCGGTCCAGGCAGCCTGCATCGGTCTGCAGTACAGCATTTAAGCTTCCAACATTGGCCTGTGAAACACTGAGATGAAGGCTGGAGTTCTTACTCCTGTTGCATGAGAAAGGAAACAGGTCCTTCCACCACACACTGTCTAGACAGACATGGCATTCAGGTCTAGTCCAGGGATAAATCTTTATTGGGAGAAACTGGTGAAGTTGGTGAAGGGTTTAGAGTGGAAGCCATACGAAGAGCAGCTAAGTCACTTAGTTTCTTCAGCCTGGAGGAGACTGAGAAGAGACCTCATCATGGTCTACAGCTTCCTCACAAGGGGAGGAGGAGGGGCAGGTGCTGATCTCTGGCGACTAGTGATAGGACCTGATTGAACAGCAGGAAGATGTGCCAGGGGAGGTTTAGGTTGGACATGAGGAAAAGTTTCTTCACCCAGAGGGTCGTGGAGCACTGGAACAGGCTCCCCAGGGAGGTGTCACGGCCCCAACCTGACAGCGTTCAAGAAGAGACTGGACAACGCCCTCAGACACACAGTGTGAACTGTGGGGTTGTCCTGTGCAGGGACAGGAGTTGGATTTGACGATCTCTGTGGATCCTTTCCGACTCAGGACATTCTATGATTCTATGAAATATTCAACAAATCCCTGCTTAGATCTTTCTTGCTAGTGGTTTATCTGGTTTGCTCCAGTCTCAGACACTTAGTCACAAGAGAGTGAGGGGGATTACAAAGTGAGCCAAGATTAGCAATGGGGGAAATGAGAGAGGTGGCTGGCCCCCAGGACATAAAGAAACTTGACAGATGAGAGACCAAAGCAAAAGATTTTTTGATGACTGAAAGCCCTAACTGCAGCATAATATGTGACATTTAGTGGTAAGCATTAAACTTAAAAACCAATGAACAGAAATGTTTCAACCCGCATTTTTCCAGTCTTCAAAAAAATTTTTAAAAAATCACTGCCAGCCACAGTACATTAAAGTCATAAATATGGCTAACATCACAAATTGCACTAAAATCACAAATCACAAATTCTAAAACTAGATAGGATTTATGTAAGGGCATCCACACTTACGTTAGGGGAGAAGAGGTAATCCCTCCTTCTGCAAGATATGCTGTGTTTCTCAAGAAAAAGGAGGTTAGAAAGAGAAGTTCACAGAAGGCAATTTATTCCAAAATTGCCCTCCCATAGGGTATATTCAATGGGTCAATGAAAGAACTTGTTCTGGCTGTGATATCAACCAGAATTTCAGAAGTGGTATAAGAAATGAGAGTTTTGTGTCATTTGGCTCTTTTCTTCTGGTTCATTTATTATGTAGTTTACTGGTTTTAAATGAGAATTTAAAGTATGTTACATTATTACCCTTCATGATCACACACACTCCTTGTAGCCAGTATGCTTTTCTTTTGTCTTCCTAATAGAACTTTGAGCCCAGGGAGCCTAATAGCTTGGCATCCGCAGGACTCTCTAAAAAAGTCAAATGCTTATTTTCCTGGGAAAGCAGGCAGTAAGAAGAGGAGCATCACACAACAGCAAAGTCAAGCAATGAACATCCTTTAGGAGTTCTTCCAACACATCAGCTACTATTTAGAGGTTAAATTCATAGGACAGAGACTAGTATCAAATTTCCTTTGTAGTACGAAGCCATTAGTCAGCATAAAGTGTAAATATACACCAGAAACCCAAGTATCTTTGCTTTTAGTCCCAGGTAAACTAGAAAATATTCTGTATTACTCCTCCAGTGTTATACTAGGGGGTTTTGCCACCTTCTACAAAGATGTTTTCCCAGATCCAACTATTTATGCCAAACTCCCATAAAGCAGTTGAAAAAAAAAATCCAAACAAAAAAGAAACCAAAATAAAAAGCAAACAACCCACCCCCCCAAAATACCCCACAAAACAAACAAACAAAAACCCCAACCAACCCACCCAAACAAACACACACACAAAACACTAAAAAAACAAACAACATGGACTGTGCTCAAAAATGGGAATGGTAGGCTGAACATTGGACTAACTGTAGGCACAAACAGAACAGGCGAGCTCTATGCAGCCTCTACAGCACAGTCCTACAGGGTTTCCCAGAGACAGAAAGTGAAGGATATCCCTTTTCTTAGGGTCATTTAGGATTTTTCACTCTTAGATATTCTTGAAATCTATCACAGCAACCCTAGAAGAACACTTAGCAATCTATAGTTGAAAAACAGGATAGCATTTAAGTGTAGGAAAAAACATGCTTATGGACAAAAGCAAAATATAAATCTGACAAAGGTTTCTCAAACTTTGTTGATCAGTCTTGTATGCTACTGATCACATTTATGAAGAATGATAATCTTACTGAACATCTAACTTGGATATTATGGACTAATATCTGGTCTGCATCACAACAGGGCAAAATGGAAAGAGGGGTCCGGATGTCTCTATGTTGACTTTATCCAGACACTTTGTTTCAGACTGCACTCTTTCCCTACTTTAATTTTAAAAGCTCATATATTGCAATATGTGGTTTTTTCTAATTTAAAAATAAATTCAAAAAACATTATAAAAAAAATCAACCATGTCAGGATGTTTCTTTGTTTAATTTTGAGATAAATATTTCGATAATGTTGACATTAATTCTAAAATATCTTCATTGACTTGAAACTTTTTCAACAAAAATAAACACTATTTCAGCCAATAAAAAGTATCCAACTCTATATCCAGATTCTATTTCTATCTCTGCCACTGAGTTACCATGTAATCACAAGTTAGTCAGCTATGACCTACTGTTTGGAAACATAAAATATCTATGCTGCCAATTGCATTAATTGTAGGCACACAAAATGAAAATACCTAACCTCACAGTTCCCCCACTTGCAGAAAACGAAATCGGTCTTCTTATCACCATGGTGTTGTGATCTTTAATTAAGTAATGTGACCTTGCAGGGAAATCTTCCAATATATGCCAAGACCTCTTAAGAAGGTCTCATCTCTTCTGCACTCTTATTACAGAGCCTGAGGCTAGAATTTGAAAATTTTGTCTTCAGCCTAATACAGTTCATGGTTGTGGTGGCCTGAGTAACACATTCCAGATTTATGTCAGCATTACCCTCTGGGAGAAAAACTTTTCCCGGGTGTTCTCACCCGCAGGGCACAGGAAGCAAGTCCCTTAACACAGGCAGATGAGTCATTAGCCCACGGGAGCCTCCACTAATAGGTCTCTGTTCAGTTCTTCATGTGCAGACTATGTGAATAGCCACTGGGTATATGCCTCGATGATGCTATCTACAGGCAGTGTTAGCCATGGCTGCTAAACTGGAATTATTCCTTTTATCCATAGCTCCATGTACAGTATGGTTTTAATTCTGAAAAGCTCTAGTGCAGGATTACTTAACAGTCAATTTGACATTTACAAGACTGTTTTCTTAACATTAAACTTGGCTGTAAAAAAATCAGGCAATGTTTCCCCAGCACCATCCAGTGACACCATCTGGTAGTTAATGATTAGTGGGATTTACAGGAGAGACAGGCACATATTTGACTAACTACTTCATTGCTGGCAAACTAGTCAAAGTAAAGGTAACCTTAGTTGCATCCAAAGGTCACTTATGGAACTGCTGCTGAAACAGCCTGTGTGGACCCAAATGGGCACCGAGATTAGGAAATACCAGTGCTGTCACAGAGATAAGGAAATAAAAACAGACACAAACCTCTGTCCAGCTTCAGATCCAAACCCAGATCACAACCTCTTGAAACACTGAGGTAAATCCCTTATCTTCTGCTCATTACTCCCAGATATCCAAACCAGCCTCTGCTATAGTCTTCGTGAAACTCAAGCTGCAAATAAGTAGAAATACACTGGCTACATGTTATCACTGTTCCTATCCAAAATCATGTCAAAAAGGACCAAAAACCTTGCCCTCCAGAGACAAAATTTGATGGCTTATGTCTAAAAGAACGGTGGCAGAAAAGTTGTAATTCCAAAGCATCGTCTAAGTGGATCCACAGCCTCTTCCCTTCTCCCAGTTTTTAATCCTTGGAGTTAAAAACAATTGTGGCTGGCATTCATGGATACCAAATCAACCAGAAATCTGGTTGGTTATCACAGAAAGAGAAAAAAAAAAATTTTGGGGACACTCAGTGCAGGAATCAGCAGTGTACTGGAGAAATGCTCATTACATCACTTTTTTCCTATTTGCGGATTTAAATGTTGCTCCTCGAAGCAGACTAGGGCACATCCTATTTTCCTTCTCCTACTGCTTCTCCTCCTGCCCAGCTTTCATCACTAGTGTGTATTTCAGTGCCTTTTACTGACTAGGATCATCCTGGGCACTGACTTCAGTGCTCCAAATATCCCCATAGCCATCAGAAACGCTGTGCAGATTTCTCCCTCGCTTCCACACAAATGGGTACTCCCCAATGTTCCCTCTTCCAGGCTTTGACAGAATCACCTCAAATCCCAGAAAGCACATTTAAAAAAAGATTTAAAAATGAGAAAAGCATAAATGTCTAGGTGTACCAGGCAAAAAAAAAATGGAAAACGGTCCCACATCCAGCACTTCATATTCTCCAGTGATGATGGGAGGCAGGAAACGTGAACAAGCGCCCCAGCAAAGAGCAGCCTGGGGAGACCCGAAAAAAGAGGATGGGTGTCCCAAGGAGTACAGCTCTGTCCTCTGCACAGGATGGTGTCCCCTGTGTCTGCTCCGCAAACATAGGCAGGGCCTCCAGAAACAGATGAACAGGGGATGATATTCACAACCGCTTAGCTGACAAAGCCAGAAAACACAGATTACCTTGTGGAACTCCACATTTTAAAGAAGTAAGCCATAAGATTATAAAAGGTCTTCATATAACATGAAAACATCTTTTAACTCTCTAGTGCCCTTCAGTGTTCTTAATCCACTGCTGTAGTACCTGGTATCACAATATTTGAGTACCTCACCCACTACATCCAGCCAGGAAAAGAAATTATTTCCTATCTCAGTCTTAGCTAAGAGATAACAAGGCAAAGTCAGTTTGAGCCACCCAAGATGACATGGAAGAGCTGTGGTCCAGCAAAGTGCTGAACAAGGTTCAGTGAATGCTTCATTAACCGTCTTGCCCACCTGCTTAGTCCCGTTGTCCCAGCACAGGAAAAGGCAGAGGCAGTAAAGTAATTTAAGGACAATTCAAGTGCTTTGAGTTCTTATCTGAACAGAGACAGAATTCAGTCAGCACAGAACACACCATGTGTTTTACAGACAAGGAAACTTCCCCAACATTTCTTACAGTACGAAATATGGACTGGATTTTTTATATCCCTCCACATGATAGCACAGGTGTCTAAGTTATAGTGAGAGAAAATAAACAGGGCCTAGAGGGAACTGCAGAAATGTGTTTTAAAAGAAAAGAACATTGAGTAGTTCTTTAACAAACTTTGCACCCATGCTGGTTCCAGTTATCTTGCGTAATTTCAGAGTGACGAGTGATCTGGGAATTTCTGTATCACATTAGCGTAAGTTCCTATTTCCAGCCTTACAGGATCCTAAGTTATTAAAATCTCTGAGGCCAAGGTACATGGGAGCCAAATTTGGATGCCTGTACTCACATCAAGTAACACATTCTGTTCAAGCTCTGCCACTGCCATCAGTGGGTGTAGCTAACAAATGAATCACTACTACAGAAGTAGAGATCTCAGATTCCAGTTTTTATAACTATGAAGTGAATCTCAGCTCATGCACAAACTTTGAGCTGGCCACAGGAACTGAAGAGGCATGTCCCCTAACTGTGGGGCATGTGACATCCGTACAGGAGGAGAATACAAAACTACAAACCAGTGATTGGCACCAAAATCTGGGACTAAGGAAAGGAGTTGAAGGCAACAGCCAGGGTACAAAGCCATAGATCAGGTTGAGAGCTTAGGACTTTATTTTTGACCGGTGGGGACCCATAACAGATGCTGCCTGCCAGAGCTACAGCAAAATGCACAGAGTGACCTGTCTGTCTATGATGACTACCAGATAGGTCTTTCTTACTCTGCTAAGTGAAAATTCACATCTCAACCTCAAGAGTTCTGATGCAATTGTAATTTTCTCATGGCTTTAAAGACTCTATATCTGGAGCTCTCTCAGCGAAGGTATAATTATTTGGAAAGGTCTCAGAGAGAAAAATAAGACCTCTCCCTGTCAGGCTGACTGATCCCATGAACCAGGTAAAGATTATAGTCTTCACAAACCCAGTCTCAACAGCCTGAGAGATGAAAGTCATGCTTTGAAGAAAAAAAAAAATAGACAAAGGCTGCCCCAGATAGGGCCAGATGCATTCAGATCAGATGAAGACTTTGCCATTTGATGAAGGATGCTTACTTGAGCCCCCGCTAAAAAATAACGCAGAGCAACACAAACGAGCAGCTCACCTCGGATTTTGGCATCTCGCTTTTGTTATTATTTCACCTTTCCTGGAAGTTTTAATTAAGAGGTGCGATAATGTAGTATTTGATAAGATGATGAATTCCACAGAGTAGTGTCTCATGTCCCTCTGAAACATAGCTATACCTACTTTCTCCCTCTTGCATAGCCTAATAAAAAGAAAACACAAAATTCCCAAGGCTAAAGTGTTCTCCTTGCATTTCTTTTTCTGTACACATCTTACAGGCCAGAACTTGTAAGACATCACAGTTTGCAGCTTTAAAAAGAAATTTAAAAAAAAAAAAAAAAATCAGACAGCTAAGGGGAGTTATTATGTTCCAAAGTTTCAACATCTCTGACCCCTGCACTATGAATTGGTTGAAATCTCTCTCACTCTGGGAAAAACCTAATTCACTCTCTTGGCAAGTTTATTGTCAGTGGGATTCTACTGGTTTTGAGCGGAATAAAGATTTTTAGGTCTATGCCATACAAGTTTTAACTATAGAAGACTTTCACATTTTCTAAGAGAAAGAGACACTTGAAACAGAGGCTTTATATAATGCAGTGTTAAAAGCAGCATTCAAACTGTGCAGCCAAAAGGCTGTATGAAAAATGAGGTAGATTGTTGAAAACAATGTACAGGTTTTGGCATCAAATGAACATAGGAAAACAGGCAATTTCCACTAACCATTGTTATAGAAAAGTAGAAAACAAAACACAACAACAGAGCCTTTCCTTCAGAAAGAGATTACGCTTTGTTCCCAAGTCAGCTCAGCCCTTGCACTTTATTCTCCAAGAAAGCCTTTCCCCTAAGCTCAGCTGTGCTATTTGAAGGGTAGGGTACAATTATCCCATGGGAACAGCTATTCTGCTCCACAGAAGGATATACCTGGAGAGGATCTACACTCACCTTTGTGACATGCATCCAGCACGAACAGTGAAATCAAAGGATTTTGGATAATTAAATCAATCAACCATTCACCACCAGAACCAGGAGAACATAACCACCTTTCCTTCACTATGGAAATGTGAAACAGTGACATGGTCATACACGGTTCTAGATCTTTGATGTATTTTGCAGGTCTGTGTGACTTAGGACCCTCACATCTTCCTCTCCTAGATGTTTAAAAACCTTCTTAGACTGTTCAAAATCCACAAGCACACTGAGAGAAACCTCCAGACTTAGTGCCAAAAAGCCGTGTTTTAAATGTGGGACTCTAAAGCTGTTTAGAGAGATTTGCAGAAGGACTTAGACAATTTGAAAATACTATGAGGCATCTATCTCTACTGCAAGGTGTGGAAATACTGCAAATCCAATCTATAGATATTTTAGGCCTGGAATCCACATATTTTTAATGATGTGCAAGAATTTCTATGAGAATTTGACTCTAAGTTATATATCTATATATCATATATCTAGATATAGATATATGTATCTCATGCTTTGCAATTAGGAGTAAATTCATCCAAGTCCTTTTTTGTTTTGACTCTTCAAAATAAGACCCTGTGGTTTCTTAATATTACCATCTTTTTTCGTTGTAAGGACTAGGTACTTTTTCAACTATTCACAGATTCTGTAAACCAGCAATTCTACATGTTCACATAAATGCTCCATCTTCTGGCATGTAGTAAAGCACTAAGAATCTGATTCGATCCCCAAATCCTAGATACAACTACAGAAGACTAGTACTGGATTTTCTGTTTCTCACTAAATTCAATTCTTGGGCCTTCACATGGTGAAGAGAATTTTGGAAAAATGGCATCTGGAATGGAGGAGCTTGGAAACAAGAACTAAATCTGTTTAATCATCTGTTTTGAAGACACTCCCAATTTTGGAGGCTGACACTTGGGAAATGGAAAGGAAAATAGTAACAAAGCAGATTTTTAGCAACTGCTTGCAGATCCTAGGCTTTCACCAGTCAGTAGGAAGAAACTGGTTCCTCAGAGAGTGATTCAAAGCAGCGTTTGAATCTTCCTTTCTCCCAATGGTTGCATAAAGAGACTGGTCAGAGCGGCTGGCTTTGCACAAAGGCTGTTTTGTGGGTAATGTAGCTCTCAGAAGGGCTGGAAAATAGGTCTAATGATCATAGTTCTGTCACTGAAGCACTGGGCAGTTTCTCTGTGTTACTGTACGTAGGTAAGCAGGAGATTTGCAGTTACCAAAAGACCTATACTTGTCTCTACAAGACATCACTGTCATCAGACAAGAAAGAGGTACAAACATGGAGACATTCAGCTATAGAACTGCAAGGTACATACTATGGATTGAGCATCTAACACTGATGATGACCAAAACCAAGGGCGTACTTAGTGTTCAGATAAAGCAGCCAAACCCTACACGTTAGATGCCCTTCTCCCCTCCACAACCTGCATGAAGTCAGCAAAGCCCGAGGGCATAACTCACCAGTAAAATCTGTTTGGAGTGACCCGCTCATGCATGAGCTGCCATTTTCTTCCAAAGTCCATGGAGCTGTACAGCTGAAAGACAGAGAGAGAGAGGAGAAATATAAAATTTGAGGAAGAAGAGTAAGGACTGCTGCTAAATAAAGAATTAAAATCAGCCTGGATTAAGAACAGGAATGGGTCATCCTGCACAGTTATCGATCAGCCTCGCTGCCAGGGAAGGCTAGTAAGGTGATCTCCCCTCACATTTAACCCAGAGCTGCTGAGACTCAAAAGCAGGTTGGTTCTTCCAAACTCTTTTCAAATATTTTTGTGCTTCCTGATTTCAGCCTTCAACTTATTCACTTTGGTTGCCATATGACAAAGCTGGCAGTCCCCCTGGCTTTTTCAGCCCAACAGGAAGCAAGAGATTGATGACATGTCAATTCCTAACATTAAATACAATGAAAGACAGATTAGTTAACATGACTATGATGTGGTAGGTAGTGACTATATTCAAAGTCATGCTGCAATTCACTTTTATGTTATGGATTATATCTCTCTTCTGTGTGGGAAAGAAAAGAAAATTGCTCCTAATTTACAATTTCTATGTTCTGAACGAGGTCTAAATTTTGAGCTAAGTTAGAAATCAATCTGCTCATTAGTTAAAGATAGTGAAGCGGTTCTTCTTGAAAGCCAATTTTTCCATCTAACAATCATTTTGAGTGTTTCTGGCTAACAAATGGTGCAGCTGTAATGTAACCAAATTTCCATGCAACTCCACACTAAGTCTCCAACATACGTATGCTTCATATACATTGGGCTTAGTACCACATAAGCTCCTTTTCTCCAACTTTTGGCAAGTTTGGCTCTTCAGAAAAAAATACACTTTGAAACATAACTACTCTGCTTTACAACTAGATCATAGAGAAATAAATAGCAGGCAGTGTTTTGAACATGATTTCAAATACATTTCATCTGAAATAAATTCTGGCTCAATTAAATAAGGATTGATTGCAGTCTAAGGAGGTAGATAACAGAGCTGAGAAATATCCAGATTCAGGTCCTTAATGGGAAAACAATATAATTTGAGTAAAGGTTCTGCATTTGATTTGATTTTGAGTAACTGGATTTACAAATCAGAGGCAGGTCCACATTCAGATTAGAAGGGTTCACAACCTACGGCACAGCTATGATGGATGGCTAAGCGTGCCTGGGAAGATAAACTATGTGTGCTCGCACTGAACACTAAAGTTTCTTGAATAGGCAGTATCTTTGACCACAGAGATCCAGCAGCCACATCAGAGCTGGACCACAGAACAATTTACAAAGGTGATTGGAAAGGGTTGTTTGAGCTGTGTCCACAGCCTGAGGTAGCTGATTAATTCTTAGTATGTTTGTACTCAACTACACAGCCAAACCACTGTATAGCTAGCAAAAGGAAACTCAAAAACTGAAATCAGACCCCATCAAGTATCTAATGCAACTTGTATGTACAAAGACAAAAGAATCAGTCCTTTGCATTTATGCTAATGGGAAGTGCAGTTTCTGCCAATGACAGCTCAAGCTGCCAGTGAATAAAGCACATCAGGGCAAAAGAGATGGAGGCAGGCATCCTCCAATCTTCATGTCAAAGTAGGCTCCAAGTACATAGACTTTATTCCAATCAACATCACTAGGCTTGTGGTAAGAAATATAGGAAAGATTTTCTGCCCCATGTTCTTCTGGAGATCAGACATGATCTGAATATTCTGATTTGGCCATATTTCTTTGGCACTGTCACTAGATAAGGTAAGATACTGCACTAAAAGCCCATGTTACATGGGCTTCCTCTGCTTTTACAGTCAACCATTCACAGTAATATTCTAAAAAAAATACCGTAGGGAAGCCTCTGGCCCTAAAGGAATTCTCCACAGATACAAAATGAAACATTGCATATCTTTTTTTTTTACTTAAAGGAGCCAGAAAAAGAAAATCCCTTCTCCGAATTCAAGGACAGGCTTATGAACTCAACATCAAAGCTGTACATCAAGAAGGTAAACAGCAAATGTTTATGCAAATAGCATCGCATCCTTCCTTCTGAAGGAACATCAGATTTTTAAAAACAATAATTGAAAATCCACACTCCAAGAGTCAAACCTGTACAGTACTACAGGTCTGCCTTGACATTAGCATGTGCCTGTCAGCATATTCCTTGAATCTGTCTACATGGTTTTACACATACAAGGATCTCTGCACACAGACTGAGTTGCATCAGTTGCATCAGACAACTTGGCTCTCTCCTCTCCATTTCCTGACTGCGGGTACGACTTGCAGATTGAGCCACCGTGCTGCACAAATCACCAGCTCCAGGCACCTTTGCCTCCATTAGCTCCTGTTCACAAGCAAGTGCAAGTGAGACTGGCGTCCTTACTGTGTTCTGCCGGGGATTAAACATTCCCATCACGAGAGGAAAGGATTAGCAAAATACATCCATTTCCTTAGATTCTCTTTTATCTTTTGCCCCCAGCACTTCCTTTTCTTTTGCAACTGCATGACAGCAGTAGCTACATGTAGCTCAGTGGCATGAAGCACAATTTCTTTCTAACTACTCCTCTCTCCCATATTGTCTCGTTTAGGGAGCATCCTTCTCTCCAGCAAGTTAAAAACCAGACACCAGCTACTGAGTGGTTTTTTGCCCCCACTTCTGTCTGTTAAAGTTCAGACTGACTGACAGTAGGAGGATTAAATTGAACTTGCAACCTTTAGGTGATTCCAGATAAAGAGATAAGGAGGATATTATTCATTTCAAGAACTATTATTTATTTATTCACCTGTTTATTCTAGGCATCCAGTTTGCATTTTAACCAGATGATTGAGTCTTAAAGCTGTATGACAGAACAAATTCCTGAAAGGTCTCTCTGGCCCAGTTCACTTTTATAGTATTATTTACAGATGTGAATGTAAAGGTTAATGTTGAATTACTAAATAAAACATACAATAAAGAGCTTTCTAGTATGCATTAAAATTGAATATATATACATATACACTTTCTGTTCATCTCCCTTCATGGGAGAAGAGATGCTTTTAGAGGAGACAACAAATTTAGTGGCAAGTACAGCAGATTTCAATACAGATTAATTTGTTCTAAAGCTGAATACTACACAATGGAAAGAAATGAGGATTGTTGGTGCCGAGGTTTTCCCTTTTTAAAGCTCTGCTCTGGCTCTTTAGTGGTAAGTAATCTCTGGCATTTCCACCTCCCAGAGCACTCCAACACATTGGTTTAGGAGGAATGGACTTCAGGGTACCAAGAGGATGTACTGTAAGGGGTACACCCTTTCTTCAACTCCCCTGTGTTATCTGACGTACTCTAATGAATGAAAAATTAAGACTGTTCCAGGCCTTTATGTTTCTATGGGCTGGTCTTGTGCCTTGACTCAGCTAAAGAATGGCATGCAGAGGGCTTGACTAAGGAGCAATTCAGAAACAGCATTCAAAACCAGAACAAAGTCCTGACTCAAGGCAAGGGTGATAAAACTCAGTTTTTAACATGAAAATAAACTCAGAATCCTGCATCTGCCACAGAGGCATTTCAGTAAACACAGTCAGACCACTCAGCTGATCCCAGCAACCTCTCTACCTATTTGAGCAGACAGGGCCTGGGGGCCTCCTGAAAGCCCAGGTGCTTTTGAGAACAAACATATGATGTTCAAACTCCCCCACCGAGCCCACCTGAATGATGCTTATGAATCTCATCCACCCTTGCAGCATACAACAAGGGTTTTTACTAGGCATGATCCTAGAATTTCTGCTTGCCCACAGACTGACATGCAACACTGCCACAGGGCAGATGGGATTCAGGAAAGTGAAGGGTCCAGCATTGCATGTCAGAAAAAGATAACTTTTAATGTGCTTTCAGGTCTGATGAAGCAAGTGAAGTATTACCCTGATAGTATCAGGCTGGTCAGTTACATTAGCAGGATCCAGAAGCAGCTCTGCTTTCCCACCTGGCTTTGAGTTCAGCAGTATCGGCACAACCTTTGAAAATGGGTACTGAGCACTAGAGAAAATCTGTTTATGTTCAGAAGCCTAGTCAGACACACGATTAAAAAAAAATGAAAAGGCCATCCATCAAGAAGGTAAAGAGCAAATGTTTATCTAAACAGCATCACAATGCTCTACACTCAAGGATCGTAGCACCAGACATATCACAAACACCAACACAGTCCTGTGCTTTACCAAGAATACACAATCTGTTCAAGGAAAGACACTGGCAGATGAAGTGATAACTTTATTTCACCACAGGTCAGAACCTTAACTCATACTTGTCTTGCTCACAAGCACAACTCTGAATCACAAGGATACTACATAACACAGGCAGAATGCTGCTTCCTCAAATTCTAAGAACACCCACAGCATTTAACACTGGCATTGTTTCTGAGATAAGCAGCAAGCCCCTTAAAGAGAGAGTATTATCCCTGCTGTCAGACTCTATGCCATGAACATGTGCAACATGCCAGAAACACAGACAGAACTACGGAGCTGGAAAGGAAGGAGTTATAGACACACATGCACATACAGTGTTGCATATGAGAAATGTCTCCATGCTGTTGCAATTCTTCAGTACAAACTCTCAGGGTGAAACATCCTGCTGGCTTGCTTGGATTATCTTGTTTGGACCTGGGGTAATTTGTTTGGGGTGTTTTGTTTTCCAGATGAGAACTAGCAAAAAAAAAAAAAAATACAAAAAGATGACTTTGCTCAAGAAGTCAAGGTTCTTAGAACTGGAGCAGTGCGAGAAACTGGCCTGCTTAAACTCCACTTCTGGAGAGAGGGGAGAAGAACAGGGAATGAAGGAAAAACATGGAAACTACAGGAAGAGATTCAACCCTCTGATGTTAGTCATTCGTATCTGAACTAGTCACCAAGGGTCATTTTTAGACAGGCAAGAAACACGTTTGAAACAGGCACTTCTAAAGCACATTTGACATACTACGGTACACTTCTAAATTTGCTTATTATTCATACCTTAGTAGCCTCCATTTCTCTCCATAGACACTAAAATAAGTCCACAGTGACCCCACTGCAGACAGATTATTTAGTTAACATGGATTTCATGTTAGGTGCCCCTGTTCCCAGGTTGACATGCTTGCTCTTCCTGGGGGAAGCAGGCAGAAGACTGAAGGTTGAGCATGAGCTGAAGAAAGGCCAAGCATACAATAGCCTGGATACACTTTACCACAGCAAGAGGCACATCGAACATGTCATGTATAGATTCAGAAACAACAGACAACAGATTAAAGAAATTCAGAGAGCTTTGATATTTATAGACCTTCTTGCTCAAATACAAAAAAAGAACTAGGGCATCAGGAACATACATGAAAACCTCATATACAATCATATACTCTTCGTTGCTATGAAATTAGGTCTATCAGTCTGAGCAAACATCTGGGGAGAATCTCAATAGTTTCATGTCTGCCAGCCAACCCTGGAGTGAATATGGAGCTTGCCAATAATAGTGTCAGATAAAGTGAGGAAGAACAGCTGGACTGTATGCACTTAAAGAAACAATTCATTTATTGCACACAAAATTAGACTTCCCTCAGACAATACATCCAGCTGATGATGGAAAGATGTATTCATATTAATCAAGCAGGGTGAGGGTCAGCCCAGTGGTAATTACTGGGCAGCAGCTGACACATGGTAACATGATGGAAGAGGGGGGCAGATCAGCCTGGCCTGCCATGTCCTCAGAAGAGCACAATCCCAAGCAGTAGCTTGAATTGCTCACATTAAAAGATGGCTCTGATCCCAGAAAAGCACAAAAGCAAACTAACACCTTCTCAGCCAGAGCTGGTGGGGGGAAGAAAAAAAAAAAAAAAAAAAAAATCTATAAGATGTGTGGAGGGTTCCTGCCAAAACATCAAACTGGGACAGAAGAAAAATAAAATTAGGTCAACATTTCTGTAGGAAATTGGACTGCACACAAGTGGTCTGCAAAAGAATAACTCAGAAAACCAAGTCTGTTGCAGGGTCTTTGATTTTCTCTAGAGAGGGAAAATGACCATGATCACTGGGAAAAAATTAGAGGCTCAAAAGCTGAGAAAATATTGTAAACCACTCAGAAAATTGCAACATGTGCCTTTTCTCTATACTTCTGTGTTACAGATGAAATTACAAAAGGAGAAGAAGGTGCTACAATTAACATGTCAGAAAGTTCATTCCTAGAAGGAAAATGAACTGGAGGAGAAACTCAAAACACTTTTCAGCCTTGAGAGCACAGAACAGAGAAGTCATTGTGACAACTGCCAGGGATGACCCATCACATGGAGGAAGAAAGCCACATGCAACAAATTCGAACTGCAGCGAAAATGTTTCAGGAGATGACAACATCAACATTTTCTCTAAAGGAACACTAAGCAGCTGAGTACTGCAGGAGAAACATTTCAAAATATCTTGGAACAATATTCTGTATAGTATAAATGGATGGTCCTCATTTCACACATTGCAAAGAAAGATCTTTTTTCCACACGTGAAATTAGACACAGGAAGGATTTAACAAGGTTGCCCTTACTTATAGAAAACCCCAGACAACCCAATAACAAGAACAACAAACAACAGCCAAAAAAACCCAAAGGAGTCTGCACTGCTGCAGCAGGTGAAATTATATGAGTGAGTAATAATTGTATTTCTCCCTGTTATCTTCTATTTCTTTCAACTCTAAAATAACATCTACCCCTACTCAACCACTGTAAGTCTACTGCCAACAGTTAGATCCATCTAGTCACCATGCTCTCCACTTTTTGAATTTAGCACAGAAATTCCAAGCTGCCGGAGTGTTCCTTCTTTTTTTTTTCTGTTTTATTTTTTCATCGTTTGAAAATGGTGTCTTTTTCTTTCAGCACCAGCTGAATCCCTGAGACACTATCTTCCTATAACTCCTCATTCATACAAATAGTAACTAGATCCCCAAATCCCAAGAAATTAAAGCTGGGATAGTAAACTGCCAAATAGTTAAGACTGACCCAAATATGTCCAGCCGATACCTGCAACACATAATCCATTTTCCCTTACTCATTTTTCCACTTGAGATGTCATAAAATTGTGTTTTTCCTCCTTTCTCATAGCCCTACATGCTAAATCTACTTGTGGAGACCCCCTACAAGAATTCTGCAGCCATCAGTTTCCCTCAAGCACTGGCATGGTGTATCTTTGGCAGCAGAGCAAACTGCAAAGCCTCAGCAGAGCAGAGGATCAAACAACGACAACAGAATCAAGAAGAATTGGATAAGAAGACAGATTTGATGTAGCCATGAAGACAGCATGACACTGCAGAAACACGCCCTACTTCTATATCACATCTTCCATCTTACCTTCCTTGCCTATCTTCCATCCCTCTTTTTTTGAGAACAGCTGGATACCCCCCCCTTTTACAGCACCAGTATAATGTTTAAGCTGTGCGGTCTATGCAGCCCCCTTTCTCAGGTTCTCATGTGAGGCAGGACATGTTACTTGCAGCATAATAAGGACAAGATTCAGGTCTAACATTGCAACTGGGTGGCTGAAACCAGGTCAGGAGCAACCCTTGCCATGGAAGGGGCTTTACTCTTAGTAGGAAAGGCTGCATTCAAGGAAAGATTCAGGGCCTTCCTCTGATTCCTCTCTTCCACCATTCCCCTCAGTCCAGGGAGACACTTCTGGAGTGTCAAGCAGTTACCAGCAGGGGACACAAAGGCTAATGTCACCTTCAAGTTGATGACCAACTCAAGATGAATGATATAATCTGTGCTTGTTCTGTCCACCTCCTCCCAGAGAAATACCTGTCCTTGCCACACTGATTTGCTGGGGCTTCAGAGGAACCAAGATCTGAAGTTTGAAAGTGCTTCTAGACCTTTAGAGAAGGAAAAGAAATGCTTCTCACTCTCTTCTCTTGCCACAAACTGCTGGAAATCAGAATTCAGGTGAGGCATCCTTGACAGCTCACACTAAAGAACCTAAAAATAAATCCTGCCTCCCGAGCCAAAAGATTTGTGAAACAGCTGGTGGAGCTGAGCTTAGGAGAAAGAAGTCCACCAGCACCATATTTATGGGCTTTGTTTACACAGAATTGTAAAAACTAGTAATTGTAATGAAAACAAATGGACCAGTTTATCTCTCTGCTTTGATTTCCTTTCCAGGTGATGAAAGGCTGCATCAAAAGACCTCATTACAGCCCAAGGTTCTTCTCTAGCATGGTTCAGCCAGATTGTCTTAGGTGTGGAAAGAGGACATGTCCACAGACTGCTGCACATCTGAGACTCACAAGATTTGCTCATTTCCCTACAGGTGTTGTACAGTAGAGGCACTGAAAACAGACAGTTTTGATGAGAAACTGGTCTACAGAGAAATTAAATACTAAATGCATTTCCATCATCTGACTCATACAGAGAGGAAAAAAAAAAAGTATCAGAAGCTGCAAAGTTCTCTTTACACTTGAAAATCTGATACTGAAATATTTCACATGCTGGCTGGCAAAAGTATGCCTTCAGGCAAAAGAAACTCAGACTTCATCCCGCTACAGTAAGAAACTGGTCAGGGATCTTCTGCACAAAGCCCAAACACTTTGGAAATGTTTGACTTCGTGTTGTAATTGCAAAGCTCAACCCCAACCCAAACCTGGCTTATAAAGAAGCCATGTAGGTTTAATGCACTGATGTCATGTTTCATGTTTTTACAGTTAAAAAAATATTTTCACCTGCTGGGTCCACTCACAGCAGTGCGGTTTGCTTAAACCTGGTGCTCAAAGTAAGGCTTGGCGCTCTCTGCTTCTCCAAGAAAAAGAGGAAAGTGTTTTAAACTGGTGAAAAAGGTTCACTCAAAAATCTTCACATTTCAATTTCTCGTAAGCCTAATTGGTACATACTAATCAAAAAAATTGCCATTTCTGCTGAGAGCATAGTGTATCTTTTGCTTTTCTACTGCGTGACTGGTTTCTAGTAAAACAAGGAGTCCAGATACAGCTGCAACTGGAGCAGTGACATAAATGAGTATCACTAAAGAACTTAAGGTGTATTTCAGTCCTGGGTGAAAAACAGCCTCTCTCTTTCCTACTTTCTTCCCACCCCCAGAAATGCTGGAGTGGCTCAGAATTGAGATGCAAAGTATTACTTTCAATTTTTTTTTTCTTAAACCAAAAACCTGCAGAAAAAAATGTGTTCACTTCGGTCAGTCAAAACACATTTCAATAATTTCTAAATAATTTAGCTTTAGCAAAAGGCACTATAAATAAAAATGCCATTTTGAGGGAAGGCTAACTCTTTTGATTGCTTGCTTATTCCTTTCTTCATGACATTTTAACTACTTCAAAATCAGCTCTACAGTCTGGGGCAGGGCTCAAGTTGAGCAATATGCTACCACTGACCCAATTCTGATGAGTGTTTTGTTAACAAGCCTTATTGAAAACTGAAGACATAAAAAGGGAAGAAAAACAAAACAAAAAGCAAACCAAAAAAACCCAAACACACAAATACACCATCAGAAAACACTCCCAAGTAACATGCCATGCAGGGGGCTGCTTTCCCACATCATTGATGCAGAGCAGAGAGTGAGACTAGACACAGAAAGGGGCAGGGATGCAGAACAGGGAAGACAGGGACAACATGGACTGTGAAGAGATCGGAATGGGATGGAGGTGGCAGAGCTTCTTCCTGCTACCAGGGTCTACAAGGTGCACCAGGAGATATATCTACCAGTATTTCTTCCACTGGCATCCAGTAGGCTCAGCCAGAGGAGGGTTGCAGGCTGCTCCTGTTGTCCCCAGCTGCTGCTTCACTCTCTTTTTCCCTGTGATCAGCTCTTTAACAGTGACAAAAGACTGAATCAGCTCTAATGGCTGCTGAGGTTTCTCCCTCCAAGCCAGGCTGGTCCCTTTGCCCAGCTTCTTCTCAGCTTAAAAATCATTAGGCAGTTTTTCATCCAAGGTCTGTGCTAACTGGATCCACCAACCATGTGGATACAGCCAAGGGGGCCATGCAGGTCAGCATGTGCTGAGGAGCTCTGTGTCCTTCCAGCCCAAGAAGAACATCTTGTTTGCTCCTGGGGCTCCACACTACACCCCTTTAGAAGCCTCTCCTGACACTCCGCTCATTGCTTATACTCCGAAAGTTCAACAATAAGGGGAAATAAATGGAAACTACATGTCTAATGGGAAGATTTTTCATTCAAATGTGCTTTTTTGTGTGATATATGCTTTTAATTACAATGCAAGTGTCTGGGTACATTTATTGCTATTACAGAACAATCTTTTATGTTTATTGAGCATAAGACTAAAACGAGCAAAGCAGGAGAGGCTCAGACATTAGCCAGAGCGGGACATAAAGCTACAATCACATGCCTGGCCCTTCTTCTCCTCTTCTTTATAAACCCTTTGGCACTATCTGCAGGGTAACCTCTATATTATTCAGAACGGGGTTTAATGAAAGAGTGTTTTTTTCAGACAAGTGAAAGAGATTACACATCACCAAAACACCTTCCAAATTCACGTAAGATTTTGCTGAGTTATGTGGAAAAAAACAACATTTCTGAAAGCATATACATGGGCATTAATGAAAAGGGTTTGAAACTGCACTCAGAACAGCATTTTATTCTGACATGTAATTGTTGCCCCTGTAAAAGGTTTCATGTAGCTTGAAAGAAATATTAGTTTGGGCTCAAGCAGAACATGCCATTTTGGCAAAATTAAAGCAACATATTTTATTCCAGATTAAACTGTATGTTATTTAACACACATACACTCCTGCCACCTAATTCAGCTTTGGTTTTCCATTCATCAGGATTTTCACAGGCAAGGGAGGTTACTAAAGGCAGCTCCCAAGTTACGTGACCCACCACCCCGCAGACACTGAGCAGACACACACCTGAAACTAATCTAGCTCACACAGGTGAAAATGCTGTAAAGCTGCTCCCACTTGGGGCCAGCCCCAGCAGAGGGTCGGTGTCCACACGCCTCATGCAGTTTTCATCTCACCAGCTGAAGAGCAACAAACTTCACAGGTGCTTAAGACCTTCGCGCCACTTTGCAGGGTGCTGTGCAACATTTTTTCTTCACGAAGTCAGAGCAATCTCACCAACTGTCCACGTTCTTCTACCTCATTCACTCTGCCAGGACACTGTGCCCTCTCAGCCTGAGGCCATGGGATATGTAAGGGATTTATGATGCAAAGAAGGGATCACTGCGAAATCTTTAGTGAATGCTAAATCACACCTTTCCTAAGAGAGGGACTCAGCTGGGATCCTACCTGATTTCAAAAGCTGACAAGTAGCTCTTGTCATCCCCAGGAAAAGTGAGAAAATAACAGCATTGCACTGTGCAAGCGCGTTTCCTATAAACACCCAAAATCGGGGTGAGCAAAGATCGAGCTATACAACATATATACCTTCTGATGATTGAGGAAGCTCGTGGCTGCGCACTGAATAAATTGAATCATAGAATCGTTTAGGTTGGAAAAGACCTTTAAGATCACCAAGTCCAACTGTTAACCTGGCACTGTCAAGTCCACCACTAAACCATGTCCCTAAGCACCACATCTACATGTCTTAAATACCTCCAGGGATGGTGACTCAACCACTTCCCTGGGCAGCCTGTTCCAATGCCTGACAACCCTTTCTGTGAAGAAATTTTTCTGGCTCTAACCCCACCCTTCACTGCTGTCAGAGACCATTGCAGCCTGCCTCCATGCACACACAATAACAAAGCCGTGAAGCTGGAGGGGTTT